>NC_088684.1:232475570-233116404 GCF_028017835.1 Emys orbicularis | reverse complement strand
CAAGGGAGAGGGGCGGCACCTGCGCCAATTCGGGGGCGGCAGGTCCCTCACTCCCTCTAGGAGCGAAGGTCCTGCCGCTGAACTGCCGCCGCCGATCGCAGCTTTTTTTTTTTTTTTTTTCCCCCACTTGCCGCCACCGATCGCAATCGCGATCGCGGCTTTTTTTTTTTTTTTTTTTTTTTTTGCTTGGGGCGGCAGAAATGCTGGAGCCGGCCCTGCATGACTTAGAATAATCACTTAGTCTAAAGAGGTTTATTACCCACTAGCATTTCTAGAAATGCGATTTTGCTAGTCATCTGCCAGTAAAAGACAAAACTACAGACTCTTAGATTTCTTTAGTGAAAGTGGAAATTACTTCTCACTATTTTATCAGAGGATTAAAAAGAGAATTGTAGATAAACTATATGATCCCAAAGATGGAAACGAGGGTGCTGCTTCAAGATCTACAGAAGTAGAGCACTTTAAGACAATTAAATGATTTCCCTGCAGGCAATGTCTTTTCAATCTGAGCTAATGACATCATTTAAGGAGGATGGTCCATTTAACTGAAAGGATCTTTTACAGGGCAGACAGACAGAAGGCAATCCGGGAATGTTTGCAAGGACTTCCCATATTTCAGAATTATAATGGCGAAATGCCTTCATCAAATTCTTAAACTCAAACATTAATCAACAAAATTAAAGAGTAATTTTATAAGAAAAACATCATAAAGCTCTTTTAAAGAAGTTTTCCCTCCATTATTTCTTCGTTTAAAGGAATCAATTCCTTCCAAATGGCAATTATGCTCCTTTGAAGTAATGGCGGTACTGAGTTGACTCATTTTCAGTTGCTGTCTCTAAAGTGAACCCAAATTACTTCTATTACTTACCACTTCGAGGAGTAGCTCTTGGACTCTACCTACTCTACCAGTTTACATAAATTAGCTGTGAACTTCAGGGTTGGAAGAAGGTATTCTACTAACTCCAGTCACTGTTACTACCTCTCAGGGTCTGACAGACAGAGCTCAAATTGCACGTAGGAGCCACCTTTAAAAGCAAAAACTCCCAAATAATTCAAACAGGCTTTGGCTTTATCCTTCCTCATTTCAGCATCCCTATTGGCAGAGCAATTCACTGCTATAGCACTTTGGAAAGAAATTTAAATTCTTCAAGTGCTATGCCTTGTGACATCTAAATATGCATCTTTTACATTCAAAAGCAGAAGCTGGCAGTTCTTATAAAAATGAGTTAAAGGGATGCACTCATTAACCATACTTTTAAGTTTGAATATTCTTGCCAAGATTGATATTCAAATCAAGACAGTTTTTGGTCTTATGCAAACTGCAGAATACATATCTCTGGTACTTAAAGCATGTCACTGGCTTAAACTCAACCCGATGGGCTTGGTGCCATCCACATTCCATTCTGAAACCACAATAGCTGTATGCAAGTTAGTGACATTTTGTTAGCATAATATATAATAAAATAAAAGGACGTCTAAAAAAAAGAGTTGGCCCTAGATTACTTCAGCATCTCTTACAAAGGGTCAAAGCAATCTGAGCTCTAGAATGGGTGAGACACATTGTAATGGTCTGAGCATGTAAGCAGGAGCTAGAGAATACGGAGTTTTAATCCTGGCTGTTACCTAGATCCCTTTTGCAGTCCTGGATAAGTCAGAGCCTCCTTGCCTCAACCTCTCTCTTTATAAAATCGGAGTAATACTTCCCTTACAGGAATGTTACAAAGGTTACATAATGGTTTTTATAAAAACACTTGAGGAAAAAGCACTATATTATTAACTGACCTGCCTCATCTGATCTTTTCCATGTACCTTTTTCAACAGATACAAGCTGCTGCTAGGGAAAAGGTTACAGTATGCACAAGATTAGGATGCTGTATGAGCACTGATTGTGTGTATCTCACAGAAAATTGCATGCTCTTTTCACTGGCAGTAGCGGCATAATATCAGCTCTGAAAATAAATATTGGGGGGAAAGACCATGAAGTTAAGACAATAAAAATGAGACCCTTGTCAAGGTAGAGCAATTTTTTTACTCTAATCATGCTTTATTATTATTAAGTCAGCTCCTTCCTCAGGTACAAATCTGCCCACTAGCACCTGTATGCACCTCTCAGTGAAGTCAGTTATAGTTCAGTAGAAGTACAAATCAAGGGCAGAATCTTGCCCCTAGTTGGAATATTAACCTTACCTTTCCAGCTTATTAGCAACTCCTCATCTACTTCATTCAAAGAAGAAGAAGGAAAAACTGCTGAAAGACAGAGCATTATGCAGCTCCAGGAAGTATTTTAATACTTAGCTACTGATCACTTTACCTTTTGCCCACCAGGGGAACCTGGTTCTCTAGTGGAGGTGAACTCTAAGTGCTTGTCTACACATGGAGCTGTTCCCGATTAACTCCATGTGGACACTTCATTCCAGAATAAGAGTGCCCACACATGGAGCTAGTCAGGAACAACTTCATGTGTAGATGAGCCATGTTAGAAATAGAGGCTTAAAAAAATCATGCCTTAAAACACTACCAATGCACTTTCACAACTTTTCACAAATTCATAATGGTAAATCGACATTTCTGCCTAGGAATTTACACCATGGTGAGTACACCTTACAATATTACATATGCCAAAGGATTTGATATCACTCTTCTTCCATTCCTTCTCCCACTGACTGGATTTTTGTTTCTGCAGAAAGTCTAGTTCAAAGCAGTGGGTTTTGCAGTAAATTCTGCAGGCTGTGCATTTTGTGGTCATTCTAATTTCTGCTCAAGGAGGTCTTCACACTTGTGGGCCAACTACTGAAAAAGCTGTCTCCTGAGCCCACAAGTCTTACCCTGGAGGATGACAATTCCATCATGGCAGTGGAACATAACTATCATGGGAGGTCATCATGGCAAGGTGATCCTACAAATAGCTGGGGCCAATCCCATGGAGTACTTTGCAGATCAATAGCAAAACCTTGAATTTTATACTGTATTCAATGAGGAGACAATTCAGTAAGCAGAGCACTGTAATAATGTCCTGTCTGTGGCTGTGTTGCTGCATTCTAAATCAGCTGGAGCTTTTTCATGATTGGCAGCCTCCTTCCTAGTGAAGGGGAAGGATGATAGAGAGAATGAGGGAGTTATGTGTAGTATCATATGCACCTCAGTTTATCTGTTTGATATTATCCTGCCTGACTGCCAGGAGTAAAATCCAAGGAGGTTGTAAAGGGGGAAGCAAACAGGAAATGAAACAGCAGCAAAGATAAAAGGCTCCTTAAGGGAACAATGGGGGGAGCGATTAATTAGGGAATGCCCCTGCCTGGCTCTCATCAGGCTGGCATGGTTTACACTTCACAAGGCTAAAAGCCTAAAAACATAGGTGGATCCTAAACCTTAAGGCTACTGCCTATGGCAGAAGGGGGGCTGAGCGAGCTGTCAGCAGCAGTGGCTAGAGATGAGCCTCTGGCAGACAGACTACACACAGGAATTGCAGCAAGCAGGCTGCTTTCCCAAACCAAAGATGGAAATAAGCTGGACCTACCTGAGCTTTGGATAGGGGTTAAGCTTATGTAAGAAAATATGCATATAGAACTCTGAGTTGTTCTAACTAGTTTTCCTAGATGCTCTGGCAAGTAAATGCTACTTTGTTCTGAAGATGCTGGCTTTTGAGTCACTTTAATCAGCTGCAATCACAGGTCCTTGGAGGTAAAGGGTTTATAGGTGCAAAATCCAGTTGGCAAGCAGGGAGGCTTAAGTCCAGAGATCCAGGCTAAGAGTACTGGTTCCACCCAAAGCAGGGGAAGGTAGCAAAACATGTATCTCAAAGGGTGCAATCAAGAGGGAGAAAAAGTCTACAGCATGGCTTGCCCAGTAACCATGACAAATGTTCTTGGGTAAGGCAGTGAGTTTCAACTCAGGAGATCTGGGTTTAATTCCATGCTCTGCTACTGTATGACACTGGACAGATCACTTAAATCTCTGAGACTCCGTTTTCCCATCTGTAAAATGGGAATATTAGTTTCTTTCTCCCTTATTTCTTTATTTAGACTCTGTTCTTTGTACAGGGACCATCTTCTACTATGTGTATGTACAGTGTGGGACTAAGCACTGCCTTAATACAAAAAATGATGAAGTAAACATTTTGATTAAAAAGATGTTAATGTACTTTCTTTATGTCATGCATTCAGCTATTTTTAAAGTAATGATGAGAAGTTTTTTGAAAAACTATAAAAAATTAAATCACAGTTTTACAGGAAAAGAAAACAAAATCTTTAAGAGTGGTTCTTAGTGTTAATTAATGAACAACTAGAGCTAAATAGTAAGTTGTAGTCATTCTAAATGTAAATTTGTATATTGGATTTTGAGAGTTGTAGTAATGTTCTTAAATATAACATATTTAGCATCTCTAGATAGCTATACTAAAACATAAATTATATACATTTACTGGAAATATAAAATACGATTGGAAACAGGTTTATCAGCTTAGAAGTATATTGAAGTGATAAAACAAAATGATGTATATCACTGTTGTATTTGTCCTTATGAGCAGCATTTTATCCATTAATCTAAAATTTTATTAACCTTAATATATATTAAGTTATTTCTACGAATGGCAGGAAAATATATTATACAAAGATAGTTTTTCTCCAAAAGTTATCATGCCAGGTTTGCAAGATACATAGCAACACAGTAAGAACATTTTTGCAAAACTATATTTACCTTGGCCTTGTGAAACATGTGGTATGGTATGAGGTGAATAGTTATCTATTTACATAAAATCACATATACACATACATAACTGGTAATTAATTTAGTTTCAGTTTGTACAATATTTTGCTTAATTGATAATTCAGTCAGATGACTAAACAAAGAGACCTACTATGGGGAAAAAGTCTAGCATCTTTAGGACTTGCCCTGGATGGATGTTTGTTCAGACAACATGCATAAGGGTAGGTGCTTTTGAAAATTACAAAGGTGTTGGCAATACTTAGAATCATCTTACAGCTCAAGTACTGTAAAAAAACCAAGCTGACAAGAGAAGAGAAGGAAAAAGCATGAGAACTGGACAAGTGACTCCTGGTCCCCAAGGAGCAATGAAACAAACGACGAGAGAACTGTCAGCATGAATGCGGAGCCAAAAGAAAACAAGGGGCTTGTCTTCATGGAAACTGGAACCAAAATAACGAAATCAGCTGCAATTCACACTCTTCGCTATCACAGTGCAAGTCTGTGCATGGACATTACCTAACGGTATGAACTAAAACCAATTTGGCCATTTCAGTTCCAGTTTCCGTATAGACAAGTCCTATGATTTGAGATTTTTAAACTTGCTTGAAGATCCAGCATCACTAGCTGTCTTTTTGCACAGTATTTTGTCTAGTCATGTTTTCATTTTGATTAGTTTTTATTTCCGATTGTCTGTTTCTCCAACAGAAGCCTGTTTTAAAATTGAGACAATCTGAACTGGAACTGGCCATTCATTTGTCAAAGACGTTCACCTCTTGGACATTGCTGAGGAAATCAAACTGACAGCAGAACTTCAGGAAGGCCGAGTCAGAAGAGAAGAACCAGGCTAGAGTCTCAGTCGGGGCACAGGCAACGCAGGGCCATTTCCCAAATGGATTGAGGCTGGCTCTGGTCACAATATGGTACAATTCAGTGCATCCCATTAGAAGCTTTTCTTTCTTAAAAAGAGCTGCTGTTTCCAAGGACAAAGGCAGTTTATGAAAAAAAACCTAATCAGTATATTAGAGTAGCTAGAAAATTCAAAGAAGCTATAACCCATTATCTTTAGTGTGAAAGTTATATTTCCTAAATTAAGGCTTGAAGATAATGAGAGTTGTGGGGTTTTGGTACCTCTTTGGATCAGGGTGTCATCTGATTTAAAGTGTTCTGGAAGCACAGGGAAGTTGTATTAATTTCCCTTCAATGTATGTATCTTTTAGGATAGATAATGTAACTATTTACATAATGAATTAAAAACAACTGTATATTATAATAGCAACTATATATTCTATACTACAGAAAGAACAAAATAAAATACTGAGGATATAATATGACAAGGCCACAACTTGACTAAATTGTGTACCTAAAATTAGGTAGTCTGCTACTAGCCTTAACATGACTTGCTGACTTCTCTGCACACCACACCAAATGCACACTTATCTCTGCCTATTTTGAGTAATACAGAGTTTGTTATATAGAGTTGCCTTTATAACATGGTTCAAGAAATTATAGTAAAGTAAAAAAAAAAATTACATCTACATAGTGTAGGTTGTAGAGGTATAGTGTAACAAATCAGTCACCCAATCTCTCAATGATTGTTAATCAAATTGAAAGCATAATTAGCAAAACTAAGGGATTAACCCAGTATCCTAACCAATCTCCAATTTGGATAATTGCATCTATCTATACAAAATGCCTTGTCACTTCAATTAGGAAGGATATTTTTCATATCCTGTCTGAACTGCTGTGTTGTGTTTACAGTGCCATTTTAATGGCAGTTGTATTCCACCCCAGAGGTAGCTGCATTTTCATGCTACCAAGAATAAGGATCTCTATATATTTTGAATTGTTTATTTTGTAAACACATCAATGTTTACAAAATAATCTATAAAAATCCATAAATAGTAACACACTTCGCACACTGTTGAAAATATACAGTCATACATATATTCCACATAACTACATCCTAATTGGTACCAAAGTATATATATGTTAGCCATCTGAATGTAGACATTTCCTTGTGAATTAACAGTTTAACAAGCAAACTTCCTAGCACACCACAAGAATTTCTTTTTAAATATTTATGCTAAATTTATGCCTTTTGTATATGTATATGTGTTTTGTATGTCTATATAAAATCCTTCCAGTAAGTTACTTACAAAAATGTTTTAACATACGGTAACAGTACTACAATATAATACTATATCATTTAGTACCATGAAGGAGAATGCTCTGAGTTCTCCTCCCTCAGCCCTGCATTTTCCAAGACTTCCACTCAGAAGCTTGTCTCTCTCACCAACAGAAGTTGTTCCAAGAAAAGATTTTACCTCACCCACCTTGTCTCTCTAACAGACCAGTTAAGGAATACAGGTCCTATAATTAGACCCTATAATCAAGTTGTACTCCCCACTTCCAATGACTTAACCGTAAACATCTTATTCAGAGTATACATGCTACGCACGTATAACCCAACTCGAACACTAATAATTTTCCTCCCCAATCTATTTTTAAAAAGGTAAAGTTTTGAATCTATATTGAAAATATTTTTCATTTTTCCTAAAAACCCTCTACATTTAAAAAATCATTAAGAAGTTGTTTTGGTGGGTTTAAGGTTGACTGAAAGAAGGACATCCGCTTGATAGGACGGGACATATTCCTGCCTCTCCATATAAAATCACTGAACCTCTCCCCCTTTCCTGTTTTTGGCTCTGGGTTGCACTGAAGTGGCTATTAGTAAGTAAATACAGTGATGCTTATATTAGCCATGCTAACATACCCCCTGGTCCCTTTATTGTGAAATGAAGATCTGATCATGCACATTCTAGGTCTGTGTTAATGTGCACACATGCTTTAACACTCCTTAAATCCCAAAATGTGCAATTTTAAAAATCTGTAAAATCTATTAGAGAGACAAGGTGGGTGATGTAATATCTTTTACTGGACCAACTTCTGTTGATGAGAGAGACAAACTTTTGAGCTTACACATAGCTCTTCTTTAGGTTGCATATGTAAAATTTATGTCAAAGTAGCCACTATTTTCTTTAGTTATAAACAGCTAAAAAGCCTCTTTTAATTAGATAATTGTGCTAGTACATAACTATTTTGGAGTTTAACACTAATTCCGTTGTAATCACAAATTTAGATAATTATGCTAATAATCTTATATTTCAATTATGAATAATAAATATATTTTGGATAAACTTTTTTTTTAAATAATCTTTATTGAATGTCCATAAATCAAAGTAGTTTTTATATCAGCTGTTCATACATTCCTGTACAATAAACTACTGTACTTATTGTTATGTAACACTGCAGTGACCAAATCAGCAATGTATTTATTGCTCCACTGTGTCATTCTGGAAACTTCTACCAGAGAAACACAGGCCAGGAATGAGAAAAGCCATTAAGCCATAAAAAAAAGTTTGTTTTTTCCTGTCCTGGCCTCCTAAGACCATAAAACTCGATAATCTCCTTCACAAATTGTCTTTTTTCACTTGTTTCTTTACTACTGGGGTTATAAATACCTTTGTCTTCTTCTGAGTAGACACATTTTCTTCTGTAAACTCACTTCCTGTGAAGTGCTATGTTGCAATTTCTACACGCGCACATCCATTTAATCAGAATCCCAACTATTAATACACTTCTGTTAATTTAAAAAAAATCTCATGACAATAGAACAGCTTTCACTTTATCATCATCATTTTAGTTAGATAAAATGAACCTCTAGACTATCACCCTTGACTGGAAGAGGACATATACATATCAGAATGTCTATTTCAAAATACAGTAAAAAAAAAAAATTCTCTTCAGTAGACCTGAGTGTAAAAAAAACCCAGCACATGCTATTGGTTAGGCAGCAGTAGTGTTTTTGTCATTTAAGTATGTGTATTGACAACATGTTAGCAAGATTATCCATGATTTAAACTCTCACTTGTGTACACAAACTACATCAAACTTTTTCATGCAATAATGCACCTACTACAAGTTACAAAAGACAAACATAAATTGGTGGTAGACTCTTCTGCATAGCTAAGATCTCTTTTGTATGTCAATCAACAATAAAGTATTATTCTACCATCACAAAAGGAAAACCTTTGGAGGCAGTAGAGTTCTATGTGTTGTGCAAATGTGCAGTTGCTAAGAAGCAAATATGCCTCTCTTCTAATCAAATAGCCCAGCTCAGCAATGCTGCTGGCTTGGGGCAAGAGCAAATTCCACCAGCCACAAACTTAGAAACAGTCTTGAATTATTTGTTGCTGACCGCTGGCTGAACCCTGTCCTGATGAGCACCATCACCATTAGCCACTTCTCTGTGTATTCCATCAACCAATAGCAATAGCAGCATGCTACAGCTCAGGCTACAAGAAATTGATCAAACAGGGTAATGAGACTATTTCTTCATGGAGGTTATTTTAAATGAATATAAATATTTTCTTTCTACATAATTTGCCACAAAAGGTCACGGAACTCCCTGTGATTCTAAAGAAAAATGCTGTAGTATCCCCTTTACATATTTGAGTTAGGATATAGCCAACAAACAATTCTGGGCATTTTTGATGATAGCGTAAATCTTAATGAGCTGGCATCCCAGACAACTGATTAGTGGCCACATTTTATCTACACTTTTAGTTACAGATGAAAAGCAGATATGATGCCATTTCAGAAAATCATGATTTACTAACTTAAAACCCTTCATGAGAGAACATTTGCATGTAATAATATAATTAATCTACAGGATTATTTTATAACTCATAACATATGCCTTTGTACTTATAGGTATTAAAATTTGATATTCTGTAAATGACAGATTAAATTAAAATAGAAAAATAGAAAATTAAATGTTTCTATAGATTCTTCCTCCAACTAGACAGAGAGAAAATGTATGTTAATTATTATAGTTTGAATCTCAATAATTTCACTGATGTAAGTTAGAGTCACAAATACCTGGGCGTTTATTCTTCTTTGTTAAAACTTAAAAAAAGTCTTCAGGTTTGACCTTTGCAAACTGGAACAGAATTATGACCTATTTCCTTCCTTTTTCCCAGTTTAAGATCTCTGCTCCGATCACCTTCAGTACAGGGCAATGTCTTCAGCAATGTTAATAACTACTTTCCACTAGTACAAACTAACAGAAGTATTGAGATAGCATATTAAAGATAACTTTTGAAAGTTACCATTGCCACCTGGATGATTTTAAGAAAATCCATACAACATAGCCCACTAAAAGGAATAATTTAGATTTACGCCCAGAGAGGAGAATAAGTTATTCACATGAAACACAAAGCACTTCAATAAATGTTGACTAAAAAACAAGTGTATGCAGGACTACAAATTAAGTTAATTTTTCCTGTTCAAAAAGAGCTTGTTCATCAAATCAGAAACAAACATAACTAGAAAAATTTTAAACACGAATATTTAATAAGAATAATAAACTAAGAGATTAATTTTTATTCTACTAAAAATTGTCATTGGAAGTTTCATTCTTTATTATGTGTCTGGAATCCTTGTCATCATAAAAGCAGTTTTCATGAAAATTTCTGAAACAGGTAATGAAGGGAAAAAATTAAAGAATGAAAATGAGAGGTTACATTAGTAAGTTTCTGTTTAGTATTTTTCCCCTCATTAAAATACACTCCACTAAACCTATCTTCTCTGTTTATTAACACTGTATAAAGGTTTTGTATGACAATGAAACATATCCAGTACCAAGTCATATAAGTAACTCAGATGTTATGTTCAAATGAGCCACCAGTTTACAAAATTTTCTTTTTAATAGGAAAAAGCAAGTAACTGCTGCTCTGTGATGAAAAAGGTATCTCTGTTGCCTGGATTATCCTAAAGTAGGAAACCTGTCACAGCTGTATCACAGAAATTTAGAATTCTTGCAGTCTAGCCAAGAATTTCTTAATGAAAAATATTTCCACAAACATTTAAATGGGCAGGCTGCATATTTAATTGGAGATTTTTAAAAAATTGGAGAGAACGAGTTACTACTGTGCAGACTGCATAAAGATGATTCGACAGACTATTTTTTAACATGCAAAAAAGGAAATCCATAACCAAACACTGTTTTTCTCAAATAAGACACACGTTAAATCCTAACCACGTTCAGGAATAAGGTAAAGGTACATAAAATTACAATGAAAAACAATCATTTAAAAGAAAATTAACATCCGGTAGTAGAAAACATCTCATCAACTGTCCAACATTTGACAAAGATCAGTAACAGCAGCAAAGAAGCCAACATACAACTCCTAATGCCAAGGAGCCAGATGGCACTGCTGGAAAAATTATATCTACAGACTGACAGCTTGATCCCGTGATTATTGCCCAAGGGAGGAGAAAGAGGAAAACAAGGGGTTGTTCAGTGTGATGGAGTAAATCAATTATCACCAGCTCTCAACAGGATTTTCACATTATTTTAATAATGTGTTCTAAATATAATTCAAGTGAACGTGGGAAATTTGGAATATTCCAAATATTTTGGGGAAAAAGAATATTGAATGAAAGAAATATTTTGTTTTTTGTTTAAAAAAAAAATTCCTACTCCTATGCTGCAGGACACGGCACATATCATCTCCATATGAGACTTTGTAATTATGTGGTAGCTAACATCTAACTACAAAAAATTAATTTTCCAAATTAGTTATTGCCTTGAAAATCCATAAACATCCTAAAGACAATAATCTGATTGCCCCCGATAAAGTTATTTGGTACGATCTTAAGAACTGAAAATATACAAAATAATAAACTGATTGTTTTAAATAAACCATGACTAAACAGTAATTACCATATTGCCAAAATATCACAAAAACATTTTGAGCTAAAACATACATTTATAATCTTTGCAATAATAAACTGATTTTTTCAAGCCTATGATTGAAAAAAGTAAACGCATCCTCCAAAACCTAGTTTTAGAATTAACAGGCAAGGAAAAAGGTCATTCCATTTCTCACCTAGTATAAAAAAAACATGCCATTTAAAACTTAAG
The DNA here is from genome assembly GCF_028017835.1 of Emys orbicularis. Lineage (NCBI taxonomy): Eukaryota > Metazoa > Chordata > Testudines > Emydidae > Emys > Emys orbicularis. The sequence continues at coordinate 233,104,712 of NC_088684.1, read as the reverse complement.
ATAAAATAATTTCGCTTTTTTTTTTAAACCTTGAATAAGCATATGTCAACAAGAAATCCTAAACCACTGGTCAGCCATAAAACTAATGTAAGAATTTTCACTTGTTTTTTTCCCCTCTTGAAAAGCAATAAGGGTGAAATTTTGCCTTGCTGAAGTCAATGGCAACACTCTCTTTCCTATGCAATTGCAATGGTGACGTTAATTTCCTGTGCCCATGCTTAAGAGGCAGAGTGACTTACCTGTGATCAACAAGATAATGGACCACCCTATTTCACGTACTTTCTCCATCAGACTCTACTCCTATTCTTGGTCCCTTCTTCCTGTTAGTCTCTTCCTATCAGGTTTTTTCTCTCTTTTTCCACATTATGGTATACCTGGTTCACTCATTCCTCTGCCCTAATCTCAGCCCCCTCCACCAAACTCCTTCAACACCCTCCACCCTTGCTTACTGGACGGATTAGTGGGTAGAGCACAGGTGACAGTCAAAGGTACATAAATACAATTTATCACATAGCTCCAGAATTAATCACATGAGTATAACAATACAACATTGGTTATATTCTAGAAATCTGGTGTGTGGTAATACATGTGTTAACACATACACAGAAGTTCAGAACTCTATTGCGCCAGGTATCAAACAAAAAGTCATTTCTTATCATGACTAACTCTCAGGAGATGTCCTATGTTTCCAGGCTGTGATGCCCTTACCATGAAATATGGCTTTAAGCTTAGATGGACCGGGGAGCATCAGAGAATGAACAGCAGGAGAATCTTCTTCACTTCCCCATTTCTTCTCTAATTCCTCACTGGGAAAAAAGGCTGTATATTGACTACCTCAGCCAGGAGGACAGGAAAGGCTAGACTGGACTGGTGGATGGGAGGATTAAAAGAGCTACAAGAGGAACTCCTTTCTACCAGGGTCAAAATAATGGGTGTTTCCAGATACTGTCAGCTCAGAAGGCTAAGCTAAAATCCTCAAATGGTATCACAGTGCATTCTCTTAACAATGGACAACAGGCCCTAACCAAAATGACTTTTTAACAAAAATACTATAGTAAATTAAGTAAACTAATTTTAAAACCCTGAAGGAAAAAAAAGTGGTCTCAGAAGCCATTAAGTTCTACTTGGACTCCCTCTCCTATCTGTAAGTTATCTCATTGGTACCTACAGAGAATCCCACTAAAAAGGAAGTCAGTAAGGGAGAATGCACAGTGAAATCCCCAGGGAAAGTTGGCTTCCTGGTATAATTTCATGAATGGTAAATGGTGCATCCAACTCCACCTCTTGGATGGGTAATCAGTGTGGTGGAAGAATAAGGTTTGACTTCACTCCCCTTTAATAAACCATTCTGTGTCAGGGCTCCCCTGCTCTTCCATTCAAATTCCTTCTCAACACTCAAATGTTAACCTATTGTCAGTCAAATGCTGCCAACTTATTATTTATTTCAAAAAGATCAAATCACTAAGTTAACACCATCCATAAAGGTCACTATGTGTTTGGGGCCAGTCTTTGTCTATCTGCATTGCATGCTGCTCCAAGTGGTCCTTGATCTTTTACTTGCACAACATCAAATATATTGTGTGCACTTACACAATAAGCAAAAACAAAATAAGATACAAAAACAGGAATGTGGGAACATTCTGTTAATTAATGCTGACATCACAATATATACCAAGGTGCTAACCTCAAAATATATACATAAGTCATAAATGCTTGGTAACCAACTCAGATAAGAACCAATCCAAACCTTTCTGTAGGTTCTGAAATACAAGGGGTTTATAGCAGGTTTTTTTAGTTGCATGTGCCCAGGTACTTCTAGACTTCAAACAGGGCATGAAGCAACAAAGTACCATATGGAAGGTTATTTTATGTATTTCTGACCTAATCAGACGCAAGAAGCACTGAAATCATCATGGAGACCTTGTTTTCACAAATTATTGGGCCAACTTTATAAACCCAAGATTCAGATAAGTTTTGGATATACACATCTACACTTTTGTGTGGTAATTCAATCCAAACCAAAACTCTAACTCAAATCTTCTTGATCACTCTATAATACACATGTAAGTGCACTGTTATAAAGTAGGTATGTTAAGAGAAGAAGTGCAATGCACAGTATGTAATACAGTATGTCCTCTAACTCAAATGCAGGAGTACTCAAAAGGTCTGCCACATTACCTAAACAAAAATTATGGGCTTTCCACAATCAGTTGATTCCATCTTTAATTGCCCTCCAAGCAGATGACTGATGTGACTCCTTGCCCAATGCCTGGTAAGGAGAAGTTCACCTCAGAATATCTTGTTTCCTCTTTGATGGTGGGAACCTGGAGAGGCCCAGGCATTGCTACTTCCCATCTTCCCCAGGCAACATTAGAAGGCTTAAGAAGTGACTGTATAATCACTCCAATCAAAGCAGCAGAAGACATAAAAGTAGCAGAGGACAGACCTGCTTCCCTACACCACCAGATGATAGTAAGGAGCAGCAGATTCCACTCCTCCAGTATCCCAGAATGCTTGGGGAGCAGTCAGCTATTGGACCGATCACCAACTGTAAAAGTACTAAACAATTCCCCACACCAGGATGCCACTGTGGGGAGTGGCAGTGCTTTATCACCTACTACCCCAATGCCATCTCTGCTCGATTCCAGAAAGGGGAGAGGTCAGGAACAGCGTGGGAATTGACCTTCAATTACTGCTTGGCAGGGAGAAGAGGGAGCAAGAGGATGGACATTCATTCCACTGCAGAGAGCCTTCAGCTCCTATGCACCACTTAAGCACAGAATCCATAGTAAACATACCTTCCATGACCCACTAAAAAGGCCACCACTAATTTAGAGGAAAAAACTTCTCTGGTTCATTTTATTTCAATTACTTTCAAAAAAATAAAACTGATATAGGAAAACATGAAGACAGAATGGTAAGCTGTAATACAATGCGATTAATTTCCACAAAGACTAAATCAAAAACATACACATTGCTGCAGGAAAAAAAAAATCCTAGGATTAAAAGAAGAACATAAGAAGTGCTACTACAACTAAAATGGGGGATGCAGTTATTTAAAATTTGAATATTATATTTGGATGTTGGTGGAATCCGGGTGACTGTCTTACCTGTGCTGAATACCTCAAACAATGTGGCAAATATCAAATAACCATAAGCAGCAAGCCCAGTGTCACTTTTTCCATGAAAGGAGGGTAAATGTTAAGGGACAGGGGGTTATATTTGATAAGGCATTTTTAAAATGATACATAAAAATGCAAATGATTTAGAACCATCAAACTATGCACATTGGTTGTAACTATATGGTATCACCATTAAACAGTAGAAAGGAAAAGACTGTTACATTCACTGTTGCAGTTTGCCTTTAACTATATTGTAATCTCCTTATGACATGGACTATGTCTGCCCAGCTATTTGTAGAACACCTAGAATAATAGGGCCCTAATCATGACTGGGGCCTTTGAGCACTACCACAAAATAAACAAGAAATTATTACAGAAAATTCCAAGTAACGTATGTGATGACTTCTTTACTGGTCATCCCAATAAAGTCAATATAGCCCTGGAATGAGGTAGCATGATAGTTTAAAATAATTTATATAATTTAGCTTTCCAAGTCTACACTGGACCCTTTACTTATACTAGAATCTCCCTTTACGTCTTTTTTAATCCAACAGGTGGGTGATTTAACACTGAAATAATAATCTTTTTCATATATGTAAGTTTGGTGAGGGGCAAAAGACCCAATGCCACTTCTGCTTTTTCATCATCCGGGGTAAAATCTTAGCTTCACTGGAAGTTTTGCCACTGACTTCAATGGGGCCAGGATTCCAGTTCAGTTCTTGTTTCACTCTCAGAAGTTTACTCCTTCTCCCCTGCAAGACTAGGCTTAAACCACAGTTAATAGAAACGTTACCTACCTCACATGCAAGTTTTTGTTTATCTCTTGCTTCTCTAAAGATTCTTTCACGATCCCTCACATGTGATACATTCATTGCTATGGATTCTGTAGAAGCTCTTCTGCCATCTTGGTTCTGCCTAGGGGATCTATAGCATTTTATGATGTAGTAGAGTGCATCATCTTTAAGATTTTAGACACGATTTTCCCACCACCACCGCCAAGAGGAAAGGATCTGGGGACTTTATGGTCATATGACCCCACCAGCACTCATTCCATGACCAGATTTATTTTTCTAACATCTCTCTCTCTGACAGGATGTTGCTTTAGTTAGGGATTTCAGTTTATGAAGTGTTTTCTTTTAGCATGTTAACCTCCTCTTCAGCATGTTGTACTTTCCAGTCTGTTTCATCCACCCACTTCTCAAAGGTTTTTAATTTGGATAGACACTGTCTCAAATGTTCCTTTCTAGGGAAAACACTGAGGGCCTTAGGTCCACAATCTGTTCACAAATGCCACAGCTTAACTAATTCCTTTCTGGCACAGCTCTCCTCTGAAGCCCTCAGCATAGTGCAGGCAGCACGGGCCTGATTCAACTCCCACTGAAGTCAATGTGAGTCTGAGATTGATATTCTCCTGTTTAATTAGTATATTCATCTCAAAACTTCTTAGACTCATAGGATGTTGAAAGTAATACATTTGATAGTCCTATTAACTTTTTTGCCCAGAAGTCCTCAGAAATACAGAATCGCATAGCATTATACCAAGCAATACATAATCATTTCTCCAGAACACAGCATCTGTGGCAGACATTGCAAAACAGTCTAATATCCTCTTCGACACAGGCATATAAATGCTACTATTTAATACCCACATGTATCATGGATAATAAGCTAAAGATTTATATTTTAGTCACAATTCAGACAACAGCTCTCTCAGAAAACAAAATTATTGGATCAAACTTAAGTGGTACCATCATTCCTCATTTCTGAAGAAGCTGGAGGGGGAACACCCTCTCCTACCCTATTTTTTCATCTCCCACAGTGAAGAGGAGAAGGATGACCTTCCCAATTTATTCCCTCCATTCAGCGGACAAAAGTAGAGAAATGGTATGGGGGGAGGGGATCATCCCCTCTTACTTGTCATACAAAGCAACAGAGAGCAACTTCTCCGAATCCACATACACACACAAAAGAAGAGAGTAGCTTCTCCCAGAAAACCCTTCCTGAAGAAAAAAAGGCTATGTCTACACGACAGCTTATGTCGGCATAACTTATGTCGCTCAGCGGGGTGAATAAATCAGCCCCTGAGCGACATAAGTTACACCAACATAAGCATCAGTGTGTACAGCGTGTACAGAAGCTCTCCCGCCAACATAGCTACCGCCGCTTGCAGGGGCTGGAATAATTAAGCCAATGGGAGAGCTGCACCACTGTAAACTCTCTAGTGTAGACGTGCCCTAAGTAAGGGGCTGTTCGAAGCAAAATTTTCCCCCAATTGGAGTATAGAGTCGGGGCAGACACATGCACACACCCTCTGCTCACTTGAGAAAAGAAGGCCTATCAGGCCCCGCTCATTTCCCTTTGCTTTAATGAACTGTGATCTTTCGAATTGTGCCAATCAACCTGAAATAATTAAATGGGAACTAGAACAAGAATATACTTTTGTTTTCTGTGTAGGAGGACTACTCTGGGTAGTGGAATAACAAGTTAAGAAAGAATAACCATGCTCTTTAGCTCCACGCTAACAGCATAACAATCATTCTGTCTCCACAATTGTAAACCTGATAACTAATCCATTAGAACAACAGCTGGTAAACTCCCAGTGCTTTCCTTCCCCAGGATGACCAATCATCAGCTGAACACCAGTCTGATGAAGGTACTAAAATAGTGCCAATAAAGATCTTCTTAGGGAAAAAGAGGACAGAAAAATCTTAACCATATTTTCTATTCTCCAACCCTTGTTAAACCAGTTACTAATACTGTATTATTTAAAGCAGCTCTGTTACGGAACACAGTTTTCTGCTAAATAGAGTTCCTAGAAAACAAACACAGTGGGAACAGAGTTAAAAGAAAAAAGGAAAATAAATTAATTTACATCGTACACTGCAAGGAAAAAGTTCCCTTGGGTATTTGAGTTCTCTACATCTACCACCTTCCACTGTGAAGGTATTATAAGTCTCTTTATCTAAAAATGCTCCCATAACTATGTTATGGGGGGGGGGGGAAATTAAGCAATTGTAAATCAGACCCTACCTTTCAACATAAAATATAAAAATATTAAAGTGTGTCATTTTTCATTCTCACTTTCACAATCTAAAATGCCATACAATATTGAAATAGAGAAGGATTATAACACAAGTAAAATAGTCATCCCAAATCCAGAAAATTAGACTGACTCAAGTGTGGATTTTAGAATTTTTACACTTAGCACCAAAAGTTTTATATTCTTGTAGGGGAGAAACGTGTTAGCTTTTTTCAGCAAAAATATTCAGTAAAGCACATTGGTTACTCTCCACTACCTTACCCTGTCTCCAACACTGCCAGAATCTATTCTGACAAAAAACAAAAACCCACAACACACCCGTTGAGTTTATTCATCACCAGCCACACTCTGTTCTTGTTTTCCAGCTCAAATTGATTTTTCTAGGACTATTGCACTATTTAAGGTTCTTCAATTAAAATGGCATATTTTATTCATGATTATATCCAAATACTACAATTATGAGGACCACGTAGAGTACTTAGATAAGACACATTTTCAATATTTCTTTCAGCCTCCTGCACTTCAAGGCAACATTTCTAGATTGTCATCCACCAAAATGACTATGGCCTAAATTGCTTCAAATGTTACCAAAATCCACTGAGATTTTTTTTAAACCGAACATTGATTGAGAGATCAGGTTCATGCCCCCTGAAGATGTGAAGCTAAATGTAGATAGATCTGCTTCCAGGCTTGAAAGTGCATTTTCACATCTTTGTGCACCCCCTAATGTAATTTCAGGTAGTTTGAAGCATTACCACCTCCACCAGGGACAAACAAATGAAGGAAGTGTCCCAGAAGAACATTCACTTCATCTGAACTGAACAAGTCATCATGCAATAGAAAAAAGTGAAATCAGGATTTTGTTTTAAAAAAATTAAACAGCTTATCTATAGAGTCCCTTACCAAAATTATAAAAGATTAAAATTTTAAACAGCCTGAGATACTTTAGTAGTTTCAAATGGCGCTGAACTAATTTTTTTTTAATTAATCCAAAAAACACCCCATCTTGGATATTGACTTTTCCCCCTTTCGTGTCCCAGTACAAGGAACAAACTATTTACTGTAAATGAAATGGTTTCCTTTTTTATTTTTTAAAGCACTATCTTCTAAAGTTGGTGATAACTTTTTTTTTTAACCATAACCATAAAGTACAGACTTACTATTTTGATTTGTAAGTATTTTAACATGTCTTGGTTTCCCCTTTTGTAACTCAGCTAGAGATTTATTTCCTACCACAATCAAATTTCAAAACAGACATAAGGAGAGTAAGAAATTACAAGCTGCAACATTGTTATACAACATACTATACAAAAACAGGTCATTTAAGTTACAAGAAACCTAGTCATCAATAAATGAAAAAAAATATCCCACTCAAAAATCAATTATTTCGAGTCTTTTGTATAGAGAAGTAGTACACCTTTCAGGCAACTGGTATTAATGAGAAGACATGACTATAGAATCTCCATCTGTTTTTCTGACAAAGCTGTGACTACTCCAGTCTCTCATTGAAATTCCATTAATCTGGTGCACCAGGGTCCAATGCGAAAATCAAAACTCCATCTAACCCATTATCAGCTCACAATAACCTACAAGTGAACTCTGCCTGTTAGCACACAGCAAGTTATGATTTTGCGATCAGTCAGCCTGTTAGCCAATAAAAAAAAAAAAATCAGGTTAGGAACACAGTGCCTGGCAGGGATTTTTGGTTTGGTTTGGTTTTTGGGGTGCTTTTTTTTTGTTATTTTATTTTTTTAATCCTTTTTCAGTTTCTGTAGGGTGTCTGGACCTTGTGAGCCTATGCATTATTCTCCTTCGTTGTGATTTAATTGCTGCCAGCAATCAAGTCAAAGCATCACTGAAGTGTGCTTGAATTTCATTAGAAGATATAACTTATGCTACTTTCCTACAGTACCTAATAAACCATAAAGAAACCAAAACACATATGGCTTGAGGGAATAACTGGAAAATTAGGTGGCCATTTGGGAACTGAGTGAACTTTTGAACCAGAGGAACAGAGAAAAAGAAATATTAAAAGGAAAGACAGACTTAGAATGCACACAGAGATGTGGGGGTTTGACCTTTTCAGTACCTAGAAAATTACATTAGCATTATGAAAAATACATATCATGTTTAGAGTTTATAATCCATCAAAGTTTAGATACTTTGTTAGTGCCTACCATAAGGTAAAAGTCAAAAGGACAAAGTAACAATCAGATTTGACAAAAGGCCTTTTGGTGACCTGGACTAATTTAGTTATACCGTACTTATTGTTAAATGGATTATCTCCCTTGTAATTAATATAACATTAGATAAAGGGCTCTCACACAAAAAACAGGAGTTTGGAATGATTGCAGAATACATATGATAGCCCTCCAGACAGTTATAGATCATTATTAGTATAACTTCGCAATTATATTTTTAGAGGAATACTGAGAAATCTGACCTTAGTATTTATAGAAAACATACAAGTCTTAAATTCTTTATTGTAATGTTTAAGCACATAAAACCTAATAATTTTGCATTACATAATCATTTAAGTACAGTAGAAGAAGAATGACCCTGGAAGTTAAATGGAGAATATTTCTGAACTTCAGTTAGGTTCCTAATTCCATACTTAATAAGCCTTGATCCTGCAACTGAATGAGTACAATGAGATTCTTACACCTGCATGGACCCCACTTTAAGTAAATTGGGATCAGCACAGGATCATGCGGATTAAGTTACAGGATTGTGCCTTTAGGGTCCTAAATATAAGTAGGCTGGTTTTTGAAACTACTGAGCACCCACAAATCCATTCATGTCAATGAGAGCTGGAGGCACTCAGCACCTTTCAAAATCAGGCCATCTATTTAGGTACCTAAACACAAATTTGGGAGCCTAAGTCTAGGCAGCTAGATTTGAAAATATTGGTCTACATTTTGAAATTCAAATGTCTTTAAAATGACCTACTGCACACAAACTAAACAAAAATGATTCAAGGAAATTATCAATATTTATGGACCAATTCCACCATCTTTACTCACTTCTGACTCAGGATCTCCTACAGGACTTGGCCACAAGGGACAACAGTACAAAGTTTCATCATCTTAGATTATATTATCTTGTAATAGTTTTTTATCCTACATTTTATCTAATTATCTAAGGATTTTGCAAATTGGCTATTATAGTGGTATCTATGCGCTTAATCTAGTAATTACAACATCCAAAAGAGACTAAATTAATTATCTGTATGTCCAAATTGATATGATATTTAATATATTTAGGCATCAGCATTGTTCAACAATTCATTATTCAGTTTTGTCAACAAAACTGCTGTCTTTTTCTTAATAATGTACAACTTCAGAAAAAAATATATAGCTTCATTTTCTCTGTCAAATATCCAGATAATTTTGACATATATCCTTTGTAGTAGCTTCAAACTCAACATATCGTAAGATATAACCACAAAAAGGTATTTTAATAAAATCTGTAAGTACAAAAAATGGAAACTTTAACTTGTTTGTACTTTGGAAAACTAATTTAGATTTTATATAAGCCATGCCTTGTTTGACTAATAATTATAATATGAACGGAAAACAAAGTTTATTTTTGCTTTTTTAATAAAATTTCTACATTTGCCAAAATGAAAAACAAGTGCAACTGAAAAAGTATGTGATTATTGTTGCACATTTTAACAAAAGTTGTGTGTATAAAGAAAATGTCGTTATTCAGAATCAGTGGTTAGAAGGTTTATCACTTATGCATGTACTTGACTTATCCCTGTTCTGCAATAGACATAATTTTATACCTCATAAAAGCAATTTATGTTTCCAAAGGGAATAATCTGGGTAACATAAAATGTGGAGTGCTATGTTGCGGGAAGCATATTTTCATTCAGCAATTGTATTCTGAGATGGAGCTGCACAGTTTGATCATCATATCATGGCAGAAAACATCATTCACTTCTAACTTTCAGTGCCACAAATTAATATACATAGTTAATTCATTTCTATATGTATTTAATTTATAATCATATATTACCCATACAAGATTTTTTTATATTGTGTATAAAAATAAATGGACCTCAAAAAATGGAAGCTATGATAAAGCAAGCTTAACTCTTGCAATATTCAGTTGTTCATATCTTCATTAAATGTAATGCTAAATTTGGTTGTTTATATACTTTTGAACACAGGATAAAACAATACGAAAACAACTATGGAACAAAGGGTTTTTTTTAAAATGGGAAGTTAAACTAAACATTTATATAAAGAAAACAATCTACATAAGACAGTCTTAATGTGAGGAAGCATTGTAGGAATGATTAATTTAATATTTTATGAACTCGTTCTGCATGAAGTTTAAAGAAAAATATCAATCAATTAAACTGTTTCATTATTTATAAGATAAATAATACAGCAAGCCATTAAGTAGCACAATAAAATTAAGCAAGAATCTGATCATGTTGAATTAACAAACAATTTGTTACTATGAATATTCACATACTGCTTTACCCACTGGTCTATCTTTAAAAAAAATTCTACAGAAGAGTTTTCATTATGAAAAAATATGCGAGTAAAAACAGTGTGCACTTATGACAGGTTCACTATGCTTTTAGCACCACTAGAGAGAGCTCTTCAGTTCCTTAAAGGTTCTTGTAAAGGTAAGAAAACTGTCCAGCTGTCTGCTGATGCCTATCTGTTTATCTGCTTTCCAACCATAACACCACCCTAATCAAAAGGATCAGATTGCATGGGTTTGTAGCAAACTGGCAAATCTAGTGCATTCTAAGATAAACAGAGTCACGTACCATCAGAGGGTGCTTCATCCTCTTTATCATATCGGTCAGATGCTAATGAGAGATTATCAGGAGGTGAAGGGAAAGAGCCCTCAGACTCTTCCTCATCTTCCAATTCTCCTGCAAGAGTCAAACAGAAACCATTTGTTAATAACTGTCTCCTTCTGACATAAACAGAATTCATTTTGAAAGCAGAGATTTAGCAATTCTTTGTTAATAAGAAAGAATGATGTCAAGTCATATTTTAAATTAAACTGAACAAATTCAGGGTCCTATTGTTCTCTTAATTTCACTTCATGTACCTCCGAATACTAGAGTATGGCTGTGCACACTGGTGCTCCAAAGCTACATTCTAATTGGCCAAGTGGGTCTTTTTAATGATGTCATATTAATGAACCCCTCCCAATGGTGCACAGCTGGGGGGAAAAAAAAAAAGAAAGAAAGAAAAAGAAAACCATGCCACACACCAAAACTGTGTGTGAGGGGAGAAACTAACAGGAAACGAAAGACAGACAGCCTGAGGATAGAGGGAAAAGAGAACACATTTGGGGAAGAAAGGGAAAGTCTTCAACTGTCTCCTTCGCAAAAAGTGCCAAACTGCATTTTCAGCAACATTTTGTGCACTTCCACACGTTTTCAATTTGCTTTCTCCTCAACTACGAACTATTTTTCAAAGTGTAAGGATACATCTTTCCACTTAAAAGTATTTTTAAAGGTAGTGTTTCCTTTTCCCCTTGAAATAAAAAATGGAGTCACACTTTAATAGCACTCAGCTACAGCTGTGTGTGTATAGCACAGTAATCTATAGGTGTGCTTCTCAGGGAACTAAGGGCCTCAAATACACCTGAGGTATGCATCAATAGCTGGCTAACGTACATGTCATGTTGGGTCTTATTGCTATAATGAGGGGAAATGGAAGGGGGGGGGAAGTATTACATGCAACTTTCATTTTCATTATGCAAAATGAAGTTTCCTTCCCAAAATGTGGTACATGTCTAAAAATATACCAACTATGCAAAGAAAAGGAGAAGAGTTACGCATATCAGAGAATGTAGAAAAAGGAGAGTGCCCAATCGCTCTTCTTTCAAAAACTGTTTATATTTTGCAAAAATTGAGTGGTTAAAGCTGAAGTTGTCAGGCTTAAAAATTTACCCACACAGAAAAATAATCTGAGCACAAATAGAAACACTGTCGCCCTGTGTACGAGAACGTGTATTTGTGTACCCATACTTTGTGTTGAAAATACAGTAATTGAAATACTTAACACTAAGAAAATATACCATAGACACTGAAATAGAGGGGGAACTAACTTGGAAGATGTTTGAGACTATATTAAGCCAGATCTTTTGTTTTTGTGTTTAAACCAAGTGCTTTGTAGTTCACACTAAAGGCTGAAATGCAGTCTTTAACTCACCCGATTGTACCTGGGAATTGTAGCTCATTTTGGTATCATAGATCACACAATATTCTGGAGCTTCAATGAAAAACACATCTACAATGCTTAAGTTTATGCATGACAAAATGATTTAAGAGTAGAATCAGCCTTAATTTTCAGTTTCCTGGCTTTGTGGGGTTGAGAGATTTAGGAGTCTGTTCTGTTAATATATAGGGATATTACTCCCTGAAGTTTTATACATCAAAAGTATAATAAGCCTTCTTGTTAATTCTGTGGGGTCTTCTGTATCTTTGGACAAGCCCTAGTAATCCTTTCCCTACTTTTCATCTTCCCACAACCAGACCCTGTATCAAAGCCAATATTCTTCTGACTGAGGAAGACTGGAACAGACTGCATTTGAAGCTATCAATGCTACTCCTTAACCAGTCAGAGGAGTCAGTGTTGAGCAGCACAAACCATTTTCTCCCCTCCACAGGTGCTAAGTGCCTGCAAATACATCTGAAAAGCATAAATAAATTAAAGGAAAGTGTTCGACTTGTATTTATGTAATAGAAAGCTGAACTACCAAGCAACAACAGGCATCAGGTAAATGTATCCAATACAATTTGAAGACATAATTGAAAGCATTACAGCCTAATCAGACATCTAAAAGCAAGGCATGCTCAAACGAATTGTCTATAGACTCATTAGCTGGCAGCCATTCCATTACAATCACACATAATGTCAGTAGTGCCTTGAGCCTATGCCAATGACAACAGCATAAATTTTGCAACTCATTTCTGTGGTCATAAAATTAATGATCAGTTTTAAAATACTTCTTTGTAAAAGTTATTGCACACAGAAAAGACATGAATGTGTCCCTGTTATATAGTCATGAGGATAATTAAGGAGTTGATGTTCATTAATATAGTTTCTTGTTTCCCCAGAACAGCATTTGATTTATCCTGGAACTTTTTTTTTTTTTTTAAGTTTAATTAATGATATACCGTTAACAGTTATAAAAAAAAAAGTCCTATTCTCTCATTTCTGCAGTTTAACTCACCACTTAGGTTTGACCACAGAATCAATATTTTGATTTGCCCACAATAAAAGGTACTGTACCTGATCTTTTCTTATTAAACACCATCTTTTCAATTACAGTACATTAATTTATTGATGTTCTGAAACAGCACACACCAAGGGGGTAAGCGTGCAGAATGGTAAGTGGGGAATTAGACACTTAAGTGTTGTTATGTTAACAAGGGCTGCACTTTAATTCCCTGTATTCTGCATTGAATATTTCCAACAGGTTTAGCTGGTATCGACTGAATATAAGAACAAGACCATATTATTTTATAGGGATCTGGTAAAAAAAAAAAAAAACCATCAAACTCTTCTTTTTTTCCACAATTTGTTTTCCTCTGCTACTACTTGTTCATAGTAATGAACTCAAACATATAAGATACTACTTCAGCCACATAATCTGTAAAGGAGATCAGACATCAGACATCATTTCAGCCTCTGGCCCTGAAATAGACTCTTGCTAGATCAGGGGTAGTCAATTATTTTTTGTCAAGGTCCAAATTTCTTGGTCAAGGTACAGTCAAGGTCCAGACTCCAGAGAAAATAATAAACAGCAATAATGATAATGATAATAAATAAATAAAAATAAATTATTATTAATAATAATAATAAAAAAAGTTAACAACATGATTTTGGGGTCCGTTCAAAAGTGGCTGGCCATCCGGATTTGGCCCACTGTCCACCTATTTACTACCCCTGGTCTAGACACTGTGTTAATAAAACATCTAGGAAGGAGGAAGCAAAGAAATTGCTCAAACTTAATCTTAAAGCATATAAAACACTTACAGGAGGGCAGGCAAGCAGCTGCCTCAAAAACTCCTGATTTTTTGCTATTCCAGAAGGCTTGGCCAAACGTGTCAAGCTGAAATGAATTCCTTCTGCCCAGTATCCAACCTCCACTGCTGGAAAGACTATTATACCCAGCAATTAATAAATGTAAGATTCCCAAAACTGGTTCGTTAGCTCAAATGAGTGAATAAAGTTACTTTCAAACTAAAGCTTGTACACTTTAGTCTCTTGGTTGTTTAGTTGATTTTCAATAGAACATCAATGAGAAAATGACTCAATCCACCTGTCACCCAAGTGGTTCCTTTGACGGCTATTCTCTCCATGCCCACTGTGACATGCAGCAAACTGATAAAGTATGTGCATTAAGGTGTGTGAATCAATCATCTAGGTTTTGATATCAAGTGGTAATTTTAAACATCCAAAGAATTCCTACCTGAGCCTTACAAAACCAAAGAAAGACATCTACATATTAAGCACTACAGAAGCAGTATGAGGTTTGTAGGTGAATATGTTTCAGAGATGTGAAGAGTCAAAAAGCATTAGGAAAGTCTTTGAAAAAAAATGATAGAAATATTTAAGTAACTATCTCTGAAATTTCTCATGTAAAGTTCTCCCAGTGTTTCCAGAAGAGTTCTACCAGGAGATTGTATCTGGCATGTGAAATTTTTGGTGGATTGCTTAGGTTGGCAGTGAGATAGGGAGATACTATGAAGTGAGCTTAAAATGGAAAGCAGCCGCTAACTTTATTTAAAGAAGGACTAGCCATCTACAAAACTCAGGAAACTAATGCTCTGCACACAAGTTGATTCTTTGGCATTGTCTTCACTGCATGCTAACCTCATGTTCAACACCACCATCCTGCACTTGCTCAAGCTCAACATGTAGTTAAACTACGTTGTCCTGTTGGCACACATCAGGATCACAGATATTGTGATAATAGGGAGAGGAACAACATACCAGCTTGCCCATGTTGAAAGAGGTCAGACCTCTAGAACACCCTGGCATCATGGACCCTCTCCTGCTGCATCCAAAGTAAGTGAGCATGAATATGCCATGATGGTCCACAAGAGCCTGCATAACAATGGAATAGTATCCTTTCCTGTTAATATACTCGCTTGCTCAATACTGGTGGGGATGCATACTGTTCCCCCCGCCATCGTGCCTGTGCAGTTTGGGAGCCCATCCATTCAAACCCTTCAATTATTTCAGGAATATTTCCAATTTTACAAGCCTGGGGGACTGTGACATTGCACTCCATATGTTTTATGGAAATATGCTAATGAGTATGAATATAATGTAACTGGAATATGCTTCATGCAAAGGGTCTCTTGTAAGGTATCATTACAAAGCTTATGATCTACTGAGTGTGTTTATCCTATTTGTTTGCATGTATTATTTCTAAGTCTGGAGTTAGGAGAAGATATAAACTTGTATTACTGATGTAAACATGTTAAGTGGAAGTCATTAAGGGTGCTTCAGAATCAATCACCTATAAATGACTCTGTTTACTTGCAAACCTTCTGGGGTATGTGCCAGCCAGCCTTGGAAGAATGGAGACTAGGGGTCTCACAGGACATGTGACCATGTCACATGATACCACGATCCATCTTAAACCTGGTGCTTTTCCATTTAGAAGGAGGGGTGGGAACCCAGAGAGAGACAAAGGATTCCTGCCTTGTGCTAAAGCTATAAAAGGGGGTGGAACAGAACAAAGGGGTGGCCAGTCATGAGAAATCCCCTAGTTACCACCTGAGCTGGAACTAACAAGGCTGTACCAGGGGAAAGGATTGGACCCAGACTAGAAAGAAGTCTAGTCTGTGAAAAAAGCTTAATGGAACGTCTCTGAGGGTGAGATTTACCTGTATTCAGTTTCTTAATGTATTAGGCTTAGACTTGCATGTTTTGTTTTATTTTGTTTGGTAACTTACTTTGTTCTGTCTGTTATTACTTGAAACCACTTAAATCCTACTTTTTATACTTAATAAAATCATTTTTGTTTATTAATTAACCCAGAGTAAGTGATTAATACCTGGGGGCAAACAGCTGTGCATAGCTCTCTATCAGTGTTATAGAAGGCGGACAATTTATGAGTTTACCCTGTATAAGCTTTATACAGAGTAAAACGGATTTATTTGGGGTTTGGATCCCATTGGGAGCTGGGTGTCTGGGTGCTGGAGACAGGAGTACTTGCTGAGCTGTTTTCAGTTAAGTCTGCAGCTTTGGGGGTGTGGTTCAGATCCTGGGTCCTTGTTGCAGCAGGCTTGTGTGTCTGGCTCAACAAGACAGGGTTCTGGAGTCCCAAGTTGGCAAAGAAAACGGGCTCAGAGGTAGTTTCAGTACATCAGGTGACAGTCCCAAGGGGGGTCTCTGTGACCGAACCCATCACAGGGGACAGCACATCATTAATTGCCTTGCTAACTTCAATGACCATTGCACCATCTGTAGATTTTCCAACCCCAGACTGATTGCTAACTGATCTATAGCAATCTGGGGGTGTCCGTTTCCATAGGCAACAACGACATGCTTCTGGACCTTTAATGGGTCTCATCTAGGTGCTCTGCCACTCAAGGTCTGAGGCAAGCTCCTCACACAGTTCCATGAATGCATATGTTTTAATGCAAAAGTTCTGGGCCCACTGCCAGTCACCCTATATTTCCATCATAATTCGCTACCACCAGTGTGCATTTGCATTCCTGGCCCAGAAGTGGTGGTCTGCATAGAGATCATCTGCCATTAAAAACAGCATCAGCTAGGTCCATACTTCCACATCCACGTGATATCGTTCAGTAGCTGTTGTTGTGCTACTCCTAACTGTAAGCCACTGCCTCTGTCTTTTCCAGCCCCAGAAGCCCCTGCTACCGTCTCCGGATGGCAGCTTATGCAGAATCACAAAACAGAAACACTGCCTCAATAAAAAGCAGCAGCTCTCAGCCCGGTCATTACAGAGAGCAGGAACCGTATCTCAGCACGTAACAGCACAAGTATGGTATCTAGGGTCCATAGTACTTTCAATCGTGCTTCTGCCAACTTTAGCACTATTTTTAGCATGAGTTAAAAACAAAGCTCTTTTAGCTAAACATTTTGGCAGCCAAAATATTGATTCAATTAATCTCAAACATAGATAGAAATGCCAAAAACTGTAATAACTCTCAATCTTCAACAAAGTCCAGGCTCCTATCTCCTTAGAACCAAAAACTAGTCTCGGTATAAGCGTCATTAAAAAATCATGTAATCACTGATCTTTCAGGAGATCTCTCTGTTGGAAAATTTAGAACAATTTAGATTGACTGTGATTATACCCACTTTTTGATGCATCTACAGTTCTAAAGGGCTGAAGCACAACAACAGTCAATAAAAAAAAAAAAATAGAAAAACACCTCAGAGGTCCTACAGGAAAACCCTAGGAACAAACAAAACTCAGCCTACGCTCCCTCCTTATCTTATTGTTTATTAAGTAAAGAATAAAGAAAAATTCTAAGAAAGGGAGAGTGTTTGGGACATTCATCCAGTATGTACGTGCTGTCTTGAGAGCAGGATAGGGATTCTACCTGTTCACAATTAGCATTATATCCTAACTGTAAGAGCCAATGTAAAATTAGGTAATAACTCATGGATGAGAATTAAGTGATATTTTCACTTTGTATATCCATGCTCATGAATGCGTCTAGATTTTCTATGTAGATAATATTTTCAAAGTTTGGCCCCGTTTGAAGAACTCACCAACATACATTTTCGTGTCCTTTCATTTTAGTTACATTGAAAGAAAACTAAACAATGTCAAAATTTACAAGCTATACCACATGCAGTTCTAGACGCTCCATGGGGATTAAGAGTGCTCAAGGCAATGCTGTTCTTCTTAAAGGTTGTATGTACTTTCGACAAAGCATATCAAATAAACTCATCACTGAAATCAGAGCAGGTCATAAGAATATGGCAACCACTACATGCTGAATTCTGCAAGTTATATCTTCCTCTAGAGCTAAAGAAACCTCCTCTCAAAATTAGATGAGGAGAAAAAAAAAAATGCACTACCAACCAGATCAATTAAGTCTTTAACAGTTGGAAGAGCAGATATGCTATAAGAAGTTTTCTTCAACTTGGTTTTAAATAAACTGCAGTAAATAGGAGCTCTGGTCTTTGTAACCAGCTCACATATTTATCTGTGAGCCTACCTAAATCATTTTGAAACCTTCTGGTTGTTATATACAAATTTGGAAGTTACACATTACTGTACATACACTACAACAAATACTTTAAAATGTAAAATACGCTTTACAAAAATCAGATACATTTTAAATTGAACAGTGACCCCACCTAATTTCAAATTAAAGCTAAGACATTTTCTTAATAAAAATACAAATTTTGAATTTATTTTCTTTATCCTTTTCCATTTACTTCTGATGAAGATGACCAAAATGTGATTTTAACTTGAGTGGAAGGACTAAGATATAATATAAAGTGGGGTAATTTAATTTAAAAAAATTGTAAGTGCAAACTTTTTATTTTGATTTTGCCAAACGCAATTGATTCCAGAAAGTTAAGAACTGCTACTGTTAAAATGGAAAATGAAAGATATAAATATAGACATATATTTAATTCATTCAAATTATTTTAAAAAATCTATAGTCTGATTTTAACTGTATTTTGCTTTAGCTTTTCCTAGCTGAAAAGCTGGTTCATAGAAAGTGTCAGTACACTCTCACGTTATCAGCTAGCACTAATATTAGTTATACATTGGTATCTCCTGTCTACAGATAGAAGGTACCAGAGTTCGACTTTCTGCAAAGAGTGCAACTTCTCATAAGCTTTTTTGACCTCACACTGTGACCCTCATACCGGCATCCACAGGCTACAGGTCATGACCTCATGAATTAGCATCATGGAAATAAGGGCCATTTCAGGTTTAGTTACAGAACAGAACACTGTAGCAACAACTCTTCAATCTTTTCTCTTTCTAGCTGCAATGTGCAGCTTTGTTTACTCCTCAAGAAGACAATACAGAACACAAACTTCAGTTTTCATTACTAGCACTCTAAATCTTGTTCTCCTGTGCTAAAGGTCTGATTTCCTGCTACACTATGAACATATTCATTCAGGGTGGATCAAAAGCCAATATCATATAGTCATTAAAATCAACCTATTAAAAAGTAAAAGAGATATCACTGTTGAAGAGAAGACTTTAGTATCTCTCCTTCACAAAAAAGGTCTCAAATAAATTATCACTATTAATGTTCCTTACTGCCAAAGTAGACTGCTTTGAATACACTTTCTATGACAAAACATTAATTGTATAGTTTTAGACAATACTGAATTTTTGTTATTTATTACTTTACTAAGTAATCTATATTTAAGACATTCAATTTATATAAACTTCCAGCTACATTTATAAACAAGACCCCTTTATTAGTGAACTTTCTCCTATGGTGTATTCATGAAGTAAATATAACCAAGTTATTAAATGAGTGAGGTTTTAGCACACAAATTTTGAACCACACAAGAGATTTTTGAAGCTTTTAATTTTTTTGCTCAGCAGGGGGAGCTAGCATCCTCATCCTTGAAAGTCAATAAATGCACAAGCTGAACATTTGAATGTTATGCTTTTAAACACATGTACAGTATGTTTATTCAATTGAGAGTCTGCCAATGAGCAAAGTATTTAAGTCATACCACAGTGAAATAAAATATTTTACATTTACCTTTATCCTGGAAATCTTGAGGGTAACTGCAGGGGAGGGAGAAAAGAAAGACAACATAAAGCAATATGCATTTGGAAAGTCTCAGGTTGTGACAAACCCAAATACAGAAAAATTATTAGTTTCCAAATAACAGTTTTGAGCTATGAGTACTGCTGCTGCAAATTTATATTGCAAATTTTCACCTTTATTAAAACATTTAATCAGTTGTTCTTCCAGTGTTTTTGAATTTTTAAGCATGATTATCAAACATTTTAAAGAAATTTCATGGAATAGTGACAAATAAAAAATGCTACTTAAAAACAGATTCAGGTGTAATAATAAAAATACTTAAAAAAAGATTCTAACACATTTGCTCAAATAGCTTAATTAAAATGATGAACATATGACATAACGTTTACTTTTCCATTACCTTCCCAAAAGTTAGAATCATATTTTAAGATATCTCTATACAAATGAAAGCCATTTATCAGAAGTTACATATCACAATCTTTTTACATGTTTTATAATGAACACAATGTGACTTGGATTTGGCTTGAATATTTTAGCAGCATATGAAAAACAAAATGGATATACAGAAGATACTTGTTAATTAAGATGTTGATATGCGTTTAAATATAATAGCTCTTTGAATACATATTCACATTTTGTGAATACATATTCACAATAAGCAAGGCTTAATAAAATTTATCCAACAACTCTATACTACTACTATACCTCTTATACTGAGGGATACTACTTGCTGTGGTGAAAACTACATGGATTGCCATGTCCCCCAAAGCTACGATCCTTGCAACATACGTGAACAAAACAGTTGCAGGGTGCAGCGACACAATAAGATGCAAGGTAAATAAGTAAGGAAAGGTCATTGTTATGTATGGCTTTAACTGAAATCTCAGGAAGCTTGAATTTATTTGAGGAGGTGTAAAAAGGGGAGCTGATCAGAATGACTGGCAAGTAAGATGATCTTAACAGCTGCATTTTGTATGGACCAGAAGGGGTGGTGCAAGTGTCAGGAAACCCATTGAGGCGATGGTAAAAAGCAATGAAAATGAGAATCCAGGAGGCCCTGTGTGAGAGACTTAGAAATGCAAGCAGAGATAAAAGGCTAGATCTAAGAAACATTGTGTAGAAAATAGCAATGTTTGGACACAGCCTGGATGAGTAGAACCGGTTGGAGAAATCAAAGGTGACTCTAGCAGATGCACATTTGGGGGCATGGGTGATAATAAGATGGGTGGCGTTAGCAGTGATAAAGGTGGAAATGAGAGAATCTGGAAATAAAGATAAGGGCTGAAATCTTGGCCCCACTGAAGTCAATGGCAGAGCTCCTGTTTACTGTAATTGCGGTCAGGATTTCACCAAAGGAGTTCAGTTTCAGCATGCTGAGTTTCAGTTCATGATAAGACACTCAGGAGAAGACAGAGAGGGGTAGAGATGTAGGACTGAATGGGAGGAATGGGAGGAAACAAGTCAGGAGTGGAGAGTCATCTCTAGAAATGCCAGCTAATGAAATCACCCAGGAATGAGTTGTGGGGAAAGAAGGGCCAGAATCTAGGACAGAGCCCTGGGGGACCCCCATGGAAAGTAGGAGAGGGGAGGAGGACCACCTACTGAAAGAAACATTAAATGAACAGAGAGGTAGGAGAACCTTTAGATTATAAACATTTAGGGGCCGGTTCTACATCTTCCTCATTAGAATAGCACTGAGTATACTGTCACCACTCAGTTACACTATCACTGACATTTGTAAAGGAGTGTGACATGAGAGCCAAGGATGAATATCAAGAAGGAAGGAGCAATCACTGTGAAAAAAAAGCTGTGGAGAGGCTGAAGAGGAGAAGAATAACGAGTGCCAGAACATATCCTAATTTAAGATACAACATACTGCAGAACAGATTTTTTTTTCCAATATGCCAAATCCTCCTCACTCAGTAGTTTGACTGAAGTTAGAGGGTGCAACTAAGTCTCAAACTATACTCTCTGAAACAACATTAAGAAGACAGCTTTGTCTGGCCTATGCTGCACTTAACAGTTTTCAATATCAGTTTAAAGGAACTTGTTGCTTAAAACTATTTTCAGCAGTGGTTAAATTTCCTAGCATAAACAAGGCTAATGAGAGAATAGGTTAAAACAAACAGATGTTGAAGTCAGTGGACAGAGTTATGCCAGCTTACATCAGCTGAGAATCTGGCCCAATGAAAATAATCATGCAACTGCAGCAAGCATCCTGGATAAATTCTTCCAATATTACTGTTTTTATGTTTTAAAGAACTCATTAGTCAGAGGAAGATAGGCCCTGGGCCAAGAACCAAAGCCCTGATCCCACAAAGGAATCCACACAGGCAGACACCTTCTGCCCCCATTCCCTACTGAAATAAATTGAATCCTGTGGGGATTCAATTCAATTCACCCATGTAGATCCCTTTGCAAAGTAGCCATATAAAACTCCTTGTTAAAACAGAGTAGTTATCAAAAGAGCAACAAGCATTTACTAATAAATTAAAACAATAAAGATGACTTACTTAGCCTTGAGCTCTTTTATCTTCTTAATAAGAGCATCCTTTTTTTCCTTTGCTCTCTTGGATAAATTTTCTCCTTTGAGGGTATCAGATATAAATGTGTCAACATCTAGACCATGAAAAAAAAAAGGTTACACATTATAAGGGAAAAAGTGATAATCTTCTGAAGATAAATATCCCCATGTTGGATTGTTCTGATATTATCACTTATGAAGAAACCTATTTTATCTGTTCTATGTATAACATGGTTGAAATATTTCAAATTCTAAAACTGGATAAATTTGTTCTCTGCTCTACTTATGCTTAGCACAGCAAACGCTGTTTCGACATTTGGCATCATTAAACGAGCAAGAATTTCACAAGACTAAATAAACCTTGGTGCTATGGCAAATACATTGTACCACTTATGGTATAAAGCTAAAAGAATAAACAGCTTTTGTGCATAGATTACATTCATGTTATTTTATAAGTTTAAATTTCAAAAAGTGGCTGAGTCATTTACAACATTATAGCAGAACCAGATGAAGTCACTACCGGTATGGATCAGTTGCTGGTTCCTTATAAATTCAATTTTCAGATGTTTATACGTTGCCATTGTACCCCATATTGGGCTAATACTTGATATCCAAGGCCCGCTCCTGCAAACAGTTACACAGGCACTTAATGTTACATAACTGAATAACCCTATTGAAGTCAACAGAACTACTCATGTGCTTACGGCATCTGTGCACTTGCAGAATCAGGGCCCAAGTTATGAGCTGCAATATACTTTTTTTATTCTTAAAGCAAAAGATAAACTGATGATATCGTCATTTAGAAATGAACTGTTTAAACACAATATTGTTTTGGTTGTGTGAGAATTTTGTTCCACTCCAACTAAAGAGGTTTCATCGTTCAAAATTAATACCCATTTCCCTATTCTTTTTTGTTTTCAAAATGAGTATGTTATTTCATATTGAAAAAGGCATGAGAAAAAACAGTAAGTTTACAATATTTTATTTGCATGCTGAATTAACTACAGCCTAATAGACCTAATCCTGCCATCCTTCCTTGGTTTAAACTCCCATCCACTTCAGCGGGCGTTATACAGTCCCTACTCCTGAATGATTATGCTCAAAAGTTCCAGTGACATTGCACCAGGACTAGATAATCCGGACTTTCAATGCAATTTCACTGGAAGCATCCCAAACACCTACATGTAGTAACAAACTACATTGTCGGGATAGCAAGGTCAACCAACATAAGGATTCAAACTGAAAAACACCTCACATGGTATTCCAACAGCCATAATATAAGTGGTTTGTGGATATAATAGAGTGTCAATGAAAAGGCTTAGCATTGTTTTAGTGCTTAGTATTTCACAGATTTCCATAATCACAGCTGCTATGGAAGAGCTATTTATCTCACACCAGAACTTGACCTATTTGTCTAACCTGAAAGTTACTAAATTCAAACAGCACTTGCCATGTTAAAAATATACCACATTTTCGGTATACACGAAGAGGGCCAAGTTCTTCCCCCTACTTACATACGTGCTACTCCTCTTAAATGAACAGCACTGCATGCATGTAACTGAAGTAAGAATTTAGCCCGTAAGATGATAGATCACACATTAGTTCAATACCCTTATATGGCTCACATAAAGCAGGGTTAAGATTGGAGCTTTTTTGGTATTTAGGGGAGTTAGTTGCAGAATGTAAAGCAAATATTCTACTTCAAGTTATTTTAAAATACAACTTTGTATTTAAATTCCCTAACTTGAGTATTTAATTGCCTATTTTAAGTTTTCATTATGAAGACAAGTTTCACTAAGCATGATCCATTTTGCATTTTGTGCTGCAACAGAACAAATTAAGCCAAAAAATTCTTGCTTTCAAAAATTAGTTTAGCCACTACATCAACAAATGTAGCCATGCAATTCTCTATTTAAAAAAAAAATTACCAAAACATGTTTAGGAGATTTGGATTAGATTGCTATCATCATGCAATATGTGGCGAAATCTTGAATCTGTAAGGTTTTTGAAGATCTGAACAAGTGCTTTTCACACAGAGGTGAAGAGAGTGTCCCCCCAATCACATGTAGCAGAGCAGCCCTTAGAGCAGCTGAAGTCTCACTCCAGAAGTGCTACCTTCTGCACAAGGGCAGAAACAAAGGGCCAGTGAGTTAATGTAGTTGCAAATCCTCCAGGCCCACCCGCAGAAACTTGGGCAGCACTTTGCCCTAGAATCTGTACCCTTTCACAAGCTCCAAGGATCCTGCCCCTCTTGCTCTGAAGTGCAGTTGGGATGCTGTCCTGAGGTAGATTCCCCTGAAGTCAATGGGCCTGATCCTGTTCCCACTGAAGGCAGCAACAAAATAGCCAATTACTTCAAACAGGAGCAGCAAGTGTTCAGCAATTCTCAGGATCAAACCCCAAAAGTTCTGCTGTGTGCAGGGGAGGGAAGAAATGGTCTTGGTGAACCCTTTGCCTTTTATATATTTACTCAACAAGTTAGCAGCTTTGAAGTGCTATTTAGATAGCAATATGCAAAAGCCCAATATCGCTGGTCACTTTTCTAAACAGAAAGTGATGTTTACATTGTAATCTTTAAACCCTTCATCTAATTCATTACAGCACTAGGCCTTTGCAGCCTCCAACTAAACTCTGCAGGCCACCTTACTTCTTATTGAATTCCAAACCCAAGCAAAAATACCATCATCCAAGTCACTGTCAAACAGATAAGAACATGTGCTGCAATTACTGAGCAAACATACATCACTTATGGCTAGGGTTGCCAGGAGTCCAGTTTTCGACAGGAAAGTCCAGTCGAAAAGGGACCTGTTCAGTGTCCAGTCAGATGTACGGACCAGACACTAAAAGTCTCGTTACCGCAGGTGGGTGGGAGGCACAGGGTCATCAGCCAGGGCTGCCTCCTACCTGCATCTCGTGGGAGTCGAGGGAGCCCATCTTGGAAGGTGGGGAGGATGAGAGGAAGGGGCGATGGGGGAGGGGAAGAGCAATGAGCGATTGGGGTGGGGCCTCGAGGGAAGAGGTGAGCTGGGACGGGGCCTCAGGGAAGAGGCAGGGCAGGGGGAGGTTCCGGTGCTACTGTTGTAGTGTCCAGTTTTCAGAAATTAGAAAGTTGGCAACCCTACTTATGGCTTGGGATATACAGTGTACCCAAACTGTGTTGGGGACCAATGTCTGTACTGTGGATATAATGCATCCTTTTTGGACGAACTTTGAATGTGAAAGCAGAGGTGAAAATAAAGCTTGCAACCTCCAAATACTATAGAAGCAATGCAGAAATGGATGTACCATCTATTCTCACTGTGAGATTTTGCAAAAAGTCAATGAAATTGTGATAAAGCTGTTGTTTATTGAAAACAGCAGTGACATGGAGGAGAGATCTTTCCCAATGGGAATATAGATCTCTCCCTCCTGTGGGCTTTCAAGGTAAGCTAAGATACCACAGTAGATAATATTCACCTTACATCACTGTTCACCTTCTTATGCACAGAAGAAAAATCAAGTTGCATTCAGAAAAGCTTCAGAAGAGAGTCAACTCAAACCATATTTTGGCACAAGATCCTATAGTTTCTAACGAATACAAGTCTTCCTTAGTATTGCTGTTAATATTTGCGGACAGAGCTGGCAAACAAATGCTCTATCAAGTGCAAAACAAAAATTCCATCTCTCTCTACTAGGATGCTAAGGCAGAAATCTTACACATGCTAAATTTCAATGCCAGTATCACACTATAGCATGTTAAAAAATTTAACGCACATTCAGACCTTTCAGCTGCCCATGATTACAACCAGTGTTGTAGCCGTGTTGGTTCCAGTATATTAGAGAGACAAGGTGGGTGAGGTAATATCTTTTATTGGACCAAATTCTGTTGGTGAGAGAGACAAGCTTTCAAGCTAACACAGAGCTCTTTTTCAGGTCTGGGAAATGTACTCAGTGTCACAGCTAAATACAAGGTGGAACAGATTGTTTAGTATAAGTACTGTTATGAGTTAACTACTTATGCTAAACAATCTGTTCCACCTTGTATTTCACTCAGACACTCTAAGTACATTCTCCAGACCAGAAGAAGAGCTCTGTGTAAGATCAAAAGCTTGTCTCTCTCACCAACAGAAGTTGGTCCAATAAATGGTATTACCTCACCCACCTTGTCTCTCTCATGATTATGTAGAATGTTCTGCATTTTGGTCAAATCTTCCTTTGTTGCACAGCTCCACAAAGACAGGCAATGCGATGCAGACACAAGAGATAGAGTCCCCTGCAGAACACCTGTGTAGCCTAGAGTAAAGTGCTGTGGGCTGGGATCCAGGAAGCCCTGAAATCTAAGCTCATCTCTTCTAGTCACTGCTGTTTGTATTTCTATGCACTTCATAGTCTTTATTACTGAACAGGGCCTCATACCCCTACATTTAGGAGGGAAGCAAGTATCATTCTCCCCAGAGGCCATTCAATACAATCTGCCACCCTAGGCAAAGCTCCAGCCCCTCTCCTCATAGGCCTAGGCAGCACATTAGGCCCAGCTAGCCAGAGCACCCTCTGATTCCCCCATTCCATAATAAACCTAACAGAGATGTTTTGCTCGAGATCATTTGCGTTGGAACTGAGAATAGAAGTCAGATCTCTAATATGACAGATGCAAGTCTCGCCCACTTAGCCATATTGCTTCTTGGACTGAATGAGCCAATGCGTTTAACTGCTACTCTAACCACTAGTTTATTCTCCCTTCCCAAGGGCAGGAATAGATTCCTGAAATCCTGACCCCCAACATTCTACTGCTGCGAGGAAAACAGCTGTGTAATCCACCGGTAAAGTATGCACCACATCCCTCAAAAATCTGGTCCACTCGAAGGATATCTTTAACTCAAGCATTAAAGGTGGGGTGACCAGGTGTCTGGTTTTCAACCGGAGCACCTGGTCGAAAAGGGACCCTGATGGCTCTGGTCAGCACCGCCGACTGGACCGTTAAAAGTCTGGTTGGCGGTGCTGTGGAGCTAAGGCAGGCTAGTCCCTACCTATCCTGGCTCCGCGCTGCGCCCCGGAAGTGGCCAGCAGGTCCGGCTGCTAGGTGGGGGGCGTCACGGCTTCGTGCGCTGCCCCCGCCCCGAGCACTGGCGCCACACTCCCATTGGCCGGGAACCACGGCCAATGGGAGCTGTGGGGATGGTGCCTGCAGGCGAGAGCAGCGCGCAGAGCCACCTGCCACACCTCGGCCTAGGAGCGAACCTGCTGGCCACTTCCGGGGCAAAGCACAGAGCCAGAACCAGCAGGAAGCCTGCCTTAGCCCCCCTGCTGCACCACTGACCGGGAACCGCCGGAGGTAAGCCCGCACCCCAACCCCGAGTCCAGAGCCCCCTCCTGCACCCCAAACCCCTCATCCCTGGCCACACCCCAAGGCCCACACCCCCAGACAGAGCCGTCACCCCCTCTGCACCTCAACCCGCAGTGCCCTCCCACACCCTGAACCCCTCATCCCCAGCCCCACTCCAGAGCCCATAGCCCCAGATGGAGCCCTCACCCCCTCCTGCCGCAGCCCAGAGCCCCCTCCCATACACTGAACCCCTCTGCCTCACTCCCCAGCCTGAAGCCCCCTCCTGTACCCCAAACCTCTCATCCCCAGCCTCACCCCAGAGCCCAAACCCCCATACAGACCCTTCACCCGCTTCCCGCACCTCAACCCCCGCCCAGTGAAAGCAAGTGAGGGTGGGGGAGAGCAAGCCACCGAGGGAGGGGGAATGTAGTTAGTGGGGGCAGGGCCTCGGGGAAGGGGCGAGGCTAGGGTGTTTGTGCGATTAGAAAGTTGGCAATCCTAATTAGAGGTCTGTGGTGAGAATCTGAAGGTTCTGGATTCAAACCCTGCTGTTGACACATGTGGGAGTTCCTTGTGGTTGTACATGAAGGCATTTCTGTTTATCCATCTTTCTTTTTAAAACAACCAGTTTAATTCAAACAGTGAGAACGCCTCTTAAAACAGGTTTTATAGTAAAACAATTACAATTTGTCAGTTACAGTGAGACATGGAACAAAACATAGCTGTTGCCCTTTTCAGTCATTATTCTCACACATTTTGATTGCTTCTATCACACACTGACAGACTAGAGGGCAAGAAGTATGCACATGCTATATAATCCATATTTCTGCAGCAAAAAGAGCCAGAGTTCCTCTGCTGACCGTTTATATTTAGCACTATAATTACAAAGATGAATAGACATGGAGAAACTATTCCACACCAAGTTATCTAAAAAAAATTAACATACAAGCCCTGAAATAATTAATTTTAATAACAGTGTTTGTTTTGCTACTGTTTATATTTAATTATCTTAACCTTGTCTGAAGTACTCTAGAGAAAAATTATTTGCATGCTGAAATGAATGGTAGATGCAGAACTGAAAGATCTAACTGATAAGATCTGATTCACAAATTGCTGTCAAAAAAGACTACAAACTGATAGAAAAAGGACAGGGGACTAAAATATGGTACTAACTCATTGGTAATTAATCAAATGGTTTATTTAGTTTAAAACTTGATTGCCATTAGGTATAACCAATCAAAATTTTAACAGACATTTTTATTTTGTTTATATTTTATATTTATCCTTTGTGTAGAAATGTTTGTCAGTGTTATTTTGGTTTGCAATTATCAATATAAACATACAGCGAGGACTTGGGCATCACAGTATTTCAGTGGGTCTACGCAGACAACTTTGGGA
Organism: Emys orbicularis; assembly: GCF_028017835.1. NCBI lineage: Eukaryota > Metazoa > Chordata > Testudines > Emydidae > Emys > Emys orbicularis. The sequence goes on along the minus strand of NC_088684.1, from coordinate 233,075,597 downwards.
ATTTTCCAGTTTCTGGTGGCAGAATACAAACAGAAGGCCCAATCCCTCAGAACCTCATTCTTGTGAGTGGTCAATGTCTTATGCTGAGGAGTTTTATGAAGGCAACAGCACTATTCTTGTGCATGAAGGCTACTCAAATAAGGTTTTTCAGGATTCAGCTAAGAAAACTATACGAAAGGGAAAATATAAAAATTTACAAATAAAAAATGTTTGGCCATCTGACCATGCTTCTGCAACCCAGCTTTCAGCTCTGCAATGATACAGCATTTTATCAATCATTTCAAACCCAACATAGCTGTTTGCATTGCATATTACTAAATCGAGTAAATATCTGCTGTACTTGAAGTAAACATATTAGAGGAGATATACTTTGGAAGTATGACCAGCTTCAAATGGACAGCCACAGTATCTCTTAGCAGTACTAGGTCTAGTTTTAGGAAGCAATTAACCAAACTGACTTCAGAATTTGCACAGAAATCTACTGATAAATTGTCTTTAGACCTATTCCCTATCAGGCAACAACCTCTGGAGGGGGGAGGGATAGCTCAGTGGTTTGAGCATTGGCCTGCTAAACCCAGGGTTGTGAGTTCAATCCTTGAGGGGGCCACTTAGGGAGCTGGGGCAAAATCAGTACTTGGTCCTGCTAGTGAAGGCAGGGGGCTGGACTCAATGACCTTTCAGGGTCCCTTCCAGCTCTATGAGATAGGTATATCTCCATATTAGCTGCCTGTCCATTTATGCTATAAATCACAATCTGCAATGCATGCAACATTTGCTCTTTTCCATCAAAAGGAAGACCATTGGATGGTTTGGAAAATTTCTTCCCAGAGTTTGCTAAATAAATATTGGATCACATTGAACATGCTACTTGTCATGTTTTGATTTACATTTGTATTTATACAGCAACAAAATATCTGTTACAAAAGACAAATGAAGACAGACTTGCAACTGTAAGACAGCTAGCTGAAAACAGTGCATTGGTATAGGCTGACAAGTAGTTAGACCTTTCTTTGCCACACAGAATCTTTTAAGGGCAGTCCAGTTGTATCTTAAACCACCATAAGCAAGACCATCTTTCTATATTACTACCAACATAAAATGAATTTATTGATAAAACAAACAACCAGCAATTCCCTTCAATGATTTACAGAGCAAAAGCACACCTAGATTGCTCAGCTCCTCAACTGAATTCAAACACCTAGGACATTTCAAATAAATTACACTCAGGACAAAGTTCTAATCTCACCATATGGGGATTGGAACATTTTCTTCTCCACACCCGTTAGAAATGACTGAAGATCAGGCTCTAAAATATTAAGGAGTTCTTGAAAAGAAGCACACTAATACAAATCAAGATCAGTTTACATGATTCCAAATGAGCTACAGTAAACAATTTTAAGGATTAACCTAAGATTTACACGATATGCCACATTATACTGCATCTATTGTGGTTTGTTGACATATGATTAGAAAAGAAACATAAACTTAGTCAGATGATAAAGATGGTTTGTCTTTTTCAATTAACGCGGAGTGTAAGTGAGTAATGAGTGTATAAAAAATAGTCTATGCCATTTTTATCACTCATATGACACTTATTCTCAAATTTATGGCAGACACAATTGAACAATGTTTCAAATCACTGGAGGCTATTTCTTACCAGGAAGCTTGTGTAGGGCTCTTTACCTCACTGTTTCCAGTCCCATTCCAGTACTATTTAAATACGTATTAACAGCTGCAAAGATATGTCTACTTAGATGTGCACCTAACCCTGGGATTCTTTTACAATGAACATTTTAATTTCAGCAATATCAGCCTGAAAATGATGCATTACAATAAATAATTGTATGGATGTTTATGTTTTAAAACTAATGTACAAAAATCATTCTACCTGAGTTTTTTTATGATAGGAAAGGGATGGCGCATGTCCAGCAACAGCTGATGAGGAGGTAAGAGCAGGATGATTGGTTTCTGAGGACAGACGAAGAATATAACTGCTGCAGTGCCCAATAGCAAAAAGTAAATATGATAAAACAGACTTCTTTAATACATGCACCTGATCCACCATCTTGTGCCTCATGTGTCTTCCCTCCCTATGATGCCTAGTCTTAGGAAGCTGCTTTGGAACGCTGGATAAATTATCTTCATTTGAAGAAAAAAAATAAGGGACTTGCAGTGAAATGTGGCAATCTGGAAAAGATGACTGGAGATTTAGAACATAAAGCTAAGCGAAGAGCAGCTGTTCAGGAGATAACCTGGGAGACGAAATCTTGTAATAGATTTTGATGAGGAATTTTTGTTCAGTGGAAGAAATGCAGCAGGGAACGAGGGGGAAGGGAGGGAAGAAATCAGATTCTTGGCTTTCTTGACATCCTGAAAAGATGAATTTTATTGTCAAGCTGTCTGGAGTGGCTCAGGAGCGTAAGAACCAAACTCAGGGCAGACTGTGAAGAAGTGGAGCACAAACCCCAAATTGGTTGTGTGTTTTATACTTAGATGTCACCAAGTATCAAATGCGAACTCCTCAAGCACTATAACTGCCTTACCAGTCCTCTTGGGTACTTCAGTCTACCCTGCCATGCAGGTAAGCTTTCAATATGTTCACATCTACTGTTTGCCCTCCTCTCCTGCCATGGGGGTTTCCTTATATCATAAGTCAGTGGTTATCAAAGCCAGTCTGCTGCTTGTTCAGGGAAAGCCCCTGGCGGGCGGGGCCAGTTTGTTTACCTGCCGCGTCTGCAGGTCGGCCGATCGCGGCTCCCACTGGCCGTGGTTCGCCGCTCCAGGCCAATGGGGGATGCGGGAAGCGGAGCGGGCCGAGGGATGTGCTGGCCGCCCTTCCCGCAGCCCCCATTGGCCTGGACTGGTGAACCACAGCCAGTGGGAGCCACGATTGGCCGAACCTGCGGACGCGACAGGTAAACAAACTGGCCCGGACCGCCAGGGGCTTTCCCTGAACAAGCAGCGGACTAGCTTTGAGAACCACTGTCATAAGTGACTTAATTCCCTCTATCATCTCAAGAGGTCCTTCCCAAAAGTCTTGCATTTTGTTCTTCTTCTCTGGAATCAACACTAACACCAAATCATCTATGTCAAAAGATCTTTCTTTAGCAGGCCTGTCATATTTCTGAGACACCTGACTCCTTTCAAAGTTCTGTATAGAGACTGATTGTATAGAACAGGGGGGGCCAAACTTACTGACCCTCCAAGCCACATATGACAATCTTCAGCCCCGACTGGGCTGAGCTGCTCCCTTTTATATCCTGGTTCCAGCTGGAGTATGCCCAGCAGGGACAAGGGGGCCTGGCCTCCTCAGCCCACAGAGTGTAATTAACCCCTGCTGAACCAGTGTGGGTAGGTACATCCCCTTATAGGGATATTCCCCTCTCCTTGCATAAATTTTCATGGTCTTTTCTGTCAAGACCATCATATGACTGTGAATCACTCATTGAGTCTATTCTTTAGCCTTTAAAAACTCTCAATATCAAATTTAAACTTCTAATAGCGCTGGGATACGAGCTATAAACCCAGCTGACCTGTGGCATGTGAATCCTGCCAAGACTATACTGGTGTCTAAGCTGTCTGGAGTGGCTCAGGAGAGTGAGTACCAACTTCAGGGCAGTCTGTTAAGAAGCAGGCCACAAACCCCAAACTGGTTGTGAATTCTATACTTAGATTTCACCATTCACGTATCAAGTGTGAACTCCTCAAGCACTATAACAGTCTTAACATGGAGTCACAGACAGTCCCCTTGGGTACTCCATCTATCTTGCCACTAGGGTTGACAACTTTCTATTTGCAGAAAACCGAACACCCTTGCCCCGCCCCCTTCCCCGCAGCCATGCCATTGCCCCACCTCTTCTCAGAGGCCCTGCCCCCCAGTCACTCCACCCCCCCCCAGTCACTCGCTCTCCCCCACCCTCGCTAACTCTCTCATTTTCACTGGGCTGGGGCAGGGGATGTGGTACAGACTCCGACTGGGGGTGCGGGCTCTGGAGTGGGGCCAGGGATGAGGGATTTGGGGTACACAAGGAGGCTCTGGGCTGGGGGGGTGCGGCCGAGTTTGGAGTGTGGGAGGGGGCTCCAGGCTGTGGCAGGGACGTGGGAGGGGGTTTGGGCTCTGGCCTGGGAGTGCGGGCTCTGGAGTGGGGCCAGAAATGAGGCATTCGGGGTGCAGGAGGGGGCTCTGGGCTGGGGCAGGGGTGCAGGAGGGGGTACATGCTCTGGGCTGAGGGTGTGGGCTCTGGGGTGGTGCCAGGGATGATGGGCTTAGGGTGTAGGAGGCGGCTCAGGGCTGGGGAGGGGGTTCAGGGGGCAGGCTCCGGGCGGCGCTCACCTCAGGCAGCTCCCGGAAACTGCGACATTTCCCTCTGGTTCCTAGGCACAGGGGCGGTCAAGTGGCTCTGCGTGCTGCCCCCGGCTGCAGGCACCACCCCCACAGCTCCTATTGGCGACGTTCCCGGCCAATGGGAGCTGTGGAGCTGGCGCTCAGGACAGGGCAGGGGCAGCACGCAGAGCCTCCCTGGCCACCCCTGCAGCTAGGAGCCAGAGGGACATGTCGCCGCTTCCAGGAGCCATGCAGAGCTGGGTAAGGACCCTGTCTGCGCTGCAACTGAACTTTTAGTGGCCCGATCAGCAGTGCTGACTGGAGCCACCAGGATCCCTTTTTGACCAGATGTTCCGGTCGAAAACTGGATGCCTAGCAACCCTACTTGCCACCCAGGCAAGTTTGCCTTTTTGACAGACAGTCCCGTACACTAAAAAAAAATAAAAAATCACAAGAGTATTCACCTTACCCCCAGTTCCAAAGGACCAGTCACTTATCCCAGGTCAATTGAACCTTAGATCCTATACCAAACACCTGCAGCCAATCCTATTATAAATTAACTAAAGATTTATTGACTAAAAAAAAGAAATAAGAGCATTATTTACAAGTTTATAGCACACAAATGAATTACAGATTTAAGTTTCAAAAGGTGATAGAAGCATCTGGAATATGAAAGCTGTGTGTGTCTTCAAGGATTAACCCAAACTAAGCAGCTGGGGATCCCTTGCTTACGCACAGAAAACTTGCCCTTTCAAAGTCCAAGCAACATAGAGATCCAGTTTCTTCTTGTCAGGGATTTTTATTCCCTTCCCCCAGAGTTCATGCTGATGGGAGGAGTCCATGGGTATGTCTCCTCTTAATGGGTGTGAGGGGAGAGCTATTAATAAAGCCTTTGTTTTTTTGATGTTTCACAATGGCTCATTTGATTTTGGTGGGCAGGACCTAACCCCTTCGGTAGAAAGCCAGAATTTTACATTAATTAATGCTCCTTTCCTGTTTGATGACTTATACAATTACAGAGGTTTACAATGCAAACACTCAATATAGCCTTATAACATGGGGTACAGATGTTATAAGTGTGATTACTACATGCCGCATCCTACAAGCACTTCATAAAGTCTAAACACATTCTTAGAAACTTAACATCTATTTTAACAATGCTAACACACAAATGAGCCAGACTGGTTTCCAGCTATGCATTTGTCAATGTTCTGATGAGGCCTAGGGACCTTGGCATGAGCTGGCACTTGGTCTGCCCGAGTCATACTTAACACATTAGTTACAAAAACTTCTTTAACTTTTTTAATATTAGAAAATAGAAGGTACCATTTCATAGATACTTACAGCACATGAAAAGCTGGCCGTACCCTTATTGTAACCCTGGACATCATGAGTATGAGACACAGATCACTTATGCATTGCATAGGAGCAACAAGATCTCTTCAAAACTGAAACAGAATTCTTTTCTTCCCAGACTGAAATCCCCGTTACCCAAAACATGTAAAAAACTCAATGAAATTCAGAAACTATTTGCAATCAAAACAATGGAGGTAGGCATTCTGTACACCATAATTTGTGGAGTAGGTAGTAGGAGAAAGTGTACAACTGTTGTGAAGCAGACACCTTCAAAACAACTTCTGGATTAAGCAGAAGCCAAAGTTTATGGAATGTGAATCAAAGAGTTATAAGAAAATAAAATCTCTTTCCACTAATATGGGGTCAACAATGAAGCAAATGTCATTCTTTATGCAAAATGTATTATAAAGTCCCATCGTGCTTCCAATGAGGACCATGATCCTAAATTATAAGGAATCTGGTAGCAAGTTCTATATTTCAGTTGCCTAATAGTTTTCAATAGGAAACATTTGACTTTTTTAGGGATGTTTTAACACCTCCATCATTTGCAGATGTCTTTTGACATTCATCAGGAAGAAAAAGTCTTGGTGCTAGAGAAATGCCTTTTCTTTATCGCAGGGAATTCTGTTAAAATTTGGCTGAAAAATAAATTTTTAAAAACTGCAATTTCCCTTCTGCTGTTTGCATAGTCAGCACGATTTTGGCAACATAGCAAAATAATAGTTGAACGTGAATATTCCAGTCTAAGACCAGGTCTACATTGCCACAGAAGCAGCAGCACCAGCTGATACTGCACTGGGAACCCCAGGAGCAGACAACTTCCCCAAGAGAGGGAAGAAGAGATGGTCTGTTGGGCTCCCCTCAACAAATCCTGCCCCCAGTAGCCCATCCCTCTTCTGGGGGCACCATCTAGGCACAGAGTTTTCCCCCCACCTCCCAGAGTGAAGAAGGAAGGGGGAGAGAGAGCACTAGACTGGGCCCTGCCTCCCCTTATGGACACAGAGCCTGGCCCCACCCACCCATCTCTGCCCCTGTGCGGGCACCACATAGATAAAGAGCTCACCACCACCATCACCACACACACACACACAGGGTAAAGAAGAGAGAAAGACGTCTGGACTGGGCTCCCCCCAGCCACCTCTTGCAACAAGCACATTGCCACAGTGGCCCTTCCTCCTACTTCAGAGAAACAGCTTTCTCCTGCTTCCAACCCATGTATAATCATTCCTGTAGCTCACGCTGTGCTGCAATGCTGAAGGTTCAGTGTTAAACCCTACCAATGATACACGATGGCACAGGTCATACAGTTGCTCACAAAAGAATTTTTTTAAATCTTTTTCCATTGAAAAAAGAGATAAGAATGTTATTTAGGTTGCAAAGCCAAGCATTCAAAAGTTAAGAAATAAAATTGCAGATGCAACTTAATTCATTCCCCTTGTGTGTATGCATTATGACAATCTTTAATTACATGATCACGTACTATTTTTCCAAGGGACCCCTGACTTATTGAGTGTATAGGATGAATGTACACTGTACAATTCAATCAGGGTTATGAAGTGAATGAGAAAGTTTGTAGGATCCTCTTCCTTTGTTGCAGAAGTTGGAAGAAGTGTGTAGAAAATGAGGCTAGAGACGATTGGGGGGGGGGGGAAGAATGGTCGCGTGGTTAAAGCAAATGAACGTCAGTCAGGAGAACTCAGTTCTATGCTGGCTCTGCATTGGAACTCTATGTGCTGTTTTGCAATTTATACAGCCTGAACTGTTCATACGTAGTCAGTCCCTGATTGTGTTTCTCTCACCTGGGGTCTGATATACGGAAGTACTGAGCAGTCACAACTGCAACTGAAGTCAATGGAAGCACCTCTCTGACAGTAAGGCAGCATGGTCTGGAGAAACAAGTACATGGTTTGGAGACAGAGGGTCTTGCATTCGAACCCTGGCTCTCTACTGATTCAGTGTGTGGCCTCAGACATGTTTCTTTCTGAGTTTCCCCATGTGTAAAATGGGGATGATACAGAGATGAATTCATCAGTATTTGTGACCCACTTAAATACTACATTAATAAGCACCATAGAAAAGGCCGAGACGAAATGAATAATGCATTGCAGACTTTGGATGATGTGCAGTAAATAAGGTAGGAGTTACTAATTTAATGAAGATAAAAATACTGAACAGCTGCCTCTTCTCTCAAGTACCGCCTAGGCAGTGTAGAGAATGAGGCTAGTGTCCTGTGCAAAAAAAAAAATAGTGCGTGATCATATAATTAAAGACAGTACCATAAAGCAGTGCTTCTCAAAGCTGGTCCCCCGCTTGTTCAGGGAAAGCCCCTGGCGCTCCGGGCCGGTTTGTTTATCTGCCACGTCCGCAGATTCGGCCGATCGTGGCTCCCACTGGCCACGGTTTGCCGCTCCAGGCCAATGGGGGCTGCGGGAAGCGGCGCGGGCCGAGGGATGGGCTGGCCGCCCTTCCCGCAGCCCCCATTGGCCTGGAGCGGCAAACCGTGGCCAGTGGGAGCCGCAATCGGCCGAACCTGCGGACGCGGCAGATAAACAAACCGGCCCGGACCGCCAGGGACTTTCCCTGAACAAGCGGCGGACCAGCTTTGAGAAGCACTGCCATAAAGCACACAGTGGGGCGTATGGGGGTGTCATAACTATAAAGGGAAGGGTAACAGCTCTCCTGTGTACAGTACTATAAAATCCCTCCTGGCCAGAGACTCCAAAATCCTTTTACCTGTAAAGGGTTAAGAAGCTCGGGTAACCTGGCTGACACGTGACCCAAAGGACCAATAAGGGGACAAGATACTTTCAAATCTTGGGGGGGGAAAGGCTTTTGTTTGTGCTCTTTGTTTAGGGGGTTGTTCGCTCTTGGGACTGAGAGGGACCAGACATCAATCCAGGTTCTCCCCATCTTTCTAAGCAAGTCTCTCATATTTCAAACTTGTAAGTAAAAAGCCAGGCAAGGCGTCTTAGTTTTACTTTATTTTCTCAACTTGTAAATGTACCTTTTACTAGAGTGTTTATCTTTGTTTGCTGTACTTTGAACCTAAGACTAGAGGGGAGTCCTCTGAGCTCTTTAAGTTTGATTACCCTGTAAAGTTATTTTCCATACTGATTTTACAGAAATGATTTTTACCTTTTTCTTTAATTAAAAGCCTTCTTTTTAAGAACCTGATTGATCTTTCCTTGTTTTAGATCCAAGGGGGTTGGATCTGTATTCACCAGGAGTTGGTGGGAGAAAGGAGGGGGATGGTTAATTTCTCCTTGTCTTAAAATCCAAGGAGTTTGGATCTGTATTCACCAGGGAATTGGTGAAAGGTTTTTCAAGGCTTCCCAGGGAAGGGAATTAGTTTGGGAATGGTGGCAGCAAACCAGATCTAAGCTGGTAGTTAAGCTTAGAAGTCTTCATGCAGGCCCCCACTGTTGTACCCTAAAGTTCAAAGTGGGGATACAGCCTTGACAGGGGGGTTGAATAGAGATTGCTTGTTCAATCTCAGCTCTGGTATTTCCTAATTTTTAAAGTGCTTAACTATCGACTTTGCAACTTAAATAACTTTTAACACAGCTTTTTTGTATATGACCTGTATGAAGTATTTGTTGGTGTGGCGGGGCACGCTTGCCCTGCACTGGTACTGCCAGGGTTAACTCCACCCTTTGGGCCAAGGAGGCCATGCCCCCTTGGCCCTGCAGGTCATGTTCCAGCTGGAGACCAGGTATAAAAGGGAGCAGCCCAGCTCATTCAGGGTGGACTGCTGAGGAGGGAGGATGTATGCTGTGAGCTCCAGACTGGGAAATGCTGAGACCCAGGTGAATGCCCAAGCTCCTGCAGATGCCGAAGGAGTAATGGAGCTGCTGGGAGCCACACAGGCTAAAGAGCCCAAAGAACTTGGAGATGCCAGGACCACTGCACCAGGGACAGGGTAGGAAGTAGCACAGTGCACTAGTCATTGTGTTGGGTGGTGTCAGTGTGTTTTGGATGGATTCCTCTACTGACCCAGTAGTGAGCACACTTGCCACTGCCAGGGCACTGAGCTGGGACCTGGTGCAGCAGGGAGGGCCTGGGTCCCCCTACCTGGCTGCCACCCACCCCCAGGTGGTGGCCAACTCCCCTGACTGGCCACTAGGCCACATGCCCTGAGAGAGGGCAGTTATATTGACTTACCCCTAGGCCACACTGTACCAAGACAAAGGTGATTGCCAAGATTCAGCTGTGGGGAAATAACCCTCACCCTGCCCCAAAAGGGGATGGGTGTGCTTGCCCTGTGACAGTTGGATTGTTTAAATAAGCTATCCTGTTTTCTAGAAAAAAATGCACAGTAGTGAAGTTTTCAACTGAATAGCAATAGATGCCCTCAAGGCTTTTTCTCCCCACCCCAATTCAATAGACAGACATGTCTGTAAGGGTTAACTAGACAATATCTGTTATTACTTACCTCCTTGTCCCCCAGAATTCTTAAGTATCCTGTCTAACCTCCAGAACAGTCTCTCAACTCTATACATGTTTTATTATGCTCAAAAAGAGCTAGGAGATCAACAAGTGTTAAGTATGCTTTTCCCTCAAGTACTCTGATAAACCAGAGTGTGAACTGGGGTTGGTGTATTAAACTGTAAATATGACTTCCACTGTAACTTAGATCTAGATATTATTCTTGTTGTACTAAATTTTAAAAAACTATTTTAAGAAAAGTTTAAAAACACACATCACTTCATCATTAAACTTGTTTACTGAAGATAGTACTTGTAAAGAGTACAGCTTCACTTCACCCTAGAAGAATTGTAACCCAAGGGTATTTTACAGACTAAATAGGTATTTATCGATAGTCAACTTTGCATTTCACAGTCACTGTAATCAATGAGACCCTCCATGTACAGCTGTCCCCCAGCCTGTACATGAAAGGCCTCAGCTGCCTTTGCAGCACTACCTCATTGAGCCTTATAGAGGCCTTTTCAAGCAGTCTATGCTGAGGGAGAGTGGAGACTAAATAGGATGGGGGTGGGGGGGAGAAAAGGATGCACATTATTAGAAGAAATAATACAAACTCAGACTGTATTATTTCATCTGCATAGATCCCCTTAGAGATCTCATGGGCAGCCATGTCAAGCACAGTTCCCAGCAGTGCTTCACCAGGGTGGAAGCTGCAGGGTGCTAGAGGCAAAGAACTTCCATGAGGATGCCCCTGGGTCTCCTGCAGAACGCTAAAACCTTGTGGATCCCTGAAAATTTGCCAGGTTTGGAGTCTGCAGCCTAATCCTTTGGGATGGGGGGGAGGGGTCACAAACCTGCCCCTGATATTACAAGGTAATTTCATAGAGATTTCCTTCCTCCAGAGGATTTTACTGCAGAAGGGGTTCTAGGCCAACATTTTTTTTACAAATGTTAATTACACTCAGACACCACATAGCCTTAACCTTTCTGAGTCTACTTTGCAAACCTGCCTCCTTAAAATTAAGCACCTAAATAAGCAGCCTGATTTTAAGAGGTACTGAACTAAAACTAAGTTTAGTGGGAGATGTAAGTACTCTGTCCCTGTGAAATTCAGGCCATTTCTTCAAGTGCCCAAGTGTGGCTTTAAGTGCCTAGCTTTAGGCACCAGAATTTGAAGAATGTGTCTTCGCCAAGGTCACATGGAAGTCTGTGGCACAACCAGGAATAGAAACCAAGTTTTCCAGTGCTTTAACCACTGAAACTGAAGTAGTCAGAGAGCTGCAAAGTCTATCTCACACTTTTTCCAAAGAGAAATAAAAAATCCTGAGTTTTGAGATGTATAACTTACCCCAAATCAGTAACAATAAGCTATTTAGTGCTGCAAAAAAAGGAAATGAAGTACACTAGTGTAAATCTTAAGCATAACAAAATAAAGCATGCCTCAAACCATTTTCTTTAAATTTTAGATGTTTTAAAGCCTCTTTTATGTATACTATTGCTGGTCACCTTTTGTGGTGAGAAAGTAAGCTTTAGTAGTCAGTTCATCACACTTCATCATGTCTATATAAATATCAACACCTGCATAGCCACACCATAATCTCTCTCACATTTTATTGAAACAATATGTGATGCACCAACACAGTAACATTTAAATTAAGCCAGGTGATCTAGGACTATATTGTTTTCCCATGAACTAATAAATTTTTCTGTTTTATTGGTTTTGGGACATGTAAACTGCCAAAAGGGATCTCTAGACCAGAGGTGGGGAACCTTTTTTCTATCAGGGCCACTGACCCACAGAAAAAAACAGTCATAGGCCACACACAGCCCTGGGGGGTGGAGGGGTTGCGGAGACTTGGGGCTTCCCCTAGGCTGCAGGATGGGACCAGAGAGAAGGGGTTCAGGGTGCGGGACGGGGCTCTGGGCTGGGGCAGGGGTGTGGAGGGGGTGATGGCTCCAGCTGGGGGTGCAGGCTCTGGGGTGGGGTTGGGGATGAGGGGTTTGGGGTGCAGGAGGGGGATCTGAGTTATGGCCAAGGGGCTTGGAGTGCAGGAGGGGGCTCAGGCTGGGGCAGGGGGTTGGAGTGCAGGAGGCGGTACGGGGTGCCAGCTCTGGGAGGGAGTTTGAGTGTGGGACAACGCTTAGGGCTTGGGCAGGAGGGTGGGGGTGCAGGGTCTGGGAGGGAGTTAGGGTGCTGGAGGGGGTTCTGACCTGGAGCAGGGGGTTGGGGTGCAGGTGGGGGTGTGGGGAGGGAGTTAGGGTGCAGAAGGAGGTTCAGACCTGGAATAGTGGGTTGGGGGTTTGGGCTCCAGCCGGGCAGCACTTACCTCGGTGGCTCCCGGTCAGTGGCATAGCGGGGCTAAGGCAGGCTCCCTGCCTGCCGGGGCTCTGCTGCTCCCAGAAGCAGGCGCCATGTCTGGCCCCTATATGGAGAGGCCAGGGGGCTCTGCACGGTGCGTGCTTCCCACACTTGCAGGAGCTACCACCGCAGCTCCTATTGGCTGCAGTTCCTGGGCAATGGGAGCTTCCGATGGGGTCGGGGGCAGTGCGCAGAGCTTCCCTGATCGCCCCTGCTCCTAGGGGCCGCAGGGACATGCTGATAGCTTCTGGGAGCTGCATGGAGCCAACCGGACTTTTAACGGCATGGCAACTGTAGCTTCCCCCTGCAGCGCGGCGAGACAGTGCTTGCAGCGTCAGCATTATGGGGGGGAGGGGCGCTGAAGCTTGGGGCTTCTGGGCCACGGCACAGAGGCTTGCCGTGGGGCAGATGAAATGAAGCAGCGGGCCAGATCTGGCCTGCGGGCCGTAGGTTTCCCCACCCCTGCTCTAGACCAACTATGTTCCTCAAAGATTTGGATGAGGTACCTTTCAACTCACTGGTTAAGATTCAGCCGGGGTCAGTAGTGACCAAATTTTGGTCACATGATGGCAGTTTCACTATCCATTCATTCCAATATAAGCCCTCAGTTGGTGGACAGATTTTTACATCACCATTGGTATCCTTAGCAAGACAAGGAGAGTGAGGTAACATCTTCTATTGGACCGACTTCTGTTGGCAACAAAGGGCAAGTCCAACATACAGTGCTACATCAATACAGCTGCGCTGCTATAGCGCATCTGGTGAAGATGCGCTGTGCCATCGGGAGAGCGCTCTCCCGTTGGCAAAATTACTCCACCTTGGCAAGAATCATAAGCTATATCAGTGGGAGAGCATCTCCTGCCGTCATAGCACCGATATGGACAGCGCAAAACTTGTGTGGCTCGGGGGAGGTTAACCCCCCCCCCCCCCCAAGGGACGTCTCTGATTCTATGAAGTTAGATTAACTTAAGTGCAGAGCTGCCCAAAGACAAGCTTTAGAGTTTTCACAGATCTCTTCAGGTCCTGGGACCAATACAGCTACAACACTGTTTGCTGAAACTGACAAGGTTACAAAGGGGCCAGGCATCAAAACTGGCATGAAGACTGAAGAACAGTCTCACCCCTAGTTTCTCTCTCCAAAATAAATGAAAGCACATTATTGAGCAGGTGCAGGAAAGTGTGCAGAGACACATGCATGTACCTATTATTTGAATATTATTTGTAAATATAATCTAAGCAAATATGTAAAAATGGAAAATCCAGAATAAGTAGACAGAGTATATATTGTGTGTGAGAGACCAAGGAAGTAAGAAGCAGGCCTGTCCTTCCTCATTTCAGATGTACTGAAATAGCAGGCAGATTTTTTTTTTTTTTTTTAAGAGCATAATCGAAGTCGAAGTAAACAGAGCCTGTGGGGGATCTTTAAATACAGAAAAAATAATTGGGAAGGAAAAGATTATAAAACTGCACAAATTAAGAGTGGCCTCTTCACCATTAAATGAGAAACTACTTTCAGAAACAGTACAAGCCCCTAGAATACAGATTTTTTTTTTAAAATCTTACAAATACAAAAAACATTCTTTGGCATCACAGATTCTTACCACCCAGCCACCTGCACCACTACTCTCCACCCAGTCCTTTACTCTCCCCTTCCAATCACCAACACTCACCCCTGCTACAAGCACTACACTGAAAGTGTGTGGTGACAACCAAATACAGAAACGAATCAATCCATCTAATAAATGCAAAATAACCCACCATTCCCTGAGGTGCAGCTGCCACCCTCCCTCCCCGCGCCAGACCCCCATGTCTGCTCCCCTGCCCCAGGCCCCCCCATACTCCTTCTCAGGCACCCCAACCTCCTGGGAGCCCCCTCCCGGGTTACCTGCCAGGAGGCTGACGATGTCCTCGGGCAGGGCGGGTGGGCTGCGCATGCTGAGGGGGGAGGGCAGGGGGCAGCTGCTGGCCTCGGACCCAGGAGGGAGGAAGTGACAGCCCCGCCCCCGGGCTCAGCACGGGGAAGTCATTGAAACCTCAGGAGCAAGAGGGGGCGGAGCTACTCGCTCCTCTCCTCTTCCCCTCCCCTCCGCTTCAGTCCGGCCGCGCATGCGCCTCTGCCTCGGTCAGGCTCAGGGTTGTGGTGTTACACCCGCTGCTAGGCTCCCACTTAGCACAGCCCCAAGCGGAGCCGGCGTGGTCCCTATCACGTGACCACAACTCCCTCCATTTTTAATGTGGGCATGAAGTTCAAAGAGGCCTGAGCGGAGAAGCCGCCCCGCATCCCGCTACCTGCATCAAAGATGGCGTCCAAGCCGATTCATTGGCCTGCTACCCGCTGGGACGGGGCCTCCCTCGCTGATTGGTTCATTGTTTCCGCTTCCTCCCCCCGCCCCGTTCATAGCGTTGCTCAGGTCCCCCGCCTTGCGTCACAGTGCCCCGCCCCGGCTGTAACGCGCATCCCGCCAGGCAAAGTCTGAGCGCGCTCATTTAGCCGCCCCCCAGGGCAGGGGTCCGGGGCGAGAAGGGTAGAAACGGGGTGGGGGGAATGAGCGGGCAGGGGAAGAGGGAGGTGCGGGTGGGCAGGGAGGGAGGAACAGGTGCAAGGGGGGAGGAAGGTGGGGGCAGAGAGGCAGGAGCAGGGTGCAAGGGGGAAGGACAGAGACTGACCCAAATTGTAATCTACATTTCTTCAGTCTCTGTGCTGGATTGGGGGATGCACAGACAGCTCTGCTGAGAAGGAGGAAGAGAACAACTATTCTGACTTTAGGCACAATCCTAGACCAGTGGCTCTCAACCTTTCCAGACTACTGTACCCCTTTCAGGAGTCTGATTTGTCTTGCATACCCCCTCCTCAGTTAAAAACTATTTGCTTACAAAATCAGACATAAAAATACAAGTGTCACAGCACATTATTACTGAAAAATATCTTTCTGATTTTACCATATAATTATAAAATAAATCAATTGGAATATTAAATATTGTACTTACATTTCAGTGTATAGTACATAGAGTAGGGATATAAAATGTTAACCGGTTAACTGGTAAGCATTAGTCTTACCGGTTAACCCCCCTTAACCGTTAACCCCCAGGCCAGCCGCCTGTCACAATCCCAGCAGCCCCGCGCAGGCCGGCCACCCTGCCAATTGGAGCCGTCCAGCCGCTGATGCAGAGGGGGCCCCCAAGCTGGCGGGAGCTGATTTGTCCTTGGCCCCGCACCCTCATAGGGATGACCCTGCTGCCGAAGCCAGCAGCCCCACGCCAGCCTGCCACCCCACCAACCTCAGCAGCCCAGGTGGGCCAGCCCCAGCCACGCCGGCCAGACAGAACAGCCCCAGTCCACGCCGGCCAGCCAGCCGAACCCGACCCCAGCTCCTCTTCCTTTAATCGGTTAACCGTTTAAACGATATAATTTTAATCGTTAAACGGTTAACTTTTTAAACAATATTTATATCCCTAACATAGAACAGTCTGTGAAATAAGTCATTGTATGAAATTTTAGTTTGTACTGACTTTGCTAGTGCTTTTTATGTAGCTTTTTGTAAAAGTAGGCAAATATCTGGATGAGTTGATACACCCCCGGAAGACCTCTGTGTATCCTCGGGGGTATGTGTACCCCTAGTTGAGAACCACTGTCCTAGAGGTTCCCTCTTTATTTCAGCCCCATGTTCAGATGCTTCTCACAACAGTTTGTGTGTTCAAAATTGGGCTAGACATCTTGCAGGAACAAGATCCTCCCATCACCACTACCATTTCAGTGGGACTACACATGTACTTAAAGCCAAGAATGTGTGTGTCCGAGACCTTGCAAGATCAAAGCCTGATTGCCAAGAATGTATTTCTCTGCACTTGGGGGATTGGACTCAGTATTGTTTCAGTGGTTTCCCCCTCTTTAATTACACAAGACAGCTCATTTCAGTTACATCTGGTTTTCAGAACTGTACAGCTTTATTACCTGGTTTTATAGCCAGCTTGACTGAAGCACAACCCGTTAAGTAACTTGCCTGTCTAATGTTGCACAGTGACTTTAATCTTCTAATTTCAAAATAAAATCATGTTTATATATGGATCTTACCTTTATATATTTGTGTTGATAGTTAATAAGTATCTATTTCTCTTCTGCCATAGGAATATTTGTGTTTTGTTCATTTTTCTACAGTGGTGAGAATAACTATTTGTGCTTACCTTAGTGGACACATTTCAGATGTGCAGATTTTGGGAAGTTGACATAAGGCTATAAAGAATAGGAAAGGGAAATCCAGTCTAATGTGTTTGCCCTTCTTGGATTAATCTTAATCCCACTTTCTTTTGTTGACTTTACCACTCTGTTCCTTTCTTCTCCAGAAAGAAGCTAAGCATGGCACTGGAACTCCAATGTAGTTTGTTTTGAGATCACTTTTCCTGGTAATTTATTCCATATGTTTTGCCATTGTATGAGTTTTGCCTAAATTTCAGGGAATAAAGTAGACAAAAATAAATTACCTTTTATTATTTTTTGTCCTTTGCATCTCTCCCCCGAATTCGAGATACTCTTGTCCTTCCACAGACTTTCTTCTTGCAATATCCTTTCCCTGGCTGACACTGCACTTATGATCAGCCTATGACAGAAGTGGCTTATTTTTCAATAATTATTTTTGGCAAGAATTGTGACCCAGGCTCATTTGTGTCTTGCTGATTTCCTGAATTATCCTTAGTTTACTAATTTTTAAATATTCCCCTGATAGGAAGCATGATGCAAAACAGATCCAGGCCTTCAATGAAACATATCTGGGTTCAGAGCCGCTTCAACCCATTTTCTGAGGATCCCACAGCTTTGTGCATCATGGAAGCTGGACTTTGGCTAATAAGGTTCTCAGCATATAGGTTGTGACCTCATGGAGATCTCAAACAAGTTTTAGTGGAGTAACCACCCACCCTCTTGCCTTTTTGGTTTAAAAAAAAAAGTTTCTAATCCTTATAATTGCAGAAAGATGCTCCAAAATGAGAAATCAGTGTAAACTAATGCCTGCCTAAGGCTGCAGTCAGCCTGAAATAATCAGTCTAGGAAGTGTGAATATCCCCTTTCATCTCAGTCAAGGCCCTGTGGCTTCTGCAACCCTGGAATTTGCTATTTTCCAATGTGTCATGGCATTCAGCATTTTTTCCATGGAATTTTGCCATTTTTCTGCGGCCAGGCACCTATATCTTTGTTTTTCAGTAGTGCAGGAGTTAGGCCCTGCCTGTAGCTGCCTCTTGTTTTCCAGCTTACTCCTTAAGATAAAGTTAATTGGATTATAGTACATGCTCCCAACACTGTTTCATAGAGGCTGGCAGCAGGGTGGCTGTGATTACTGTATTTTTTCCCTCTATGCATTCAGTGCTTGCAGTCTGTCTTTCTCCTCTGCTGGATTCAAACTAAAGCAGCTTGTCAGCTACCTTGATACTTTAAAAGAGCTCCTGTAGAAGTTGGCAAAGGATTCTGGGGAGTGTGTACAGCCACTGAACGGAAGGACCACTGAGCCATTTAGAGACCAAACCACATCCATCTTTACAGAAGAAACCCATAAAAGTTTATGGGTTTACAAATTCAGAAAATTGTTTTAATAAATGACAATACTGTAACCTGGAAAGCCCCCTGTACATTAGACGTAGGATCACTGCATATAGCAAAAGCTAACAACCCTCATATACTTGAGGAAACATTGATTGCACCCATGGCCTCTGATATAAGTAATGCTCTGTTAGAATCTGCCGCTGCCAGTGAGGCATAGTTGTTCCACTCCAGCATTGCAATCAGCTGACAAATTCATGATATCACTTCAGATGGTTGAGAATAGCCATGTAAAAGTATGCAGAAGAGTTGATACTTCATACTACAACTGGTTGAAACTCTAGATGTCATCTTCTGCCTAATATTTTTCCAGTATAGTTGAGAACCATCCATACAGGATGACTTTGTATTTCGTTGTCCCCTGATGGACATGCTACAGAAGAAAAACATTCCTGAAGTTTTGCAAAATGAGTTTGTGCAGCTGGGTTGCATTGGCATAGCTGTATTGGTATTCGTACTGATAGTCCCTAAACCTGACAAGGAAACAGTATGGCCTCGCGAACAGAATCCAGTCCATTGCATCCCAAGCCATTTGGACACACTATTCAATGGGTGCTTTGGTGGCAAAGAGGATGCTAATGGAACTGAAGAAATGGGTGCTCAACATCACCAGCTTCTCTTCCACACCAAAGTTTATTGACTTTCATGTGGCAATGGTTTAATTGCTTGTTTGAACTCACAGAAAATGCAGGGTCTTTTCTTGGTGAATGTGGCTCTGCCCTTACTGAATACTTCACTGATCAGTATTGGCTTGCTCTGAATTCTGCTGTCAATGGACATGATATGAGTTCTCAGTTTCAGGATCACAAATCCCAAAAGGATCCCTAACAGGAGTCAGAGGGTTATTGTAGGAGTATAAGCCCACATAAGGGCTGAGTGAACTATGGTTTTAAACTGAGTTTGGATTTTTAGTGTCAGTGATAGATCCAAAGCATGTGATTAAAAAGAATGAAATCATAAGAAAGAAAAGTTGTTTGTGGTAAACTTGTAGTGATTCTGGAATTACCAGTGTTATTTAAGATTTGGGCTAAACAATAGAAATAAAGAAAACGTTAATAAGTGGTTTGAAATATTTAGTCCGGTAGTCAGGGGAAAAAGCTTGAAGACAGCAGAGTGTAGCCCTAAACTGCTTCAGCTGATTTTATCTAAGGTCTAATAACCAGCAATGACATCACATGTTTGCTACAGTTTATAAAAAGGCAAAATTTTACAGGTTTTTTTTCCCTTCAAGCTTTTCTCTACCCCTTTGGAGTTATGCCATGATGTGAGGACATCTCCTGGGCCCAAATCTGTACTATGTATTTTGACCAGTGCTTATAACTATATGTTTGCTAGGGTTTAGAATATAGACATATGTATGCTTGTTTTTGTAGTTTGAATGTAACCAACATCAGGTGGCCTTTGAACTAATAAAAGAATGGTTGTGTGGAAACTGAGTCATGGTAAACCTTAATAAACTTATCAGGGAAATTATTTCCAACTGTTATGACCGCTCTGCCCTTCCCATATTGCTAAAAGGGATGGGGATTCCAGGGAGGCCCAGGTTAGAAAAAGGGCGAGACCTATATCTTAGATCACTTACTACAGGCTACATTTTGATAAATGACTGAGGCATTTGGGCTGGTTCTATATTCACTATTGTTTTTACCTTTCCAAATAAGTCCATATTTCATCATTACTTACTTATGCCAAAACATTTCTGGAAAAGGATTGGTATTTATATGATCAAAAATATAACATAGTATGCTTGTGTTCAATAACTGAGACTGTTGTTCAGTGGACGTTGGGTAACATGTCTGAATCTGAATACTTCCTGCACCATCCGACATCACTTAGCGCATGTACAAAACTCTTCCATCCCTGTTGATCATGCTGCTTGCTGAAATGGCTAGCTTGTTGTGTTTCTATAACTAAAGTTGTTTATGAGACTAGACTGTTGGCCTATCACTCAAACCCCAACCTGGGGGACCAGTGGATTGCTTTTCATCTGATCCCTACCATTTGACTTGTCTGGCATAGGTGGCCCTACCAGGAGTTAAAACTCCTACTGGCATAGCTCTTGGGATTATTGGAACATTCAAGCTTTCCCACCACATCAAGGTGCAGTCTACAGGGAAAGGGGTATCATATGGAAACATATTTCCCTTTGATTTTGATTTTTAGCTGGACATCCATTTGTTTGGGCAGGTAGTATGTTTATGCCTGATTCAAAAAATCATTTCCCACCATGTCAGCAGGGATTAAGTACTCTATATGTCAACACTAAGCTCAAGTATGGCCCCTTTTTAAATAAACTTCACACAAGAAAGCTCGCATGAGAGTTCCATTGCGATGCTGCCTTGAAAGAGTTTTCCAGCTTGGTTGATTCAAGAAGGATGAAGTCCCAGTAGTTAGTTTCAGCACAGATAAAACACTTATAGATGTCAGTGGGCATTTTGTCTTGCTAAGTACTACACAATCAAGCCAAAGATAAACTTACCAGAAATCACATAGGGCCCTATCATGCTCATTTTACTCTTCCAAGTAATTCCACTGAAGTATGGGGTTAATTGTGTAATTAAAAGGTGCAAGATTCAGCCCATGATGGGTCTAGTTGCTCCTGCTTTTATCTAGGCCTTTGCTCTTTGCCGCCTTCAAAGTGACCCACCAATGAAAGAAAAATTGTGCTTATGCCCTTCTTTCATGATGTATAAAGTTGGCTTGAAAAGATTTTTTTTTTTTTTTAAGTAGCTGAATGAGTGGGAGAAGGTTCTGTTTGATTCCTGCTTTGACCCCCAAATCAGAAATTCAGTGTCTCGTGTAACTTTTCTTTTAGCCCCTATATAAAATATCTAATGAATGTTGTGGAGTAAGGAGGAGATTTTCAACATCCTTGTGGTTTGTGAACCCACAGCACATCAGCAGATTCTCCAGAAAAAACAAAGAAGGTTATCCTTAACATCCCTGTACTTCAAAAGGTAAAATGAAGCATGAAGAAAATGTAGGCCACCTTTAATACAATGTTAAAGTGTTATTGTAATTTTTAGATCTTTTTCACCTGTGATGCACCAGAACATTTCAATTTTGTTTTAAAATGTATTTTGGAAACAAAGTAATTACACTAGTAACAAACCTCGTAACCGAAAGGGTATTGTCACACTCCTAATTATGTATTCTTTTTTGCTAATCTCTTCTGTTTTCCACAGTACAGAAGCGCAATCCCCTTTTAAAGTTGCCAAAGCCTCATCCCCAAATTGCACAAGAAGCAGTAGCTATGTATATGCATGGGGGGAAAGAGGGGGAGGGGTTTCCAGAATTACAAAATAATTCCTGTGTAACCTTTCTGTTTTCAGGGGGAAAGGGAGGGTCACTTTGGTTTGGTTTAAAGTGGATGGTGCCAAATTCAAGGACAAATAAACACTAAGCTTCCCTTCTTATTTCTGATGATTTTTCATCTCTGTGTGCTCAATACTAGCATGTTTCATTTCTGCGTTTTCTGGGGTTTTTTATTTGCTGCTCTAGTGCGATTGCTGTAAGCAGCAACAAATCAAGAAACCATCATAATATTCAAATGAAGCAGCCACTTTTGCTGTCTGAGTTCAACATTGTTACTGGGAAACATATAAATGAAAGTCTGCTTCAAACCCACCTAAATAGGATTCTGATCAAAGTGAGACAGATGTATATGTTTGTTTCTTGCAGTGCAGTCCTCTTTACTTTACAACAGGAATATCATCAGTTACCTTCTTTTAAGTGGCACATGGATATACAAAATACCATGCAAAATAAGAGGCATTTGTTGTCTCCAGCAGAAATTGTATTCATTTCTGTTTTATTAAAATGCTATATAGTTAAACTTCATTTCAGAGGGTTCAGTTTAAACTGTGAATTATTACTGTGTAAAATAGGGAACCATGGAAAATTCTTGATGCAGATACAGTTTATTTATAAAGTATCTTCTGGGATATCACGTGGTTTACAGTGAGTCTACTCAATTAATAAAATAGCTTTTCTCAGCAAGTATTTCTAGTGTAATGTCCATAAACTATAGTGTACTCAAGGGTGCTAAAAGTATTCAGACTTATTCATGGCATTATACTAAAGAGAGAGCAAACAGTTGCCAAAACCAACATCATGTCACCTTTTTGCATCTTTTCAATTTAATTAAAAGCTCTGAATACAGAGTAACTTTTATCTGTCTTGTATAGGAAAATGCAAATATTTAAATAAACCATGACAGACAGGTTTTCTAGTTTCTCTTATATATGCTATTATATACATATACATTCCATGTATATGCCCCCCAGCACTGTAGCATGTGAGCATCTCACAATTCTGAATGTATTTATCCTCAGATCACCCCTGTAAGATAGGAAATGCTATTATCTCCATTTTACAGATTGAGAACTGATGCCCAGAGAGTCTAAGTGATTTGCCAAGGTCACATAGGAAGTGTGTAGCAGAGCAGAAAATTGAACCTAGGTCTTCCATGTCCTGGACTAGTGCCCAAAGCCTAAGGACCATCCTTCTTCCCCAGTTTTATTATCTTTGTTGTCGGCTTCCTTTTGCATGGTGTGACATACCTGGGTACAATCTAGGCTAATGAGCAGCTCTGCCACCCTTGCCCTGCAGTCTTGGGTGCCTTATGATGCCTTGCTGAAGGAGTTCCCACCTGAGCCACTCACAAAAACCCTTCCAGCATGCAAGCTCCACCCTGAATGTTTGTGTGTAACTGCAGCCTAGTAGTCACACTTAGGCCTTGTCTACACTGGCAAGTTACTGCGCAGTAAAGCAACTTTCTGCGGTGTAACTCCCGAGGTGTACACACTGCCAAGCCACTTAGTGCGCAGAAACTCCTCAGTTGCAGCGTTGCAAAAAAACCCACCTCAACGAGAGACATAAGCCTTACAGCGCAGAGGGTCCTGCGCTGTATTGGCAATGTAAAAAACATTACAGAGCAGAAAGCAATCATTGGCCTCCGGAAGTGTCCCATAATCCCTCAAGTGGCTGTTCTGCTCATTGTTTTGAACTCGGCTGCCCTGGAGACATGTGCCCCTCCCCTTTCAAAGCTCTGTTTCTGACAGCCCTTGCGTGCTGTGCTGATCTGCTCCAGGACACAAAGCAAGCCATTAATGTGGAATGCTCGTGCTGTTGAACACAGAGGTGTGTGTGTGTGTGTGTGTGTGTGAGAGAGAGAGAGAGAGAGAGAGATTGCTGTGCAGAGAGCTGGGGAGGGAGGCGGGGGCTGATGTCGGGGTTTACCCCTCCCCTTGCCTTAGGACTGGTTGCTTCCTACCACTGTCTGAATTTACAAGACAGCATGCTGACACACTCTCTGTCCCCCCAAACACACTGTCTCTCTCCCCCCTCCATACACACACACACTCCCCATCACAGACTCTGCCCCCTCCCCACTTCAGTTGAAAACCAGCTGGCAATGTAGTATGATGCCCATGGAACAATGGGATTGGGAAACCTGCATCATATGATGCTTTGCCTGCCCTATGAGGCATTACAAACCCTTCCCAAAGCACCCTGCGACCAGTTGCACAGTGGGATAGCTACCAAAATGCACTGCTCTCTTTGCCATTGCAAGAGCTGCTAATGTGGATGCGCTCCACCGGCACAAGGATCACAGTGTGAATACGCAACAGCAGTTTAATTCCAGAGCTTTAATAAAAGTGGTATAACTTGTTGTGCAGAAACTTGCCAGTGTAGACATACCCTTAGGTTACACTCTGGCTCTCACCAGCCTGGGTTATACTGCAGGGTGACCCCACCCCACTCCCTGTCAAGTTTATATAAAGTTAGCTATTTCTTTAATAGAAATAATATTCACACAACTTGCCACCTCAAATAGAGTTTCCCAAACACTTCAATTTAAACACAATAAATTGATAGATAAAACAATCAAACAAGTTTATTAACCATAAAGAGAGAAATTTTAAGTAAGTACAAATAATGAGGCATAAAAGTCAGAAAAGGTTAGAGAAAAATAAAGATAAAACACAACTGATGCTTAACTTAAACTATGTTAAATTCAAAGCAAAGTTTTCTTACCACATGCTTTCATCCATCTTATTGACTAAACTTCCTAGATCAGGACCCATTCTCCCAGAATCCAACAAATGCATCCTTTGTTGCTTCAGGTCCAGTGAATGTGATGGGCTGGGAGACAGAGAGGAGGTGCCTTGGGGTGTTTGTCCCTATTTTTTTAATACTTTCAGTCCCCCTCTTGAAACACATTTTCAGCAGGGTACCAGAAGACACAAAGTTTATAGGGAAGGATGGTTCCTTGCTGCTTTTTTCTCATCTGTTAGAGCTTCTTTTGTTTCCCTTCCTGCTTGATGACTCTGTTTACTGCTTAAATGCAAATTAAGCAGAGCACACATTCCTTTGTTTGAAATAGACCTGTTTGCCAACCTCAGTTTGGAACATGTGTTAAATAATACCATACAGTGCAATCTTATAACTTTACATACAATGTTGCCACATATTTTATCAGGACAATAATGACCAGCAAATTATGAGTTTTCAGATGATACCTTACAAGGCATACTTTGTATGACGATTATTACAATAGTGTGTAGGGTGTGACTAGAGGGGTGCATTCTGTCACAGGTGGCAAGGAGTATCCAAAGCAATCATCTATTTACTCCATCAGACACCACTGCCTTTGGACCCTTCATCACAATAACCCTTGTTCCTGAAGAGGGCTGCATATGTTTCACATCAGAGCTTGTCAATGTTATTTTGAGCACCAGCCATTAAGGGTTGCAGATGAGAGAAATCTGGTGCTCCTTCCTCTGTGGGGTAGAGCAGTGCTTCTCAAGCTATCTGATGTGGGGGACCGGCAATTTTTTTCCCCAATGTGCCAGGGACCGGTGCCATATTATTATCCTATTCGACACTCTTATGAGGAAACTCGCTGCGGACCAGCAGCCAATGGCTCGTGGACCGGCACCGATCTGCAGACCATCACTTTGAGAAGCACTGGGCTAGAGTATGTGAGGACTCTTTTGAGTTCTTAAGCCTCACTTTGTGAATTTTAGTACCAACTTGTGTCCCCACAGGCCAACACAATACACCACTGCTAGATTGCCAGAATAGACTCTATTATCACTTCTGTGGCTTCTGCATTTTTAAATGTGAATTTGATGCCAACAAAATATGCCTGACACCCTGAATTCTTCTATCTAGCCATAAAGCAGGTTCTGTTTAAGCATCATCTGTACAGGTTTCCCCACATTGCCCTAATGGTGAACCTCAACCCTTACCTGGAGAAACCACCTATGGGATTAAGAAGACAGCTCAGGCTCCTTACTCATCAGTCTTCGGCCTTCCTGAGGAGACTGCTAACAAGGTAGCCATCTCTGACTCCTATCGCTTCTCCTGCATAAAACTCATCTACAACATATAAACCTGAGGTAGGAAATACTGTTTTCCTCCTCACCAGTAAGCTTTCAACACCAAAGGGCTATATGACTTGGAGGGCCTGAAATGCAATGTTGAGACTTCATAACCAAGTATCTGAAAGCTCTATTTTGCCTAACATACTTATCCATTTCATACATTTCTGCTCAAAAGTTTATCATTGCAATTATTGCTAATGAAAGTTTTATGTGTAGTGCCAAACTCATGAGCCAGAGGGCTGATTCTTTTTTTCTTCTAGTTTTTCAGTACCTACTAAGTGGCGCTACTCAGGAACTTTTTGATGAAAACTTTTGTCAGAAAATGCCAATTGATTGAAACGTATTGCTCTAGGGTGGATTTTCTGGAGAGAGAGAGAGAGATAGACAGACAGACAGACAACACCACAACCACCACCTTATCCCATAATAGCTAATAGCCCAGTGGTTAGAGCACTCACTTGGGACATGGAGACCCAACTTTAAGTCCTTGCTCTGCCTGATTCAACTCAGGAATTTGAATCTGTTTCTCCTATGTCCCACAGGTGAGTGCCCTTTCCACCATATTATTGGTTATTCTGGGGTCAGTTGTTCTTTTAATAAAAAAGCAAGATAAATATCTTGGTTTTCTTCTGCACTGGAACAAAAACAAATTTCAAAACCTCAGAATGTTTTGACAATGTAGTTCTCATTTTCTGGCCAACCCTGCTACTAATTATATTAATTAATTAATGCAAATGAAACTCCAGTACCAGATCCTGCTCTAATTAAAGGGAATGGCAAAACTGTCATTGACCTCTGTAGGAGTAGGTTCAGGCCCATAACTTTCTTGTATTGTACATTAAATGACAATCAGAAATACCATATTTTTCCATTAAAATGATATATGTTGTGTGACAAGTAGTAGCATGGGGGTTAGTCTGATGGTCATAATTAGAGTTTTTAATAGCAGGTTAAGTATTTTTAATACCCAATTCTAAATTTCTGTTACACTAACTGATGCTATTCAGGATTTTTACACATGGCATAGTTGAACTTGGAGGCAGATGAATGTATGCTATATTTCAAATTCCTCAGTTTTGCTGATCTAGCATCTTCTGAGGCATTACACCATGTGGTGAACAAACACACTATAAGCAAAGAAGTTTTCCACTGAGAGTTGACACTTATTTAAAACATTTAACACTTTCCTGTTTCCTGCTGGTAGAAATAATGTAAATTTTAATTTGATTTGAAGAATTGTGCAATTATTATAATAGATATCATTTAATTATCTTTGGGGAGTTTAGGTGCAGCGCCAACTCCATGTACTAGCTAATGGCAAATCCATTAACTGATTAACTGAGTTATATAAAGAAAGTTTATTATCCATACATTTGTTTGATATGGCATTAAGTCAAAATATATTTGAAGAGATATTCACTTTGGATTTAAAATACCTTACAGAAAAATCATTGTGCCAGATAGTAATGAAATATTTGAAAGACTAGTTACTATAAAACTAGGAAATACTATAAAAGCATAAAAACAATATAAAAATAACCCAAGACACTACTAATTGAGTATGATTCAGTGCTTCCAGTAAATTCATGGCAGCTACGAGCAACAGAAAAACAGAGCTCCCTACCTTGAAAGACTGCCAGTTTACCATAGGATATTGATCCAAACAGTTTGAACATCTTCCGGATATAAGATTACCAAAAGTCAGTCTCTCTTGGGGCTTCTTTCCTCTCCCATAGCCACAGGCAGCTCCATCCGAAAGTCATCACTTTCCCTGATCTATTAAGATTTAGAAATTATTCTACAGCTGATGTGTTTCTTTTCTTGACATTAGTCTTAGGAGTGTAGTTTGGTCAGGTGGGGCTAAATAATCCAGCAGTCTTAAACTATGCCATGGTATCTTGGAAATACCTACATTTTGCAATTATTCCATTGCCTTCAAAAATATGTCAGAATATTGTTTATTTGCACCATATAAATATCACAGCATATGAGTTTATTGTCACATTCTTGTTCTGATGGGGCTCTGCTCTGCCTATAAAAATAGACAAATATTTGAGTACTGTGTGGCTACAAGTGGGCTACTTGATGCTTTCCCAGACTGCTTGGTAAGTGTGTTTGCCTACCAGTAATAATATTTCACACTGATATATGACGTCTTTGATCCAAGGATCTCAGAGAATTCACAAGCATTAAGTAATTAAGCCTCACACGCTCCTGGGAGCTATGTATTAGTATCACCATTTCACAGGAGGGTGAACTGTAGCACAGAGAGATTTACATGGCATCTTCATGGTAAAACAGCAAATCAGTGACAGTGCTGGGAACAGAATTTGATAGGAGAGTTAAGTCCACTTGTTCTTTGGGACCAAGAACTCCTCTATGTGCTTGCATGTAGGGGCCTAGAACACAATCCAAATAAAGCTTGCAGCTAAGTGAGTGATTAGCTTTAAATGGTGGTGGGTAGCCTTTGGAGGAGGGGAATAAAAATGGTGTCATATTGGACACTCAGTTCTGGATTTCCTTAATCTAGGAACAAAGTTAAGGGGGCAAGGGAACAATCATCTTTCACCATCAAGGGGACATCTCAGCCCCAGGGTACAAACCTGGTGGTATCTGTGGATGAGTACACATTTACTGGGGAGAGCTGGTGGTCCTGCTGGTACAATTATCTGTGTCAGAGTGGCCTCGGGTGCCTAGTCTAGGAACTGGTATAGGTCTTGGGGAAGGGGGGGGGGGACATTGTGCAGGTGTTTTAATTTTTACTTCGCCAATATAATGTTTTTAAATAGTGCCTATTGCCATGTTATCTAAACAATGTATGATGTGTGGAGAGACTGGATAGCATGCAGCCTGCAAGGAACAGTTATCCATTTCCTACATCTATAAATTGTGTTTATTCTCTTTAATTTTAAGAAAGTTGCTACCTCCTCCTCTTACCACCACTGTCTGTCCTGATTCTAATGTGCCCACGGCAATGAAGATATTGTTTCTGTTCTAATCAGTATACCAAGAAAATGTGTTAACATGTGTTGGCTGCAGCACAGTATCTATTGGAGGATTATCCTATGAAATTGTCAGTATATGTCATGATAATTGCATTTGTAACCTGCAACCTGTCAAGTGAGAAGAAGCTTACTTCAACAATTGTATTCCCTTTCACTTCACAGATGGAGCTTAATAAAGTGAACTACTTTAAAAAGTAGTGAGGTAATAACAGGCTTGGCATTTCGGTAGAGTGAAAAGAAGACACAATTTCAAGAACTTACTGAGACTAAGCTTTCTTCAGAAGTAGAGTTGATCAGACTCCTTTTTCCTTAAAAATAATAATAATCAGAGGGCCACATTCAGCACTGATGTAAATAGGGGTGTAAGTGGTAGCATAATTTGCAATGAGAGCATCTTTTCCTCCCATCCTCAGCACCTCCAGGTTTCTTGCCCTACAAAACCCTCAGAGAATGTTCCCTAGTTGGCACTTTTGGAGTGACTTTCATTGGATCAGGTGGGCAAATGCAATGCCGCTGAGCTGGGGCAACCTACACAAGAGATGTACTGAACCTGGAACCTTACCACTAATAGAAAATATGATTAAGTATGTGGTAACATGCCTCACTTCAAGAATATTTAAGGGAGAAAAATAAAAAATTAAGACATAAGTGGTAGCTCTAGGTTAACAGTGAAGCTTGGCTATTGGCTTTGGTAGAAGCAGGTCTTGCATACACTTCTGAATGAGGTGTTGAATATAGTTTAGCTCAAACTAACCTGGCCAGCTAACCATGTTCTAGTTCAGTTCCTTGAGGAGAACCAGTTTGAATTTAAATTAAATACTGTAGGAGGATAAACAATGGCAAATAATAGAGGGAAATGTTATTTTTACCTCATAGTTTATGCCACTTTGTGGAATATGGCTAGGAAGGTCAGGATCTAGGTAACTAGTTCCAGAATAATATAGTATGCATCTAACATCGGAGAGCTGATGAAGCCAGTTTTCTGGCTGCTTTGTACCACTGGAGCATTGCAATGCAGCTAGCATGAACCCAAGGATCAGGCCCATAATTTTGGTAATGGAAGAATTTCTATGAGTTCAAATTAAGTTTCTGAAGTTGACAATTCTCTTTCCACTTCCCCCCCTTTCTTCTGCCGCCCATATTATACACCAATATCTCTTTATCAAATTGAATTTAAATAGAAGCTTCCTTCCTCTTTTGGCCTCCTGGACCCTACATAAAAAAGAAAATTCTGATTATTACCTGGGAAGATTATTGCCTGGGAAATCATCCTGTCAATTAAGACTGTGGTTTTAAATATACAGAACTATTTAGATATGCCCTTACAAGATATCTTAAGATATATAAGGTGGACATTGCTGGTGTACATATGTTCATTTACTTTCTTCACTTTTCTCTTTGCTGACCAAAGAAAACCACAAACGATTATGTGTAATGGTGCTATCATTATAGATTTATGAGGGAAGTATATGACCCCCCTCTGACAGATTTAAGAATGCATGTATGCAAGCTAAATGCTCTCTTCTAAATGTGGTTCTGTTGCTCAAACCCAAATGACATTACTGAGTCATTTCCCTCCCCTCCTCCCCTGTAGCAGCAGTGTTTCATAGATAAAAAGTTTTATGAGAAAATGGAACATGTATTACAATTTAAAACTTCAGCTTTATGGCACAGTCTTAACCTCTCATAAATTCAGTTAGGTCAAAGGGTCTGATTTTCAGAGGTGCTTCTCCTTGATTTGAGTGGGAGCTGTAGGTACTCTGCACCTCTGAAAATCAAACACGTCATTTTGGTGCTAAAATATAGATATAGGTACTCAGCTATAGGCATCCACGTTTGAAAGTTTTGCCTAAGTTCACTTTTTACTTTTGTCAGGATTTGTATTACCTACCTGAATGGTAATTTATTATTTAAAATATACACCTAAAGTGATTTGTTCTATTGATAAAAACTACATGACATCATTCTTTTCATGTTTGGTCCTTTTTACATAATCTCAATAAACTTCTGTAGGAACATAGGATTGGCCAGCCTAGATCAGACCACACTGAGTAATCAAATCCAATATCCTATCTCCTCTGGCAGTGGCCAATATTTTGTGCTTCAGAGGAAGAAGATAAACCCTGTGATTCACAAAGCCAATTGGATGATGTTCCTTGAAGCATGGAATTTTATCAACCTTATCCCCCCATGCACAATTACAAATGGTTATAAAATTCTCTAGCCGTGCTTAAAATTCAATAGCAAGTTCAATAGGCTGACAACATGATAGGTGAAGCAGTCTTTTCCTTTACTTGTTCTTTTGGTAGATTAAAAACCAGATATCCAGATACTGGTAATACTGTATTCAATATCTGAACTTTATGTAATTACTATGAACCCAGGCCCAGATTTGTAAAGGTATTTAGGCATTTCTCCACTCTGCATTGCAAAGCATTAGTGATTTAAACAGCTATTGCACATTTTCAAAAGTGACGTAGGCATGTAAAAGCCTAAGTCTAATTGAAAGTCAATAGGATTTAGGTTGCTAAATCATTTAGATGCATTAGAAACTTTTAATCAAGGATTTTTCTGCTGTGGCATATATAATATATCCACATTGGGTAATCTGAATATATTGCCTACCTGGGGATATGTATAACAATATTAGTTTAATTTTGCCAGTGTTTAGCTATCATTTATTTTATGCCATGCGTCTGACGAAGTGGGTATTCACCCACAAAAGCTTATGCTCCAATACATCTGTTAATCTATAAGGTGCCACAGGACTTTTTGTTATTTATTTTATGATTTTCCCTCTATTTTCTGTCTTATGGCAATAAACTTTGCTATTACATAAGGAGGCTGGATTTGGGCTAGGTCCATTAAAGTACTGAGCCACCTATGACCCCATTTTAGCTACTTAAATCCCAGTTTTCGCTCAACTGCAATCCATAAAACTCCCACCGAACCCTGTAGGCACCTAAATTCACTCAACACCTAAATTGTTCAGGGTTAAAGTTCTCTTGGTGCCTAAATTTCTGCTGTGAGCATGCACACTGCTGTCTTACTCTAGGTATTCCCGATGCCTATCTCCCACCTAAGCCCCAGAGTGATTCACAAACCAGGGGAAGACAGGCATTCAGCTGCCTAACTCACATGCAGGGCCCAGTGTGGTACCCTAACCAATGGGTTACAGTCATTCCCCCTCTCTCTCGACCAATACTATTTAAGTATTTATTCATAGTGGAAGAGTCATTGGGAGGGAATCATGGGGGAGCGGGAGAGAGAGGGAATGACTCTGTAGCCCAGAGGTAAGGGCACCTACCTGAGGGGTGAGAAACCCTCGGTCTAGATCCCCTGCTCCAATCACTCTTTCATTACTTAGCCACAGTGGAAAAGCTTCAACAGAGGAGACTGAGGAAGCCCCACATAAAAACATCCCATAGCTCAGTGGTTTGTGCACTTTTCTACAGGTGAGAGCCCCCTGTTCAAATCCTTTCTCCCCATCTGGCAGAGGCGGGAATTAAACTTATTCCCTGGAAAAGCAGTATAGGCACCTAAGCTGGTTGACTCCAGGCACTAGGTTCCCATTTTGGATTGCTAAATAGATCTAGGCAACTTCCTACAGCCTGGTTTTAGGCACCTGTCTCTGAGAGAGTCTTAGAAGACACCTTTCTGGTTGACATCGCCTGTTGGTTAGTTTGGACCGCTCCCCGCTTAGCATGCTGGCTTTTGTGGAGTGCATTCTTAGGCACCAATCTTTCCCCATTCATGGAGGGAACCTAACGCAGCTTTGTGGATCATAGGGTGTTCCTGTGATTTTCTAGGTGCCTGAAGGTTGGGCACTGTGACACTCTGGGCATGTCGGCACTACAAACTTAAGTCAACTTAACTTAAGTTGACATCCAGCCACCATAGTAATTAAGTTGGTTGTGCATGTCCACACCACACTCCTTTTGTCGGTGGAGTGCATCCTCACTAGCAGCATTTGCATCGATGCAGAGAGCAGTGCATTGTGGGTAGCTATCCCATAGTGCAACTCACTGCAGGGGTTTTTGGGAAGGGCTTGCAATGCCTCATGGGACCAAAACTATCACAGGGGTGACTATGAACGTGGCTTCAATGTGCCATGAAGCAGTTTTCTCCCTCCTTTGACTTCATCTGCAACCCATAATATTTTGCACTCTTTTTCAAAAGGGTGGCATAGCCACATGTATACCATTTGCAGAGAAGCATGGATCCCACTCAGCTGTGCATTATTGTAGTTAGAGTTGCAAACACCACACGCCTTATCCTGCACTATTTACAGAGCCACGAGAGGAACCACTGCATGGAACATGGCAATGTCCTTCAAGTAGCCCTGCTGGAAGCCATGGAATGAAACAATTCCTGATTGCCGTTGACAGTTGTACACCAGCTGAACTCAGTGAAGCGCCGGTTCTGGTCCCAAGAAACAAACATTGACTGGTAGGATTGCATCATTATGCAGGTATGGGATGATGAGCACTGGCTGCAGAACTTTTGTATGTGCAAGGCTGCTTTCCAGGAACTGTGTGCAGAGCTCTCCCCAGCCCTGCAGTGCAGAGACACTAAAATGAGACCTGCTCTGACAATGGAGAAGCGAGTGGCAATCGCTGTGTGGAAGCTTGCAACGCCAAACTGTTACTGCTCAGTGGGGAATCAATTTGGAGTTGGTAAATCCACTGTGGGGGTTGCTGTGATCCAAGTATGCAGGGCCAGTAATTGCCTTCATCTAAGAAGGATAGTGACTCTGGGCAATTTGCAGGACATAGTCAGGGCCGGCTCCAGGCACCAGCCTGGCAAGCAGGTGCTTGGGGCGGCCGCTCCGGAGAGAGGCGGCAGGTCCAGCTATTCGGCGGCAATTCGGCGGACGGTCCCTCACTCCCGCTCGGAGCGAAGGACCTCCCGCCGAATTGCCGCCACAGATCGCGATCGCGGCTTTTTTTTTTTTTTTTTTTGGCTGCTTGGGGCGGCCAAAATCCTGGAGCCGGCCCTGGACATAGTGGATGGTTTTGCTGCGATGGGGTTCGCTAACTGCGGTGGGGCAAAAAACAGAATGAATATCCCTATCTTGTCACCAGACCACCTTCCCAAAGAGTACATAAACAGAAAGGAATCCTTTTATATGGTGTTGCAAGCGTTGGTGGATCACCGGGAGTGTTTTACTGACATCAGTGTTGGATGGTCCAGGAAGGTGCATGACTCGTGCATCTTTAAGAACACCGATCTGTTCAGAAAGCTGCAAGCAGGGAATTTCTGTCCAGATCGCAAAATCACCATTGGTGACTTTGAAATGCCACTCATGATCCTGGGACACCCAACCTACCCCTTACTCCCATGGCTCATGAAGCTGTACACCAGACACCTGGATAGCAGCAAGGAGTGGTTCAACAATAGGCTCAACAATAGGCTCAACAAGTGCAGAATGGTGGTTGAATATGCCTTTGGCCATTTGAAGGGTTGCTGGCGCAGTTTCCATACAAGGTTAGGCCTCAGTGAAAAAAATATCCCCATGGTGATAGCTGCCTGCTGTGTGCTTCATAATATCTGTGAAGCAAAGGAAGAGAAGTTTCCATGGGGTGGGGCGTGGAGGTGGATAGGCTGCCTCCTAAGTTTGAGCAGCCAGATACCAGGGTTATAAGAAGAACTCAGTGTGGAACAATGCGTCTGAGGGAAGCTTTGGAAACCTGTTTTAGTAATGACCTACAGTAATGTGCGCTGCTTTTCTGTATTTTGCCTACCCATAGTCTGAACCTTGCTGTGACTGCTGTGTTTCTTTCTCAGGCACAACCCCCTCCCCCCCATACCTCAGTTTCACTATCTCTCTCCTTCCCATGCTTTGAATTAATAAAGATGGTTTAATTTTCAAGACATGGACTTTTATTGCACACAGATATACACACAGAAAGATCTGACAAAGAATTAAACCTTGGAAAGACAGTGGAATAAAATTGAGAGAAGGAAAACTCATTCATCTTGTCTTTAAAAGGACAGTGGCCTTGCCTATGTGTGGCTGTTATTCTTGGCATCCTCCCCCAGGGTTGAGTGGAAGGGATATTGCAAATCCCCCCCCCCAATTGCCTTGTGGAATGTGTGTGGGGGGGGCGTGGGGGGGGGTAGAGGGACTACAACGATGTTGGAATGCCGTTCTAAAGGGGCTGTTGAGGGAGTCGAGCATCAAGGTGTTTCTCCTGAAGGTCACTCAGATGCCTCAATATGTCTGTCTGTTCCTTCAGAATCCCCAATATCTCCTGCTGTGTGCCACGCTCATTCTCCT
Source organism: Emys orbicularis (assembly GCF_028017835.1). Taxonomy (NCBI): domain Eukaryota; kingdom Metazoa; phylum Chordata; order Testudines; family Emydidae; genus Emys; species Emys orbicularis. The sequence continues at coordinate 233,040,870 of NC_088684.1, read as the reverse complement.
GGGCTGCTCTCCTGCTCATAATGTCCATGTCCAGTTTTCAGAGAGAGGAACCCTTCACATCCTCTGCCTGGTATCCACTGTCCTAGAGGTGTTCATTATCTCATTAAACATGTCACCACAGGTTCTCTTTCACCTTTGTCTTATCTGGGAGAGCCTCTCCACCAGTGTGAAGGAAGAGCGGAAGGCCACACTTTCAGCTGCAAACCATGCAAAGCAGAAAGGAACTATTGTCAGTGCAACCTGGGGTCTAGTGCAGAGCTGCTATATAAAAATCACTCCCTCAAATCCACACAAGTGTAAAGCAGAACATTTTCATTTCTACAAGGTATACATTGAACTGGTTTGATGTCACAGCCATGGTGAGTATGGCTCAGGGCCTGGGGCACCAGACCCTTTGCGGCATTGGGTGGGCAACCTGTGGCAGAACCGGAGGTTGCCAGGGGGCCACACCACCTCCCCTTTGTAACGTGGAAGTTGTCTGGAGGTTGGGGACCAGCGTTCCCCCTCCCAAACTGCAAGCCTTGGCAGAAGCGGCGCTGGGGGGGAGGGGTCATGCAGTAGCATGTGGCCACCACAACATTTTCCTTCCCCCTCACCCCACCCCTGTTGCCGCTGCTGCTCTCCAGCACCCGATTCTTGTGGTTTCTGAGGCCAGTGCTGACCCCTGCCATCCAAACTACAGCCTTGTTTTGTAAAGGGAGTGAAGGGGCAGAAAATCGCAAGGTGGGGGACCTACAGGCACTATTGTTTGCAGTTTGAGCAACTGAAATGCAAAATTACCACCGTCTCCCATAGGTGGCCCTAGCTGATATCATGGTCATGAGGCTAACAGAGGTGGCAAGGGAACAGCTGCTGCAAGCGTCCGGGTACAGACTGGGTCCTTATGCTGCTATGCTGTGTACTGCGATGATACCTGCTGAATTAATACTGGAGTGGCCTGGGAAAGTGTCCTACCGTGATGGAAGAAATAAGGGAGCTCTCCCCAGAAACCTTCTGTAAAGGATTGCAGCGTACCTCCATGAAAGTTTCCCAGAGATCTCTATGGAGGATTCCTGGGACATCCCTGTGTACATAAATAATCTTTTTTGCAGAGCACCCTCTGCCTAGCTAGTGTGGCTGCTGGGAAGCAGATAGCCACTCTATCTCAACTGTTTGTTTTTTTAATAAAAAATAGCATATAAGAACATGTAACCCCAAAATATTAATTGGAATTGGATACTCACCCAGAGGTTCCTTCCCCAGCATCACACTCAGCCAAGCTGTCGTGCTGCAACTTGCTGGACTGCTCCAAGGTTACAAACAGCTCCTGGCTCTCCAGGACAATAGATCCCCCGCTTGCCTATCTCCCATTCTCCTCCTCCTCCTCCTCTTCCTTGTCCAAGACCTTCTCTTTAGTGTTGCCTATGATGGCCCGGGACTCTAACTCCTCAGAGGTATCCATGCTGGTCTTGGGGGTTGCAGTGGGGTCACTGCTGAGAATAGCATGCAGTACCTTGTAAAAGTGGCATGTCTGGGGTGCTGAACCAGTGACTGTTTACCTCCCTTGCCTTCTGGTATGCCTACCGTGGTTCCTTGATTTTCACACAGCACTGCTGCGTGTCCCAGCTGTAGCCCTTCTCCCCAATGTCCCAAGCAATCTGCTCATAGATGTCTATGTTTCTATGGCTTGATTGGAGCTGTGCCTGCACAGCCTCTTCTCCCCAGAGATCCAGAAGATTCATCACCACCTGTGTACTCCAGGCGGAGCACATTTGGAGCGTGAAGCTGGCATGATAACAGGTGAGCTCTCCACGCCGAACAAACAGGAAATGGAAATTCAAAAGTTCCCAGTCCTTCAACAGGGGAGGGGCTGTTTCCTGTGTATCTGGCTTCTGGGCAGTGGAACTGAGAATGGTGACCACAGCGGTCACAGCGGAGCATTGTGGGACACCTCCTGGAGATCAGTTAAGTCGACGGAAGCAATGCAGTGTCTACACTGCCAATACGTCAACCTAACTACGTCGACTTAAGTGCTATGCCTCTCGCGGAGGTGGAGTAATTAAGTCTATGTAGCAGGCGAGTTACATCGGTGGAAGGGACCTGGTTTTGTAGACACAAACATTATTAGGTCGACGTAAGGCAGCTTATGCCGACCTGTGTAGTGTAGACCAGGCCTCAGTACTGCAATACTTAAGTCCCTTCATAGATCCCACCCATGGTGATTTAGGTAATCACTGTAGAGTGTTAGAGAAGGAAACTGTCTTCTGACTTTAAAGGAGACTGAAGAAGAAATGAGGGAAGAACTATAGCACGCATTCAAGGACCACAGGAAGGCCAATCTCCTCTCCAAAAGTGTTGGGAGGATACTCTAACATGGGCACATGAAGAGCGGCATGACTTGAGATCTTGCTGCCTTGTTGGTTGCACTTCTAAATTTATGAGACATTAATCTAATTAAACAACCACTTGATCTGATAGCTAGCAAACACATAATTAAGTATGTATAAATTCAGCCTAGAATAAGATGTGAAGTGAAGTAGTTTGAGCAATCTTGCAAAGTAATGTTTCCTTTCACACTCTAATGTATAAAACTATGTTATATCAAGTGGCTAATTATTTCCCTTGAAGGTTTAACACCAAGGCGTGTATAGAAGAAATTTTGGAATGGAAAGCAAACAGAAAAAGATGTATGGATATAATGTCAGACTCACAGATTGCAGTTAGTCAGCTTGAATTGCTTTAAATTGCCAGAGTCGGAGGTAACAAGATAAAGGAAAATTGATTCAATCAGTTTTAAAGTAGTTTTCCTGAGTTACTGTAACAAGCACTTGACTACTTTTATCCTTTTTGTTAGAAACAACTGAAAGAAGAAGGATTTACACTTGACAGGGCTTTATTCTTAAAGTTAAAATTATCCACAAGAGCATACACAGTGTTTTCTGATGTAATTAGTGCAAGGAATTGTGTGGTGTGGATGTGTGTGTATCAGTTTTCAAGTGTGCAGTCCATTTCACTGAAATGTATATGGTCAGCTAATAAGGGCCACTTTGCTGCCTGCTGCAGGATTTGTCACATGAGCATACCTCAGCAGGATTAGGCTCTGTCAGTAAGCAGACCAGGATTTAGGCATTAGGTTTGTTGGAAGACTGATTTTTGAAATATTCATTCACAGGACTAGATTCACCCTGGCTGGTGGAGGGAAGTGCAAATGGCACCTGCTTGTGCTAGTGAGTCCCACCATGCCCGATTCATGGAGAGCTTCCATCATCGGTTTTGCTTTTGGGTTACACCAGGAGAGGGAAACTTTAATTTTTGTCAATGAGTGCATCAGAGCCCTGATGTTCTAAATCAAACGTATCCCCTGCTATTGGCATAACGCTCCCTTTCCTCACCTCTGAGAATGCTCAGCAAGTAGGATAGGGCTGGCTTTCCTGTAATGAGAGGGATTCATGTGAAAGGTTAAAACAAGCTGCTTTAAAGGACTAGCACAAATGGTGTCTCATGATGGTTTAGAAATTCTGAGAGCAGAACGTTCCTTCCTGCCTCTCAATGTTTTCCCCTTACACCATTTTTATACCTTCTTCCCTGTCAGAATTAAGATGCTGGATGAAGAACTCGTTATAAAACAACCAAACTCCCCAGTTTTATCAGACATATAATCCCCTTCAAGTTTGTCACTATTTCTAGGCCTGAAATATCTGCAGGTATGTTTGGCTCCTGCTCTCCTCATAGTTCCATACCCTGTGGCCGCCAAGATCTGAGCATAGTTGTCATTTCTACTTCCCCCTCTCCACAATGATTCAATACTCCTTCTAGGATGCTTCGATCATCCTCTTTCTTCAGCTGGTTTTTCCAAAATAGGCAAGAAGAGCCCCAACATTTTGCACAAAAATATTTAAACCATCCTGCATAACCAGCAATACAAATAATGTTAATGTTAAATAATGTTATTTTCCTTTCCCCAGGCTGGATTTTGCTGAAACTGCTGAGTGTAAATTGGGCCTTTGCTCACAGTCACTCCCAATTCTGAAATACGTTTGCATCCGCCTCATTTTAAAAGTCCAACAGTGCTGATGAAATGTAATTAATATAGAAAGGAGACACCATTTTCTGCAAGTCTTCGAAGATTCCTCTATGCTGTTCTTAGACATGAAAAACATTGTATTGAAGCATGCAGCATGTTATACAGGGTATTTATGGATTTCCTTCCATGAAATTAGGAACTGATGAATTGCAGTGTTACACCAGAAGCAAGGTTGCTATATAATACAGAGTCTAATAAGCAGAAAGAAAATACTTTGAAACATAAACATTTTACCGTCATCATTCTCAAAATACTGGACATTCTCAACCCACAAATGCCCAGATTATAAACTTGCAAACTGCATTAATGTGGCAGTAAAACTTACTAGTCTGAAAGCTGCACTTGTAAAATATTTATGAATACACATAGTTGTCACAAGAAAAAACTGCACTGTCAGCTCAACCTTCCTCCCCATTCCCTTTTCCTCTCTGCCATCCCTCTATGGATTGTATCTCATGAAATTGACAGCATGAGCATTAGAAAATTATTTTGGAAATACCACAGTGAAAGATTTTGCATTACAAAAGAAAATACAGCTGCTTCCACACTTTTTTTGGCACAATCATTTGATTCACTGCCTTCTTGACTCAGAAAGGTGGACTTGGTTTCGTTCCTTCATTTCTTCAGTTGTGTTTATATTTTATTTTTACATGTCCAGTTTTTCAAATTAGAAAGCAAAATTTTACAGATTGAATTTAAATATTTCCATATCATTTAAAATTCACTTTAAGTAATATAACATATTTTATAGCTAGCTAGATGCATGCATATGCTATGATTGTCTGAGGTACTACCCCTGCAACTTTGATTGACTTCAGTGGGATTTGTGGGTGCTCAGCAATTTTGAAGATCAGGCGCAAAGTGTCCAAAAAGATGCTAGATGCTAAACATGTATGCATAAATATGGTACCACAAGACAAGTCTCTGCCCAAAAGACCTTACAGTCTATGATTCCAATCAGCAAACAGTTATGGAAGTGCTTAACTTTATACATATGAATAGTCCCAGTATTATAGAGGTGTATGGGGGATATTAGGGAGAGGTAGTACAGTAACTCCTCACTTAACATTGTAGTTATGTTCCTGAAAAATGTGATTTTAAGCGAAACAATGTTAAGCGAATCCAATTTCCCCGTAAGAATTAATGTAAATGTGGGGTTAGGTTCCAGGGAATTTTTTTTTCTCCAGACAAAAGACTATATTATAAATATTATATATATTGTTTAAAACTTATACTGTGTGTGTGTGTGTGTGTGTGTGTGTGTATACAGTGTGTATACACACACACACAGTATAAGTTTTAAACAAACAATTTAATACCGGTACACAGTGATGATGATTGTGAAGCTTGGTTGAGATGGAGGAGTCAGAGGGTGGGATATTTCCCAGGGAATGCCTTACTGCTAAATGATGAACAAGCAATTGGCTGAGCCCTCAAGGGTTAACTCTCACACTCTACAAGGCAGCAAGAATGGAGGGAGGGGAGACAGGATCGCAGACAGAGACAGAGACACACGCCGTATGTGAGAGAGAGAGAGGCGCATTTCCCCTTTAAGTACGCTGACCCTACTCTTAAGTACACTGCCTTGTTAATTAGATCAGCTTGCTGAGACCGCAGCTGCTGCCAACAAGCTCCCTCCGTCCTGAGCCCTGTCGTGTGTCCCCCCTGCTCTATGGAAGATGGGGTAAGTGGGGTGCAGGAGCAGGGGGGAGGGGGACACCCTGACAGCCCCCATCCTCCTCCTCTCCCCCCCGCACAGAAAGCAGGAGTCTTGGGGAGCAGCTCCAAGGCAGAGGGCAGGAGCAGCACATGGCAGTGGGGGGAGGGACAGCTGAACTCCTGGCAATTGATAGCCTGCTGGGCAGCTGCTGCACAGGGAACTTAGGGGAGCATGGAGCTAATAGGGGGGCTGCCGGTCCACCCTGGTTCCAAGCCCCCACCAGCTAGCTGCAACGGGCTGCTCTTCCTGCAAGCAGTGGACAAAGCAGGCGGCTGCCAAACGACGTTAGAAGGGAGCATTGCACAACTTTAAACGAGCATGTTCCCTAATTGATCAGCAATGTAACAACGAAACAACATTAACTGGGACGACTTTAAGTGAGGAGTTACTGTACCTCTGTTGGAGGAATACGTCATGCTCCTTAGGGCAGATCTACACTACCACTGCCAGTCAATCTAAGCTATGCAATTTGAGTTATGTTAGTACGTAACGCAAGTCGACATAGGTTAGATCTACTTATTGCAGGGTCCACACTACGCTACGTCAATGGGAGATGCTCTCCCGCCGACATTGCTTCCACCTCTCATTCAGGTGGAGAACAGAAATCAATGGAAGAGCGCTCTCCCATCGATTGAGTGTGTCTTCCCTAGACCCACTAATTCAATGCAATCAATTGCAGCAGCGCCGATTTAGCTCCGTAGAGAAGACAAGCCCTTAGAAGCAGTTCATCTGCTTTGGTCTACACCTACACTCAGCTCTCACCTGTGGCTCCAAGTAGCTGTTTGCATGTGACAGTGGCCACACCCCAGTAAACCGCTTCAACGAGTGGGCTAAACCAGATAGGACTACATGTGTAAATTTTGGCAGGATCATAGACTAGACAGACTAGACAGAAACGAAAAAGCGAGGAAGGGATGAAATCCTCTGAATTCATTATTCATGTCAATGGGAGTTAAAGTCAATGGGAGTTTTGCCTGAGTGAAGACTTTAGTGTTGAATTAACAAAGGACTCAGCACTGAAGTTAGAAAAGTCAGGAAATAAAAATGTTAGTGTTGTTCTAGTAACAGTAACTTGCCCCTATTGCACATTCATAATATTGCTGATTCTGAGTTAATCAGTTAAAAGTAAGCCTGGACAGTTATTCAGATACAATAGGAATGAGTGAGTTTAATCTAAGTACTTATATGGCTTCAATCACAGTAATATCCTAGTGGCACTGAAATGCCTATACATTAAAAAACCCACCTGCAGCATGTAAAATGTAAGTGAGTAACTGTTCGTATGAAAAGCTTTTATTTTTCACTTCCAGACATGCTTGCATTGCATTAACACAGTTCTTTGACATTTTTAGGGCCAAATTTTAGGGCTACGTTCAGCATGCACAATAAGGGTGAGATTTTTGAAGACAGCTCTGTTCTTATTTAGACACCAGAATAAGTGGCTAGATTCATTTGCAGGGGAGCTCATCGCAATGAATGCTGCATTCGTTTGAAAAACTGGGCAGAAACGTCACAATGGGACATGTGAAAATCTGGCCCCAACTGTAGGTGCTGACCAGTTTAGAATCTGGCCTTTAGCGTTCCTGTTTGTTCTTCCCCCCACTACCCCAGTAACTGGCAATTTTGCCTCTCTCCCATTGCAGCAACGCGGTGGGAGTGCTCAGCCCCCTCCCCCGCTCTGCCCCTTCTGCAAAGGGAGAGAGAAGGTTGGGGGATCCACAAAAAGGACTGCTCGGTGGGAGGGTATTTACATAAGGTTTTGGACCCGTGGTATCTCCATGAATCCTGGTTGTGAAACAAGCACCACTGAACACTGCAGTTCCCCCAGCTCCCTTTTGAACCAGGCACAGAATATTTAGGATTGATTGGGCCAGTGTGATGCCAACTAATATGTGAATAAAGAGCTCAGGCACTTTGCACTCTTACATAACTATGGGCAAGATCTGGCCCATTATAAACACTACTGTATGCTCTAGTGTCCCAGCCCCCTGCTGTATAGAAACTACATTTAATAAGACAGGTGTGAATGGGCTGATGTATGGGCAGAATAGTCAATAACTTACATTTCAAGGAGACAAGCATCAGAGGGGTAGCCGTGTTTGTCTGGATCTGTAAAAAGCAACAAAGGGTCCTGTGGCACCTAAAAGACTAACAGATGTATTGGAGCATAAGCTTTTGTGGGTGAATGCCCACTTCGTCAGAGCACGCGTCTGACGAAGTGGGCATTCACCCACGAAAGCTTATGCTCCAATACATCTGTTAGTCTTTAAGGTGCCACAGGACTCTTTGTTGCTGATTTCAAGGAGAGAATTTTTTTTTAAATAACAACATATACTCCCATTTAAACACATCACATGTTTATGCCTGACAGAGGAAAAGCGTGAATGCAGATGTTTGTGACCCTTAAAGGATTGATACCTTTCAAATTAATGAGGGCACAGCTCACAACAACAACAAAAAAGTGAACAGTAGCCCTTCTACAGTACTTTCTTTAAAGTGACATCTGGGGTGAATTAGGTTGCTTTCAGACTGTGGCACTGCTACAGATGTTGAGGTGTAAATGTGTTTTTCAGGAATGGTAGATTATGTGCTCATGATGTAGACTACTTTTATTAGGAGCTCCAACGCCACATTTACCGAAATATGAAGAATGGCAGAGAAGAGAAGAAAATGCCTTTGGAGCTTAAATTACAACCACATCTAATGAACTCAGAGGTGTTTTCACTTACTCTGGTATTACTTTTCAACTCCTGCAGCTTAAATGAACCTAGTGATCAGAACAGTAAATATGGGCTCAAAAGATATCCCAAGAGGTATCATTAGTCACATATTACATCCTTTTCTAATTTGTACCCTTACCATCTTGCAGGATTTCACAGGACTGCTGAAACCTCCAGAATTTCATGTTTCCCTCAGCAGTCTCCCATAACCCTTAGTCTGAATGACATGTATTATTTCCTCAGTGAACATGTGATGTAGAGGAGTTAGTAAAAGATTTATTGTAAGGAAAACTAGATGTTTTATTTCCAGCCTAATTGAATACATTATTGCTCTGTGTTTAAAAAGCTGTGTTGATGTATTACACCTCAGTGCAACTACACACATGCCGTCTGCAGCAAGAGTGCTTATTAGACTACAAATCAGAATACAGATGTTAGTAGAAAAGCTAAGTTACAATAAGTTACAGTACAGTTTTAATACATAAGTCTTAGGGAAGAATAAAAGAAAAGCCTGATGGAAGAGTCACACAATTTTGGTGTTTTAAACTGTTGAAAATGGGGGCCAATGATAGAACTGAAAAGGAAAATCCTCTTTTATTATATGGGTGAAAAGGGGGCTATAATATTATCCCCCTGTCAGTTAAGTGGGAAAGGGAGGTAAGGAGATAGATACCACTAGATCCAGCAAAGATTAAGTACACGATAGAACCACTTCAAAGTTCACACTAGGGTAGATCCCCTCAACCCACACCATGTATACAGGGCTGCCATGCAAACCAATCCCCACAGCTTCTATTTCAGCTTTTCCATGCAGCTGAACCAAGTCTTGGGTCAATTAGATCCATGCAAATTAATACGGCGCTGTGGCCCCTTCTCTCTCCTGCCCTCACTGTGGTTTTCTGCACTCGTATACATGGGGCCAGCACTGACAACTCTTTTTACAGCATATAAAGAGGTGAAGGGGGACTACTGCTGGTTGGTCCACCAGCAGAACACCTACACAGCCACTTCATGGGGCTTAATTGGTACATAGGAGCTCATGCTAGCCCATTGCATCACAGATGAATTTCACTCCACATCCTTGATTTGAGGCTTAAGTGGTGCCTAAACCATTCTGCAGGCTTTTTGCACTGGAGTGAATTTCACCCTACATGATTTCTAGCAATTACCTATTTGTTTTTAAACAGATCTGCACATTTTTGTTTATTAATAGTCACATAAATATATTAAATTATACTGCTAAATAACAGATGATCTTCATGGTGTCATATGTTCTGAGGCCAGGTCAAACCACAGCTGGCTCAGTATGCTCATAACTCCGAAGGTGTTCACCTCTCATCTTTCTCTGTACATGAGCTACCAGTTCAATTCCAATGTGCAGCAAATTAAAATTCCCTAAGTGAGATGGGTCTGTGACAGAACTAGAGCTGATATGTAATGATGTTATAAATACTGAGCTGCAATAATGTTATTAACATTGTATGTGACTGGGTCAGTGTGGGCAAGTTAATTGTATATTGAGTTACTAGAATTTCCTGTATTACTGTATTTATCTAACTTATATTGTGAGTGAGTGGAATGTTGGATATGTCTACACTTTATGTTGAAGGTGTAATTCCAACTTGAGGAGACATACTCTTGCTATCTGTTTGGGCTAGTCTGCTAAAAATAGAGTCTTGCCACAGTGGCGTGACTCTATTTTTAGCAAGTTTCTATTTCACAGAGAGGGAGATGGGGGACAAACAATGGAGAATCCACACGCCCCTGCATTTTGTGAAGCCAAACTAGTAGAAGAATGGCATGTGGATTGTGGATGGGCTGTGGAAGATTGGCCTTGTGTGCCTACATGCAACACGGATCCACTGGGCCAAAACACTGAATAGAAGCCGAGCAGCAGCTCATGTAGTAATGGCCACAGCTCAGGACGGGGTTGAGGATTCCATGTGGATCTCCATTTACACCTTGAGAGTATATTTAGATGGGCACATATCCAATTTATACAGACTGAACACTCTTTCCCAGGATTTGGCCCTAACCTTGCCTTTAGTCTATTGTATATTTGTAACCATTTCCGAACCTAAAATATAACTCCTTTTCTTGCTCTTCTCTAGCTCAGTGTCTCTTTTTTTATTAAATCTGGTTATTGCTACTGGATTTATTTTCATTTTGTTTGAGTAAATCCTGTTTCATTGGCTTTTTCTCTGCCTGAGCAATAGAGGTTTATTTTCCAAAGGACCAAGAAGGACCATTGCCTTTTCCTCCTGATGCACTATCTTTCCAAACTACCCTCCATCTATTTTTAAACACCCCTTGGGCTAAAAAAAAAGGGGGAGGGACACAGGATAATCATCCGTTTTAAATTATCAATAGAATGGAACTACTACCAAAAAAAGGAGCTAGCCATTGCTGCAGTCATATCATTCAGACTGTTTAAGTGCAATTCAGATTGGAACAGAGGAGAGAAACTTACAACGTGAGGAACATCGTGTAAGGGTGTCTGTCTATAAGGCACTGTTCCTGTATGGGTCTGGAATGCTTTTGTGCACTCATGTCTTAGCAATGAAATTTACAAAGCATTGCTAAGTAGCAGTTATCACTGTAAACTCAGCAAATATTGGAGATTCTCATACAAATCCAGAGACTTTTTTTTTATTGCTTCTCACGTTTCAACAGGAAAAAAGTCACCAGCAGAAGACTCTTCTTTTTGCAGACCACTTATTTGAAATGGGAAGTATTTTGGTGAGAACCAGGGGATCTCTGAGCAGACACAGTGAGACCTGGCAACTTAAAGCCGCCTTTGCAGTGGGGCAAAAAGGTGGAACAAAACAGCTACCTAGATCTAAATTACACAGTATTTGTCTAGAGTTGTTTGGCAATGAATTACTTTAATGTATACATATAATTTTCCCCTTGGAACAAAAACTGCCTTTTAAATTCTTCTCAGTCAAGTTTCCCTGACAAACTTGTTTGATGGGCTTCAGGGACCTGAAGCAAGCTTCCACGGAAAAAGTAACCATCACTCATGCTTCATTGGATTTCTATGACAGAATGATCAAATTCTGTAGAACCTGGCATAAGCACATCATTATCAGGCCCTGCTTTAGCATTTCTTAACTGATCACGGATGCTGAGGTCCTTGGTGACTCCTGCGTTCTGGCACTGTTTGTAGTTATTTGACCTTTTCTCTGTGGATAATCCACACAAAAAGCCCTAATTACTTCCCCAGCTTTGAGCAGTCCAGCAGTGTGAATAATCAATGACACTGATTTAGGGTATTGCACAATCAGATGCTTATGGTGTTTAAAGAACATTTTTCTATTGACCTGCCACAGCTGTAGGACAACACCAAGCACTAAAGCTGCTGCTGTAATCACAAGTTGACCAGATGACCTTGGGGGGTCTGCATTTCACTATTGGGGCCTTGGTATACAAGATATTGATATTGGAAGCCTTGTCATGATAGACAGCATTTTTAATAAGACAGCTCCTCAGGTGTTAACATAGCAAGTGTATTGTACAAAGCACAAGGTCCTAGTGTTTATATGAAAATAGCTGAGCACAATGTTCACTTACATGTTATGATCCTCTTAATTTTTATTTTAGCTGCAGGGAGAACACAGTAGCAGAAGGCTTTTTCCCAGTTTGATTTTAACAAAATGTAACTGAGACAACTAAAATATTCTGTCCCTTGACTGTACACAGTCACACTTTTAAAGATGAAGACAGAGTAGGAAAGGAGATAGCAATTGCCAAGGTGCTTTTATAGACTAAAATGTCTGAAAGAAACAATATGAATTAATTAATATGAATTAATGTTACCACTTGCCCATCTTTCAGGCTTTTTTTTTTATAAAGCAGGCCCACTCTATTGTGGTTTGATTTTAAATGAAAGTTTTGCAGAGTTTTCTATAAGGAACCATTTCCAAGAATGAATAATATAGCAGGACAACTGAGCATTAGCCTTGGGAATGCTTTGAAACAAACATTTCCCCCTCCCCACACCCACACACATACACACAACAGATGAGAAAAAATAGAGGGTGGAAAAATAGGTATGAAGAGAGACATGAATAAGGCCTTGTCTTCACTGCTAAAAATAGTGTATGTTTTTACCTCAGGGTAATTAGTGTGTGTCAGTTATCCTGAGGTAAACATGCAGTGAAGACCAGACACTTTAGTTGTACCACAAGGTAAAGTAGACACGGTCAGTATTATACCCCTGCCTGGGGTTGACCTTAGCTAGCTTACCTCTCAATAAAATTAAAGTGCCTCGTCTTTGCTGTGTTTTTACTTTGTGCATTAGTTACCCAGCAGTAAGAAATTCTCTCTCACGCGCACATACACACTCACCCACCCGCTCTCCCAGCTGCTCCCTTTTATTAGCAGTGAAGGCAAGGCCTAAGAGGTGGTGAGAAGCAGGGCCGGCTCCAGGCACCAGGCAACCAAGCACGTGCTTGGGGCGGCACTGGTAAGGGGCGGCCAATCTTGGAGTGGCGGGGGGGCAGCGCGGCGCGGTGCTCGGTGGCGGGGGGTTCCGGCGGCGCAGCGCTCGGCGGAGGGTGCTCGGCGGCGCGGCGCTCCGCGGGGAGGGGTTCGGCAGCGCGGCGCTCGGCGGGGGGTGTTTGGCGGTGCTCCGTGGGGGGGGGTTCGGCCGCGCGGCGCTCCGCGGGGGGCGGGGGGGTTCGGCGGCGCTCCGCGGGGGGCGAGGGGTGTTCGGCAGCGCGGTGGAGGGGCGGGGGCTGTTCGGCGGCGCAGCGCTCGGCGGGGTTTTGGCGGCGCGGTGCTCCGCGGGGGGCAGGGGTGTTCAGCGGCGCTCCGCGCGGGGGGGGTTTCAGCTGCGCGGCGCTCCGCGGGGGGTGTTCGGCGGCGCTCCGCGCAGGGGGTTCAACAGCGCAGCGCTCGGCGGGGGGTGTTCGGCAGCGCGGCGGGGGCGGCAGCTGTTGGGCGGCGCGGCGCTCGGCGGGGGGGGTTTCGGCGGGGCGGGGCGGCGCTGGGGGGGGGTGTTACGGCGGGGCGGCGCTTTTTTTTGATGCTTGGGGAGGCAAAAAAGTTAGAGCCGGCCCTGGTGAGAAGGATAAGCAGAGAAGTATGGTCAGATGCAGGGGTTATAGTAAAGCAGAGCACACCATCACCCTCTTCTGCTAAAAGCAAAGGGAAAGCTCCCTCCATATTCTCCCTTCTTGGCTTGAAGGAGGTCTGCTCTGCTTCCTCAGTGGTTGAGGAAAGTATCAGTCAGGGAAGCTGAAGCAGGAGCAACAGGAAGAGACAGTGCCTAACCAGAGAGTTTCTTGCACTGCCATACTTCCTGCCAGTAGGAGGATAAACAGCAGAGCCTGACAGGAGAAGAGGAAGTCTCCATCTGTCTCTTCTGTAGGAGAATACAAGCGATTTCCTCCAGACACACTGTAACTTTTATGTTAATATGTTTCCAGTTAGTATTCAGTTGGTAAAGACAAGGGTGCAATAGAACCCAACCTTGTTTTTAGGTTCAAGACTCTAGGTTGGTTTATTTAGTAGAGGATGACTAGGCAACACTTTGAATAATACAACCCAACTTTATTAAAAAGGAAAATGATTAGCTAAGCAAATAGGCATGCAATTACTACTTATACAACACTACAATTATACTCACACTCAAAGATGAACTAGCATATCAATGGGTAATCAGTCCAGTGACAACAGTGTGAAGTACAGCCTTATAATCCTGGACCCTAATGGTACCCTTTTGATGTTAATTAGAACTCCTCTGCAATTTAGCAAGGCTACTCCTTTTATACGCCATTATAATACTAATTAACATTCAATTTTACCACAATTATATTTCTGCCACCTTCTTATTGGCTTTCTACATTACACAGTATTTAAATTAATATCTGCACCAATGTCCTTCCCATGCTATCAATATAGATAGCATTTTAATAAAACATTCACAGTTCTCAAACACACTTATTAAAAACCTTGCTCAAACCAGTTATAACCAAAATATAATGGTAATATAAGCCTGGCTTATGGCATTGCTAACTCTTAATTTCCCATAACACACTGTCTCCAACTTACCTCTAACTTTCTCACACTGCAAACTTCAATTTCCCATACTCTTCTACACTTAGACTAACTTAGGCCCAAAACCTAGCTTCTACTTATTTCTTAACACAAACCATCCTACAGGCTACAACATGCATTTTTATTTTCACATCTATGCTGGTCAAGTCAAACTTATGACATTTGATGGATGGGTGGTGATGTGCCCATCATTATGGGGCAATGTTTACACTGCAGTAGCACCTTATAACTGCAACCAGGTTGATCCCATCATAGTAGTTATTGTCCAAACATTACAGTCTTTGCACTAAACATTACAGTCTTTTCACTAAAGCGCTTACAGTTTAAAAGACCAGAGGTGATAGGTGGATGAGGCAGGTTGGATTGGAGGAGACCGAAAAATAAATATAAGATTTGTGCATGATTCTCACTGCTCTTTGCCTGTTGAGCCATTATCAGGTTGTGCTTTACTGTATGCATTCCAGAAGAGGAGAGTTTTGTGGAGGAACTTGGAGGGTAGGGTGAATGGCTTTATGGATTTTGACTGAGAGTTTTCCCCACTAGTAAGAGGCAGCATGGGAGAAAGAGCTTGTCAAAGAAGTGTAGAATTGTGAGGTTATGGTGGCTGGTATCATTGGTAGAATGAAGGCAGGAGTCAACCTTTCAATAAGATAACAGGTTAGATAGGTAGAGTGGAGCTGAGTTGTGGAGAACTTTATAGGTAAGGACAGTAAATCCCTACTCTGCTGCACACATATCCTTTTTTATGCCTGGCTATAGGCATGCTTAGGGATACTAACTCATTTTGGATACATTTCTTCTCTCATCCCCATTTTCTTCCCTTTACTGCGTTCTGTCACCACAAGATGATATAACACCCCCTCGACCTGTGACAGTGAGACTCACTCTGACAGATACCAAAATTGACAAGCTCCCTCTACTTTGATTTCACTTTAACCACTGGTCAGAAGTAAACTCTTAAATTCAATCTCTGTTTGGTTTACAATAAATAAGTGACAACCCTATCCTGCCTGCAGTTGCAGATTTATCCAATCTATGGTACTGTCAGGGAGTGTACAAACTGAAGAGGTAGTGCAGAATGAGGAAAAAGGAACAGAATATCACAGTTCAAGCAAAGAAGTCAGCTCCTGGCAGGGGCACTGGAACAATTTGTATAGTGGGGGGGCTGAGAGCCATTGAACCAAACTGTAAACCCTGTATATGGTGGAAACCACTTCAAGCTGGGGGTGCGGTAGCACCCCTAGCACCAGTAGTTCCAGCACCTATGGTTCCTAGAAAAAAACATTTAGAAAGTGGTCTGAAGAACTCAGTGTACAAGATTTATAAGTCTCCAAACAGCTCTAGTTTGTATGCCCAGCACTCATGAGGCAAATAATCCAGCCTTTCACTGATTGTGGCAGCACGACATAGGTAATATTTTGAGAAGGATGAGCTGTTTCTGAACAATGTCTCCAATGTTTTGGGCACAGCTACACTTTTCTCTAACTCTAAGTATGTGAGTCTTTGTTTCACAACTATTGTCCCGTGAAACGTATTTATTGTCAACAGTGCAAAGTGAAATATCATTCTCTAATGCCTGAGTGCTTCTGCGTCCTTTCACTTTGTTCTGGGATACTGACAGAGTTGGTTTCATCTCTCATTTTGCAGGTCTAAAGACTAATATCATAGAAATAGAGCAGCTGGCCAGTGACCTTGGGCAGGAGCACTGGAATATTTTGGTGGTTGATGTTCACAATACAAGGTGAGTAAAGTTAAGTTTAAGAAGTTGCAATTTGATTTATCACCCAAGAGGCCTGCACCCGACTGTCATTGAACTAAATGGAAGCTTTACCATTAATTTCAATGGCAGCAGGAGCAGAGCCACAGGTGGCAGTGGATGCTGAAGAAGCAGATTTTTTGGATAGCAGAAGCAAAAACATTGGGGCCACTAGCAAGGTGTGGAGCAATCTGGCCCTGATCCATCAAAGGACTCGCTCCTAGTTTTAAATACAGGAGTAGTCCCTTTGATGTCAATGGGACTGTTCACAGGTTCTTAAAGCAAGTGTGCAAATGCTTTGCAGGACTGGGACCAGAGTGCTCAGCAACTTGCAGAACTAAGTCCTTAGCATGGATGTAAAACATAGCTTGGAACTGGTATATATTGTTCAATGAAACAACAAAATACGCTCAACACTTTTCATAATGTAGGTTCCAGTTCTGCAATTGATTGTGCACACACACCCCAGGCTCATTCAGAACCCACCATTCAAACCAATAGGGCTCCATGTGAGTGCTGAGGTGCACTGCATAGTCAGTTGCAGAACTGGGCTCTTACAAGAGATCTATTTATTTGCTTTTTCTGCTGTGACTCAGTTTGTTTGCACCATATCGTTGTTTACATGCTGAATTGACTGTGGGTTATTACTAGAGTTTAAAGCTCTAAAGATTTTGCTATCAAAAAAATAAAAAGGCTTTCTAGTCAAATAGTGGATCAGAACCTAAATTATGAAGAAATGGCTTTTTTTCTAGGGTGCTACTTCCAGTGTTTAAAATTAAATTAAAAAAAAACCTATTTAATAAACTACCAGTACAGTAGATTCAAGATGGGTATTGATCACTACATAAAATCTTTGTGGTTAATCAACAGACAAAACTGCCTTTCATCTAGGCTAGTATTAATTGATTTGAGTTGAAACTACATTGAAACAAACATTTTTCCCCTCTCCCCAATTTTTTTCTAACTTTCCCACATCGCCTAAATGTGAAGAAGGTAGTTAGTGTTATTTTCCAGAAAGTCAGAAAATCTCCAGTAGATTCAGGTATTTTGAATTGCTGACAGTTGCGTACATCTTTGAGGTTCAGCAAAAACTTACCAGCACTTTCAAAGGCATTTTTACAGATGTTCAGCTAAACATCTGCATAGCTGAACAGTGTATGGCTGTTAAGCAGATTTCTTGTGGAAGGCTTTTCCAAAAGCAGTGTGGATACTAAGAATCAAAACCATATTAACAAACAATAAATTGGATTTATTTTTCTTACATCAGTGGAGAGAGGCAAGAAGTGGGTAGTCCTGTCTTGGTATATCACCATTGAGAAAATGATATCTAAATACTAGATACTTCACTATCAAATACAGTAACTACTTAAGTACTGTAACTACTTAAGAGATAGGGGAAGGATGTTTACATAATGGTTCAAATGCTGATAAGACAGTTGATATAAGAATCAACAAATCATGTTAAGTAATACATCACATGAATAGCATGTTTTCACTTTATAGATTCTAGTCAAATACAGTACAGGATGTATAGTTCAAATGGAAATACAAGTATAGCAGCCCATCATCTGAATTCAGTTGGGGTGTGATTAAACTTCTATTCAAGTCAATAAGAGTCTTTAGGGTTGGCCTGGGCCCTAGCTTAGCATACACAATGAATATTGCATCATACTGTACAAAACTATGGTATATGTGAAATATACTTACAGCTTCTGGTTTGGGAGTTTAAATCTGCGTTCAGTGGCCTGAATTAAAAACAGACTAGTAGTTATTTGATACAAAGAGTAAATACAAATCTTTGATATGTCTCCTAGCATCTACATCCCTGGTCCTCAGCTCTATTGTGCTCTGAGTATCAGTGGGGAGCAGTGCATGACTTATGTTTGGTGACATATCTGCAGCAGCAGGATTATTGCATCCGAAGAAGTGAGCTGTAGCCCACGAAAGCTTATGCTCAAATAAATTTGTTAGTCTCTAAGGTGCCACAAGTACTCCTGTTCTTTTAGCAGGATTATTGTTACTGCTGAACAATGCCTTCAAATTGCACTTCTCTGTTTTATGTTTACTTTATTTGTTGACAAAATGCTACTGAGCCCTTTTAGAAAATAAATTCTAAAAAATTGAAGTATAATTCCTAAATATAATGGTTTTCTAAGCATGAGATTCATGGCACCAGCAGTTCTGACTGAAGTGTGCAGAATTATTTATGAAATTACTTTCATATATATGTTGTACTGTAATATGGAATAGCAATTCTGATTACTATATTGGCCTATGGATATTTTGTATGAATTTTCTTCTATCACGTAAAGGATAGAGTTCTCTTATATTTTGACTTGTCTCTCCAAATAATTATTGGGAATATACGTTTTCCCCCAAACAAGTCTCTCCTTCAATCCTCATCCACCTGCTGCCAATTTGGAAAAGTCAGCTCTAAAACTCACTTCATGATATCATAATCAGGATTATGATCCATCATCCATGAGTATGATTTTTAGTATAGAAACAAAGAGAATATGTTGAAGGTAAATGCTTTCATTACTTTTTTTTAAAAGGGCAAGGTATAGTGAGCTAGTACATTCGCTCAGTTTAGAGTTTTCTTCAAGTTTAGAGTTTTCTTCAAGTTTGAGTTTTCAGGTTTTCTTGGCAGGCTAGGAATCGCTGTGTTCAGTAGAGCTGTCCAGTTTTGTGTTTTTAGAATGTTAGACAAAGGGCTTTTGGAGCATTTTCCCCTCCCTAAAGGGGAAAAGCCCGGAGAAGGGAATTTGAGATGGCTTGCTTAAATCAGACTGAAGGAGGTTCCAGTTGGATTGTTTCCTGCTACCACCAATGGGCATCAGTCGGGATGCACAGAAACGTATTAGAGATATTTTAAATCAGGATAGGACTCCATGTTTACTAAGAGTGCAGTATAAAATAGAGTAATCACATGGTGGGGGAAGAAACTATTAGAAATTGGGGGACAGATTCTGCAACCTTTACTCACATTGAGTGGTACCTTATTCCACAGGCAGTCTCACTGAAATCAATGGGACTATTTGCATATTGAGGTACAGTGTTATTCATTATGTGAAATGTATTCCTTTACCTAAGTCCTTGTGCTAACCTTCTGCAAAGCAGTGAATGCCACCCAACATGAATAAAGGGTGATAAAATTGGGCTGCATATTAGGAATATATTTGAAGCATTCATTTATTGGGGGAGTAGGGGAGAGCACTTATCCCAGGAAGAAAGAGCAAAAATATTAACATTTATCAGTAACGCTGTTGCAGTCACACTCATCAGTCAAAGTTGTAAACGTCCCCTGCTTCCTTAGTGTCTGATGACTAAGTAGATGTGATATTTTCATGACAAACACAAAATGTCATCGTTTTCGGCTGGGGCCTTGTTTAGTGAGCATTTAAAGAATAGTTTGAACTCAGAGTTAGGAAAGAGGTGGAAATAGTGATGCAAGTTAAAACTGGGCGGTTCAATTTACAAGCAGTTCAGATCTTGGGGAAACTTCCTCGGTTGTGACCAAGAATGGGGAAGTTATGGTTTTATAATAGCTATACCAGCACACTTTTTTTGTGAGGGAGTCAATTTGCAATATTTCAACATCACAAGCTGCCTTTAAGAAAACAAAGAGATAGTTTTCTGTTTCTGCTATTTAGTTACTCATAATTATACCTTATTATGCAGAGTGCTGCACATTTTACTCCAATTTTCCATCATGACATTTTATTCCAAAATTGTAGTGTATTTTTAAGAAATATCAAAAGCACATTTTAAGGAGAATAATAAGAGTTTTATGCAAACCACTAACCTCTCACATAATGTCTGTTTTACCTTCATCTTGCTTTGCTCCACAATTTTCAGGTATCTAGCCACTATGGCCAGAGTTAGCTTGGCATCCCAGGAAACCCTTTTCATTAGAGGCAAGGTAATTTGCAGTATCCAATTAGTTCTGAAACCTGGTGGTAGACTGGATCTATTTTTTATATAGTAACAGTCTAGGTGAGAGAGAGAGAGAGAGAGAAAGCAGAATGGCAGGATCAAGAAAAATAAGTGTCTTAGAAGTGAAGGGAGAAATATAACAATATTTTGTACATATAAGTGATCTTTACTATGTTACAGTGTTTGCTATATATTATAGGGTAAGATTCTCATTTACACTTCACCCTTTACACAACTAACAGTGTAAAGGGATCTTAGAGTAAGTTATTAATTTACTCCTACGGTTGTGTAAATGGGCCTCAGTGTGAATGAGATTCTGGTCTTATGTTCTTCATTCACTCTGTGTGCATCAAGAAAGGATTAGATCCTTAGATTTTTTAGGAGACAGATTGGTGTGTTGTTGCTGCCAAGGTATTTTTTCAACTGAAACAATTGTGCTGGACAAACTTACTACTGCAAAGAGCAAGAATAGTGACGTTAAACATAAAATAACATTCAAAATAAAGTTTATATTTCCTCTTTTGAGATTGCTTTTATTGTTTCTCTTTATGAACATCTGGGTCATCCCCTCAGTTGATTTAAATGAATTTGGACCAGATGAGCCTCTGGTCCATACTGATGTGTGCACAGCCTGGTATAATACAGTCTCTGCTTGTCAGAATTTACAATCTAAAGACCAGACTGTGCCCAGACATGCAAGGAGGAAAAGGACTCATTTTCCTCTTCTGTGTGCGGTAGGCAAACCCAGTCACAGTCCGTGCACTCCACTCAACCCAGGGCTAATGATGCTGTTGGTGATGGGCTCCCCAAAGAAACTGTGGGCAAACAGGAGGGGCATAAGAGAAGTATAGTTACAAGTTTCAGAATATTTTTTAACTTTCTGGCACAAAGGACAATAAAAAATAAGAGAGCAATAAATAAAATATATATTCATATTATTTAGAACTAAGCACTCAAGTGGTGGATTTCAAATATGATTTTCAGCATGTAACCAAAAAAAAAAAGCCAGTTTTAATTTTTAAAAAATGTGCAGGCCCTTGACAAGGGTATGCATCCATCCTGCCTTAATGCTGTCATCTAACCATATTATCCTCACACCATATCTGCCTTGCAGTTTAAAGGCCACATCTTTATTTGTGACCGACCACAATTAGCAGACTTCTAAATACGTTATCAAACACATTATCAAGAGGATCACGTGTACCTCACCTCAGGACTGCTATAAATATAATGAGGGAAGTAACCCTTTTCTATTTTCCTTGCCTGTTATGTTCTTTAATTAAATCAGCCATGCTGCTGCCCCTGGACTCACCTTCCGCCACCCCATACATGCATCCTGTTGATGAAGTCCTCATGTTCCTGGATACTATACAGATAAGCCAACTCCTCCTGCTACTCTCTTACCTGATTCCTGAGGGACTCCACCAACAGATACATCTCACACTGGGTTTTCTTCAGCAGGGCCAGCGGGCCACGTTGCCAGCAAGTCAAGATCAAGACCTGGGTAGAAGCTTTTAGGGTCATATTCACCTATGGCACCGTATAAATATGAATACTAATTATTATAATTGGGGATGATAGCACATGGCAGGGTTAACATTAGTGGTAAGACTAATGGGGAAGCAGCAGTGGCTAAGTGTGCTTCACCTTGATATCTGTACTAGCCTAGCATGATGATGTTCCCGATAAACTTGTCTTCTTGATGGCATTAGCAGCACTGAAAAAGCCTTTGCACTCCAAGAGGCTTAGAATAGCTGATATGTGTGGATACAAGACATCTTTTGATAAAAGAATATATACCACTTTCTGTGATTTCTCCATACCCAAGTCAGATTCAGCTTGAAATGCTCTTTCACTCAATAAATAGGGCTGGTCTTCCCACAGTTTTTGATGTAATCCCAGAATGGTGACACAATTATACCAATATAAACACTGGTTTTGAAGGTGTTATTTTTTACTGAAATCGTTATACTGGTACACCCCCTATTGTGGACACAGTTATACCAGCATAAAGATGCCTTATGTGAGTATAGCTTACACCTCTACCCCAATATAACTCGACCCGATATAACATGAATTCAGATATAACACGGTAAAGCAGTGCTCTGGGGGGCGGGGCTGCGCACTCCAGTGGATCAAAGCAAGTTCGATATAATGCGGTTTTACCTATAACGCGGTAAGATTTTTTGGCTCCCGAGGACAGCGTTATATCGAGATAGAGGTGTATTTCTCTTCTCTTATACTAGTATAAGGGCTGGTCTTCACTATGGGGAATTGATGCTGCTGCAATCGATGCAGCAGGGGTTGATTTAGCGGGTCTAGTGAAGACCCACTCAATTGATGACAGAACGCTGTCCAGTCAACCCCGGTACTCCACCTCTCTGAGAAGAGTAAGGGACGTGCATTGAAGACACCGGTGTAAGTCGACCTAAGCTACATCGACTTCAGCTACATTATTCACGTAGCTGGAGTAGCATAACTTAGGTTGACTTACCCCGGTAGTGAAGACAAGCCCTTAGTTACACTGGTATAACAACAGCCACTCTAGGTGGGGTTGCACTGCTTTAGTCATACTGGTATAGTTAAAGTGGTACATCTTCTGTATTGCATAAGCCTTACATTTACCAAAATATGCTATACTGTTATAAACACTTATATTGGAATTACTGCATCCATGCTAGGAGTTGCACTGATTTTGCTATACAAATCCATATGAAACCTGTGTTTAGACAGGCCCTTAATCATAGAATCATAGAATCATAGAATATCAGGGTTGGAAGGGACCTCAGGAGGTCATCTAGTCCAAGCTCCTGCTCAAAGCAGGACCAATCCCCAACTAAATCATATTAATGATTAAATTAATCTATACTCTTGAAACAGCGATAGAAATTCTAGCAGTGGAAAGGTTTACCCTATGAATTTGCAAGACTTCAATTAAATGAGACAATCCTACACCAACACAGATTCCTAGTCCTGTCCATAACTCCACATGTAATGTAGCTGCATGCACATTCTGTTTGTGACCTATTTGGTAGTCACCTATTTTAATATTACTTTAAATTTCCTAGATTGCATACATTAGTATTTGTATAACTCTTTGAAAGGAGCCTTATAATGGAGCTCACCAGAGGTTGGTTGATTGATTTTACTTTTTACCTAATTTTGTAATAATAGTGGAGCACTTTCTGGGTTTCTGAACAGAACCATTCCCACTGGCGTGATAAGTTGGTTGGCAGTGTTGTAAAAGAGAGGCTTTGAGTTAACGTTCCAGTCCTTTTCTTTTGAAGTTCTTAATTACATTCGTTTTAGTGTTTCAGTCCCTGTTGTGGCTCAGCCAACCTATTTAATAGTTGTGGAATGTGAAAACTATAGGGCTGTTCTTTATTCCCTATGAGTTACTACCAGATGCAAACACAGTGATATGTCCATGCACGCCACTGTTGCTAAATTGTAAGCAACGTGAGAGAAAAGGCTGATTTAGAAAATAAACCTAAGGTCCTTGATGAGTGAAATGTCAAGTAGATTCATGTCTGGCAAAGGATTCTTCCTTGTCTATCATCATCCAATCAATGACACTTGAACCTGGGTTGACCAGGTCATCATTCCACCTCTGCTCAAAGCTGGGAGAAATTAATAGGTCACATTTTAGAATGACAATTAGTACAAGAAGATATGGTAATCCTGCAAAATCCTTTCAAAGTGGTTTTGTCTTACCATGCAAAGCTCTCCATGTACTACACATAGCAGCAGCAAACCTGCTCTCTTTTCTTTACATGAGGAGAAACAAAAGACCTTTAGGAAACTATCTCCCTGGTGGCTCTTGTCTGATTAGAAAGTCCTTGGGGGATTAGCAGTATGAATTTCACAGCTTCCCCACCCCCGCATGCATCAAGGTTAAAAGGATGTGCCTAGATCAAGTCAAAAGGAAATTAAAGGAAAAGCAGCACCAGAGCAGAGTTCTTTTGCATATGAATATTTTTAGTCAATGGTCTTTTGCCATTTATCTTAAATATCCTGCAAGTTTTGGTGAAACAAAAGGTTAGTTCAAATGTTGTCATGGGGCAGTAATTTATTATACTCCTATTTTAGATTAATGATAGCATTTGCTGTTAATTTGTTATACTTGTATATATTTGTTGTTTCATGTAATCCTTCAGTTTACCCAGGAGATTTCATCAAGTCCCCAAGAAGATCAAAAGCTGTAAAGGTTTTGTTTGCATTTCCATGTAAGACTTACCACTTTCTCACTGCAAAACAGCCTAGAGAGCATTCTTTAAACCCATGTTAACTTTCAACTGCCAAAACCTGCAGGGGAAGACTTTGATGAGTGTATGATCAAACAGCAGTAAAATTTAACCTTTTGTGCAACAAAATGAGAAAAAAAACCCAACTTCATATTGTGTCCTCTCCATATTGCCTATTAAATATAGATTTATAATGGATATTCTTTAAAGGAGTAAATGTTGCCACTTGGTTTCCCTAGCAAGGAGCTGTAAAGGGTGCTTCAAGGATCAAAAGTGCCATTCGAAAGTATGTTATTTTAAATAGGCATCTGTTCCAGAATCTTTGCAATAACAGCTGTTTCTGTACTTGGATCATTTTAATACTGTTGATGAATACTATGGGCCAAACCCTGCACTCTTCACAAGATGGGAAAACATCCCTCTGAATTCAACAGTATAACTGTTAGCACTGCAGGACTGGTTGGTGTGTAACCACCTCACTGGACAAAATTCTGCTGTCATTTACACCCATGTAATTCTGTTCCAATGACTGGGACCAACCAAGAGCAGAACATGGACCAATCTGCTTATAGCTAATATTGACAGTGATTGAAAGGCAGAAAGAAATACAGATCATGGACCAGACTTTCATAAGTGGACTAGGTTTCAGAGTGGTAGCCGTGTTAGTCTGTATCAGCAAAAACAACGAGGAGTCCTTGTGGCACCTTAGAGACTAACGAATTTATTTGGGCATAAGCTTTCGTGGGCTAAAACCCACTTAATCACGAAAGCTTATGCCCAAATAAATTTGGGTTTTAGCCTACAAAAGCTTATGCCCAAATAAATGTGTTAGTCTCTAAGGTGCCACAAGGACTCCTCGTTGTAAGTGGACCAGACTCTCACAGCTGGGGCCAGATTTTCAGAAGGGCAGAGTTCCCATTCAAGCATGTAAGGGTATGTGTATACTGAAGTCAGAGCATGTGAGTGCAGCTCAAGTAGATGTACCCAAGATAGCTTTAATCTAGCTGGTTTGGATGAAGCTGTGGCGGCATGTGTTTCAGCATGAGCTAGCCCATGAGTAATTACCCAGTGCATGGGCAGGCTTGTACAGCCCACGCTGAAGCGCATGGTGCTGCAGCTTCACTGCTCCGGGACCCAAGCTAGCGAGATTAAAGCTAGCTCCGGTATGTTTGCTTGAGATGCAAAGTCTGTGGTTGCAGAATAGACATACCCTGAATGAAGGGGACAGCTTTCACTGGGAACTGCTAGGTGCTGAGAGCATGTTAGCCCCTTATTGTGTATTTCAATACAGAGTGAATCCATTAACAAAGGAAGCAATCTTTAAATGATACGTGCAACTGACAATACACTTATTTGCTACAACCTTTTCAATCTTGGGTGCCTAAAATTAGGCACCTAAATAAGTGATTTTCAAAGGTGCTAAGCACTCACAGTCCAATAAATTACTAAAGAGTGTTGAGTGCAGTGTTTAAAATACTAGCTTCCTATGTGTAGATCATACGCATATTTAAGATCCTGGAGATACGTTACACTTAACAAGCATGTTAACAATATGGCTTACAGATGGCATTCAGGCCAAATCGGAAGTACTGCAAACTGAATAAGTACAATCAATGCTGATTAATTGATGCTTGCTTTAGCTACATGTCTAGGTATTTCAAAGATGTAGATTGGATACAAACTTTCTTCCTTGTATTTTTATGCAAGGCACATTTATTTGGTTTAGCTTATGGTTGATTGATTTTGTACTTTTTTGTTTGTTTGGGTTTTGTTAGGGTTATTTCATGTCTTGACAATATGGCTGATTTATTTCTGGCACCAGTAGCCATTTAATGCTGGAAGCTTTATATAACTTATATTTTAATTTCTGCCAATAGCACCTACATGCCATAGGGATAATCATTAAATTAAATAAATATTAACAGTACCGATGACTTGTGTTAATGAATGTTGCACAGGAAGAGAATATAATGATATATGGTAAATTCATCATAGTTGTGCAGTATAAGATCTTTGCCCTCACTCTAGGCTTGATTTGACATGGACTTCAGTGGGAGCAAAACATCTTATGGCTTGATTTGCCCCTGTTGGATGCAAGTTCCCCAATGGTACTCAATGCAAGGTGCTTGCAATAGTATGTATGCCACAAGGACAGATCAACATGAAGTGCTATGTGCAAGGTTCACAATCAGGAGGACAGGGGGCATTGCAATGAAACAGGGCACCAGGAGAATCCCTTCTAGCAAAGATGATTAAAGAGGACCTAGAGAATAAAGAGAACACAGACAAGGGAGGAGCAGGAGCATGTCATATGGAGATGTTAGATCCAGAGTCCAGCTCTCCTTTCCCCACGACTATTCCTGCTCTACTGTCTATTCTATATAGGTTCTTATACTGCACTCATCACATTTGTATCTGAGCACCTTCCCGGAGTGCACTAAGCAATGGAACTAACATCTGTCACATGTTTGTTCACTTATCCCGAGGGGAGATGTATGTGCAATGGAATGTTCATTCTGATAGGTTTGGGTGTTTTTTTATATACATGTTGCTCTGTATTTATATTAGAGAAGGAAAGGTCAAAGAAATAAGCCTGTCACATAGCACAGAAGGTAGTTAGGTTTGTGATGGTCATTAGTTCTTCAAGGAGTCTTGGAACAGCCCCTAAGAAAGTTGTGTCTCCAACACAAACACACTTTACCCTTATTGTAGTGAGTTCCATTGTGCAAGCTGTCCCCATAGCCTTCTATTTTATTTGCCTTTTTACCGGCGATAAGCACTTTGACAGTTGCCAGAGAGACTCTTATTTGCCACAGGACTGATCCAACATCTACTGAAGGCATGAAAGGCTTTCCATTGGCTTCAATGATTCAAGCCCTGTAAGTTCAGACTCTTCTTCTGCTCTTTTGTTTTTAAACTATATGGCCAAATACCACAGTGAATATTTTCTTTCTTTTTTACCCTGTGTGTGTCCTTGGCTTTGTCATTTTGTTTCTTTGAATTCAGTTGCTTAACCCACTAATGACACATACTTTATGCAAATTGTTATTCTGAATTTTATTGTCCCGCTTCCTTTCCCTAAATTTGCGTTATCTGTGAATTTCCTCACTTTACTGGTAAAATCTTTAATTTATGACACAAATAAAATTTGATCTGTATGGTTCTTTACTAGTCCTCTTCCTTTACTTTGAACTGTTAATAGTCAACAAGAATTATGGGATTTTCATTATCCAAGTAATTTCTTTATCTACCTAGTACAGTAATATTTTCCATTTTTGCAAATTAGTCATTCTGTGTTACTTAGAAAAACTCCTAAAGTCTGGGCATTTTATGCCCAATAAAATAGCATATTTCACTACACAGCCCTCCAAAACTAAAATGTGAGTGTCCTTAGCTTTTACTAACACATGACAGAGATCCAAAATGAAGGACCTATCAACAAAAATAGAGAAAGAAGCTTGTTATGATGTGGGGATTTTCTTCTTTAAGAGAACATTTTATACATTTTGGTTTCAAGATTTTGCATTTCTTGTGTTTATAATTTATTGAAATAAACAACGAGGTAACAGTGGATTTGTATTGGGCAGAAGGAAATGCAAATCTAAAATGAGTGATGTGATGTGTTATCTGGAATAAAGTACTTTTGAAACTGCCACTTTCTTAGCAGAGTCTCAAAATACAAACTGGCACTGGATGGGTTGTGAAATATACCTTGGATAAAAGTCAGCCTCTATCTACGTCTTTGATGTTAAACTTTTATAGCTTCTTCTGTGGTTAGTAACAAGCTCAATTTGCATTCCAAGGCAATCAGATCCATGGCTGGTGTCTTTAATAGGAGTTCAAGCCCCATTGAAGGAATCTCACTAACCCATCAATGTGAGCTTTAACATGCATTCCTTTTTCCTGTTGACCTCCTCTTCTGAGGTTAGAGTTGAGTAGCTAGGCTTCAGCTGCTGCTTAGAGATGTGTTGAGTGTCTGATATGTGTTGTCATCATAAGCCCATGAGTAACAATTGTACCTGCTGTCCTTGGGTATTTCTATGCGTGGTTTCTGATAAATTATTTATGATGCAGATGCTTTTTTAAATTCCTTTCACAGATAATAGGTTTGGGAATATATAGTACTTTAAAAAAATTGGACTCTTTTCTGGGAAATTCAATATCCTAAAGATTTAAATAAAAACAGACACCCTTTTACATTTTTTAAATTTCTTTCTAAGAAAGAAAAACAGGGCTTAATTTTAGGTTTACAAAAAAACCTTAATGCAATATAGTACATTCTTACATTGAACCCTGATGTTATTTTGATGACAATGGGCAAGTCAAAAATACTTCCTACTGCATTATACTTGTGGACATGACTCATTTTTGATAGTATGCAGTGTAGTATATATTGGAGTTGTATGCAGCAGGCAGAGGTGAGCCCTGTGGGGATGATGTTTTGTTTCTTGCTATAACCCACTAACAGCACCCCCCAGCAAAAAACCTAACTGGCTTCAAGTCTGAGCTTGATAAGTTTATGGAGGGGATGGTATGAAGGGGATGGTATCTGCGACTGCTAGCAGCAAATATCTCCAACAGCCAGTGATGGGACACTAGATGGGGAGGGCTCTAAGTTACTACAGCAAATTCTTTCCCAGGTGTCTGGCTGGTGGGTCTTGCCCACATGTTCAGGGTCTAACTCATCGCCATATTTGGGGTTGGGAAGAAATTTTCCCCTGGGTCAGATTGGCAGAGACTCTGGGGGGAGGGTTTCGCCTTTCTCTCCAGCATGGGGCCTGGGTCACTTGCAGGTTTAAACTAGTGTAAATGGTGGATTCTCTGTAACTTGAAGTCTTTAAATCATGATGTAAGGACTTCAGTAACTCAGCCAGAGGTATGGGTCTATTATAGGAGTGGGTGGGTGAGATTCTGTGGCCTGCCTCATGCAGAAGGTCAGACTAGATCAGTGGTTCTCACCCTATTTACCATTGTGGGCTGCATATGCAGCTCTCTATGTGTTATGTGAACCGCACCCACACAATATATATACTACCTATATGGCCCTGAGGATGTCACATAGGCATCAGCTGTGTGCTGATTGGGCTGCAAGCGGCCCGAAGGCCACATGTTGAGAACCACTGGACTAGATGATCATGATGGTCCCTTCTGACCTTGAAGTCTATGAGTCTAGAGCTGCCTTCCCCCCACCACTTCCTTTACCCACTATGATGGAGGGGTGTTAATGGGCCACTTCACTTTGAATGGTCCCGGGAAATATGTGTTAACTACTCATGCTAAACAATCTGTTCCACCTTGTATTTAGCTCTGACCTTTCCCAGATCTGAAGAACTCTCTGTAAGCTCGAAAGCTTGTCTCTCTCCCCAACAGAAGTTGGACCAATAAAAGATATTACCTCACCCCCCTCATCTCTCATTTTTTATATGTAATGACTTGAAAATGACCTAGTAGTAACTTGATTTGCTCACATAATTACTGGTAAAAATTCAAGTTAAGCGTTAATTAATTGTGTTACAGTAGCGCCCAGTGAGTCAACCAGTATCAGGACCCTGTTATGCTAGGTGTTGTATAATAAACACACACTGTCAGAGACGTCCTTGCCCTGAAGAGCTTATAGTCTATATTGACAAGACAAACAAAGGGTATGAGAGGGATAGAACATACAAACAATGCCTGATGTAAAACTCATCTCATGATAAGAGGCGAAGTTCCTGTGTGTTACTGATCTTAGGAAATATGTGTTGAGAAGCTATAAATTGATAGTGGCAGAAATGGCAAGAGATTGAATAAGGAAATATTGGTACGACCCTTTCCCTGCATTAGCTTCCTTGGGTACTTAGCGGAGTGATTAGACAGTGTCTGCCCTAGCCCATATAGACATATGCTCCCATGTCCGAATCATATATAAACCCATGGCATCTCTTATTAGAACAAGAAACAGAATTCAGGTACATTTTAAAAATAGTAGCTGATGTTTTTGAAGGGGCCTACTAAAGTTAGGCATCCGGCTCCAGCTGAAAGTCCATGGTAACTGGATGCCTAAGTCTCTTTGGCCCATTTCAAAATCCAAGCCATTAGGAGTATTTGTAACAGTGTAGGGCCCTATAATCAAAGGGCAAGGCGCGCATACTGTAATGCAGTCAGCTATCTTAGTAGCTTAGCTCTTAACTGCCTGCAGCTATACAATTGCATTTAAACTCCTACAATCTCCCAGCTCAGGGATACACTATGCCTTTGTCTTACTCAGATGAGTAGAGAAATGAGGGATTTCCCAACTTCTTGCTTGGCCTACCCACACTTTGGGCCCTGGTCAGAACTCAGCCCCTGCTCTCCAAATATTCCCCTGGAGAGCTAGTGAGTGCGGAGGGAATAGAGAGGAATAAGAAGTGGGCAAAGTCAAAATAGGTTTCAAAGGATGCTGAAGCTTACCCACCACTCCAGAACAAGAGACAAATGGGGTGGGGGG
Organism: Emys orbicularis; assembly: GCF_028017835.1. NCBI lineage: Eukaryota > Metazoa > Chordata > Testudines > Emydidae > Emys > Emys orbicularis. The sequence goes on along the minus strand of NC_088684.1, from coordinate 233,009,902 downwards.
AGGGGGGATAGGCAGAGAGTTGTGACTCTGAGGTATAATGCTTCCTGGGGCTACTTCTAAAGACACAATCTAGCCCTGAGATTCTATGTACATATGTATGTATATTTCTATGTATATAGAAAAGTCACCTAGCGAGACAGTTTTGTTACATGTGAACCTACCAACTTTCGTGTTTTTTGGAACATTTCCTGACATCTGTTAGGAATGGAGTATTATGAAGTGAAGCTGCACCCACTTTTGACTTTTCTTCAAACGGTGGCAGTTAAAAATACTTCTGAAATTGTGTTACTGAAACCCAATGCCCAAATGACAAGGTTGTTCCAGTCTTTAATTATAATCGAAGTGTAACTGTATGAGCTCCTGCTGCTGTTCAACCAAGATTGGGTATATAAGGAAGTTGTCACACTGTGTACCATCAGTGCCTGAAATTTGCCAACAGCTTTCTGAGAAAAGGGGAGTTACGTTTCCTTAGCAGTTTAACAAGAGTTACAGACAGGAAAGGAATAGTCCTGGCTTTGGTTTTGTAACAGTTTCCTGTAGGTATTTTAAAAGGTGTAACAGGAGGGGGAAGAAAAATAGACTAGGTCCTAAAGCAACAGAAACTGTTCCTATGTGATATATTGTGCCTGGCCCTGCACTGCTACACAAGGGGAGGCAAGTGTACAAATCTTTTGAAGGCCAGACACTCGTCTCCTGGCTAGTATTTCTGATAGTGCTAGCCTCTTGAAGAGAGGGAATGAAGAGAAGTGTATTGAGGGCAGGACTGGCCCAACATGGAAGGAAGCCCACGCTGCATCTAGAGGTGCCTGTGCTGCCAATCTCCTCTGCATTCCCTTCATGCCCCAGAGAAATGCTTATTAAAATGTTGTCCAGGAGGGAGCAACAGTGAAGGAGGACTCCATAGCATCAAAAATGCCTCTGGGAAAGGGACTGAAGATGTGGCCAATGTAGGTGATCTTCTTGGTGAACCTTTAAATGTAGCTAAAAAGCCCAAGAGAAGAAATGGGAAGAGCAGAACAAATAACAGGATCTCCAGTGATGAAGAATGGAGTGTTTAGAATTCAGAGAGCACTCAGGTGGCTTGTGTGAGGATAGTATTTGGGTTAAACCATGTCTACTTAAACAGAAGGGGAACAAATCTCCTGTGATCAAAACTGGTAGAGCTTGAGAGGCAGACTTTAAACTAGGCAGGAAGCGGAGACCCACTTAAGCTTGTTTTCCCAGCAGACACTCTGCAAGGTGCAGAGCACTTCCTGGGAAGTGCTGAGCACCTCCGTTCTCATTGGGCCCAGTTCTGTTCCCATTTACACTGGTTTTCCACTGGTGCAAATTCACTGATTTCAGTGGAATTCCACAGGATTTGAGTGGTGTAAATTAACAGAATCTGGCTCATTAACTTAAGTGGGAACTGAGGTCTCTAGCACTTTGCAGGATCAGGCCCCTAGTAAAGAACACCCCAGTCCTACACTTGGAGCATCAGCGAAGGCAGTGCTCCATTGACATCAACCCCCAACACTGTACTTTGAAAGCCAGTCACTGCAGTGAAATGTTAACACTGATGCCTAATGAGGGAGACATTGTTTACTCTTTCACCGCTAGCCCTTTTAGCAGAAACATCCAGCAGCCCTGGGACTGTGAATGAAGCTTGAGTCTCACCTCTTGCCCCCTTCCAATCTGACCCCTACATGCAATGTGGTTTGCAGGATTACATTTCTTATTCTGGCCAATATACCTTGGGAGAAATCCTGATCCCACTGGAGTCAGTGGCAAGACACCCATTAATTTCAGTAGGGCCATTATTTCACCCTATGTTTCCAACAATTAGCAAAACATCTGATAGAACTCTCTTGTGGTTCTTCCCTTTCACTCCCTTATATACACATATGCTCATCACAGCCAGCTCAGAGTAAGAAAAAGTGATGTGTACATGAACAAATATTTTTGATCTTCTTTCAAACAAACAAAAACAAAAAATCACTCCAAACACTCCTCCAGTTTTCCTTTTCTGCTCTTCTCAGGAAATCATGATCTCTCTGTTGTACAATTTAAGCAGAAGAGAAATTTCTAAGGAGATATTTTATGAATAGCAATAGTGGAAGGAAGGTTTCTCCTTAGAGTTTGCAAAGTCATTCAGGAGGATGATGGATGAATCTCTCATTCTATCTCCAAGTTGATTCTAAAATGTCTACAAGTCTTTTAAATATGAAACCACCTCTTTCATTTATGATTTAAAATATTCACGTTAGATTCCTCCTCCCACTGAACATTGGTATTTCCAGAAACAAGCCTGAAGGTTTGGTCTCTTCAGGGAAATTTAACATTTCTAGCATTTATATGGTATCCTTCGTGCCAAAAAAATCAAACCTGGCATTAGCAGGTTCAAACCATTGACTTCAGCAGAGTGCATCTTTTATCAAATCTGAAATTAGTCATTTATCTTCACGACTTTTTGGACACAAAAACTGGTTGAGTCATGAACTTATTACCCTTGTCAAAGAAGAAAGCAATATAACTGACTTGTTATTACATGATGCAACATTTGTTTTTATTTATGTTGCAAAATTGTCATGAAAACTTGCCATCCCAGTAGAAATTCTACCCATCCATCTGTACTATGATGGTAATGAAGAAACCAATGTTAGTTCTATGTTTGTGCAACACATAGTCACAGACCAGCAGTCCTGGGCGCCATGGTAACACAAATAAAAATTATCATTCATTTCACTCATCTGTCAGTAAAGTTACTCACTCCAGGAAAGCACTTGTGTAGAATTTTGCAAAGCCATGATGAATGTATTAGTTATTCCTGTTTTAAGAGACATCTTCCTGAGTACATGTAAATGTTGCTTAAAATTCAACTTCTCAAGTTGAAGAGCTTTAACATTAAATCACCAAGTTCACTAGTCTTCTTATTGATTCCTTTACATACATGAAACATAGCTAGCATCTACTCCAAGATGCATGGTACTGGAAAACAAGTTGCAGAGGTACTGCATAGTTGCATAGTCCACAATACAGCAATACTGGGGACAAAGTTCAGCCCTTTGTGTAAGTAGGTGTAACTCCATTGACTTCCATGGAGTCACTCCTGCTTCTGCCAAAGCTAATTTTGTTCCTTTCATTACATTTGCATGTGTATATGCAGACTCTCTTGAATTGCATGGTGCCGTGTGCTATTCAATTTAGAGTAAAATTTGGCTCTTTCATTCACAGGCACAGGATGAGTTTGTGAAGTGCCTGCTACTGATTGATTCATACTTCAGCTAAACACTTGTACAGAACTTCCTAATGGTATGATAGTTTGAAAAAGACAATTCAACTGCAATATATTGAACACTCCTCAAAATTCTCCAAGCACTTCCTAAGGCTATGAAACCACTGCAGGTCTATCTGTGTATTCCTAATGCATCCCTAACTGTAGCAACTAGGCTCTTAATCCAATAAGATTTGAACATAATACATAAGAGTACCCTTCTGCCAAGTCCCAGTGTTCAGGTTCTTTGGGAAAAGGAAGAGAAATCTCCTGGCTCACTTTCTAGGAAGGTTATTTCTTCCTTCAGAAGAGTCCATTTAGCCATGTAAAGTTCTTCTATATTTATTTTATTTATTCTGTTCTTACATCAAGCCACAGAACCCTGATTCCTGTAAAAAGATTTATATTCTTAAGTAATTTAGATTGAAAACTTTAGTTTTCATTAAAAAGTGTTATTTTTACTGATTATTTAGTATCTGATTTTAATTACCATGTGTTTAGTCATTTTACAGAGTTTCTTAATTTAAGAGCAAGGTTTTTTTTTATTGATTGAGCTCATTTCAAATTCATCATACAGGGACAAAGTGTACAGTTATGCCCTAAAGAAAAGCCTTAAATTAGTAGGATTATATTATGCAAATTGTTTAAAAATATTTTTAAGCAGGCATTACTTCAGCATTTAGATATTGGCTAAAGCAGCTTTAATATGCAAGACAGGATGTAAGATGCTTAGCTGATCCAAATGCCAGTCTATAGATTTGAAAGACTAAAGATCACATCACTGGGAGGTTGACAGAAGTGACACTTTGCAAAGTGCCAATGATTTATGCCAATGTCTTGCTTGATGATACTGTTATAGACAGCACTGTCATTACAAAGTCCCTAACGACTTCAGTCTACATTTATGGTGCACAAATTATAGGGTAGCCCAAAGATCGAAACCTTCCTGACTTTTAGATTTCAGTGACCACATGAGTCTCACTAGGTTCAGTTGTTGCATGCACTGTGAAGCTTTCTACCCCATTTTCTGTTTCAGTGTTAGATTTAAAACATACCAAACAATATACAGTATCTGTTTATAAAATGGTGCTGAGTGTTTGTGGCTCTGCATGTGTTTTTTGGTATCAGAGTGCAAAAAAAACACTGTGAGGCACATATTCTGGCAATCGTTTTTTTATTTCAAACAATTGATAATCGTGCACCATCATTATGTATAGACAGACAAATACAAGATCCAATTCTGCAAGGGGCAGAGTGACTTATCGAAACGCTTAGCTCCTTTCAACTCCCATTCACATCAATGCTGAGGGTGCTCAGTACCGTGCAAGGATCAGGTCAGGTTTCTAAAGAGCACCTTTGGAAGCAAGGCTCTAGAGTAAGCTGTCAATATTCTTATGGATTGACCTTCTGTGGTGTATATAATATTCTAATGTTGTACAACACTTTAGTCATTCCTGAAATGATTGCTAACACTAAAGCAAATTATAGGAGCTTTGTTCTCTTCAGTAATTACATTAAGTCTTAACATTCTTGTGCCTAAAGAAGACAGAAACCAGCAAATAATTATATAGAACATAAAGCAAAAGTGTCAACTCATGAATAATACTAATTATAACGTAGGAAGTGGTTCTAATGTAAGATAGAAATCTAGTTCTAACAGGCCATTTAAAATGAAATGTGTATTGCACAATGTAAGGAGATTGGCAGAAATTCCATAAGAAGGGTTAGGCACTGTAGTTTGGCCTCCAGTGGACAAAATGAATGATCCGTTGTTTTTAAAGGAACTGCAGCAATTTTGCAGCTTCCATGAAATTCCTTAGATAAGATCAGAACCAGCTTCAAAGGACACCAAAAATAAGATATAACCACAGTGGGCCAAATCCTAAAGGTCTTTGGCAGTTTCTACTCAGTACTTATTCAAGCAAAACTGCCTTTGAGTTCACTGGGTGTTCTGCCCAAGTAAGAGCTCAGTGAAAACCTCAATATTTGACTCAATTTTTGTTTGTTCTGAAGTGTACTGGAAAATGTATACCAAAAGAAACACATATGGGCTGGTGCTAGAACTAGGGGTGCTGCTGCACCCACTGGCTTGAAGTGGGTTTACAGGGTTCACAGTTTAGTTCAGTGGCTCTCAGCACCCCCAGCTATAAAAATTGTTCCAGCGGCCTGTTTCAACATGGCTAGGTAGACTCCTGCATCTATATTTAGCTGCCTAAATGAAAATGGCTTGATCTTTAGAGGAGCTGAGTTCTTGATCTTTCAGCAATCTGTTCTGAGGAGAAGAAAGGCAGGGTCAGTGGGATGCTAGAAGTATTGCTAGTTTTCAGTGGTTATGAAAGTTTCATTTAGGTTTTTCCCAAAAATATTCAAAATTTTGAAGTTAAATTTTTTTCAACTAGCTTTGCTAATTTTTTTCCTAGATAACCAGTCATGTCCTGCCCATACATTAGCTGCTGTAACATTAGTTCATGCTAACTGACCTCTTATGCAGAGCAGGAGGTCTGTTTCTAGCAGCAAATAGGACACCAGAGCATGTAAGGGAATTCAGTCTTGCCTTTCTGAACAAGCCTTGTTTAGCATTTGAAAAGGTTGCTAAACTTTTACTAAAAATGCACTCATTTTCTTATAGCAATTTTATCACTGGCTGCTGTTCCCCAAGAGGACCAGACATAGTGGGTGAAAACCCCTCACAGAGCAGAACTGCTTGTCTTCTAAGATCCATCCACACATTCCCAGGGAGAGAGAGAATAAATCAGACCTGATGATAGGACTAGAAATGGTAGAATGTCAAGACCAGAGGGAGAATTTTCAAGGAGCTGTGGTTAGAATCTTTCCCATCAGTGCTAGATTGTCTCCATGAATGACCAAAAAGGCTGAAAAGGGCATGGAGAAAGATAAGAAAAGAGCAAAAACAAAATAGGGAAATCCTCAAAAAATCTCTGGTATAAAATCCATACATTCAAAGTATTCTCCTTTTAAAAATCAGAACAAACACCATACATGCAGCACTATTAGTTAAAAGATAAATGTTCCAGAACATCCAGTTACCAAAATCCAGGGTCTCCTGATAACTGAGAGATGTTAAGATTCAGAGGCCTGAAGATACTTCATTTTCTGATTCACCTCTTGGATCCTAAGTTTCCCATAATGCTGTTGGCTTTGTAGTTCCAAATACGCACATGATGACCCCCAGATTTCATGTCAGAGACTTGTTGCTCAGAACAGCAACAATAGAGAGAACTTAAAGTTCCACTAGGGAACAATGAAGAGAACTTAATCTTTAAGGTGAAATTCTAGGGATCATTACAAAATCAAGTCAGAAATTTACTACTGTCCTGCTGGTTACTCTCTTGGGTGTCTAAAATGATCAGGAATCCAGATGTTACTCTACAAGTCATTCAATCAAAACATACTTCAGAGTACCCATTTGCTTCAGTCCTGTGGTTTACAGTGTCACCACAACTCCTCAAGAAAAATACAGCCTTATATTATACAACTGGGTATACTTTATGCCAGATACAGTGCTTTCTCACCTTTCCTTTCTAGCCACTAGCAATTCCCTACTGGAGAAGCATCCATTAACACAACACACAAAACCACCAGAGCAAGCACACGGATTCTGTTCTGAAGATGAATGGGATGGGAAGAACTTCCTTCTCTGAGAATGACAGTACAACAGTTGGCTATGTTCTACTAATCATTCTCTCAAACAACATTCATCCCACGGCCAGATTTGGAGGTACATTATGAAGGCCGCATGACTCCAAAAGCTGATAGCCTAAACTGCCCTTGATTCATGCCCAGGTAACTCCTTTTGACATCAGTAGGACTGACATCTTAACCCAGGCTGAGAGACAAATATGGCCAGCAATTACTAAAAATAGTGAATTAGGTTCTCCCCTACATTAGGGCTTCTCTAAAAACAGCTTAGCCAGCCACAGAAGGATTACACCCACTATGGGATTTCCTGAGATGGCACAGGAACAATCATGATGGCTCTTTTGTGGTTAGTATAGGCAGGGTGGCCTGAGAAAGAGGGGGCTTCACGGCTGGAAGGGTGCATATTCCCTTGGGGTCACTGTCAATTGCTACAAGGAAGGCTACTCTAATTTGCCCTGGGGGACTAGTTCAGCCCAATATAAAGAACACAGGAGCTCAAAACGTTGTTTAAAGCCAGCTCTGCACAACACCTCTTGAGTTGCACCAAGTAGTCCGTGGCCAGCGTCAAGGGTCAGGATCCATAAATCTAACAAGGGCTCTGATTCTGCAGCCACTCCCTACACAGACCTCCCATTGCCTTCAAAGAGGACTTTTATGCACAGAACAGTTGTAGAATCAGTGTCAATGGAGTTAGCAAGATAAATGATATGAGAAAATATATAATTAGAGAATAAGAATGAGAATTCTCTATTAATATTTTTGCTAATAAGAATTAAGTAGTGATAATCAGATACATACATTTTGGCTGGTTTTAAATATTTATGAAGTGTGTCCTACTTGTATTTAGAAAAATTCTGAGAAAATGTAATTCACTATTATATCCTGGTAACTTCCTTTTATGAAGTTCTAGGCAGTTAAGTTAATCTTTGCAAGACTAAAGGCTTAAAAGAAGGCTAAAAAGACCATTGAAGGTCAGAATTTACATATTGATCATACTTTAAGTTTATACTCCTGCAAACATGTAATTAACTTTGCCGTTATTGAATTTTGGTTCACAACCAATTTTGTTGGTCATAGTTTCACTAGTAATTCCACTGGAGTGAAGCATGAGTGACAGACATTTGTAACAACACGGAGTGCATACTTATATGTTGTGACTACATGTAGATCTAAACCACTTATAATATTTGTGGTTTTGAAGGAAATACCTTTTTTCTAACACCAGTCTTGACAATTAGATGAAGCACTTTCATGAGAATTACTGATGAACAAAAAACCCTGTATAATAAAGTTTTAAAGTTCCAAAGCATCTGTTTCTCAATGATAAATGAAACTGCTACAATAATTGCTATTAAGTTAATAAGACAGCTAAAATAATTTTAAAAAACTTTTATTCATGCATCAGTTTTATTGCTTCTCTCCCCACGAATCCCCATCCTGAATATTAATTGTATAATGATCTGAAGGTAATCTGCACAAGTCTTTGGGAAATGGGGAAAATGGTGATAGATGGGGGCACGTACGGTAACAGGGGAGAACTGAAGAGCAAGTGAAAAAAGAGCTCATGTTCCAAGATCCCAAGGCTTGAATGGAGTGAAGAGGACAGTGATGACCAACCAGGTGGCACTGAAGAGCCCAAGCTCTAAATCAGCACGGTTCTGGTTATTAGACACAGGAGAACACGCCTTGGCAAATTTAGGAGCCGCTCTAGAATCCTGGGAGAGTGAGCTGGATTCTATTCTGGCTCATACATCTTCTACTGAATTGTTTATTAAGTTCCAATTGTATGGCCAAATTAATTAATTAAGCCTCACCATCCCTCTGAGAGGTACATAGCCTCTATGTAAGAGAGAGATCAGTTTGCTCCAATCATCATCGAAGTCCACCCACCCTTAAAAGCTAGTCTGCACACAAACTTGAACCAACAAAAAGTCTGAGGCACTACTGTCATGAATTCAATTCAGCACACAATATGAATATAGCTCTTTGCTAAATGTTTGCCTTCTTTTTGCCTTGTTGAAGTTCCAGCTTCTTAGTGGAAAAGCCTCTTTAGTACTAAAAAGTGTTGAAGAAAGGCATTTCAGAGAAGAATGTATAAGTGTCAGTTGTACTGATTGACCCAGAACTGAACTTTAAACTATGTTACCTATTGCCCCAGGGTTTCACTGCTAGAAAGCACAAAGGGGGGGGGGGGGGAAATCAGAGCATCACAAAGGTATCAGGGATAGTTATCACCATCTCAGCAGACTATCCTACCATCAGTACACATTGCTTTCAGCCATTATCTCCAGATCAATATAGCCATCAGTGAATGGGACTCACTGTCCTCTCAGGTCATCCTTAATTCACTTGGTACAACAGGACCCAGAATCAGCATCCTATCCAATGCTCTTTAGGAAAAGCAACATGACCACTACAGGCAGAGGCAGAGTAATGTTATATGTCAGATGGCAGTAGGGTGACCAGATGTCCCGATTCTATAGGGACAGTCCCGATATTTGGGGCTTTTTCTAATATAGGCTCCTATTACCCCCACCCCCGTCTCAATTTTTCACACTTGCTGTCTGGTCACCCTAGATGGCAGACTGTAGGCAGTTTAAATGTGTTTGGAAATGTTAAAATGTGTTCATTTTCTGTGTTCTCTACAATTAAGTTAACACTGACAGACAGTGCATCATTGAAAGGTGGGTGTTTGTTGAAAACCAGGTTAAAAAAAAAAACATTGTTAGGCGTAACTAGATAGAAATGGCAATATTGCTATGCATTCATCTGGCCAAATACTTTACAGATGCAGAAAGGATATGTTTGGTCACATTTTGATTCTGAAATGTGAGCTCTGCTATTCTGCTGCTGATTTTTAAAAAATTACTGTTTCTGCAATCAGACCGGAACACTTGCCTTATCAGCTATCAATGCATCTCTTTAATTTGTTATTGTGACACTAAGAGAAAATATTATATCATTTTACATTGGCCATTGTTTCTGAAATCACTCACTTTAAGCATTGGTCCAGACTGAATCCTTTTATCTTCCCATCCCCCAGATACAGGGGGCAGTAGGGCAAGGAGGCACATCACAGATCTTTAGCTATTATATGATGCCTAAAGGATTATATGCCAGTGATTTAGATGAGAATAGCCCATAGGCTGCTCTAATTTACTCTGGGGTCAGCACAGCCCTTAGAAGAGTTCAGACACAGAGGAGAATCTGGCCCAAGGATCCTTACCTAGGGAAAGGGATAGGGAAGCTATTTCTTGCATCACTGTATTTGGAAGAAGAAGGAGGTCCTTACCTACCTCCCTTAGGCACCATCACCATGGCATCTATTTCTATACTGCAGCTGGAGAGGTCTTTCCCCAGTTGTCAAAGTAGGAGAATTCCTTCTCTTTCTAATAGTAATTTGGGTTTGGGGGAATAAAGAACGGAGGAGGCTCCTCAGAGCCCTGGGGCCCTCTCTTCTCAATGAGTGAGCTCCATGTTGCCTTTTTAAAGCTATTCAGTGGCTGATTTTTCAGTAAGCAAGGTCCAAGTGAAAGAGAGCAGAATTAGATTTCTAAAAGTTAAGAACAACTGATTTTCCACACAAGATGCACACAATTACGATAAGCAAACTAACTACAAACCTCATGCAGCTATTGCTTTTTCAAGATGGTCTCTTAATCATGCATGAGCAATAGGTGCACATTTTATCAGTTATGACCTCTCATAATTTTAAATGATTGAATTCTATTCTAGTGTCTACTGTACATTAAAGATTACTAAAGGATTCAAATAGAGAGGTGATTCTAAGGTATCATAGTTCTTCTGGCTCCCTCAGTAGGCAAGTTAAATCACATACACATCGGTAAGTGGGTGAGAGTCTAAATTACACATCTCTTTGAATTTGGCCCACTGATTAGGAGTCCAAGGAACCTGTTGGAAGTGGGTAGATAAGTAGCCTCCAGCCAGTTTTAGCTTACACCTTCCTCCAGCACCTTCTCATGTAAGTTACAACTTTAGACTCCCTGACATTCACCCTGGGTCACATTGTACTAGTTAGACACTGGCTCTTATTCGAAGAGGCACAGAGGGCCTCTAGGGGAGCTGAGTAAGCTGGAACAATATATACACGCTGCTGCAACATCTCTTCAGAGGGTGCAGATTGCTTCCTCCAGATGGGAGGAGTGTTGGGACCATGGTCTCACTTCTTTCCCACTTGTCACCTTTTGGGGTGATTTGCACCCCGGGCCTTAGCACAAAGACTATGGTTGTACCTTGGCTTTATCTGGGGTGTGTAAGGGTGGGATCAAGGTTCCGTATGTCTACCCCACCGTCCTGAGCACCTACACAGTTTGTCTATTTGCATTTTAGGAATGTATAGTACATTATGGGGGGAGGGAAGGTTTCAATTTAAAAAGACCAAGAATTAGAAAGAGGCAAATATTTTTAATTTCATTTTAGAAAATATAGGGACGAGTTCTGCCTTCCGTAACATTTGAGCAACTCCAATGAAGTCAGTGGGTGTATCAGAGGGCAAAGCCTGGCCTTTAATCATTAAAATATTATTTAAAGGAACATGAATAGAAACAAAGCCAAGAGAATCTCCACTTCCATATCATTGTTCCGGATATTTTGCATTTATACAGAACAGGGTTCATGAACTCTTTCTCACCATGTTAACAATCCACTGGGTTTCTAAAGGAGCAGCAGGGGTTGGAATTAGAAGTCTCCCCCATCTACATCAATAACATCAGTCTTGACACACTGATGGGATTTCCAGTGTGTTCTTTGCAGAGGGTTTAGCAGCCACAGTAAGCAATACTCAGCAGTGGTATCTCAATATGCCTTGCGTGGGGGGGCGGGGGAGGGGAGGAGTCTAGCGCTGGTAGTTCAAAATTAAATGTGGGTCTGTGATTTTTTGTGCAAAGAAGTCAGAGTTAAGACACTTATTTTAAATCCATTCTTCTTAGTGAAGAATGTAAGTTTGGTTGCAGTAAATAGCTATTCTTATAGAGGTGGATACTTATCGACGTTTAATACCAGAATTTTAAATTCTCATTCGAATTCATAAGGTTTGTGTGGATGATATTACAAATGATTTCACTGAGAGCTTAGGGAAATGCTAGTGCCTCTAATACACAAAGGAAGACTGTGTGACTAATGATGACCCAAGCAACCAATGGGTCGTTAGTTTTGAGGAGCAAGCAGATTGATCAATTCTAAAGACAGCAAGGAACAGATCCTCTCAGCTGGTGTGAACTGGTCACTAAAGTCAATGAGACTGGGTCAATTTTCCCCAGAAGAGGATCTGGCCCTATGCTGCAGAGCTGTTCCAAACTTTGAAAAATAAATAACTCAGAGTGGTTTCTGTGTCACAGGATTCAGAACTGACCCACTGTTTCAAAAATTGTCCTGATTTTCTTTTTAATTTAGACACCTGACCATAAACCAGGTTTTTGTTCAAACAAAACTATTCGATAATGATTTCAGTAATGTCACCCTGCCCAATGGAAACAATTTTAACAATGTTGACGTTTTGTGTTTTTAAAAAACTAAACCAGGCAGCTCTACTGCTTTGTAAATGCCTATTACTATATCTCTTATACTATATAATACCTGTAGTGTGATGTAAGAGGAAATATTAACTCTAGCTGGTATGATATGCAAGTACTGTATGCTTTGAAACAACATGTATGGATTTCATCTTTCTGTGTATCACTTTTGGAGCAACTGTTCTGCTATAACAATATGTTTCAAAAATCTAATACATCACTAGAGTGCAATTTTTTGGCTGTTACAGTATATTCAATCCAGGTTTCTTTGTGACGTTTTCATGGACTGAAAGTAAAACATCTCCAGTTTAATTAAATAAAACTCATTTTGGAGAGGGCTAATCCAGCTCTGATTAAAATCCCACTTGTTCTAATCTGCCCTCAAACATATGAAGCATATCTGTGGTAGTTGTGGTGATTAACATCAGAGAACCACTTACATCGTCTCTCATCACTAAATACCCTGGCAGATGTCATGCACATGGCAATTGTGAATTGTGGATGATGTTGTGTGCTGGGGAAGTTGAAGATTCAGGCTGCTATGGAGGGCATGATGAAGAGGGAAGTTAGGAGGAACTCTACTTGGTGACCACTTTTCTCATAGTATCTCCTCTCAACATTCACTTAACAAGTCTTGAAGACTATGGCCTCTATCCTACAAGGAGTCCCCCATTCATCGGTGGACTCCTGTGACTGAGCAGAGCCCCAAGGACTGCACTGTGGTACTGCTCAGGCCCAGGAGTCCATCTGTACTGAGATCTTTGCAGGATCAGGGCCTAAACTAATCTCCTCTTGTTACCGCCAGTTTCACCTTTCTAAAAACACCCACAGGACATATTTAAAGAGAAATATACTTTCTATTAACACTGGCCAACCTTAAAATAGATGTTAGGTGTGATTCTCTTTGATCCAGTTGTCAATAACAGGCCAGAATCTAAGGTTTCGGCTTGGTTTCGGCTCACATGCTCATTTAAATCACTGGGAATGTAGCTAAGTAGAAACTGAGGCTATGTCTGCACTACAGAGCTTATGCCAGCATAGCCAGCATAGTGCGGATGCAGCAGATGCCAACAGAAGGAGTTTTTCTACTGGCCTAGGAACACCATCTCAAACAACATTAGTTATGCCAATGGAAGCCCTCTTCTGATGGCATAGCTGGGCCTACGCTCAGGTTGTTGTTGGAATTGTCATGTCATGAGGGGGTGTGATTTTTTTCACACCCCTGACTCACAAAGTTGTGCCGGTATACATTTTAAGTGTAAATCAGGCCTTAGTAAAGACCTCAGGTTTTGTAAAAGGCTGTTTATCTGATTAGTTGTACCTAGTGGAAATCAGACATCAAAAATGTGCTGTATCATTATCGTGCTAAACATCGTAAGTGACATTTATCTAGCACAATTCATCCAAAGTGCTCAGGGATCTTGGCACATTTATTTACATAGAAGGACAAAAATCTAGTCCTTAAATTCTGGTGGTGAGGAAGCAAAGGGTGCTGGCCTTATGGACTCATGCTGCTGACACAAACTGCTTAGGGTTGGGATATGAGACATGACCTCTAGTGCACCTCACTGCAATTCCAAAAAGGAGCAGCATGTAATCCCCTCTCATGCCTGTTGCTAACTGCAGCCTACGCACAGGGTTGCTGGAGACCTGCCACGCTCCCAAGACAGTAGACAATAGGGGGATTGGGCAAGGAAGGATGAGGCTCACAGCAACGGGATGCCATTGTTACTCAGCTTTGCTATGCACACATCCTGATGATTTTGTTAAACGTATCCATTTCATTTTTATGCAGTTTGTCAGCAGCACAGAAGAAGTGGGTATTTTTATTTTTAGAAGGAATTTGAAGGATGAGAACGATCCTTGCAGACAGAAACTGGATGGCCATGCCATATGCTGTGAATGCCTGGGAGAAGGCAAGCAGATAGGTAATCAGAGCGGGGGGCAAATGCAATATGAGACAAGGTCTGATGGGTAGTTGAGTATATTTATGTATTTAATACAGTTGGATAAACAAAATAAAGAAAAACAGAATATGCAGTAATAATCCTCCCTGGACCAGAGTCAAGTATTTTTCATTGTTCTGGAGGAGACGTGACTCAGAAGGGTGCTCTTGCGACAGCTAGTACTGGCTGTATTAAGTAGTGCTGATAAGTGGGCTGCCACTCAAACCCTGGGGGCACAGGGAAGTCAGTTATAGAATGACCGTCAGGATAAGACAGGAATTAATCTGAAATCCTGTGATATTATCTTTCACATAACTTGACTCCAAGAAAACTATCTTATGGGCAACCTTTCACATAGGGCACCTAGGCAAGCTTCATAAGCATAACCTGCAAGAAGAGGCCTGTGCACCCAAGGGCAAAATTCAATCAGTGGGGCCAGGATTTCACCCCAAGATCTTAATGAGAGAAGTGCCACTTACAAGAAACTGCAGCTCACAGATTGCTCTGCTGCTCTCCTAACCCAGCATAGTGGACATTGCTCACTGGACATGCCCTTCTGCTTCCCACACTTAACATACTAATGTTTAAACTGGCAGAGAGAAAGAACTAATTTCCCTTACTGAAAGTTCAGCCTGCCAATCCTCCACATGTGCCCAGACAGTAACCGCTGTGATCCCAAAAACCACATCAATGCTAGCAGAATCAATCAGTATTGCACAAGCTGTTGGCAGCTATGAAGCAGACTGCTGGAGCACTGCTAAGAAAATAGTGTTGGATATGTTCCTGTGTAGGGGTCTGGCTTTGCTTTCACAAGATAATGCATGCTTAACCTGGCATGCACCAGAGCCTGCAATCCACTGGCAGGATCAGTGGGTGGAGCACGATCTGAAATAGAGTCATCAGTCCCAGAGATCTCTCTGCAGGGCCCAGAGATTAAGGAAATCAGGAATTGCTATTCATATTTAAGGGAGGGAAGGCAGTATATTTATAGCCACTTACCTAATTCCTTTCCTTATGTAGATGAATTGGCTTAGCTTTTCCAAAGAAAGCTGAAATTTTAGAAAAGCCTATACATTATGGATAAGCTGCCTTGCCCTTATCCATCCCTGAAATGCTGTCTGAAGGTCAGTCCTCATTGTACAAGCTTGCTTAACCCCTTCACTACTGCTTAATGGGCCAGGTATATCTAATGCTGCCTTCTATACCGGGTATAGCACGGCATTCCACCATTCGGCCAATGAAGCATCAGAATCTCAACTGCACAACACAGATGCTGGAGTGGTAGACCAGCAGAGACGCAGTTAAGAAGCAGCTGAGTAACTTATGCTGTTCAACCATAGGTAAGCAAATGTGAGTGTTCCCCTATCACCCTGTACAGCGGACTGGAGGGAGATCTAGCCATCCCCTAGAGGCTGTGCTTTTCCGAAACAGCATGTTGGTCAAACAGTGCACCCAGGGGGCTACAGTAAAAATTGGACATACACAATACGACAAACCCAGCAGGTTTGCAGACCTTTAAGGTATGTCTACACTGTAGCATGGCCATGACTAGCCCAGGTCAGCCGACTCAGGCTTGCAGGGCTCGGGATGCAGGTCTACATATTGTAGTTGAGACATTCTGGCTCAGGCTGGAGCCCAGGCTCTGAGACCCCATGAGAGTCCCACAGGTCAGTTGACCCAGGCTTGATAGTCAGTGCAGCAGGTTTCCTACTGCAGTGTAGACATACCCGATATTATCCCCCTCCCTATGGAAATAACATAAGTTAAAAGTTATCTGCTGTAAAAGTTCATGTGCGGTAATGGGCGAGAGCCAGCATTACTTTACCCTAGGCAGAAATTATGCAGTCATAAGATGTGTATTTTTTAAAACCTCACAAGAATCAAAGGCTTTTTTTGTGATCCAGTGATGCTTGCCAGAACCATAAATGTCTTTTTTAAGGCTGGCTCTCTCTCCTGCTCAGGTCCACGTTCCCTTGAGATACCATATGCAGTAGATGGGCTGGGATAAATTTTTGAAGTACTTGAGTGTTTTATTAATATTAAGAGCGGCAAATACTTGAAGGATACCAGAAATCTTGTGATTTATACTGGTGTTGATTTATACCGGGAAAGTATGTGGCAGCTGTTAGCCAGATTAACATTATAGTAATGTAGGCTTTTTTGGATGTAACTTCCTAGTTTTTGTTTTGTTTTGTTTTGTTTTGTTTTGAGGAAGAAAAAAAAAAGAGGATAACGGGGTTCCAGTCTCCAGGACTTGGAAATCTAATAGTTTCCAGAGAACTGAAAGTAGTGCATGTAAGTTTAATAACCTGAGAATACCCACACATCTTTGGTGGTCTGCAGGAGGAAGCCACTCTATTGTGTACTATAGGTGATTTGCAAGAGTGGCGCTCCTATAACATATGGGAGAGGGGCTCCCAATAACAGGAAGGTGAGAGTTTCAGAACACTATGAGGGACTGAAAACAGGGAGTTAAAACAGAAGCCATTATGCACCCTTAGCAATAGCAGGCTGCAACTAGAGCCTACTATAATGTATAGTTATATAGTTATATAATATAGTTATGACATGCTAGTTTTTTATATATTATAGATGCTATAGCACTAAGAGAACAATAATATTTGTTTCTGGTGGGTGTTGCCTTTTGTACACAGACATGTAACCTATAATCCTACAGGGGCCTCAGAGACCCACAAAACTCATAGGACATCCCACCTCCCTGCCAATTAGACGGAGACAGATGTGTGAGGGATAATCTAAGCTCTCTTTTTTCGAAGTAGCTTGCTAGCCTTTCCTTTCAAATCTATCCTTGAAAATGTAATCAGGGCACTTAGGCTGAAAGTACATTACTGCATTTTCCTAAATGTCAAACTGTTTATTCATGGTCTGTCCGGCTCAAGCTGCCCTTTGGAGTTTGAAAAGAATGGCCATGTGTCCCCTGGTTTCTGGGAGGTTTGCAGTTAAATGTACAGCTGGGGGCCAGTGCTACTCAGGCCACCCCTTGTAGAACTAGGGCTGCTGCCAGCTCCCTCCCAGAAGCTGAGCCAGATCCTCTTCTGAACAATTCCTGTGACCTTTGGCCAAAAATAGGGCAACCGCACAGCTTGAGAAGCAGTGTTGTCTAAATGATCTAGGTTTCTAGTCTATGCCCATCACCATGATATGGAACTGGAAAAAACCAAGCAACTTCTGCATTCTAATCATAGATCTAACATGAACTCTTTCCATGGCCCTGGTCAAGTCACTTAACTTTTCAGCCTGTGTTTCTTTCCCTATCTTTAGAATCGGGATACTGCTACTTACCTTCTCACAGAGGGACTCAGTGTTTGTAAAGGTCTAAAATTCACCAGAATGCGTACAACTCCAGACTACCAATGTATTTGGACAACTGTCCCTTCAAAACCTTTTGGAATCCAAAGGATGGGACACTGGCCCAGGAGTCAGGAGACCTAGCTTCTATCTCCAGCTCTACCAATGAGCTGCTGTTGGGAGTGGGACCTTCACCTCTCTATGCCTCCATTTCCCTTTCCACCTTTCATCTATTTAGACTGTAAATTCTTCTCTTACTATGGATCTCTACAGCACCAAATGCAATGGGTTCCTAATCTAACATCCTCATTTAAGTGTTTGCAACTCTTCAGCGATTCCAGCTTAAGCAGAGATTTTCTTGCAGCAAAAGACCGCAGCGATCCCAAGACTCCAACACTACTTTCTATAAAAAGGGCCAATAAAATCTGAGTGTAATTCAAAGGACCATCTTGCCAGGCCTTCCCAAAATCATCAGGAAGAGTAGGATGATGGTGGAGAAGAGTAGGTTGTCTCAAGCTGTGAGTGAAAGAGTTGTTTTGCAGGACTCCCTCATCCCCTCCCCCTTGCCCCCCGCAAAAAAAAAAGCAAGCCCAGCTCCCATTACAGACCTTTGGATAAAACTTTTTACATCATCCAAGCTTCCAAGCTGCACACTATATTGTCAAATCTATCAATCAACTTGACTTGTGTAGAGCTGACTAAAAATGTTTATTTTTAGAATGGCTAGATAACACACATTTCAGTAGATCTCTCGTTTTTTTATGTTAAAGACTTTAATCTTCCACTGGAGTTTCTCATTTGACATTCATCAAGAGTACAAAGATGGATCTTTTCTTTCTCTGTTTGATAATGTGTCAGAGCTTCCCTTAAAGGTTTAGAATGCGGTCAAAAGATGTCGAACAAATGTTTTTTTGTTTCTCTTCCAAATAATGTAAAGGAGTTAGCAATATGTTGAAATAACTTTACCTTGGGATAATAGCTTTCTGCTTATCTCACATCTATCTGTCACACTGTCTACCTTCTGTATTAACAAAGTCTACCTTTGGGCAGCTCACACAGTACAGTAGCTGTCAATCTGTCCTCACTCCTGGGTAATTACTGTAAACCATACTAATGTATATTAAAGGTGTATTGGTAAAGACAGTAATTTTCCATCTCTCTCCATGACAAAGTCAGAGGTAGTCAAAAAAGTGGCCCTCCAGCACTTCAGATGTGAAGTAATGCAGTACATATCGCTACAGTAGAAACTTTTTCCACTTCAGGGGTCTATTAATTTTGGCAGCAGGCCCACTTTTGAAAGTGAGGAATAAAAAGAGGCTAAGATCATTTAAGACCCAATGGCTACCCAAGGAGCAAGGAGCTACGGATGGGCCCTGACACTGCAACTGACTCAGAATTCTACTCTCTGGGATTTCGTACTATAGTAGCACAGAACATCTCCTGTCTATGACTGTTGAGAAAAAAATGGGGGTTGGAGAGAGAAGACGAAAAAAAGAATTTGTGGCTTATTTCCTTAAGTCCCAAAGCTCAGTGGAGTGGGGAGGAGACTAGAAGAGCCTTCTGTCTAATGTATTTTGAAAAACTGAAGCACGTGCTGCCCTCTCTTCACCTCTCTTATTTGTATTGTGATAGTGCCTACAGGCCCACTTTCATTGTGCACCAGAAAAATATAACAAAGCGGGGGCCTCTTCCCCAAAGAGCTTACAAGCCAACTGTAAAATGAGAGAGAGCAGGTGGACGCAACAGAGTAAGAGGGTGTGGAGCACAAAAATAACAGTGAGGCAATTATGGACAGCATGATAAGCAGAGTCACAGCACATCAACCTAACCACCCTCACCTCTCTCTTTTACAGATTCTTTTTTAAAGACTCACCTGGTGTCAGAAAGACTAGATGTTGTCCTTCCTGAGGCCTCGCCTCTTATCTGTGTCTGTCCAAGAATACCATTGTATTGATGTAGCCCTTTCTTTTGTCTCTGCCATTGCTGTTTTCCTTCCTTTTTTTGTTTTTCCTCCTTCCTTCCGCCATGTTTATTTTTTCTATTGTCTCTCTCATTCCTCTTTATTTTTCTCCTGTCCCAACTGTCTGTGCTCTTAACTCTCACTTTCCTAACTCTATTTCCCACTCTTTTCTCTCCCCTTCATCTTACAAATATACCTGTCTTTCTCATTCACTGTCTGTGCTTTCCATCTCTTTGACAAACATGTTTGTAGCTAAAGGGAAGTTTATACCATGTATTAGAGACAAAAGATACCAGCCCCTCCCCCCCAAAAGCTAGGTTAGCATAGGTATATGCCATATGTGTCTGTTTCTTCAATAACATTCCTTCCCCCACACTCATCTCCCTCCTCTGAATTTCACTGCTTTTTTTAAACCTCTAAAATCCATTTTTCACTCTATTTTCTCATTGCATTTCCCTCTCCCCTTAGCACCCTCTCTGCTCCCCCTTTAAAAAAAAGACTGCCTTCTGATGAACATGAACCTAATAATATTCAAGTCAAAAATTCAAGCCCCTGATGTTTGAGAGAGTTCAAAGTCTGGGAAAATTAAGCTGCCCATCCAAACAGAGATTTGAGCCCTGATCAGAGGGTGTGCTTATGAAAATTGTACTAGAATCTCTGTAGAATTTGCCCAGTTCTCCACAGGGGTTCCCTAGCAATATTCAGTGGAAGGATGGCTGAACCAATATAGGGTAGAGGATCTCTGCAGTTTCAAAGCCCTCTCTCAAATCTCCATACCTTTAATGACAGTTTTTTCTCCCCCATGACTCAGAATGTTTACTTAATTATTTTTTTAAATAAACTATATTTTATCATTAGCAAATGAAGTACTAACTGAGATTTTGAGCATCCCTTCAAACATTCAAACACTTATAAAAGTGTGCTAGTTCGTTTAATCTCAATAGAAGAAAATAAATTAAAAATATGTAAACCGCTTAGAAATGTGAGTGTCTGATTTATGTGTCAAAACATGACCACTTTCCCCCTCCCTCCAACCATGCATTTCAGTTTAAATGGTTTAAGATTTTGTCTACAAAGCTGGCAGAATTAAATAGTTTAGCATAAAGTATCACCACTGTCCCTCTAAGACTTTGCAATAGGTCCCATTAACATTCCAGTTTTATGTGTACCTGGTCTGAAGAGAATTAGCCATTGGGTATAGCGTAAGTTACCTGCCTTGAGCAAAATGAGCAGCTGAGTTGTGTACCTGACCATGCTTGTTAGGCTATTTGCTCCTGTAAGCACATACTGTACTAGTGAATGCCTGCCATTCAATTATCTTAAGAAACTTCAGCAGGTAGTTAAACAATAAAACATGACAAGACGTGTTATTGAGTAAAGGTCATCTGGTGCCTAGAAGTGTCTAATTACATCCTTCAGTTATTAGCTACAATTCATTTTTTGAAACAGAGATATTTGAGATGGTAAAACAAGAATATTGATTACTACTTTTAATGATGTAGATATCTTTCAACTTGGGGAGTCATTGATGGAAGAAGGATAGAACCCAAGATGGTGCCATTGAACAGATACCCATAGAAAGCCAGTGAGATCCTGATCCTGACCCCACTGAAGAAGAAAGCTTTGGATCTGGTCCTATTTTGTGAGCTAATGTCCTAATGGATTCATCACAAACTCAACTCAAGGTCAGAACAGGCATGGCTTCTTTGTGATCCAGAGAACAAAATGTATTTGCTAGAGCACAAAACTGGCTTCAGTAGCTCTTGAGTTCACTGACCTGGTGCAAGTCATTTAACCTCATGGCCGTATTTCCTAATCTGCTCCAGACAAGCAGCACAAAATGGGTGGATTCTGGCTGGAAATAGCCAGATATTTCTCCTTGTAGCAGGGAGCTCTCTGCTTCTGAAAGCCAGTAATGCAGCAGAGCTGTTTTTTCTGTTCCTCAACCCCTTAATAATCCCATAATATCTTAATCACTTTGGATATATCAGGAGAGGGAGGAGGCATGGCAGCGGTGGGCTGAGGACATGGCAGAATTCTGTTATGACAATTCACACGTGTAAGTTAGAGCAGCTCCTTGGTGGCTCTACCTAACGCCAGGACTGGCCAGTGCTACATTGCTCCTTCCTGCCAGCCCCCCACCAGCTGGAGCTCTGATGCGGAGGAGAAATGATCATCTACCTATATAAACAAAGATTAAATTTACCTACCTCACTGGGGCATTGTGAAGATTAATTAGATGATGTTTGTAAAGTGCTGCATAAGTATTATGCGAGAGAAGCAGCTGGCTCTACATTCTCCCATTTTCAATGTGGCAACACAGTTTTAAGAGGCAATATAGAGGTACAGATGCAAGAAAGGTTCATACTCTGTCAGTATACACCACTTTTTCATACCATGTGTTATGGGCTCATAATATGGTTCATCATTTTGAGAAATTATGACAAGCTGACAATGTAGCTTATTACTAGAGAATGAGTTGCCTATTTTGTCTATTGTAGCACAGTGAAACCTATTTAAATAAAAACCTGATTTAAGACTTGAAGCTGTTGGCTTCATTCACAGCAGGGAGAGCTGAAAATTACTTGCCACATGCCGGTAAATTACCAATTTCTACCATTTTGTTTAAAAAAGGAAGTGCTGTTTCTTTGAACTGGGAACACAATGTGATATGTGCCACATTTTCTGAAAAAGAAATAAAAGGTCACTGTGTGTTACTCTGATGTAATTTAAACACATGGGAATTCATTCCTAATTTAACTATGTTAGTAAACTCTGGATGTGTGAAGTCAATGAAGTTACAATATCAAAAAGTTTGGCCATTTAAGTGCAACCTGCACCTCAAACTTTGTGATGACCCTTTGCTGTACACTGCCCAGCCCTCTGTAAATGAACAGATGAACAGTGCCCCCTTAAAATGCTGTGGCTTGTGTCATAGATACACCCCAGGACTAAGACAAAGACATAAAAACAATTGTAAGAAGTGGGGGAATGTTACTTAGGGCCCAGGATGTTGTTATTTGTATCTCATTGTGTTTTCTTTCTGAATTACAGAGAACCTGTCAAACAAATCCTGTGTGCAGTTTCCAGAAGTGCATTAGACACATTTTACATGAACCAACACTTGATTGACTAGAGATGAATTAATTTTCACTGAATAATTTGACAAATTAAGCCCCAGAATATCTACCATTAGATCAATTTCCTCAAATCTATTTGTTGTTCACACTTGTTCAGTGACTTTCTTTTCAGCTTTTCTATTCTCTTGCCTAGCTGTGAATATTCTATGTTCAGATCATGCTGTTTTGTTGTGACTGGGCAGACACTTTCTGTTCCCTGACTGGATAAACGTGAAAGCAATTCCCACACAAGTACTGAAGTTTGCTTCGTACAGACAGTTGTGCCAGCAGACTGGATCACTAGAATGCCCGTGGAAAGTGACTACTGAAGGAGCTCAAACATGGCCTAAGCAATTCATTTCACAATTTGAATTAATATTTCTGCAGTTTTATTTGCCCAACTCAGCTTGAAAGAAATGCCTGATTTGGGGTCCATCAGCATAGCTCCACTTAAGCTAGTAGAGCTAACCCGTTCTGTCTCTAGCTATATCCAACTGCGGGGAGCTGTCACAGGATCATTTTACACAGTACTTTGTATTCTTTGTACATAATTTGATTGAGTAGCATTTCTATTATCCATTACAGCCGCCAGGGCCGGCTCCAGGTTTTTTGCCGCGATCGGCGGCACTTCGGCGGCTGCTCTACCGCGCCGTTTCATTCTTCGGCGGCAATTCGGCGGCCGGTCCTTCCCTCTGAGAGGGACTGA
Organism: Emys orbicularis; assembly: GCF_028017835.1. NCBI lineage: Eukaryota > Metazoa > Chordata > Testudines > Emydidae > Emys > Emys orbicularis. Next base: position 232,986,418 of record NC_088684.1, on the reverse strand, counting down.
GGGACCCGCCACCGAATTGCCGCCAAAGACCCGGACGTGCCGCCCCTTTCCATTGGCCGCCCCAAGCACCTGCTTCCTGCGCTGGTGCCTGGAGCCGGCCCTGACAGTCGCAATATCTGTCTTTAGTGAAATCTTAATGGAACTGGTTTTTAAAGGATTCACACCAACATGGAGTAACCAACAGATGTGAAATCACATAAAAGCAAGTCATTCATAGATAATTTAGCCCTCTTTGATCCACCACTTGTGAAACTGATCCCTGGTCTTTGCTAGTGAAGGCTAATGCAGCTTATAGATAATAATAGAACTTATCGATATCAGCTACCTTGAAGAGTGGCCAGTTTTAAAGAAGCCAACAAAATCACTAACTGCTCAAGTTCCAACATCCCTTTTCTCTGCAGTGTCTTTGGGATGAGAATGGCATCCAAGCATCAGCAACACCTGCATTCTGCCAATATCCTGGATCCTCTTATCATCAGTTCAGATTAGGACAGGGTAGTCAATTATTTTTTGTCAAGGTCCAAATTTCTTGGTCAAGATATAGTCACGGTCCAGACTCCAGAGAAAATAATAATAAAAAAATAACAATAATGATAAGTAAATAAAAAGATTTTGGGGGTCCTTTCAAAAGCATCTGACAGTCTGGATTTGGCCCACGGTCCACCTATTGACTATCCCTGGATTAGGATATAGAATAGAGATAGCCCTGCTAGCTATGGACAGCATGTCCATGATCATATTGTCAGATCTTTCAGCATGCCATTGATAACATGCTAAGAAACCTAAAAGAGGTAAATGGGGCAGTACTGTGCTGAATCCATTCATTCCCATCACACTGACCTTACTGGGTCATGATGAGAACCTACTCTCATAGATTCATAGATTCTAGGACTGGAAGGGACCTCGAGAGGTCATCGAGTCCAGTCCCCTGCCCTCATGGCAGGACCAAATACTGTCTAGACCATCCCTGACAGACATTTATCTAACCTACTCTTAAATATCTCCACAGATGGAGATTCCACAACCTCCCTAGGCAATTTATTCCAGTGTTTAACCACCCTGACAGTTAGGAACTTTTCCCTAATGTCCAACCTAAACCTCCCTTGCTGCAGTTTAAGCCCATTGCTTCTTGTTCTATCCTTAGAGGCTAAGGTAAACAAGTTTTCTCCCTCCTCCTTATGACACCCTTTTAGATACCTGAAAACTGCTACCATGTCCCCTCTCAGTCTTCTCTTTTCCAAACTAAACAAACCCAATTCTTTCAGCCTTCCTTCATAGGTCATGTTCTCAAGACCTTTAATCATTCTTGTTGCTCTTCTCTGGACCCTCTCCAATTTCTCCACATCTTTCTTGAAATGCGGTGCCCAGAACTGGACACAATACTCCAGTTGAGGCCTAACCAGAGCAGAGTAGAGCGGAAGAATGACTTCTCGTGTCTTGCTCACAACACACCTGTTAATGCATCCCAGAGTCATATTTGCTTTTTTTGCAACAGCATCACACTGTTGACTCATATTTAGCTTGTGGTCCACTATAACCCCTAGATCCCTTTCTGCCTTCCTAGACAGTTTCTTCCCATTCTGTATGTGTGAAATGGATTGTTCCTTCCTAAGTGGAGCACTTTGCATTTGTCTTTGTTAGACTTCATCCTGTTTACCTCAGACCATTTCTCCAATTTGTCCAGATAATTTTGAATTATGATCCTATCCTCCAAAACAGTTGCAATCCCTCCCAGTTTGGTATCATCTGCAAACTTAATAAGCGTACTTTCTATGCCAATATCTAAGTCGTTGATGAAGATATTGAACAGAGCCGGTCCCAAAACCGACCCCTGCGGAACCCCACTTGTTATAGCTTTCCAGCAGGATTGGGAACCATTAATAACTACTCTCTGAGTATGGTTATCCAGCCAGTTATGCACCCACCTTATAGTAGCCCCATCTAAGTTTGTATTTGCCTAGTTTAGCAATCAGAATATCATGCGAGACCGTATCAAATGCCTTACTAAAGTCTAGGTATACCACATCCACCGCTTCTCCCTTATCCACAAGACTCGTTATCCTATCAAAGAAAGCTATCAGATTGGTTTGACGTGATTTGTTCTTTACAAATCCATGCTGGCTATTCCCTATCACCTTACTACCTTGCAAGTGTTTGCAGATGATTTCCTTAATTACTTGCTCCATTATCTTCCCTGGCACAGAAGTTAAACTAACTGGTCTGTAGTTTCCTGGGTTGTTTTTATTTCCCTTTTTATAGATGGGCACTATGTTTGCCCTTTTCCAGTCTTCTGGAATCTCTCCTGTCTCCCATGATTTTCCAAAGATAATAGCTAGAGGCTCATATACGTCCTCTATTAGCTCCTTGAGTATTCTAGGATGCATTTCATCAGGCCCTCAAGCATAGTCTCCTCCTCATTTACATCTCTGTGTGACTGCTTTGAATTAATGGCATATTCAGTTCTCTCCATGCCATCAGTATATAGACAACAGGCAACCATACATCCTTCTCTACCAATGTAACCTGCCCCATCATAAAGAAGTCTCTCTTTCTAGAGGAGATGAGCAGGTAGAGGAGGAGAGAGGGCTCACACTTGATCCAGAAAAGACAGAGTAATTTGTAATACCCTAACCTCACCATCCATTGACAATCTCAGCCCAGAGGGGGGCAGGGCAATGCAAAGCCTCCAGATTCTGCTGGACTTCTGGACACATAGCTCACCACACTAGTGATGAATGCCTTCTTAGATTAGATAGACTGAGCCCTCTGCTCTTGCAATGTCTCCTGGACCTTCAGTGGGGCTATGCAGCTCCACTTCACTCCTAATGAGGGCTTGTGCTTCTGTGGCACAATTGCACACTGTATTACACTAATAAGCCATTTCAGATCATTGTCATTAGAGATATTAGACATGAAATCTAATTAAGATGTTGGTTAACCATGACATCTAAAATGATAATATTAGTGCAAAGATACTTTGCTGAAGACTGTAATAACACTCCAAGTCCTCAAGAGATCACCATGATTGACAGATCTTATAGTCTCATTAGTAACTTAGTGAATTCTAAATCAGAAAGCCCTAACTCATCAGGTAAGGATAACACATAGATACCTAATAGTATAATAGAGTAGACAGTTACAATGTACAACTGACTTCACTGACTCATTGTTTGCCAAGAGTAGTTAGTGTGTCTCCATTTTCAAAATAAAGTTCAACTTCAAGTTTAGCTGAGCTGACATGTTCATTAATATCAATGATAAATTCTTACATGGGTTCTGCTTTTCATGAGTACATAGCAGTAATGATATAATAAAGATTAATTACTGTAAGTTATAGTGCCTGAAGTGTGTACCTTCAAGCTGTTAAATGTGTGGATGGAGATCCATTATGACAACAATGAGCATATTACTCTCAATAGGGATTATTGCTATTTGCCAGCATGAAATGTGTGCTCTCATTATTAAGACAAAACCATTGAACAGAATTCAGTTCTGAACACAGCTGAAATAAGATCTTTATGGTACACTACCTAAACCTTGATTTTGTGGTACACATTACTGTGGTTTTCATTACATATTCCTGTTGATATTATTTCATGGCATCAGAGATTTTATGGGATTTTTATTTTTCATCATATTACAGAGCAGCATTACATATATAGTGCTTTTGATCTGAAAAATCTCAGTGATTAACAAAGAAGGGTAAATATTGTGATCTCAAATAGTCTGAATTTACCTATGTTACTTACCTGACAAATAGTTCAAGCAGAAATAAATAACAATAATAAAAAACAGATCTCAATACATTTTAAAATAAGGAAAATTTCCAAAATGTTGTAAGTATAACAATAAAATTAGCTGCAAACCTTTCATTTAATTAAGCCAATATAGATCCCTCTGTTAAATTCATTTTTAAGGGAATAGATGAACACCTTAAGTGCATAATCCAGTTAACAAAAATCTAGTGCTTTAACTAGTAAACAAAAGTAAGAGAGATGCACAATGGAGGTAAGTTAACTATGAAAATGAATGTGTTTTAGTAAGACAGTTACAGTTTCCCTCATGTCAGTTGTCCTAGCATCTGTCTGGGATGCTAGGACACATAGTCCTGTGGAGGATGGTCAGGTCAAACAGGGAGAATATATAATTTTGTCCACTTTATATGTAAGGTCACGAGCATGTGCAGAAGCAGTTTCTCAGTCAGTTATAAAGCTATATATTTTTCTAAACTGAGGATCTGACCCTCCAAGCCCTCTGTGGTTTGTAGGAGTTCTGTGATGGGCTTGGAGGTTTGTCCCGTTAACTTGGAAGCTAGTCCTCACAGAGGAATCACCGCAGGGCAAGTTCAGAGTTCTTTTTGCTCAGCTATTTTTGAGTTCCTGTCTGAATAGGAAAAGGTTAAATGTTCTCACTCTTCTAGTGCTCAAAACTGGATCAAAGAATTTTCCTCACATTTTCGGAAGAAAAAACATCACCTCTGAATTGATAACAAGCATGGAAGCGTTCAGCCCCAAAAGAAGTTTTGAAATAATTTATGAGCATTTGAAATCAAGGCAAAGCCAACTGCTGCCTCTATCTCCCTCATTCTCTGGGTAGCTTAGCCTTCTGGGAAAGCCAAAATTCTACCCTTTCAGGGCAACAAGAATCCAGCAAAGATGTCAATCAAGGCAAAGCCCACCTCATTCTTTGCCTTCTTAACTGGTGGTCTGCATTCGGTTCCCATGTGGGCATGGTGCAAGGAGAGGCAAGAAAGGAGGAAGGCATGTGAAGGGATTGTTTTAAATTGCAGATACCACTTTAAAACTTCCTTCAAAAGTTCTGATTTGGGTTCCCCTAAGAAATAAGTCAGTGCCCACTCTAGGCCTCAAGCCCACATTTGCCTCTTTGCCCAAGACTGTTTCCTTCACCTTGTTCCAAGTCACCACCTTCCACTCTGAGTTCCCAGCACAAATCCTGACAGTCAACCAATGTTCCACTGATAAATAAGTTCAAAAGCTATTTTCCGCAGGGCCACCAAATACTTCCTCTCTCCAGGGTTCTTTACCCTGTTGTCTTTCAGTGGAGAGAGCCACAAAGATGCTAATTCTTCTACAGCTCTTTCTGTTCTGTGGGAAGAGATGCTTCTAATAGCTCCTGGCCCTCCTTCCCATCATGCCTTGCTCTCAGACCTGCAGTCCCTGTATGCTCTGGAACTACAGTCAGCAAAATTTCTCCTCTCATGACCAGTAGCTTTGGAGAAACTGTTTTTGGTTGATTGCTAGCTGGTTGCAGAAGCACTTGTCAACAGTGGTATTGATTTGAAAATCTGTTCAGAAACGGCTTGCTGTGTTTCCAGTATATGTGGGAGAGCTTCTTGTTTCATTTTCTCTATTGCCCAAACAGTCCTATTGATCACCTGCTATGCTCAAGCTAAGATGACATCATCTCTTTGTAGGTGTTCCAACACTTTAGTTACCTCCTCTAGAGAATCCAGCAAAAGTCTGCACTTTAAAACAAACTCTTCAGAAGCCAATGACTTAGTAAGCCCCCAGAAAGTCTCTTGGGTTTTGGCATCACATGACTGATTTTCAGAGGCATATATGAAATGCACGTGAAGAGCTGCATAAATTTTCCACACAGCTGATACCACTCTAAAACAAGAAGCCACCTGACGTACTGTCAGAATTTTTCCAATCTTGTTAAGTTGTATACCAAGTTCGGAGTCACAAGCACTGAGTTCCCATTGATTTTTGGGAGATTGGCTGTAAAATGAGTGTACCTTGTCCATGAAAATTTTGAAGTGATTTATTCTTCCAATTTTTTCTATGGTAACCCCAATGCTAAATTCAACTCTGTGACATAGACAGAGATTTGATGAGATTAGAGTAGTCATTGGTTAAACTAGTCCACTTTTATCCTGACCATGATGTTAGCACCATCATTGCGTATACCTACAAAGTTCATACTCAAATATTCATTGCAGTAATCATGTTTCACTAAATAAGCTTTGATTGCCTTAGCAATCAGCCCTGCTTCACTTCCTTCTAATTCAATTAAATGAAAAACAAACAAACGATCCTTGGAACAAATAACTGTATGTATATAGACAATCAACAGTGATTCAGCTATTCTGGAGTTAGGCACCTAAGCCAGGTCAGCCACTTAGCTAGTCCATTCCCTAGCAGCCAAAACCGTCTCTCCCTCTGTCTCTTGCTCACACTCAATACCTCTCTCACACTCACCCTACAATTCCCCATCTCTTGTGTGGCACTCTGCTGGCCTCCCACACACACACACACCTGCCAGTGGACTGCATCTGGCCCTCCTTATTCAGGGGCTAGCAGTTAAATAGGTGTTAGGTGTGCTCAGACCATGCCTATGGGATCCGGACCCACTGGCAAGATAGGCATTACCCAGTCTAGTTTGAGAATCGCACTTTGGGGCTTCCAGGACGTCAGCTTGAACTAGGCCTATGAGCAGATCATTAGCTGTGGGGCAGCTTCAGTTCATGGGTGACTTAGTGAATGCCTACCAGCAGAAACTTAGATGAATTGGGGACTTAGGCATTTGAGGAGTTATGTGGCAGCTGAGTGGCTCCTTTGAAAATGTTGGTGGCACCTAATTGGCGCTTAGGCATCTGAAGTGGCAGATGGGCACCTCAGCACCTTTAAGGATCTGGATCTTAGGGTACATTTACACTGCAACTAGGATCAAGATTCTTAGTCCATGTAGACATATTCACACTAGTAGGTCTTGAGCTAGCACACTAAAAATAGCAGCATGGACATTGTGGCTCGGGTGGCAGCTTGGGCTCTCAAGCCCACCCAGTCCCCTGGGTCTCAGCCTAGGTGGCTAGCCCGAGTCTCTGCTGCAGCTGCAACACCCACACTGCTATTTTAAGCAAACTAGCTTGAGCCGTGCTAGTGCAAATCTGTCGACTGGCACTGGGAGGCTTGCTTCCAGGTGCAGTGTAGATATAACATGAGTAACTTGCTGAAGATCAGACTGGGAACTGAACCCGGGTCTCCTGGGTGCCAGGTTAACTCATCCTTCCTCTCGCAAAGCAGTGCCTCCAAATTTCTGTCATCATTTTCTTTCATCATTTCTACACACAGGGCTGTCATAACAGGTGGCTTTTAAAACAGAGTAAGAGTTTACCCAAATGAAACATATGTTGCATCATATTCTTATCCTAAGCCATAATACTTTTTATCACAACTGAGTAAAATACAGATAGGCTTTCATTTACACAGGCTTTTTTATACTTAAGTACACTGTTTGCTTTTCAATCATTTTCCTAGATATGGTATCCAGAAAAATAGGTAGGTACACAGGTTTTCTTAATGTATATATTTGCTTAAAATGTGTATTAGTTACCTAAAATCTGGAACAGCTCCTTCAGAAACACTGATGTCCATGGAAGCTATATTTAAGCAATTATTTATATTTCATATTAGTTAAAGCAGTTATTCTCCTACCAATAATAATACCTAGCTCTTCAATACCACATAGATCTCAAAGTACTTTTCAAAGGTAAAGATAATTATCCCCATTTTATAAATTGGGAAACTGAGGCATGGAGCAATGCAATGACTTATCCAAGGTTACACAGCAGAGCTGTAGCCATGTCAATAACAGAACCCTGGTTTCCTGTCTGCCAAGCCACTGATCTAACCACTAGGCAATGCTGTCTGTTCATGTATTGAGTAAGCAGCATATCCAACTATTAAAGCTGTCCAAGGCCTTGAACCAGCAATGAGCATCACAAGGCTGGAGTTTCATTTGCTTCAATGGGGCTTGACATGGCCTCAGATGTCCACCCATGCCAAGCCGATTGCTTGGTGAGGGCATAAATTAAAAATCATACATTTTCTTTTTAAAGGCCTACAGTTCTGCATTAATGATGAAATTCAGCCACTGCTGCACCAGGACTGAGTAAATGGACTTTCTGCAGGGAATTCTGTGGGAGTGGAGGATGTGACACTGTATGGAATCTGTGGGACACTTGAGGATATTATGAATATCAATATTGTAAAATTGCAGTGAGTTGTGCCATATAGGCCATATAAGGTATCTGCAAAAATGTTATTATTTACCAGAGATTATAATCTCATTTATGTGTTTGTATCACCTTTGTATTATGAGTTATAGATATGTATGTATGTCTGTATTTCAAACTTGTGCCATGCTTCTGGGTGACACCCCCAGACAGTTTGGCATCAGCACTGCCTAGCCTGCTTGATGGCCCATTAAGAACCATCAGCTTTACAACTGACCCATTGAGAGAAGGCATATACACCTCATGACTCAGCAAGGCATGCAGGGACATGCCTATGGACAGAACTCTAAGGCTTCCAAGCCATGTGCTGGTCAGCTTGTGTTTGAACCAAAAGAAGCACAGGCCACATGGCAAAAGACTATAAAAGGCAGCTGCATCTTCTCCATTTTGTCTTCAGTCCTGCTTCTTACCTCTCGAGGAACTTTGCTACAAACTAACACTCTGAACAAAAGACTGAATGACCCATCCAAGCTGTGGATGTACTCCAGAGGGAATTTCAAGCCAGCAAAGTCACCAATACTGCTAGGAACCTGATGTATGGACTTTGAATCTTTGTATGTACGTGACTGTTTTACCATTTAACATCTCTCTTCTTGTTCTTTTTTCTTTATAATAAACCTTTGGTTTTAGACACTAAAGGATTGGCTGGCAGCATGGTATTTTGGGTAAGATCCAAATCTATACTGACCTAGTAATGTAGCTGGCCCTTTGGGGTCAGAAGAACATTTTGTATATGTGAGCAGAGTTTTTTAAAATAACTTCTCACTGTACTGGACCTAGGTGCTGATTGGGAGCCAGAGAACTTGAATGCAATAAAGGGGACTGCGTGATTTCTTTTTTGCTTCTTGATCATCAGAGTGGGGGATCAGAAGCACAGTCTGTGACTGGTTGGGGAGTTTAACTTCAGTGTTACCCACCAGTTTTGGGAGTATCTGCTCTCCCTTTTGCAGCCTGCCCTGACCTTGGCATTCCCAGTGAGGGTTGCCCCAGACACCATGGGTCACAGAGGAATAGAATAGACAAGCCGTGAGCGGATAGTCCAGGGCTTCAGAGGCTCCTATTCTAGTCTGTGTACTGGATTTGCCACCCCTTCTAATCTTCCTAGGAAAAGGTTCCCTGTCACCGGATCTGCATAGTTATCAGTCTAATGGCCCCTTCCAAGCCCTCCCTGATGCTCCCTCTAACAATCCACTCCTAGCCAGTGGAGACCTTCCCTGAAAGTGCAAAGACACCCAGGAGTGGCTGCTCAGCTTGCACTCCTCTCTTGCAGTCATGCTGCCCCACAGCTGGGCTCAGCTGCTACCAAAGGCCTCCAGGAGTCCTCTGCTGTGAGATGAATTTTCACAGTTGGGCCTGCAAACCCTCACATGTGCCTAGCTTTACACGTTCCAGTAGCCCCCTGTGTTTGTGGGATTGGACCCTAAGTCCTCAGAGGATACTCGGCAGCAGCAGGTAGAAAATTGTTTGCCTAATCTTACAGTAATTAAAATATCAAACAGAGCACAGCACCAGAAAGTACATGGCTATAGTGCTGCTTATTTTTACATGAGGTAGCTAAAGCTTTCTTGACATACAACTGACTCATTCGGTTATTTGTCTTACATCTAGATATATGTTTAATCAAATATGGTGAACACAGACAAAGTCATTTTCCCAGCAAAAACTTCTTTTCGAGAAGAGAGGCAATTCTGGCTAATGAATTCAGACACTGTTGATTATTTCCTAAAAAGGTAAAACTGAACCAGCATAAAATATAAGGGCAAGTATCTCCGTGTTTCTAGATTTGAATGTGTACATGATTAGAGCAGCTTAGGAAACTTGTTTCACTGCCTCACCACAGGAACTCAGGCTGCGCTTTCTGGTGAGAGAACATCTGCTAGAAAGTCCAGGGCGGAGTGGGGGCACAGCACCACAAGGTGCTTCCAGCTTCACCTGGAGGCACAGAGCCAATCTGTGGCTCCCAGAAAGGGTATGGCTACACAACTGCCGGGGAGGTGCTTCCCAGCATGGGTAGACAGACAAGTGCTAGCTGTGCTCAAGCTAGACTGCTAAAAATAGCAGTGTGGCTACAGCAGCATGGGCAGCAGCTTCAGCTAGCCACCCAAGCACAAACCTGTCTGACCACTCTGGGTGCTTATTCAGGTGGCAAGCCCGAGCCGCTGCCCATGCCATTGCAGCCACACGGCTATTTTTAGCACCTTAGCTCAAGCAGAGCTAGTGCGTGTCTGTCTATTCACACTGGAAAGCATGCGCTCCTCTGCAGAGTAGACATACTCCAAGTGGGAAGGGGAGGAGCTGTGGCCAGTGCAGCCAGGAAATGTGCTTATTCAGCACAGCCTCTACTGTCAGTTAAAGCTGCTCTCCACTGACGGAATCTGATGGGAGGAGATGCGGGGGTTCAAAGTTGCACGCACCTGCACCCACAGTGATGAATCAAGCCCGGCCTCTTTGCAAGTTTTGTTATAGTTATCTGTACCTGTGGGATATGCCACTGATTCACTATGTGATCTTGGACAATCACTTCAGCTAAAATCCTGGACCTGGTAACTGGCCTGGATAGTGAAGGTAGGTATTGGGTAGGTGCACGGGAATGGGCGAAGGCTGGGGACGAGAGGTAAGAGTCAAATGAGAGGATGCCATGAAGTTGCCAGTGGCTAAAGTAATCTACATGGGGGCCTTACATCTCCGTCCCTCACACCACGGTGGAATGTGCGGGGATGAGAAACAGGGTATCTGCTCATCAACAGACATTGGTCCCACACTCCATGCCTGCTGTTTCCCTTTTTCCTTGCAATGCAGGCCAGAAAACTCACAAGGAGCTGAACTCTGTGGGGTTGCACACCCTCTGCGGAGCCCCAACCTCCAGTCCCCCCCTCCAAACTCCTGCATAGTGAAATTAACACTGTTTCAGCAACAAAACTCTATGAGCCCAATACAGGGGGCTAGATTTGCCCCTTAGAGCCAGATCTTAAACAATGCATGTGCACTTTTTCATGTGGCCATCTTAGGCATGTGCAACCTCAGACATGAGTCCATTTTGGCCTTGCAAGCTATTAGGTCTTGAGTAAACACATTTGCATACAACTGTGCAAAGCTCAGCTTACACACACACCGGTATTCGTGTGCCCTAAATCAGGTGGTCAGGTGTATGTGCACCTTTGACGACTTAACCTATCCATGTGTGCTGTGACTATCCAAGTGTGAAATGGGTATAATAAAGGAGATAAAACAGGAGTGATATCATGGTAGGGGTCTACTATAGATCACCAAATTAGAAGGAGAAGGTGGATAAGGCATTTATAGAACAAATAACAGAAATATCCAAAACACAAAAGCTGGTATTAATGGGGAACTTTAGCTACCCGGACATCTGCTGAAAAGTAATACATCAAAAAACAAAATGTCCTAACAAGGAGGAATTGGTTGTGAATCTGAAGGCTGAAGGCAATTTGGATGAAAGTGACCATGAAATGATAGATGTTATGATTCTAAGGAAATGAAGGAGTGAGAGCAGCAGAATACGGACAACTGACTTAAAAAAACCCAGACATTAACAAACTTAGAGATCTGGTAGGTAAGATCTCATGGGAAGAAAATCTAAGAGAAAAAAGAGTTCAGGAGAGCTGGCAATTTCTCAAGGAAACAATATTAAAGGTGCAATAGCATTATCCCAATGTGAAGGAAAGATAGGAAGAATAGTAAGATGCCAAAATGAAACTATCCGGAGCTTTTTAATGACTTGAAAATCAAAAAGAATCCTACAAAAAATGAAAACATGGAGATACTGGGCAATCCGCTGCCACAGGTTCTTTGGCAGACCTGCTTTGTTTCTTGCCTCATTAAGGGTAACTTTCCCGCACCACTCTGCCATCATCGGGGGGACCATTGCTGCACACAGGCGAGCCGCATAAAGGCCAGAAGACTCTCCCTTGATTCCCTGCTCACCCTCAGCAGCGAGATATCTTCCATAATAAACACAGCCTGTGGAAAATGTGGGGTCAAGAATGATAATCAGGCCACCCCTACAGTGCTGGCTCTTCCGAAGAGCCACATGCCCAGTGTACAGTACGGTCCTGGAATGCTGATTTCCCCTGCTCCTGCAGTTACTCACCATTTTGAAGGTCTTGGGGCTCATGTGTGCTTGCCTGGGGTCAGCCAGTTAAAAATAAAAAAATTATTGGAGATATCCTATCTTCTAGAACTGGAAGGGACCTTGAAAGGTCATCGAGTCCAGCCCCCTGCCTTCACTAGCAGGACCAAGTACTGATTTTGCCCCAGCAAAGGATTGAACTCACAACCCTGTGTTTGGCAGGCCAATGCACAAACCACTGAGCTATCCCTCCAGTTAGTGACAGCACCTCCATGAATGCCACAAGCAATCTCATGTTGTAGCTACTACACGTAGCGAGATCAATATCAAACGCGTCCTGCCTTTGTAGTTTAAGGAATAACTCCACTGCCACTCGTGATGTGTTAGTGAGAGCAAGCAGCACATTGATCAACAGTGCGGGATCCATTCCTGCAGACCGAAGAGGCAGGGCACGCAGTACACAAACGGTTGAAAGATGGTGCCAAATGCGGACGGAATCACAGGGATTGCTGGGATGTGAAGCAATACATCACGGGGCATTGGGACAGGACCCAGGATGCCCCGCGACCCACTTCACCTTCCCACAACTCTTAGCGGCAGAAGAGGAAGAGATGCTCTGTGGGATAGCTGCCCAGAGTGCACCGCTCCGAATACCGAAGCAAGTGCCGCAAATGTGAACACACTATTGCGCAGGCAGCTGACAGTGTGAACACACAACAGCAGTTTTCCTTCAGCAGTCTCTGAGCGGTGATGTAACTGCCAGCAATATAATTCTGCCAGTGTAGACATACCCTTAGATGTATTCAAGTCAGTAGGGTCTGATGAAATTCATCCTAGGGTATTTAAGGAACTAGCTGAAGCAATCTCAGAACCATTAGTGATTATCTTTGAGAACTCATAAACAATGGTCGAAGTCCCAGAGGACAGGAAAAGGGCAAATATATTACTTATCTTTAAAAAGGAAAACAAACAAGATCTGGGGAATTATAGACCAGTCAACCTAACTTCCATACCTGAAATGATACTGGAACAAATTATTAAACAATCGGTTTGTAAGCATCTAGAGAACATAGGATTATAAGGACTAGCCAATAGGTATGCACTAAGAACAAATCATGCCAAACCAATCAAATTTCCTTCTTTGACAGGGTTACTGGCCTACTGGATAAGCAAGAAGCTGTAAACATTGTATACCTTGATTTTAGGAAGGCTTTTGACACAACCTCAATTGACGTTTTCATAAGCAAACTAGAGAAACGTGGTCTTGATGAAATTACTATAATGTGGGTGCATAACTGGGTTGAAAGACCATAGTCAAAAAGTAGTTATCAATGGTTCGCTGTCAAACTGGGAGCAGATATCTAGTGGGGTCCCTCAAGAGTCTTACCTGGCTCTGGTACTTTTCAATATTTCCATTAATGATTTGTATAATGGAGTGGAGGGTGTGACGTTGTGCAGTCTATATGGTTTTATAAAAATATAAGTGAGTATAATGTAACTGGGATATGCTTCATGCAAAAGGTCTCTTGTAAGGTATCATTACAAAGCTTATAATCTACTGAGTGTGATCATCCTATTTGTAGAAATGTACCACTCTTGTATCTAAAACTAGAAATATAAAATGTAACTCTGAGGGCCTATTGTAATTATGTAAAGTGTGGGCCATTAATGATGGTTTGGAATCTTGATGACTCCCATTGTCTGCAGATGGCTGTTTACCTGTGAGTCTCCCTGTATATGTGTGTGCTGGCAAGTGAGTAATGAAGTCTTGCAGTGACATGTGATCATGTCACCTGAACTGGAATCCATCTTTAACCTGGTGCTTTTCCAGTGAGGGGGGGTGGAAACTGAGAGAGACAAAGGGTTCCCGCCTTATGCAAAAGATATATAAAGGGGTGGAAGAGAACAGAGAGGGAGAGGAGCCATCATGGAGAATCCCCTAGATAACACCTAAGCTGGAACAAAAGCTGTACCAGGGGAAAGAATTGTGCCCAGGCCTGGAAGGTGTCCAGTCTGAGAAAAACTTACTGAAGCATCTCTGAGGGTGAGATTATCTGTATTTAGTTTGATTAGGCATAGATTTGCGCATTTTATTTTATTTTGCTTGTGACTTACTTTGTTCTGTCTGTTACTACTTTGAACCACTTAAATCCTACTGTCTGTATTTAATAAAATCACTTTTTATTTAGTAATTTACTCAGAGTATGTATTAATACCTGGGGGAGCAAACAACTGTGCATATCTCTCTATCAGTGTTATAGAGGGCGAACAATTTATGAGTTTGCCCTGCATAAACTTTATGCAGGGTAAAACGGATTTATCTGGGTTTAGACCCCATTGGGAGTTGGGCATCTGAGTGCTAAAGACAAGCACACTCCTGTGAGCTGGTTTTCAGGTAAACTTGCAGCTTCGGGACAACTGATTCGGACCCTTGTTCTGTGTTGGAGTCAGACAGGAGTGTCTGACTCAGCGAGACGGGGTGCTGGAGTCCTGAGCTGGCAGGGAAAACAGAAGCAGGGGTAGTCTTTGCACATTGGGTGGCAGCTCCCAAGGGGGTTTCTGTGATCCAACCCGTCACAGTGGCGTAGTCGAGCAGGATCTGTGCACAGCTGATTGCTTTGAGATACTGGTAGTGATTTTAAGTGAGTTTTAAGTGTGGTGGCTGGAGAACAGACAAAGTGGTTACTGGTTTGTTATTTTCTGTTTGCTTATTTCGGGAAAGGGAAGTAGGGACAGAAAAGGAAGCAAAATAAGTAAGAATGAAGATCAAAAGAAGCTAAAACTACACAAGTTGCAAATTGCCCAGAAAGACTGAACAATGGGCGCTGGGGATGTCTCTGTTAACTAAGAAGCCCCTGAGCTGAGAGCATCTCAGTTTCAGTGAACTGCAGATGGGTGTGGCCCAACCTCTGTCTGTGCTGAAGCTGACTGGAGTGTCTAACCTAGCAAGACAGGAGGGGAGGGGTGCCTGTTCTGGCAGGAGGGTGTTCTCTGTGGTATCCCAGCTCATCAAGTGATGGTCTCAAGGGAAGACAAATGGAAATTGATGTACAATTTGCCTGGGAAAAGGCTGCCCTGGAAAAAGAAAAGGCTGCCCACCAGCCTGGACTTAAGAGACAAAGCAATTAAGACCCAGAAGCATGACCTGGCTGTAATGGAGTGGAAGAGGTGCACAGAGACATGTATCCTGGAGCTGGAAGTTGGGGTCCTGGTGACTGCTGCGGTGGGAACAAACCCCAAGGACTCTAGCTGGAAGCAAACCCAACCTGAGTGAAAGGGGGGGGATTTTGCTGGCCAGCGAAAGGTCTCTCATAGCTGGTAGCTGTGAGCCTACAGCTGGATCAGGGTCTCTTTCCCTTTTGGGGGACACAGGAGTGTCTGCCCCATAGGGGAGCCCAAAAACGAATTTTAGGTATACTGCCTCTGCCATGGTCAGTGTCCAAGTCTCTGGCAGTAAGTTCAGGAGGAGGGTGTGACGTTGTGCAGTCTATATGGTTTTATAAAAATATAAGTGAGTATAATGTAACTGGGATATGCTTCATGCAAAAGGTCTCTTGTAAGGTATCATTACAAAGCTTATAATCTACTGAGTGTGATCATCCTATTTGTAGAAATGTACCACTCTTGTATCTAAAACTAGAAATATAAAATGTAACTCTGAGGGCCTATTGTAATTATGTAAAGTGTGGGCCATTAATGATGGTTTGGAATCTTGATGACTCCCATTGTCTGCAGATGGCTGTTTACCTGTGAGTCTCCCTGTATATGTGTGTGCTGGCAAGTGAGTAATGAAGTCTTGCAGTGACATGTGATCATGTCACCTGAACTGGAATCCATCTTTAACCTGGTGCTTTTCCAGTGAGGGGGGGTGGAAACTGAGAGAGACAAAGGGTTCCCGCCTTATGCAAAAGATATATAAAGGGGTGGAAGAGAACAGAGAGGGAGAGGAGCCATCATGGAGAATCCCCTAGATAACACCTAAGCTGGAACAAAAGCTGTACCAGGGGAAAGAATTGTGCCCAGGCCTGGAAGGTGTCCAGTCTGAGAAAAACTTACTGAAGCATCTCTGAGGGTGAGATTATCTGTATTTAGTTTGATTAGGCATAGATTTGCGCATTTTATTTTATTTTGCTTGTGACTTACTTTGTTCTGTCTGTTACTACTTTGAACCACTTAAATCCTACTGTCTGTATTTAATAAAATCACTTTTTATTTAGTAATTTACTCAGAGTATGTATTAATACCTGGGGGAGCAAACAACTGTGCATATCTCTCTATCAGTGTTATAGAGGGCGAACAATTTATGAGTTTGCCCTGCATAAACTTTATGCAGGGTAAAACGGATTTATCTGGGTTTAGACCCCATTGGGAGTTGGGCATCTGAGTGCTAAAGACAAGCACACTCCTGTGAGCTGGTTTTCAGGTAAACTTGCAGCTTCGGGACAACTGATTCGGACCCTTGTTCTGTGTTGGAGTCAGACAGGAGTGTCTGACTCAGCGAGACGGGGTGCTGGAGTCCTGAGCTGGCAGGGAAAACAGAAGCAGGGGTAGTCTTTGCACATTGGGTGGCAGCTCCCAAGGGGGTTTCTGTGATCCAACCCGTCACAGAGGGTATGGTTATAAAATTTGTAGACGACACCAAACTGAGAAGGAAGACAGGATTAGAATTCAAAATGTCTTTGACAAATTGGGGGATTGTTCTGAAATCAACAAGACAAAATTTAATAAAGACAAGTGCAAATTACTACTCTTATGAAGGAAAAATCAAATGCACAACTACAAAATGAGGAATATCTAGCTAGGCAGTAGATTTCAGAAAAGGATCTGTGGGTTATAGTGGATCACAGATTGAATATGAGTCAAAAATGTGATGTAATTGTGAAAAAGACAAATATCATTTCGGTGTATATTATCAAGAGTGTCATATGTAAGGCACTGGAAGCACCTCTCCTGTTCTAGTAGGCACTGGTCAAGCCTCAGCTGGAATGCTGTGTCCAGTTCTGGGATCTACACATCAAGAAAGATGTGGATAAACTGGAAAGAGTCCACAAAAGACCAACAACAATGATGAAAGGTTTCGAAAACCTAACCTAGGAGGAAAGATTAAGAGAAAAGGTTAAGGTTCTTGAGAAAAGATGACTTGGGGGAGGGGTGACCTGATAACATTCTTCCAATATTTTAAGGGCTGTTATAAAGAGGACGATGATCAATTGTCTTCCCTGTCCACTGAAAGTAGGACCAAAAATAATGGGCTTAATCTGCAGCAAGAGAGATTATGGTTAAATATTAGGGAAAACTTTCCAACTACACCGCTACCTCGATATAACGCGACCCGATATAACACAAATTTGGATATAACGCGGTAAAGCAGTGCTCTGGGGGGGCAGGGCTGCGCACTCCGGTGGATCAAAACAAGTTTGATATAACGCGGTTTCACCTATAACGCCTTAAGATTTTTTGGCTCCCGAGGACAGTGTTATATTGAGGTAGAGGTGTATAATGGTAGTTAAGGACTGGAATAGGCTTCCAAGGAAGGTTGTGGAATCCTCATCACTGGAGGTTTTTAAGAACAGGTTAGAAAAACACCTGCGAGTAATGGTCTTGGTATAGTTGGTCCTACCTCAGAGCAAGGGGTTGGACTAGATCAGTGGTTCTCAACCAGGCATACATGTACCCTTGGCGGTGCACAGAGATCTTCCCGGGGATGCATCAAATCATCTAGATATTTGCCTAGTTTTACAACAGGCTACATGAAAAGCACTAGCAAAGTCAGTTCAAACTAAAATTTCATACAAACAATAACTTGGTTATACTGCTCTATATGCTATATCAGTGTTTCTCAACCTGGGGGTCATGATTTACTTTATAATTGCATGGTAAAAATGAGAACATAAACAATTTTTCAGTAATAGTGTGCTGTGACACTTTTGTATTTTTTATGTCTGCTTTTGTAAGCAAGTAGTTTTTAAGTGAGGTGAAACTTGAGGGTACACAAGACAAATCAGACTCCTGAAAGGGATACAGTAGTCTGGAAAGGTTGAGAACCACTGGACTAGATGACCTCTCAAGTTCCCTTCCAGCCCTACATTTCTATGATTCTGTGATAATACTTTTCTCTCTTACAAACATGTTATAAGACTTAATTAATTAAGGTTCATAAAACACTTTGAGAACCTAGCCTGAAAGGCATTACAAAAGTTGCAAAATAATATTTTTATTCTAAAGGATAAGACATTGCATCCAATATTTCAATTCTGACTGAATTTAAAATGTCAATTTTCTGCTCCTTCATAGAGCAGATGTATCCACACTGTTATCTACCTCTAGGAGGAGAGGTGACACCTTTCATATTATATAGTATCAGATTTCATCTGAACAGATGTTGCCAACTTTGCCCAATATATGACCAGTTCTAGGCCTTGATCCACATGAACTGCTCGCATTGATATCAGTGAAAATTTCACTGAAGATAAAGAGTAGTATATGGCACTATATAGGTTCTGGTGTGAGTTTTTGCCCATTGGAACTATCTTAAGCCATCAAAGCAAAACTTAGAAGGTTCTTGTTATTATTTATTTGTATTGCGATAGCATCTAGTAGCCATATACCAGTCATGGACCAGAGCGTTGTTAGTAGGCATGGGGACCAGGGCCCCATTGTGCTAGGTGCTGTACAAACAAAGCAGAGAAAGATAGTCCCTGCCTCCAGGACCTAATATTAAATCTAAAATTGATCTGTCTTGATAGCTTTTGTCACACAATATTTAAATTCATAACTTAATGTTTCTAACCGCAGTTCATATTTCTTTTCACACACCAATCATTCTTGCAGCTCAAAATACACCTCTACACCAATATAACACTGTCCTCGGGAGCCAAAAAATCTTACTGCATTCTAGGCAGCGGCGGCTCCAGGCACCAGCGCTCCAAGCGCGTGCCTGGGGCGGCAAGATGCGGGGGGCGCCCTGCCAGTCCCTGCGAGGGCGGCAGTCAGGCCGCCTTCGGCGGCATGCCTGCGGGAGGTCTGCCGGTCCTACAGATTCAGCGGCAATTCGTCGGCGGGTACGCTGAAGCCGTGGGACCGGCGGACCTCCCGCAGGCATGCCGCTGAATCCGCGGGACTGGTGACCTCCCGCAGCCAAGCCGCCGAAGGCGGCCTGCCTGCCGTGCTTGGGGCAGCAAAAAAGCTAGAGCCGCCCCTGGTTATAGGTGAAACCGCGTTATATTGAACTTGCTTTGATCCGCCGGAGTGCGCAGCCCGGCCCCCCCAGAGCGCTGCTTTACTGCGTTATATCCGAATTCATGTTATATCGGGTCGTGTTATATCGGGGTAGAGGTGTACATTAATTTGTTGAATATGATACAGTAGATAAACTGGTGTAGACATGCATTACCTCTAAACAGCATCTGTGCAATTGTTTATTTATAATCAGGTGCACAATATCTCAGGCATTTAAAAATATGTGGTTTTGAGTTACAACGATGACCAGATTAGGGATTCCAACTATGTAATTCTTTCTTTCTTTCTTTCTTTCTTTCTTTCTTTCTTTCTTTCTTTCTTTCTTTCTTCTAAAGTGATCATTGCTACCATTCAAAACTGTAGGGGTGTGTAGAGATGAGTTTCATCAAATGTTATTAAGGACTCAGCAGTAATGTCTTCATTCAGGTAAAAATTTCACTGAAGTCAATGGGAATTTGGCGTGAATGAGAATATGCAACTATAATATATACAGAATATGTAACATGGCTGAGTTAATATTGCATTAAACCACAACTCTTTCCTGATGTTTGGATAGACCTGAAGACTAGTGGAAGTATAGTTAGGCCAATGCTGAGTGCTTATGAAAATCTTGCCCTTATACCACACCATATCGTCATGTATTCAAAGTCTCTCTCATTCTCTCTGAGGCAGGGACAGTGTTAATTAAAAAAAAAAGAAATAGAAGTTATTAAGATAAGTAAATAGCCTCCAGATCACCCTGGTATCAGATTTGAGATTGGTGCTCATTTGGAAGCACTCGACTACTTACAGAAATGGTAGGTACATTACATAATACTTATTCAGGTCAAAAATGGTTTTGCATGTATTGCAAACTGTCTGTAGTTTAAGGTTTTTGTTTATATTAAAAAATAATGTGCTTTGGTTCAAAGAGGAATTTACTCCTATGTCTTGTGATATATAGGAGGTCAAACTAGAATACTAGATTATCCCTTCTGACTTTATAATCTATGAAATCTATGAATCTTTCTCTCTGCATGTGT
This sequence comes from Emys orbicularis, assembly GCF_028017835.1. Classification (NCBI taxonomy): domain Eukaryota; kingdom Metazoa; phylum Chordata; order Testudines; family Emydidae; genus Emys; species Emys orbicularis. The sequence goes on along the minus strand of NC_088684.1, from coordinate 232,966,029 downwards.
AACACTGATTGATTTACAAAAAATAAATCTGTAGCTAGAATTCTTAACATCTGAACTTCAGTACGGACAACTGCCAAGATACTGTAGGTCCATGTTTGGGTCTAGTAACATAGTTACTTTACAAAATGTATTAACTTATGCATTATATTGTATGAGTACGTTTTAGAAGGACCTTGGAAATGACAAGCCAATGTTCTGTGTTTTAACCCAACACCTCTACTCTGTAATTCATTATTTATTGTCTTTAGCTCTGTAATCCTGCAATATTGTGAATTTAGTGTCTCACAGCAAATGGGGGATGTGCTTTGCTTCTCTGGCTATGTGATGCTCTATCTGAGAAAAATATCTTCTAACATCTGTAGAGGTTTTGATTAATAGGATGTGCTTCAGGATTTTTTTGATGAAGAAAATCAAGTGAATTAAAATCATTTGGATAATGTTATAGATAATTTACAATAGAAAATGTGATACACACAAAAAATATTTAGGGTACAGAGTCTAGCAATTTCTTTAAAATTTCACACAAGTCTAGACTACAAACAGATGGTACAGTTAGGAAAAAACTGGAAGGCAAAATATAACCACCATGCCACCTGAACAATGCCCCTGCTTATCTCAGGCTATATTTTAGATCAACTTCCAAAGTATTTTTCTAAATCATAAAACTCTCTTGAGCTCTATTTCCTAAAGACAAACTGGTCTGTAAAGATACATCAGTCAAGCAGAAGATTAATTCCTGTTGCATAAAGTTGTTTTTGGCACAAAAGTCAATATTTAGAAGAAAGAAAGCAGTTGTATTATGCAAGTTAGCAGAGTGCATAAATCTTTGCAGCAGGTTATAGCAAGATTATGATACTATCCACAGGTAATATGATGGAAGCATTTCCTTAGCAGAGCCTTCCTAATCGTGGTCATCCATTTAACGGTGTGAGCCAAGTTAACGAGGTCATACTGAATCACTTCTTGTCACTTTCCTTTTGGATGCAATCAGACCAAATATAAAACAGTAATATATTAAAAGAGGTCACAAAACACAGTAGTTCTGTAAAGAGTGAGCTGTCTATATAAAGCTGTGAGCCAGATTTTGCCTTAGATTAAGCAATGGGATGCACAGGCCCCGAAAAGCAGATTAAAACCCCAGAACCTAGGAAAACCATGTTGGTAAAATAACCTTGCTCAATCTGGCTATCTCGCAAAATTCCAGTTAGGTTCTAAGGCTCACCAAGCCACAAAGTCTGCTTGGGGCAGGGGTACAATTATTTATTTAATTCTGCAGATTCAAGTTACGTTCTTTGACTAGACTTCTTGGCAACTTTTGAAATGGTAGCATCAAGGGCATCCGAAGGGATGAGGTGAGACCACACTGTCAAAAATTCCAGCCAACTTGAATGCTGCTAGAGCAGTGGCTCACAGTAGGACCTGTCTTCCCCAGAGCTAGCAACAGGTGGCCCCGCCCCTGGAAGGACACTTTGTTTCCATTTCCATTTCCCCAGCCCATCTCTCAAACCACGCCGCCTTGGGGCAGGGGAAACCCATTACTGTATTATCAGCTATGCTTTCTTTTGACACAGGTTGGGCCTGATCTAAAGTCCAAGCCATCTGGAGTTTTTCCATTGATTTCAATGGGCTTTGGATCAGCAATGTTGGGGGACTGATGGAAACAGCTTTGGTTTGATCTGAGTCCTATTGACAACATCATTCAGCAGCAGAAGCTATTCTTTAAGGCCCTCTCTTTGTGCTGTGGTGTGCCTTTGGGATCAGCGTTAGCATCATTCCTCTTCCCTTTTTCAAAAAGTCACGGCAGAGAGACAGCACAGTTCATGTTTAAGTGGCTGGACTAGGGGTCAGGAAACCTGGGTACTATTCTTGGCTCCGCCATTGGCAGGTTGTGTGACCTTGGACAAGCCACTTTGCCTCTCCGTGCCTCAGTTTCCCCATCTGTAAAATGAGAACAAAGATTGTTACCTTCCTTTGTACACTACCTTGAAATCTTACATATGAGCTAAGTATTAGTATTCAGGATCATAGAGGTCACCCCTTCCCTCATTCATAATCCGCCTTTTCCCCCTTGTTGAAATGAGTTATATATACCAGTGATGTCAGATATCATTCTGGTAGTGCATTATCCTAAGGGCAGATTAGGTTTGACATGCAAAGTTACACCAGTTCCACGTCTTCCTGGACAGCTATTTAAAAAAAAAACCACCCAAAAACATTTACTTGGCACCACTCAAATGAGTGAAGTTACTCACATGCCAAAGTATACACATGATTGGGCCTGTAATTCTTATTTCAATCAGTATTGCTAGTGTCAAGATATCACCTTTATTCTGACATTCAGAGCCATCATGCTTGACAAAATTAGGTACATGGTTTTAGGCAAAGCCGTTAGAAATTCTACATTTACTAGATGCAGATAACTGGTCAAGCCTACTTGGCAAATAGAAAACAAAATGAAAATATGTATGCACGTTTCATAAATTTATCTGCATGAATTTACCTTCTTTATAAATTCCACCATCATGATGACTTGTTTTAGGCCTAGACTAGAAAAAGCTAACAAATATGAATTTCTTGAAATAGGGGGAGAAAAGAGGTCTATTTGAAATAAACAAAAAAGTTAACATTCAATTTTCTTGGCAAGATTTGCTTGTATTGTTCATCAAATAAATGTACATTATGTCTTGCGCTGTTACTCAGCTGTGATCTTGTAATGTGTTCTCTGCATCCTGTCAGACATATGATCCTTTGTCCCATAATAGACCCAACTATCTCACAACCAGCTGAGCTCAGGGTCATTCCTGGGTCATGCTGGTTAAAGATGGCTGTCAATTCATTGCCTGATTCTCAAATGCACTTTAAATCACCTTCATCTTACTTATGCTGATGCTTTCCAGTGATCGGTATAGACGTAGCTACAACATCTATATGCAGTTCAGGGAAATGATTTGTAGAACTACTGAAAACTTATCCTCATATATGTTTGTGTAAAGTCCAATGCAGCCAGCATTAGTTTAAAATATAAATTGCTATATTATATAAAACAAGAGCTGTTTTAAATACTTTTCCCATAAAGTAAATAAACCATTATGGTTTTCATCTGTCTTGGAAATATAGAAGATTTTAAAATTTTGCAACTATCCGTTCAAAGTGGAAAGGTAATTATTAGTCAGTCAAAAATATGCAGCAAAAAGAGTAATTGCATGCTAAGACATTTTAACTTGGGTAATGTATCACCTGGTGTTTTTATTGTGATAAACACCTCTTTCAGATCCATGGGCCTATACAACTTCTTAATGTTTGTCACAAGTCTCTATGGTATAGAGGAAAGACAGGCCTTAATTGTAAATATGCACATGCTTTATTGCCAGTACAATGGCATGAACACATTTAACAGGATTGTCATTCCAGTTAATTACACTGATTTTGGCATGTACCTATCACATATAAAATTGATAGTGTCTTCAGACCTGTTAGGAGCATTACAATATATTGCATCTTTCTGACTAAGGTTAAGAATATTAGGGAGGTGAAGACTAGCAGAAGACAAGAGTGGCTGCATACTGAGTGAACACTGTTTTTAAACAGCAAAATCTTCTTTTAACAAACACTTAGATCACTCAAAAACAATGAATTTTCTGCATTTTTACTTTGTGCTCTCCAGCCCCACCCCCATCCCCAGGCAAAGACAACAATCTTCATTAGGCCGACCAGTCATCAAAACAGTCTTGGACTTTTTAAAAATCCTGGCCTAGTTCACTACATGCAAACCTAGGCACCCAAGCAGATGGTAGCACTTACTGGCGATGCTGACGAAAAGGAGAGGAGGAAGAAAATTGGGCAGCCATTGGAAGAATCCTTTCTGACAAGGTAAACTACCAGCTTCTATGACTCCCCTGGAGCAAAAGTCTGAGTTTTTGAATTCTACAATGAATGATATGGGGGAAATGAATGAGATGAAACAAATAGCAAGCCAGTGTGAAATGAAGTGAAATGCACACTCTAGCCTTGTCCTAATGACTATAAGTTCTCAAAACCAATCTCCAGTGAAAAATGATACCGTTCTGGAAAGGCAGGTAGAAGTACTAGAAAATGAAGTATCCTGCTCCCAATATGAATATTTTGGGCATTCCAACAGGGAAGTGGAAGGAAGCATGCACATCTTCCCTGATTCATAACCACAACATAAAATTCTTGTGTTGTTTTGTTCAGGGTTTAAGAAAAAAAGCCTATAAACTTGTATCCAAAACAAAAAAATCCTCCATTTTCTATCAACCTCATCAAGTGACCCAGTTATCTTTTAAGGAAAATCAACCTTTAGCCATGCAGGGTTACAGACAAACCACATGTGCATAAGACAATGTTTCAAGGGATTCAAGCTAACAATAGAATAGGAAAGCATTGTTACATTACACGTGAGAAGGCTAGTAGGGTGCATCAAAAAGGGAATTATAAACAAGACTGAGGAAAATAAATTCTTGTAAAAGGCCCTAGTGAAGCCCCATTTGGAATACTATTTCCTGGTTTGAGCACTTTGCCAACCCAGCAATTTCAAATTCTATATAAGTTCCAGAGAAGGTATCCTAAACTGATCAAAAGCAATGAATAGTCTTAGCTATGATGATAGTCTGGAGAACTTAGCTGATAAGGGTTGGAGAAGAGGACACTATTGGTGAATCTTATTGCAGTGAACAAGTGCCTAAGGGTATGTCTACACTATCATTAAAAACCCACGACTAGCCTATGCCAGCTGACTCAGGTTCACAACGGGGCTTGGGCTAAGAGGCTGTTGAATTGCAGTGTAGACATTCAGGCTCAGGCTCTAGGACCCTGTAAGGTGTGAGGGTCCCAGAGCTCATGCTGCATCTCAAGCCCAAACATCTACACTGCAATTACGCATCCCCTTAGCCTGAGTGCCATGAGCCCAAGTCAGCTGGCACGGGCCAGTTGTGGGTTTTTAATTGCGGTGTAGACATACCCTAAAAGATTATCTCAGAGTTGGCTGAGGATTTATTCATATTGAGTGGCAGCTGGAGAACATGTGGACATGCCAATATTTGTAAAAAAGAAAAATGTAGGGTATATATAAGGAGAGCCTCTTTATTTCCTTTCCCCTAAGAAGACAATCATAACATTTACCGTTCTTGGCCCTTGGAGATATGGGCAGAATTCACCTAGCTATGAGTCAAGAAAAGGTAATGTTTCCAACAGCAGCAGTATTTCAGAGTACCTAAAGGATTCAGTGACTAATTATGGTTATTCTTATTCATATGCCCAGTTAAATTGATCTTCCTATTTGAAGTCTAAATAGAATTTCCCCAGGTCATATTACCAGGGTCCTTGGGGAGGTTGGGGGAGGGTGCCTTCCTTTGGACACTGAGCAGCCATTGGGATCAAATGGGTGTTCTTCAAGACATGGCCATTGGTAGACCTCTCTCCTTTCTCCCTTTTTCTGTCTGAGCTCAGGTTGTCTCGGTCCCTTAAGTAAATAACTGTGCACCAACTTCTGTAGTCCTTTCTCTGGCAGTTTTCTCACTAAAATCAATGGGTCTTCTGACGAATAAGATTGCCAGGATTTGACCCTTAGCGATTAAAGGACGTTTTTCTTTGAAAGTTACTGGAGAACTTTATATCAAATATTAGAAAGTATGGGGAGCCTGGGGGAAAATGTACTTTTGACCATGATAATAATAATCTTCTTACTTACAAACTCCTTGTTATGATAAGTGTACAATAAAGTCTGGATTACTTAATGTGCTTCTAATCACAGTTTACTTTTATTCATTTTGCTTGTGCCATCTGGTCGAATTTTTGGAGGGTTGATATTTATCCCTCACCCTGAATACATAGAAACAAAAATAGATGTATATTTTAAAGTCTGTAGAGGGCAGAGTTTGAGTCTGTTGGTTTTGGCATTGCTCCTTCAAAGGGGATAATGGAAAGTGCAAAAAAGGGCCTGCCTTAAGTATTAAAAAGAAGAACATATATATGACATTCTCATAATCATAAAAAGAATTGATACATACACTGCACACTTAACTTGGAAGTTTCATACATTTTACCATTTAAGGTGATCTTCAAAGGTGTTTAAATTGGGGGGGGGGGGAGTCCTTGATCATTTTATTTAGTTCTGTAAAGTGATAGCATATGAATTAACAGCATCCTTATCTTATTGGCATGAAATATATAACATGAATATACTCAAACACAATATACAATATGTCTCAGATCTCCCATTCATCTTTTGATGATTTTTCAGTCTATCTGAGGAGACAAGGACTTAATGAAATAAGAGACTACAGGTGAAAATTGGGGGAAGCTTTCACCCATTCTGACTTGCAAAGCCCACAAAGAAGCACTGATTACACCCACAAGCACATGCAAACATTTTTTTATACCTAGATAGAATGGGCTTTAGGCCTGATCCTGCTCCCACTGAAGTCCCTAGCAGATATGCAGATATCCTCAAGGCAAAAAAAATCTAGGAACAGGCTGAAAGGTTTGGACATACTTGTGTATTCACTGAGATGTTTACTATACATGCTGCAAACCAGAATATTGACAAGAAAGCAAAAGAGCATCTGCTTTTGGACTGATTGGTTCAAGCCAGCTTTCCACAGCTTCATTAACAACTTTTTTTTTAACTGAAAATTGTCATTTAAAATATTGTTCAAAGCTTTTCATTTTATCATTCATCAGATTGAACCAAAACATTCTATTATGCACTTTAGCCAAAGATCACTTTGTCTTTCAGTTAGGACTCATCTTTTAATACAACAGCAGGGGACTATAGAGTCAGTGCTTAAAATCAATATAACTATAAATTATATGTAAAAGGAAACATTGGCCTGAAACAGCAGATTTATTAGCAAAGTAGGTAACTTCATATTGCTAGAGTACATTAGTTTTATAAAGTAAGAGAGAAAGAGACAGAAAGAGAGATCAATTATATTGTGGGTTCACTGTTGCTTTTAATGCTGCATTTATAGTAACTCCTTCTCACCTATTATTTTAACTTCTTGTAAAATGTCACACTGAAAAATAGATAGTCACTACTGAGCCCAGGCCTGTAGTTCTTTCTCATACAAAACTCCTGCTGACTGCAATGAGTAAGGACTGCAAGATGGGTCCCTATTATAGATTATATTTATAACCTGGTTAAGACTGGTTATTATGGGGCCTACTCCTATTGCTGTTGCAGTGAAAGGGATCATATACTAAGACTACAGTTAAGATTCTTTTTAAAGGCAAGTTTTTCATATTCACTTCAGGCTATTCATACCTTGTTTGGGAAAATTATCCTCTCTGATACTCGGTGTGTACTTTGATTGCATATTCTGTACGTAATTTGCTGGCAGAACTCCCAGTTGATATCCCATGAAGATGGTGCAATAGATAAGACCGTGTCTACACTAGGCGGCATAATGTGGCTACATGAGTGATTTTAGAGCATCACAGCTGTATTGGTGCAGCTGTGCTGCTGTAAGCTTGTAAGTGTAGACATGACCCGCAAGACTCCCATTGATTTCATTGGGACAGGGCTGCCCCCTCCTACCTGCTCTACATTCACAGCAAATTGGAGAGGAGTATTTTGCTCCTTGTTTGGTATGTATATGCCTGTATGCGCACATTTAGGGCTTGGCCCAAAGCCCATTGAAATCAATGTGAAGTCTTTCCATAGACTTCAATTGGCTTTGGATCAAGCCTTTACATGGTTTATGAGTCTTTAAGGACCTAATCCTGCTCCCATTGGCATCTTGCTACTGACTTCAGTGGAAGCAGAATTGAATCCTAAATGTCTACAAAATGTGGATATACTAATAAATGTATGGTCATTCTCAAAATACTCCTGTGTAGTCAAAGAGAAGTGATTCCGTTATAGATTACAATAGACTTTAAAAAAAAAGTCTTATATATATATAAAGTGTTTTGTATATTTTGGCATCTAACTGTCATATAATTTCTAGGTAAATATAGGACTCAGTAGAAGGCACAGTACAATAGCATTGTTTGTATATACCTCGTTATCTCCATACTGATTTATACCTGCCTCTGGAGATTTCCATTACTTGCATCTGAAGAAGTGAGGTTCTTACCCACGAAAGCTTATGCTCCCAATACTTCTGTTAGTCTTAAAGGTGCCACAGGACCCTCTGTTGCTTTTTGTATATACCTTCCTTCATGAATAGTATCACAAGATGCTTTACAGAGAGATTCAAGTTAATGGCAAGAGAAAGGTTTAAAGATGTGATTTAAAGGAAGGAATTTGCTCTTAGTCATAGGTTATTATTCCTACTAGTGTAGTTCTCTGCAGTCCTGTAGTCCACAGGCAGGCCAACTCCCACTGGCAATGGGAAGCTGGCCAATTTTGCAACCATAGGCTCATATCTGAGTGTGATCTACAATACAAAGATGTAATTGCATCTAAACCTTTTGATCTGCAAGCTAAATTGATATTAGCAAGATTTAAATCAATTTAAATGAATCTACATGAAGGGACTGAACTTGTTTAGATTTAAAACCAATTTTAGTTAAAGGGGTGCAACTTTCTAGTATAGACAAGTCTTAGGTATTGTATTATTCATCCCACTGCAGACCTATGTATAGAGACTCCCTGCCCCTTTCTGTGTTGATCTGCATTTCCAGGATTGTTGCGTGCTCTTACAGCACTGACTGAAATAAAAAAAAATTACACACACACACACAAATATATACAGCTAATAAATTACAAAACTACATGTATTGCCCCCAGGGTGCCTCATTTACCTGCAACAACCACTTCTGTATCTGAGCACATTGTTCAGGCTAATGTTGCATTGCTTGAAGTGATGTTTTATGACATGCATCTCAGACAGGATCACCTTTTGGGTTCTAGTTACAATTAGTTTTTACCCCATTTCTAGGACCAGAATGGGGAACTCAACACTGCCTTAACCTGTGTATTTTATTTTACAATGGATCTGTTCCCAGATACATGGGTGAACCTTGGGTTTTCTGACATTCCAGGTCAAATCTGCTGGGATTTGTTCTCAAGATGGACCATTGTCAGGATGGACTAATAGGGCTGAAGAGAATCATTTCCCACCATTTTTGCATGTGCCCAAAAGAGTATTTTACAACTGCTGAGAAACTAATCCTGGATTAGGACTGGATTTTATTCCTATTAAAAATAAATAACCCTGATGAAAGGGTACCATTGTAGGAAAAGCTTTGGCTCATTCATATTTCTGACTTGCAGTGAAAGCCAGGTATGAATTCCCTCCCCAGTCTTATAAATTATCCCCTTCCTGGAGCCACAACCAGATTCCTTTTAATCAGAAAATCTTTTGAGCCAAGCACGTAGTTAATTCTCCGAGAATCTTTCCTGATGTATTCTATTTAACATGATTTTTACAGAAGTATTTTTTTTCAGAATTTACATAAACCTAGTTTTCAGCTTGATGCCTGTGGGTGTCCAGGAGGAAGTAACCCCCACCCTCCATCCTTTGCCCCAGTTTAAGAAGAACCTGTTTTCCTTGTATTTTCTCTGCTCTTTATTTCATGTCACTAGAGCTGACTGACTGTTGAAGATGAGAGAAGATGTTCAGTCCGAAGAGGGAAGCTTCTTTCTTTGGTCTTAGCTGGAAGAGGAATGATGAAAAACATATGGGCTATGAAAAAGTCCAGTCCAATTTTCTGTTTACTAAGCTCGCTGTAAATGTCAACATCTGTCACCAAGTAACCCCAAAAGGTCCGCCCCTTTGCAGGACCCTGATGGCATGTCCAATCCCTCTTCTCCAGTGTACATTGTTGACTTCAGCAGCGTTGACAGAGAGAAAAGGAGGGTTATCCGGTTTGGGGTGATGGGTTTATTAATAGACAAAGGAGATCAGAAGTGATCGCTTTGGATACTCTATTAATCTGCCTTGGCTTTGTAGCTACCATTTTGGGGAAAGCAGAGTTTCTGGGTGAATAGCAATCATGCACCAATCATGAAGCCACCAATGGACGCTGATGTGAACCCTGTTTCCCCCATCCCCCATATGGCCCTAATCACCATAGTATCTGAGCAGTATCATCCATAAAGTATGGCTTGTCCTTAATTCTATCCCCTCTTGAGCTTTGATCATTAAACTTCAGATACAAGGGCCGATCCTGCTCACAACGAAGTTCATAGCGAAACTCCCATGATTAATGTAAATAGTAGGATCGGGCCCCTAGCTTCCGCTCGCTCTTGATTACGGACCTGCATTTTAAAATAAGTCCCCTACCTTCCCCCTCACCCCCCATTTAATGAATTGGCACAGAGCCTTGGGGAAAACAGCTGCTTAGAAAGGACCTCTAAATGCCATCACACAGTGGCCTATAACGATATAAAGACAAAACCGGGACTACAATACACTTAACCTCTCAGCATTAGAAGGTGGGTCTTTATAGCCCATTTCGGCTTCGGCTCTGAAGACTGAAATGATGAACCACTTAGGAGATGCTTCCTCATTCGTTTTGTTTTTAAATGGTCGCTACGGGGATTGTGTGGTTGAGCCCTTTCCTCCACCACTGTGGGCCAACGCCTGGAGTCTTCACTCCGGCAGAAATCCCATTGGCTCCCTGAGTCGGGGCAGCAGGATTCGGCCCTATGAAATCAATGCAACGTGTGTCTGCAGTAGGAGTCTACTCTAGGAGTGACTATAAAGCTAGACTGTCAAAGGTTTCCTACAGGCAAGAACTACCTTCAGGCAAAGATTGAGCAGCTCACTGTAGAGGGGTCTGTGTTTTCTCAAGAGTTTGCGTAGTAACAGCTGGAGTCCGATGGCTCCGAATCTGCTCCCACTGAATGTAATCGAAAATTTCCATTAGCTTTAATGGGCGCAGGATCGGGCCCTTGCTGCATACCCGCTCCAGTCATGTTTTACTGTGGACGCCACCCTGCATATCTTGCTCGGCTGCTGCCCGTTTTCACTTTTTTCCCGTGCAGAATCCTTGTAGAATCAGAGTCTAATATCGGCCGGGTAATATTTACATTAAACAATGGGCACCATAAACCAAGCTGAAAGTTTACATAGGTGTGCAATGGTTTACAACCATTCTAGGTTTGTGAGGTTTTATTAAACTTAGAGGGGGGGAAAAGGCACTGTAAGCAAATAAACTTGAAAGAAAAAACTTGAAAGAAAAACAGATTAGTGTATGGTCTTAAAAACTTTTCGCTACCTTCCTAGTTTTTAATGTTTGTAAAGGCGTGTTCCTGGTTGGAATTCTCACAACAAAAATAACACGAGGGGTACATAAAAGAGTAACTTGTAATAAAACAATGAAAGATATGATTAAACATAGATTTAAAACATGCCTTAGTCTGAATAATATTTTAAAATAAAAACAGATATTATATGAATAGTTGGAACTCAAATGCTACACTACATTTATTGATTTATACATATTTAAACACATTTATACACATTTAAACATTACACTTTAAAAACTCGCCTTAACATAGTACTTTAAAGTAACCTTTTCTGAAACATCTCGGGTTAACACGCCATCCGGTCCCAGTTAAAGTAAAAGGTGAAAATCTCATTGACTACAATGGCTGCAGCCCAGCGCCTTAAATCATTAAGTCCGCTAATTATTACTGTGATTACAAAACGAAATTTCGTTATACATGTCATTTTGTATGATCAAAATTGAAGCCAGCTGTACGTTCCAGCGACCGTTTTAAAATATGCTCACAAAGTAGTCCAGTTTTTTGTTACTTTTATTCATTTTTTAAAACCCCAATGATTAAGTTCTGCTTTTTGTTCGTGCAGGTTATTCAGAATAAACGGCCTAGGAAGTGGAAGCCCGGGATATGTTTTAATTTAAGATAGATGTGTGAAGAAAAGCATAGCTAGTTAAACTACTGACAACACAGATTGCTAAGGAAGCCCGAATAGTAAAGAAGGTGAGGGAAGTTTTAAGACATACGTCTCGAGTTCTGATAACATAATGTGTTCAGATCTCCATCCAGAATCGTGGTACAACTGTTGCAAGAATTATGCTACATTGTGCTATATTTTTCTAGCACCCAAAGTTCCCGTTGGACCACATTACCTATCAGATGCATGCAAAGCCATACGGATTTCCTTCATGTCGTTTGTTTGCCATCTGTCCGGGATGCTGTTTTTCTTGAACTTTGGCTAGGTAGTTTTATACAGTGTATTAATTTCATATTTTAAACTGAACTCCTGCGAAGGAAATGGTATGTCCATGGATCTTGATTTTATTATGGTAAAGGTTGATTGCCAGCTGAACTCTTCTAATAATCAATAATCCTGATTACCTTTCCAAAATTGAGATATGCACTTGCAAGGAAATCCAAAAGGGATCAAAGATAGTTTGTAAAATAATAATTGAAACACTATGTATGTGTAGTAAATGCTTCAAATGTGTCACTAACCTATAAAAATAGCGCAGATCCTTTATTCGGGCCAAATTCTGTTCATATGACTCATGCCCGTAATCCCTTTAAAATTATGTGGCAAATAGGACTACTCACGTGATCAAAATAAACCGGTTTTGCCCCGAAATTCTTAAGCACAAAGAGGCACATCGATTTGATTTTATTTTGGCTCTTTATTTTTAGTTTATTTTATTGCAAAGCTCTCTTGACTGTAACAGGCGTTCTCCGCTTGAAAGAAGAGTAACTCGCTATGGCCCGAAATATTTTATGGCACATATGCCATAAAAGAGGAATCTAAACAGTGAAAACTAGCCAAGTAACTAGCCGGGAAAGATATAGAACGTGTGCTTTCTAAAGCAAGCAAGCAAGCAAGCAAGAAAGAAAGAAAGAAAGAAAGAAAGAAATGCTTAATTTTAATGTTATGATACATTATATTATTATTTATTCAATTATTATACATTTAATTATTTCTGTATTCGCTCCATTTATTTATCAGTTTATTTAGGCTATGTCTAGCCAATTTCTAAGTTAATACAATAGAGCTATTTTCGAAAAAATATTATGAATACGTTTTTTTTATAAAACCCAAATCATGAAATTCTCTGATTATCTATCTATCTATCTATCTATCTATCTATCTATCTATCTATCTATCTATCTATCCCCCGCTGCCATAGTGTTAGCTCCTGAATAAGTGTTACTTACGCTGTGCATCTGTTTCGTAATATAAAAATATTATTTATACGACGTATATCTCAAACGAAATCAACATGTCAATTTCCCGAGTTTATGAGCGATAATTCCTGAGAACCAATATGCTCATGGAAACGCTCTCAAGACTACATCCAGAACGTGAGCTGCCATTAGAAAAGGGCTAATAAATTCTTATTAAGTATGCATTTATGCAGTGATTACGTGAACTTTGACCTCTAAAGAGTTGCTGCAATTAGCCGCAACGTCCACCACTTTCCTCCTGGATCTATGTTTTTTTAACTCTTTTTTTGGTAAATGGTGGACCAGAAGAGAATAAAAACACACGGTTTAGACAAATTAATGTCTAAATTAATTCTGAAAATTCCTCCTGCACGCTTCCCTATAGATAGCTCTAGATAGATATTAAGATCCTGGTTCTATTATGGAAACACAAATGTTCTCCCATTCAATCTTGTGCAGTGCTTTCCCTGAAAGGTAGTCTCTGAAAGACCTTTTTTAAATTAATTATATCTTTTAAAGGGTTTATTTTAAGAATCTATGCCAATCTATTTTAATAGCTATTCGTGGTTTTACCAACAGTACGGATAATTGACGGAGAGAGCGAAACAGAAGGGGGGAGGGAAGCAAAGTCTCAGCAAAAGAGAATAAAATGTTTTAAGTTTTTAGTAAACATCGCTTAGCAAAAGAATAATCGGAAATTTGCCGCTGTCGTAGAGAGAGGCTGAATCTGTAATTGTTGCCTTTACCAGAGCACTGAGATAAACCACTGGGACTCATTCTAAAGTGACCCATCACTGAATTCATTTCTGCTTGAACTTTCGGTGAACCTGAGATTAAACAGGGGTGAGCAGCTAAGCAGTTTGTTGTTAGCTGCCTTTTCAACAACCCTTTCAGACTGAGTAAATATTGATCTGTTTCAATCTGATAGCCCCAGAGGAAAACACCAAAGCATCTCAACAGCCTCCAAAAGTAAACTTTAAAGGTGAACGCCAGTATTGTAGAAAGATGCTAAACTTCGTTTGACATTTGGACGCTTAAAAAATGACTATAGTAAAAACAAACGAATTGTAAGAGATTTAAAAGAAAATGAACCTCCTTGTCAGGTCAAATAATGCTTTTATTATTAACATTATTTTATGTCGCCCTCTTTACTTTCAGTTACAAAAATCAGGCGTCGGAAGTGTACAGATTTTTATTCCATTTTCTTTATTAACGATTTGTTGTAGCGAAACCCAAGACAAGACTTTGAAGCAGAACGTGTTAGGTCCCTTTGATGTAATCTATTTGGGCAGCAAAAAGATACCCAGGTTTTCGTTGAGGAAAGGTAAAGGGTTCTTTGGAAATGAATTGCTTGCCTGCAGATTTACGCAGTGACAAGCAGGAACTGCTACATTTAGTGTAGAACGTTTTGCTATGCTTTCTGTTCCATTAAGCCATCACCGGGGAGCCAGGTTGCAGAACCAAATTCCAACATGTTTGGATACAGTTTTCGATATTGAAATCACCTCATTGGCATGCAAATGGCACTTTAACACATTAAAGGATCGGGAAGAGAGCCATCTGTTTTACTTTGTGGCCTTACACTAATAAACAAAAGGTAAAGTATAAGCCAGGCGGGGAAATGAAAGAAATATCTGCCTCTGCTTTGAAGTTCTGCTGCATTCACAGGAGCCTTTGGAGACAGCCCTGTGCTATTGCAGATCTCTTTGCTCTTGATATGGCCGACGCGCCTGCAAATCAAGGCTTGTCTTTTTTGACACTGAAGTGAAGAAAATTTCGTTGACGCTCTATAGAGCCTCCAAGCAGAGTCAGCCGCTTTATGGGCAGCCCAGCCTTTGTAAAACTTGCCTACAGATGTGCAGGGAAGGAATAAGATGTTATTTGTTTGGGCTGAAATTCAAAAGCTAGCATCAATTTTATACCTCACATGTCTAGCTGAGCATGTCTGAACTCAGCCCTGAAATACAGTCAATAAAAAGAGGGGGGGGGGGGAGCTTTCTTTTAATCTGCAAATTGTATTAACTTGAATCGAAGTATTTCAGGATTTCCTAAAATTTACCTGAAAGAACTTGTTTTACGCACAGCGAAAACATCCAATCGGTGTAGATTACTGTGCTCTTTGGCAAGAACAAGTTGTGTGTATCACCTGCGGGCGAAATTCTCTTTGAAATAAGGGGCAAATGTGTAGCATTAGAGTTCCATCTCCGTGAAGAAGCACTCAACTTTCCTAAACGTCCTAAAGATGTCACTGGCAATGTAAAGAGGAGGAAGAATGAAGCTGCATTTCTTGGGTCAACTTTATACTAGGGATAATGAAATGTGACTCTCTTAACTATTGGCCTACGATGTGAAGAAAGACTGGCTGAAGACAGTTTCTTGCTTTTGAAGAGTGCTCTGTTTATAGATATGTCAACGTTCAGTTCGAGGTGAAAAGGTTAGCACTTGAACCAGGAAGTGCTAGTATTTGCGTTTCAAAAATAGATCTAGTTCATAAATTCCCTCGTGCTGCAACAGAGAGGGGAGTTTTCTTATATTTTCTAAAGATAATATTGGTGAAACATGAAAAAGGAATCAGGCTTGTGTGATGTGGCACGGTTGAAAGGAACCACAGAGTTCTGACCTCAGCACAATAATGATTAGGAGAAATTACTTTTTATTAAGTAGCATATCAAAGGCCACATCAGTGAAAATGAAGAAACTGAAATGTTGAGCTAAGTATGATCAACAACGGCACAAAAAAAGTACCCAAACCAAGTATACCTGAAAGGTGAATATATTTATTACAGACATTTTAGGACCCGTAAATTTTGCTCTGGATTCATCATTTACAGAATCTCAGAACCTTTAATGATTGTACAGAAAATCAGGAAGATGATTTGCTCACAAATGACAACTGATAAAACTCAGTGTACCTTAAGTACATCAAAGCACTGTGCGTCATGCAAAGTTCCATACACGAATCACATAAAATATACATTCATTTGGCCATTCATCACATTTACGATTTGGTCGAAAAGACATCAAGTCTAAGGAAGGATTAATATGAAAATAGGAGTAGGTCAGGTCTTTGGGATAATATACCCTCAGGTCCAATATAATCCAGCACAGATGAGGGGAGGTGGGGTGGGAGCACACTAAGCAAAGTTTACAAAACCTAGTGCAATTGAAGCTTTTTTTCTTCTATCTCATTAAAAGAAATGGTGCTATTATTTGAGGTATCTGATTGACATTAACAAATTTAGCTGATATGATCATCAGTTTTAACAATATAAAATTGAATCAACTTTGAGAATGTACCTACCCTATTTAATCTGATAATCTAGACATCATTTCTAAAAAATCTGTAAAAAGATAAATCTCTTGGACAAAGTATTTACAACCAGCAAACTCATACACACGAAAAAGAATACATTAAATTAAAGGATGAAAGGTCTATAATTCGTGTAAACACTTTCAATAGTGCATCTCTTCATGAGGTTATGTACTCCATATATCCTGTCTTTATGTAAGGAAAAATATAGAAACGTCCTTGCAATTTTATTCTACTGAGATAAACTCTTAACTGTGCCAACAAATCTTCTGCAGCAAATTGCAGTGCTAGCTGGAATTTTAAAAAATATGAATTTTGAATAAGTGGTCATCAGAAACCTGATTATGGAAACCACTAAATTGTTTAGTTCTGCATAGACTAAACAGCTGGGGGAGCCTTCTAAAACCAAATTTTCTTGAAACAAGTTGATTGATGTAAAGATGACCTAAAGATTAAAATATACTTTAAATCAATAAAGCTTTGCTAAAAATGTGGTTTTAGAGTGGGAGTCATATATCTAAAACAGTGGGGGGGGGCAGACATATTTCAATTTGAGGTAGTTAGAGTGTCTGAGGTAGATGAAGCTGGTGAAGGGGTACATGGGGATGAACTGGACTTTTCTGATGATTCCTCTGTTTTTTCTTCACTTCCTGTCGGGGTAGCAGGGGAAATAGGTAGCAACCCCTCTTTCTCTCTTTTCTTCTGCTTCATCCTACGGTTCTGGAACCAGATCTTCACCTGGGTTTCATTAAGTTGCAGTGAAGCAGCTATCTCCACCCTCCTGGCCCTTGTCAAGTACTTGTTGAAATGGAATTCTTTCTCCAGTTCTGTGAGCTGCTTAGTGGTAAAATTGGTTCTAACGGTGTTGGGCTGACCTACGTATCCGTACTCTCCAGCTTTCCCTGCAAAAGTATATGAAACGTTAAATAAGTGATATATAGGTGACATAATCAATATGTACACAGAGGTAAAACGATATGGAACAAGAACTTCTTAAAAAGAGGGACAGTGAGTGATGGAGTGTGAGGTGCTAACATAAAGTCGGCCACTAGTGTGTATCAAAGGAAACTTGATAAGTTGTTTTCAAATTACAAGAAATATTACCACAGAAAAACCAGCATGGAACTGCCATTATATCAGATTGATGAACCTGTCCATACTCAGAGGTCTCCGATCTCCTTACCTATAAACAACAAGGCACCTGTACACTATAGGTCAGAAGGCAGCATGATTTGGGTTCGTTTTGTTTTATTAAAGAAAGTGGAAGAGGAAAGAAACAGCCCCCTGCTCTGAAATCACGACTAACCTGTTTTAGGCGGGTTTCTTTTAACTTTCATCCAGTCAAAGGTTTGTGCTGGAGGCGAGGTCTCTGCAGAAGGAGAGCGACAAGCTTCTTGGTGGCTGGCATGGAGAGGGGATAAGGAATTACTATAACTCGCTAGAGTCAGATTCTGCTGCTCTTGTCCGTATGGGGGGTGAATGTACTGAGCGGGACCCACCGTGCCCCCAGCATAACCTTGGTGGGAGTGGTGATGCTGGACCATGGAAGATGAGATAGTTCCAGAGTAAACGGCCGGGGTGCATGGGGGATACCCTCCACTTACATCTGCTTCCTGATTTAGTGCGTAGTGACTGTAACCCGCACTGAAGTTCTGGGTGCCATATCCCGGGCTACAGCTAGAGTGCGAGTAGGACATGCCCAGGTTGTTGTGATGCTGGTAGGCACCGGTCTGGTGGTGGTGATGGTGGTGGTGATGGGGACTTATCTGGACCCCCCTGCCAACCATAAAGCGATCGTCCCCGTTGCAGTTACTGGCAGTGACCGCACAGGACTGGAAAGTTGTAATCCCATGATCTGGGGGAGGATAGGCTCGGGAAGAGCATGCCCCGGACTCTCCGCTGAGGATGGGGTAATCGAGGAAGGAACTCATCCTCGCCGTGTCCATTTATCACCGAGTGACCGGGTCTTCGGAGTCCTGGGTGACCGTGCCAACTTTCTCACTTCCTCCATGGGGCCAGGAGAAAAATGATATGAATGTACAGTGAGAGGGGGACACGTGAGGGCGGCAGCCAATGGCTGAGCCTCCTGCTAAAATTTCCCTGCTCCTGCTGGTGATGGATCACCGTTCCAGTGGCATTTAAATTCCGAGCGCTCCTCCATCAAGGTGACGCGGAGCCACCACCACCTCCTCTCGCCCCCCCCCCCGTCCCCCCTCCCCCTTAGCCAGTGGATTGGGGCTTCAGAGCCGGGGCCAGAGAGACAGTGTGAGCCCAGGCGCTCAGCCTGCAGCAGCTGACGCGGAGGCGCCTCTGGAGGGGGGTGGAGGGGGGTGCTCCTGCTGCATGGATTACAGGGCTCGGAGACCCAGCTGGAGGAACCCAGGTAAGACAGGCGCTCCCACGCTTTCTGCTCGCACAGCAGTTAGTGGCCGCTCCCTTCCCCGGAGCGCGCTTGGGAGGATTTCTGCCACCATCAGCACCGCTCCGGTGGGAATCTCCTTTACGGATGGCTCGACAGTGCACCGCTCTTGCTGGTGCGGTCAGGACAGCCCGTCCCCCCTGCCCCCCGGCTGGCTGATCCTTGTGCGGGGCCCAACTGGACGGGCAAGCGGGCTGTGCAGAAGGGAGCCCCGCGCAGCATTTAGGGGCTGGAGGCATGCGGCCGGGGGGGGGGGGGGGGACCACGCCTGGGTGTCCCCTTTCCGGGAGCCTCCGCAGAGCCCCGCGCTCGACCAGCCAAGAGTTAAAGGGGCTTGTCTATCTCCGTCCCCATCGCGCCGATGTTATTAGCATGGAAATGAGGCGCTTTTGTAATTTAACCCCATTGTGCTGCAGGCAGGCGGGCTCGCCCGGCTTCTGCCACCGCGCCCAGGCATGGGGCGCGGAGCGGCCGGAGCGCTGCTGCAGCGGCCCCTATTTGAGGCTCTGCCCAGCTAACCAGAGGTTACGTGAGCTCAGTCGGTTTCGGGGCTGGGGAGGGAGGACTGGAGAGGGGGCAGGAAGATGGATGACGATTGCAAACGCGGGGGGGGCAGGCAGGAAGCTTTTCCAGGTTCTGCAATCCATCTGCTGGGGTCCCGCGGCGCCCGTGCCACACACACACACACACACACACACAATGCGTGAGATCTAGGAACAGTTCCTAACGATAAACACACCCAAGCACCGGATGACATGCCCAGGGGTAAGGGGCGGGGGGAGAGAAAAGGAGGTGACGGGCCACTGCAGTCCCTAACTCCAATTAATTCTCTTTGTCACTTGGTGGCTGCGTACTCCACCACAGAGTATACAGAGAGTAGAGGGGAGAGTAAACAGATGGCTGCTGGCAGAGGTCCCCCCCACACACACACACACCCTGTGTGAGCTATCTCAGAATTTACTAAAACTTTCTCTTGTTCCAGACAAGGAAAATAGAAGTGATGTATAGAACAGCATGGATGATAGTTGGTATTTGCCATTGATTTCACATTCACCGTATCTATTCAGACGGATACAGGCAGTTACAGAGCTAGTCAAACATGTGCAGCCAGCCACAGAACTTCGGAAATAGTTTTATTCTTGTCTTTTTCAGCCTGGCGAACTGTGTGTGGATTTATGCAGATGCACTTCAACTTTGGCAGATTTTGCATTGTCACCATGCCCGATTGATTGTTGTTTGTATTTTAAAATATAAAGGGCTATTTCCGCCTTGACTCTCCAGCCCCCTCCCTCCAGCCACCCACACATACTAAGTGCAACATCCTCTTCCAAGTGATAAGCCACCAAAAGTGTTCGAGGCTCCTATTATGCCACCCATGTATCCATTTCACCTCCACAGCCCCCCCTGACGCCACCGAAAAACGAATGTTTTCCCCCGTCCCAAGTGTATCCATAAAAAGATTTGTCCTTCTATTTTACAATTTACAAACATGCCTAGATAACAGCCGTTTGAAAACTTTCGATTTCTTAAAATCCGTGGGGGTGGGAAGTCCAGCAAGCATATATGGAACGACGCTCAACCTTTTTTGGCTGCAGTATTGTCTTATTTAATTCTTGTCAATCAGTTGTGATAAGTGCTGTATAAATCAGGTGCAAACACAGGCTGGTGTATCTGCTTACCAGAGATGGCTTTTTCCAGGGTGTTTTTTCCCCCCCACTACTTTAACGATTAACAAAACTGTTTAGTATACCGTATATGTATAATTTATTTATAAACATCGTTGATGTTATACCATCACATTAAAAGAACAGAATTGTTTACTAAAAGAACAGTAAACTTCTCTCTATTTAAAATCAACATATCTGCAAATCTATCTGCACATAGAATTCCTCTCTATATATTTACCCCATAATTTTTGCCAAATAACAGCTCCTCTGCTTCCTTTAAATCGTTTCCCTTCATTTCTGTACCATTGTTTTGAAGAAATCCGCGTCTTTTGTTACATTGTCTCTCCTCTAATGCCTCGAATTCTGCTGCCATTACAGAGCCTCAGTGCAACATAATGGGAAGGGGATACACCAGGGATAAATACCTCTTCATCCCCCCAACGAGAAAAGTTGCCATCGGACACGGTCGCAAATGCACACAAAATTCAGAGCTGTGCTATTTTAAAAGTCAAACCTTTCTGCTAGCCCCCACCCTGCCTCCTTTGTTGCTTCGGTCCATCGTGGTTTGCAGAAAGTCGAGTTTGCATCTCCAGCAATTCAAGCCTTTGAAGCATTTCTGCTGCCTGATGCACATTCTTAGGACATTCCCCAAATAATACGCTATGTGTCTCATCCCCCCCCCCCCCCCACACACACACACTCAAGATTTAGGGGTTACAATGAGTTTCTTAGAGGAATTCTATCTCAGATAGATTTGCAGATATTGATTTTAAATATATCCTGAGAGACGTTTACTGGTCTTTTACTAAACAATTCTGTTCATTTAAGATGCTATGACATCACTCTGTATATACATCATATATAAATATCTAAAAGCCAATCATATATTAACAATTAAATCCCATTGGAACCCTGTAACATGCGTTAAAATACTCGACGAAACTGCCCTCTTACCAAAGCGAAAGTGCTGAAGCAGCGAAAGAAAAGAAGCAGGCCCGAGGTTTTTGCGGCATCCGCAGCTTAGCCAATCTGTTGTTTTAAACGAGCAATAAAAATGAATTATGACTAAACGCCTTCGAACTTAATGGTTTTAGACGGGGATCCCCGGCTCCGGCAAATGCGTAAGAGGATTTTTATTTGTGCATGTGTTCCTGCCATTGATCTCTTTGATGACATTCTCATTCATAGAAAGAGTGTGATTTATGAGTTTAGGAAGAATTGCATCCAACCCCTTCCAGCTATTGCCCACGCATCTCAGCTCCACAACGTGTTGCGGATCAGAGAAACAACACACCTCAAATGAAATGGAAACAAACTACTTGAGACAAATGAATCCATTCACTGTGTTTCAGAAATATTCCGGAATACTCAAAATCAAGGGTCGACGGATATGTGGGCAGCAAAACTACCTGCTAGCATCTGTTGCTTGATTTTAGAAGAGTAAAAAACGCTCTCCTTCTGAACTGGGTGATTCATATCGATAATATTCTGACCAAATTAGCTGGAATTTTTAATGTGTTTCTTTACTGCTGTAACTGAGAAAGTAACACATTTTGGACAGTGGGCAGCTGAACTGGCTCCATTAAAATTTAAACATGTTAACCATTAGCTTCCAGCTTTAATGATCAACCCTTGGCATCGCAAGCCGGTTTAAAAAGAAAGGGATTTTTTTGTTATGGGACCCCCGCAGAAATCTCCGAAAGAATGGCACTAAGACCTTAAGTCCGTCCTAAATGTATTTTTACACATAATAACATTTTTTTTATTTCCTCTCTTTTTTTAGATTTATTTTCTTGGGACCTTTCAGCACATGGGAGCTAATCCAAGGCGTACTTTGTTAGCATTTGTATTTTTAAAGAAGTGTTTCAGAAAACGACTTGCTGGACACCTAAGCGTTGAGTTATAGAAAAATACGATGCTTGAAATGAGCCAGTTTCTATAACAGGCACGTTCCCCATTTACAATAGATTCTATTTTGTCTGTAACCGCAAAGCTGCATATATATGGTGTTTGTCACAGTTTAGAAAATGCAAGACTTGTATTCACACATAGAACAACGTGTTATGTGTACATTAAAAGGAAGAAATCTTTATGTGACCTCTGGGTGTTTTAGTTATATTTGTTTGTGAGAATCATCGGGTATTTTGACTTGACTTATGAGAACCTTTGCAATAAAGAATTTAAATGTGATTTTTTTCTCTCTAATAAATATATTAAATTACCAAAAGGAGAGAGATTGTGACCAGAATGTCTTAATTTTATTTCTGATGTTAAATAAAGGGGGGGGGGGGAGAAATACCCGTTATGGTCTGAGTCTAGAGAGAGAGAAGAAAGTTACTTGTAGCAAACAAGAATTTATTCTACCAAAAATACTTATGACAACGCATCCTAATGTAATACAAAAATAAAAAGAAAGTGAAGATACAATTCTATATGATCACTTTCTTACAGGCCTCATATATTGCTTTCATAGAGGGACCTAGAATGTGGCTAGGTTAAACTGAACACAACTAAAACTTCATAAGAAACAGTAAAAATGGCTCTGGAACACAGTAAAGGGAATTAATAAACAGAAAATACTGACCAGGAAAAGAAAAATAAAAGAAAGTAATTTGAAACAAGCCATAACCCTTGGCGACAGGACGTCTTTAATTTCTCAATAATTCAGATGCTGCAAGTCAATTGTAGTGAGTGTGTCTGTAAAAAAGTCAAAACTGTCAGCAGAAATATCTACAGGACTGTCCAGAGATCCTGGCAAACTGGGTGAAACTGCATCTGAAAGCTGTAGGCAGGAATCTGTGGAGAAAACGTTAAAGTCCTGTAAAGAAGGGACATCTAGGGCCTCAGGACTGTCATTGTTCAGGCCAGCTGCACAGTTCTGGGCCATTGTTGATAGGCAGTTTTGAACAGTGGGTGACTGATGCTGAAAATGTTTCAGATTTTTCTCATTGCTTGTTAAAGGCGAAACTGGGAAACTTTGGGACTCTCCATTGTGTACATTCTGAGCCTGCTGTTGAGATAGTGCATTTTGTTGAAAAGTGT
Organism: Emys orbicularis; assembly: GCF_028017835.1. Lineage (NCBI taxonomy): Eukaryota > Metazoa > Chordata > Testudines > Emydidae > Emys > Emys orbicularis. The sequence goes on along the minus strand of NC_088684.1, from coordinate 232,942,465 downwards.
AACCTTCCCTTTCCAAAAGAGCGCCTGAGACATTATTGAGGGTTTGCTCAAAGAGCGATTTCTCCTCCTCCTCCTCTTCTGCTTTCTCGCTGTCCTCTAGATTCTTAAATTTCCCCTCACTGTTTTGGTTCTCCTTACACTGGGTCTGTCTCTTGTGCTTCATCCTTCTGTTCTGGAACCAGACTTTTACTTGTCTCTCAGTCAAATCCAGCAAAGCTGCGATCTCTACCCTCCTTGGTCTACAGAGATACTTGTTGAAATGAAATTCTTTTTCTAGCTCCAAAAGCTGGGTGTTGGTATAAGCCGTCCTCAGCCTCCTAGATCCACCGTTACCACTTTCGGGGATTTCATGAGACTCTGTAAAAACAGATAAATGCACAGTATGAATTTTAGCATCCCAGCACATTCCACCTCAGCGAGGGGAAAGATATATGTGTGTATATATATATATATATATAGCATAAAATATCAACTGCAACAAAATGGCCGCCCTGGGCTGCAGTAAATCCATTGTGTTGCACTCCTGTGCTCCCGATACTGTGGACCCCTTTCCACCTCAATAAAATTATTGCATCTAGCTCCCAAACCTACCAGAGCAAACTTTATATTAGCCATACTACAATTTATAATTAATGCATCAGCTGCTTAGCTGAGCAGGAGCAATCTATCACTCTTCATTACTGTCAAATATCCTAACTCTAAGACAGCAAGACAAGAGGAGGTCAGCTCCAACTCAGATAAATCATCCCACATTAAACAAGTTAGGAAAAGTTTGGGGTTTTAATAACACTGTGGAGCCCACCAGTTTATTTCCTCCTCCTCCTCCAAATCATTTCCAGTGAAGTTGGGAAAGCAACAATCCAAGGAAAAGGGCTAGCTCTAGGGGAAAGTCTTTGAACTGACCTTTGTGGCTTAGGCAGGCTGGTCCAGTGGCTGAGGCTGAGGCCGAAGCAAGCGGGAGGGTAGTTTTCTTGGAGGCTTTTTTCTCTTTCATCCAGGGGTACTCCGGAGGCTGCAGGGCGCCGGCTGGCACCGGGCTGCTGCTGCTGACATTGGGGCTCTGCTTGGGACGGCTGCTGCTGGTGTGGCGAGGGTGGCTGCCTGGGTTCAGGCTGGGGATGGTCTGCTCAAAAGGAGGAGGAATCAGTGTCGAGTGTGAAAGCGTCGAGTTCTTGATTGATGAACTTTGAAATGTATCACCGACAGGGGGAAAAGATGTCAGGCACTCAGCAAGCGATGGCTGACTATTGATAAAACCAATCTCTCGCTCAAATTCGAAATTCATGGCCTTCAACTCGCAGCCCCCTTGGAGAAAAAGTTCCCTCTTATTGAGGGTTTTTGGGGGGGAGGGGGGAAAGGCCCAGGAAAAAGGAGAGAGAGAAGAAAAAAATATATCATAGAAGATCGCTGGTGGGGTGTTTTTTTTCTAATTCACTGATTACAGCCGTATGGGGACCGTGCTACTATTAAACTATTGAATTCATGGAGACAAGGTTGAAATTGGACCGAATTGGCTGTCACATGATTGCCTCTGCCCAATGACAATTTGGGCTTTAATCAAAAGAAGCCACTGTCTGTTTGATTGATCCAAAAAAGTCGGGAAGGAACGCCTCATTGGGGGCCAGAAAGGCTTTATTTACACTTTTTAGGGGGGAAATTATATATCTGTATCTATCGGCTTTGCGTCCTAATCTGAAATGATCTGTGCGTGCGTGTGTGTATGTGTGTGCGTGTGTGTGTGTGTGTGTGTGTGTGGTTGCTTGTCCTGCAGACTGCTGCCCCTCTTGTCTCCTCCCGCACACTCATCTCATTGTTTGGGACTGTCAGGAAAACGCTTTGCACCTCGCAAATCATTTAAGCACCTCAATCTGACGCTTTGAGTCATTAACAAAGTAATCCATTAATCTTCAAAGTTTTGACACCTAGGGCCCCCACATCTCAGACACATAAGAAGTTTCACCCAGGCAGGAGTTACTGGCAGAGAGTCCTGCTTTTTTCCTGGGGAATAGCACTTCCCCTAAACTAGTTTACTGCTCCCGAATTGGCATCTCTATGACACTTTTGCTTTGGGGGGAGAGAGTATATACAGTATGGTGAACAATTGGCCGCCGATCTCTGAGACCATTGTTTAGCAGGATTTTCCGCTGCAGCCTTGCTCCTATGGGAAGAATAACATAGAAACAGCTTTATGGTCATGACTTTTCACTGCAGTTGACTTCACAGAAGTGGACCATAATATATATATCTATATCTATATCATATATATATATATATATATATATATACTGTAAATATTCTAAGCAATCTAGTGCATTAGTTTGTAAACTATACTCTCGTCTGCTGACATGTTTTGCTTAATAACCGTAGTAGACTGGGTCTGGTGAGTATGTTCAGTTGCAGGGAAATATATTGGAAGGTAGTGTTAGATATGTATATAAATATTAATACGTCAGTGGAAAAATGCTGCAAGGATTCTAAGTTGAATAACTGTACATGATCTAAAAGCATTTGCTTTGTTTACAATCGTTTTGATTTACCACTTACAAAGCTATTAAACTACTGAACGCTGATGTTTTGAAACAATCTTTCCAATCAAATCGAGAAGAGTGGTAAAAATATGATGCTAATGGCTACCTTTATTATTATTCTTCTTCTTCTTCTTATTATTATTGTTATTGTTATTATTATTATTCAACACAATGAACAAATCCGAAATTTTATTTTCCACAGCACACAGGCCATATCTGTTTCGTGTAGCTTTTTATATTCAAGATTTAAAGCATCATTGTTGTGCTTTTTTTTTTTTTTTTTTTTTTTTTTTTTATGGTCTAAGGAAGCCAAATCAGCCTCGCGCTGGCAATAGCTGCTCTATTTCGGAATTGCATTGAAAGGAATCGCCAGAATCTTTGTAAGCGGTTCAAATAACAAACTGATCATTAGACCTCCACTCTATCCGAGGTTGACCAAAACCCTTCGGTTTGAAGCTAATAAATCCACAAGATGAAGTATATCTGGGAAAGGCTCGGGAGGAGGAATGGGGTTGGGGCATTTTAACGGGGGGTTGTTTTGTTAGGTTGTTTAAATAAAATATAGAACAAGACTTGTCATTTAATACCTCAAAAGGGATGCCTTATAAATATAGATGCTGTTGGAAAATGCTAGGGGTTTAATTTTCTTGCTTTTACTCCAAACAAAGCTCTGGTGATGCCTGCGCGTGATCAATCTTGTCCGCCAAAAGGTTTGACAGCTACTGGCCCTTAAGAACACATTTAAACCTTCTTGCTCTTTCCAAGATCAAATGTGACCGAGCAAAGAAGGAGAGCAAGAAACGCAAGTAAACAAGGAAAAGGGCTCCTTTTAAAAATGTACTGTTACAGGGTTATTCTCAGTATTGTGGGAACAGTACGTTTCTATTTGGCTTAGTGCTGTGGGTTATTTTTCCTTTAAAATATTGGAATTAACAGTAGGATGAAAAAAGCAATAAAGGGAGAGAAAGAGGGAGATTTGGAGTGTAACGAGGCTTTGTAAGTAAAAACCGTGTGGGTGTAGGTATCCTGTGCATTTATTTGTTTATTTATTTATTCTATTTATTTTCTTGTGGTCGGTGTAATACAAAAACCACCTGGAACAAAAGGTTTTTCTCTTCGGACAATGAACGTAACATACTTGTAAAAAATCTATTACTCTGCCTTTATAATTATGTGTTAATCAATAGATTTTTTTTAAAAATCCACTATAGAGATCTAAAAATTAAAAGAAACAAGATGTATGATATATTTTTTCTGGAAAGAGTACGGGAAATTGCGCTCATATATATATTTGGAATGAGAGGGAGGGGAGTAGAGAGCCAAATTCTTTCTAATATTTTTATAAATTTAATTATCTGTGCTAAAAGAAGCAACACATGAAGAATTCATAGATTCTGACATTTCCTTTGATTTTATTTAACCTGCCTAAAACAAGAGTTGTTTAAATAAAACAGAAACATTTCCAAAATAATCCTTTCTGGATTTATCAATTGCCAAAATATATTTTCTTCCTCTTCAGATTAATGTTCTATCCTAGGTCAGTTTTGAATATATATTATGATTCAATGAAAAATATCAGACAGATTCTAAGCAACCTCTTCTTCAGTTGAGGTATATATATATACTGTATATGTATACAAAATAAATATATACAAAATCGTTTTCTTTGACTGAAATGTTATATATATTTTTGCAGAACACGTATATATAGATTCATGGATACATTATAATATTTTCAACAAACTTCAAGCAAGGATGATTCTCAGAACAAGATAAAGACTCACGATTAATAATATTTTAGAGTGAGACCAAAATGGCGACATTTTTCTTGTGCATTAAAAGGTACAGATACTGAAAAGCATGGGTTAATATATACATGGCATATGTTTATGTCTCTATATACATACATGAGTATATTTCACCCGAGTCTATTAAGGTTCACCCTGATTTATAGCCTGAATTTTAAAAATAAGGTCACATAGTATTATGAAAGAAAAATCTTATTTTAGTATGTTAATTTGCTTCTCTGGTTTCCAGTTAATACAGATTCCTATCGGAATAGCCTTGCATGTGACTAGCTTGCTAATTTATTATCGAAAGCCATGCAAAGAGTAAGTATTTTACAATATTGCATTTTTTAACCGAAAGCTAGAGCGCGCTTGTCTCCCCTCCCCCACCAGGGCCAGAAAAGGGAGGAGGTGAAGTCGGGTGGGAAGTCAGATTAACAAAAATGAAAAAACACAAAATCGGGTCATTTTTTAAAAAAATCATAGACGAATAGGAAGCAACATATTGAGAAGAAAATATTCCGAACTATATTGTAATCCTGTTTATGAGCCTGAACAACTAGCTTTGCTTCCAAAAAGTGTAAACAAGCCTAAACAGCTGGTTTCTTCTGGTTTCTTCTCTAGTGGGGTGATGAACTGTATTTCTCACTATTACATTTTGTTTTTAATTTGTGCCTTCAAAATATCCATGTACATGATCTTATTTTTATTCTTCGCTTTCTTTGCTTTATTTAATTTCCCCCTCCTCCCAGCACAATGTAACAGTCGATGAATTGTCTGTTTTGACCCTGGGAGGAAAAGTGTGGGAGTAGAAATCTCCCAGCTTTCAAAAGGTCCCTCCAGTGCAGAGGCGAGAAGAGCCTTTTCCATACGGACGGCTGTTGGTGAAGTGGGTTCCTGCAGGGGAAAAAAAGAGCCCAACATGGCGAAATCCAACATTCCTAGAGCAAGGACCAGCTTACCCTTACGAGCACTGTCTCGGGAATCACTCTGTTCGGCGCGGGCACCTGAGCTTTATGTGGAGCAGTGTTGTTTGCGAAATAAACGTGGTTTTGTTTCTGACCCAAATAAATATTATTCAGACAAAAATATCCTCCCCATAGCAGTGCCAGTAAGCATGCCTGCAGCTCGGCACCTAACGTTATGGACACAAAAGGCGGATCGTTTGCATCCTTGGTATTTTCAACACTGAAACTGTCACAGCTCATAAGACATATTGGGATTTGCCAATTCACTGCAGGTTTTAAAACCTTGATAAGGAAAATAGAAGGGGTTGGAGGTTACGTGGGTATCGGATACGTGTGTGTATCTGTTCACTTAGTGATCACATGGCTTGGGTCTTTTTTAACAAATAATCGTTTCTTAACTCTTTATTATTCAGAATAAAAACTTTATTTTTTTCAGAATGTGAGCAGCAAGGAATGTATAACTTTCAAAACAAATCTAGTCTTTTCAGGTTTACACATTTTCCATTTAGCTGGATGTTACAAGCATAAATTATTCAATTTGTGATCCATTTTTTTTCTTCAGATTTTATTGCATTATTATATTTTTAAATAAAGGAGTAATAGTTTCCTTTCAAATGATATTTCCTACTTATGCCAATATGCCATCTAACATACGGCCAGGTAAATACCTCCTGGATATTCAGGGTACAGAATTTTTTATATATATATAAATATGAACAGATGGGGATAAATAAAATTTTAAACACTTAGATTATTCAATGTTTTAAAAAAAAATATAAATTAATCTGAATGTTCACCAGCATACACACATTGAAAGACTTAACACGTATTAATAATTGTCCAGGGAACCCCTGTTCAAGCGCCTTTGATTTCTTTCTCGCTATTTAAAAGAAGTGCAATAAAAAATTGCTTCCCCATGGGATCAATCATGTACGAACAAATTCACATTTCAGAATTATTGTTATAGAAAATTTGTTCATATACCCTGTTTTGATAAAAGCGTAGAAGTAAAGTATAAAGCCTATGTATACTCCCAAGGTGAGACACAAGGCTACAGTTCAAGAAGATAAATATCCACTATTGAAACTATAGAGCAATTCAAGCAACATATATTGCTACGTCACATAAACTATAGAACGCTTTACCAAACCAAACCAAACAAAAACAAAAAAATAGAGGGAGATGGGAGGGTGGAAAGTACTTTAAAAAAGTTGGGGACTTCATTCCACTTAGTAACTCATGTCTGTTACAGATGGGTGAGTTTGGGCGCTTCCTGAATTCTTCCCTGAGAAGGATGGTGAGAAGTAAGGTCTGTATATGTTGGGTGTGGATCACAAGGTCCATGGTGGTGATTGTTGCCCATTGGCCCAGTCCCACTGTAGTCCATGTTGGCAGAGGAAGGATGAGGGAGATGAGTTAGACCAAAGATGGAAGGCCCAGAATTGGTCATGGTGTCCACATAGTTGCCCCCCACATAGACGGGGCTTCCCTGTATATGTGGATTTCCATAACTGTTGCCTTGAAGAGGATGAGTATCATATTCAGGAGTAACCGCTGCTGTCCCCGTGTATCTCTTTTGAGGAGGCGGGCAATTATTGAGAGGAGCTGGATATGATGCAGGGATGCCATAGGCATTTTGATGTGGCTTGTTAAATGATGGAGGCGACTGGGGCTCATAGGGAACACTGTTTACTAAAGAATGCATAGAGTTTAAATACCCCCCAGGAGCTGGAGGCACAGGACTTCTGCTTGGGGACTGTCCTCCTGAAGAGGTCATCATGCCCTTTCCCTTTTGATCCTTTTTATATTTCATTCTGCGGTTCTGAAACCATATTTTGATTTGTCTTTCTGTGAGATTGAGCAAATTAGCCATTTCTACCCTTCTTGGCCTGCAAAGGTATCTATTGAAGTGGAACTCCTTTTCCAGTTCTACCAGCTGGGCACTTGTATAAGCTGTACGTGCTCTTTTAGAGGAGGCTTGCCCTGGAGGGCTTTTATCACCAGCACAGCTCTCACCTATGTAAATCACACAAAGAATACAATCAGCATGGTGGAACCTGAACACAGTAACCAGAAACAATAGAAGCCATGGCTAGGATTAGTGTCTGTAGATCCCAGCTCTCTGGTATACAAATATCCTAGTGAAACATACATATTTCTTTCTATAACTAAAATATGCCAGGCTAAAAGCATTGAACGATTCACCATTATTTTCCTTCATCTTTGAAGTGTCACTATATGACTATAACTGCCTCAATTAAACACAACACTAAATATTGTAGTTTACCTGAAATAATCCTTATACAAGAAGAAAAGGTTTTTAAAAAATGAGTCTTATGAACTCTTTAATGCAAAAGTCTGATTATATTTTATATATTACTGTTGGTTTCCTCAAAGCAGTCCAGAGGATTTAGATATTTCCATCAATGGAATTCTCCAGAATGGTCTGAAAATCTCATCATACACACATGAACTCTGTGTGTGTGTGCACACTCACACTCATGTGCGCATGTCCCATATATACAAACAAAAACATAAATATAAACATATACATGTAAATATAAACATAAATATAAATATATATGTAATATGTATACATATATATAAACACATTGCTTTTATGAATAAAATATTACATACATACAACGTTGTAAATGATAATATTATCAAACCATAAGAAATACATGAAAGAAAAATTTGCTAAAGTTTCAGAATCTATTTCCGCAATACACAGGAAATGTAGGAAGTGGTAAATATAAACAAAATATCTGGGAACAGAAGCTTGTGTTATCGATTTAGGTGTACTTGTGTAATAATAGTGTTGATATACACTATAATCCCCCAGTAGTATTTTTATGGACCTAACTTTATTGTACTCATAACTGATCTTTGTTTACCAGACTTGTAACTTTGCCAATCAGTCTGCTAAAATAAGAATAGGTTCTGAATATAAGTAAAGCATTGATCCTGACTGCAGATGATAATGAGCTATTTTATTCCAGTTACACTTCAGCAGGACTAGGTCACTGTCTTATTATTCTAATAGCACTATGCCAACAAAATATTCAGGATGTGCCTCTGGCTAGAGGCCTAGGCCTCTATATATTGACATGATTTAATAGAAGAGGGAACATAACCTGTGGAATGGAATGTTACAGACTAAAAGGTAAATGTTATATCAACCTTAGACATTAGAAAATAGAAGTGCCTGGAAACTAAATAACTTAGAAATAATTTGCAAGGCTAAGTTTAACATTTTACAAAAGTCACTTTAGCGCACTCTAAAATACTTTCTAGAAGATACATGGTTAAAAAGTTATATTAGAAATAAGATTACTACCACAATATTTTTTTAAAAGATGACATGTCTAGGACAAACTACAAATACCTGATCCCACAATTTGGCCTGTGAGGCTAAGTAAGTCACTTATAATGTAAATACATTTCATACCTGAACTGGAGCTGCTGTTTTTCTGCTTTGTATTTTGTCGAGACTCTTTCATCCATGGGAATATTTGTTTGGACATGGTGGGTGAGTTAATAACTGGGCTCTTGGTAGTGTTAGTTGGGGCAGAATTGCTGCTGGCATTTTGAGATGGTGAGACAGAGGGTGGCGGTGGAGGTGGTGCCTGCTGGGCTGGAGGCTGTTGCTGTTGCTGCTCTGAAATAACTGGGGGCTGAATGGGTTGGCTAGTGATGGTCCTCATGCAACTTTCACTGATTTCATTGGCTTTATGGTGGGACACAGAACTGCCAGGTGACTGTAAAGAGCAAGCTGGTCGATGATATTCAGTTTCCACAAGTGATGAAGATGGAGGATATTGCTGCTGACTAGCATTATAAGTGAAACCATTTGCTCCTTGGTAGGGGTAGCCACCATAGATTGCAGAGCTGTCGTAGTAGGTCGCTTTTTGCATTTCGTTGTTTCCCAATATTTATTTCACAAACTGACAGGGTCTTGACACCCTTAAAGAATAACATTGGCACCCCTCTGTCACGTGACGTTCTTCCTCCAATGGCCTCTCCTGGTAGACCTAGGGTGTAGCGAAAGCACACTAGAGTGAAGAAATAGTACAAATCCATCTTACTTTCAATAGCTAAGTGACATGAAAGCCATAAAAGAAAAAGTGGTCAGCAATATTTAGCAGCATGACTTGGCCTTAGGCTAAGAGAATTTCGATATAAAAGCTGCCTGAATTTACTGGCAGCTACAAATATGTGGTTTACTGCACCAGTAGAAGGGTTTTCTAGGGTTTATAACACCGTGAATTGTGTTTTATCATTTATCACACAAGGAGTTATTTAAATACAACGCTTCCAGATAAGGGTGATCAAGGAAAACATATGTTACACTAAGGGAGTGGTTCTCTCATTCACTTTCACTGCTGTAGGAGAGTAATAAACCTTTCTCCTGTACTTCACAGTAACCACTGCCATCTTATTTTTAATATTTATATTGTGGTTACAGTTTGGATAAGACTTTTTAATTTTGCACATACACACACACACACACACACACACACACACACACATTAAGTGGGAAAGAAAACACTATGTAAAGCCTTTCCATTCAAGAAGATCCACACGCACACAGTCTAATGCATATTTTGTTTGTCTATAAAATACTTGACAAAAACAATACAAGCTGACACACATTAAATGGAAGAAGCAGTACTTGCAGATTAAGCCGGTACTAATTTCGATATTTAATACCAAACCCACCTCATGCACATAAATCAGTTTTAACTGCAGTGAATTTTTAAACTTGGACACAGATTTGGCAACCAGGACCAAACAGTTTTACAAAGCCATCAAAGTAAATAATTTGGGGACTGTTCTCCAGTTGTCACTTGGAAGTTTTCTCTCAAGTGAGCCTGGTAGATCGGCCTGTTTGGAATTTCCATTTCTTATGTCTTGCACTTTAAAAAAAAATCCCAGAAATGGAATGTTGTTCTCTAGGAATGACGATTATAAACAAAAGTTCGTAAGGAATCAAGACACTTTTTATAGTTATTTTGGAGCTACTTCTTTTCATGGAAACTACCAAATTCTACCTGTTAAAACATGATGGATTGGAAAAAACACCAGGAACCTGAAAAACCAGCGTTCATCTCCATGACCACGGCTTGAACTTTCCTTCCAACTTAACGATAATAGGTTCTGTCTTTGAAACTGCTATGTAATTTGATGTATGAGGGTCATTTGGCTAGAGAGAGGGGATGGACACACAAACCATAAAATGCTCCTACAGCCCGTGCGAATCTTTTTTGTTAACTCATGCTGTTTACCTGCCTGAGACTAACCAGTTAAAGATGTGTCCTCAGTAATGGGAAAGGAGATCTGAATGTTATCTCCAATCTCGGAACTCTTACACACACACATTATTTTCACAAATTAAAATCCTTTTCTCTACCCCCCACCCACCTCCCTGTTGCTGACAAACAGCTACACCAGGTCAAAAATAGTGCTCTACAGTCTCATGTTGCTTGATTTTTTCCAAGGCACCTAAAACCACATGAGCCTTTGGGGAGAAAGTGTTACACAATGTACACCAATAATTACAAATGTATGTATTTCAAGTGATACAAGTTACTTAGAAAGGAACGGTCCCTTTCTTTTATGATAGACTAGTTAATTTAATAAACCCCAAAAAGCATTACCATTTGTTTTTTTATTAATTAAGTCCCATGGATGTTATTGAATTAATAAGCTGGTCAAGATCTGTAAAACATATACTGAAAAGCTATACATATAGACTTATTAATTTCCAGTTCCTCAATTATAAAGCACAACCTCCTCCCCGCCCCCTAGTTACTGTGCCTGATTCTTAGGCCCTAAAGTAGGTTTCATTTAGTTCCCTTGAAACATACAGAGAAATGGGACTCAGTCTCAGGAAAACAATACATTAATTAAATAATAGTGATCTTAGTGTCATGGTTGCCCATTTAAAATGCTTCACTTTATTTTTGACATTTTAAAGTTTGTTACAGTGACTAACATGTCCAGGGGGGAAATGCTGAGTAGAAAATCTGGTGGAGAATATTTCCAGAGCTCTGCAAGGAGCTAAAACAAAAATAAAAAGCAATTTGATTTTGAGAGAGAAATATTTTAGGTTCTGGTAAATCTATTTGCAGACAGAGCAACTCAGGTTTTGGTTTCCAGAGTTAAGCAGCTTCTGCAAAGTTATAGAAAACTGGGAAGCTGTGGGTACAACATGGCCATTTATCTTTTTTTAAAAGTGCCAGAGATACTAAAACCAGGGGAGGACAAAAGTTTGTCACTGAAACTGGTGCCTGGGCTGGCAGAAATGTTTCTCTTTTACACATTGAAGACAAAGGGCCTGACTCTGTCCTCAGTTATACCCGGGCGACCCCACTGACTTCAATGGGGTCGCATGGGAGTGAAAGCAAAATTGGGCCCCAAAAACTTGGAGTGGCCCTTCCGCCGACAAGATCAATATTTGCGCGTTAAACAAGTGCCACTTTAACAAGCTCTCTGAAAGGTAAAGAAGACACGGAGGAAAGTTGCCTTACTAGGGCAGGTCCCCCACTTGTTCCCCATTTCTCCATTATTTCCCCCTCCCTGATACATCTAACAAAATTCCTTCCTTCCAACCCCCCTCCCCCCAGCCCGAACTCTGATCCAGGAGAGAAAAGCAGGCAGCCCCTAAAGATTTCCTGACAGATAAATAAAAGTTCAGGGAAGAGGGAGAAACTGCCTGCATGCGAAGTGTAAGGGTATCAGTCACTGCCTGGGAGGAAGCTCCCGCTTGTGAACTCTTCTTGAACCGAGATTTAAGTCTATGGTCATAAATCACTGGGACATAAACTCCGCCATTCACAACTGATAGCAGCGTATTTGTGGCCTGCTTACCTTAACTTCTGACGACTGAGGCGGAAGCCAACATGCTCTTTGGAGGCTCGGCGACACACAACCCAGGGAGCAGGACTTTCCCCCAGCCAAGTCCCTTCGGCTCCGGGATGGGCACCGGCTCAAGTCATCTACACCAGGAACCCACCAGCCAAGACTGGAGGAGCACTCCCTGCTCAGGACTCGCAAGAGATTGCTGGTTCGGCTCGGACCCCCTCCCTTTCCCTGCTCAGCCCCTAAGGCAGCAAGCGGGTCCCAAAGATAAGAGCTATCAAGTCTCAGGGCTTCCCTCATGTAGTGCCACAGAAAATGGGTATGTTTCTTATGAATATTACACGCAAAAGACGTCTGGTGAGGGGGAAAAAACGCAGCCGCCTCGGGAAGTCCGGGGCAGGGTGGGGGTTGCAGAGAAGGAATGAAGGAGTGAGAGGAGAGAGGGGAGTGAAGGAGTGCAGCTCCCCCCGCACCGAGGCGTCACTAAAGTCCAGGAAAATTATGCTAATGAAGACAAACTGCGCTCACAAAGGGTCACTCTGACCAGTTTTTTGTGTGAATCGGTTTTTGGTAGATATGGAATATTCTCTACACGAGCTCATGAATGCTGAAAGTTATGGGAGACCTAGTCAGTAATAATAATAACAATAATAATTAATCTGTGGTTTATGTCTTTCATCCAAGCAACTCCTATCAGATCTGTGCTCTGGGCAATGCTTTTAGTGGAACGAATGAAATAATTATAGTTAGTAATTAAACATATACACACGCAAATAGAGATGTACACATGCACACACCCCCATATAGATATCCACACATATATGCACATACTGATATATTCACCTATGTGCAGATATAGATCTATGCATACATACACATAGATATACCTATAGAGATATCCACCCATATGTGCATGTATATACTTTCAAGTATGCACACACATACATTTGACACACACACTATGCCTATGTTGGTACACCTATCTGTATAGATTGTTGGGGTGTATATGGAGGGCTTATGTTTTGAGCTTCAGCGCTTTAAAAAGAAATAACCCAAATTTGACAACAGAAATATACGCGCGTCAGCAACAACCATAGAATTCCTTTCGGTTACATTACAGTTCGAATCAAGTTTAAGACTATAACCCCGCATAAAGGAGCCGGCTTGGGTGAAACACATGTAGTGGAGGTTTAGAATAATTACGAGGTGTAAATTTGTCGTTTCTTCGTTAATTAAGGTGTTAAAAATATAAATACTATGCTTAAAACCGCAAGGGAGCACAGTGTCACCTTAAAGCAAAAACAAAGCAAGCGACAAATAAAAAGCACTATAAGGCCAGGGTGGCCTCTTATGCATACCAATGGTTTTTGTCATTTATGGCTATACAAGATTTATGGCTTCATGCACCAAAGCTGTAAACAGAGCACTAAAACAGAAAACACTTGCTCCTTATGGCATATTGCGATGGCACAACATGAAAGGGGAAGTCGGGCAGCGTAGGAGGGGAGAAGAGGCAAAAATTCACTCGTATGCATTTTGCTTCAAACAGCCCCTTGAATGTTGCATTTGAAGAAAAGCTTCTTTAGTCAATAATCAACCCCACACTTTTTTTCTGAAACTGCTGATTTGTCTTTCTCCCTGTTTCCAGCTAAAATTGCAAAATGCAATCAAAGAGACCCCTACAGAACCCCTACAGAACCTTCCTAGAGCAAACAGGGGAAACTGGAAGATGGTTACTTATACATCTTCAAAAACCTCCGGACTCAGGAAACGGTGCCGATTTTGGGAGCTCTTCAGGATACCTCGGGACTATTTGGTGTTTTAATATTAGTGCGTTTAAAGTTTGGACTGAAATATGTATTTTGTTTTGGAAGGGGGAGGAATAAGGGGAAGATTCTTTGTTCTAAATCGTGGGAATTGTTAAGGTATTTTAATTCAAGAAATTAAATGGTTTATTGAGCTACTGCGGTATATTTTTTCTTGATACATTTTACTGTATAAGAAAAGAAAGTTACTTTGCAATAACTCTAGACAGGTCCTGTCTTTCTCGCTACGCAAAGATGTAATTTTAAGGTGCGCAGGTGATTTTTCTTTGTCTGACTGGATTTGAATTTGATGTAACATATAAAAATGCGCATATTTGCACTGCATGTTATACAAAGATAAATGCATGTATCTTTCACTAACAGAGGGCCGAAATTCCCTCCTTCCCTAATACCCCACAGAAGCCAATGGGACTGCCAGGGTTTAATTTGAGGGAAGAATTTCCTCTATATTTTGGTTAAATATTTGAAATTTGAAATGTAATGTGTTTCTGGAGAGTTTACATTGTATCGGAGTTCTCTCCACTCACGGAAATGTTGTCAGTCTCGGTGTAAAATAGCTAATATAAATCTTTATTGGGTCCGTTCTGGCAGAAACGCCTAAGATTATAAACGATTTATAATTTCGGCATATTTTAGGGGGAAATAATTGGTGGGAAGAATATTCTACCTTCTTCAAATTGGGGAAAGGAGAGAATTGAAGAAATTACTGATAAAATGTACATTAAAGTAGTTACACTGATGAGCAAGGATGTGAGTTGCCTTAGAAAATGAGTGCATTATCAAATATTGCAAACAAGCCTGTTTAATCTGCATTACCGTGTGTGTTATCGAACACCATAAAATCGCAATTGACACTTCATTTTGTATTTACTCAACACTCTGATTATTTACACAAGCAGAAAGGCTTTCGAAATATCCATCTACACAACTGTTCTTGGTCTCCCACGTTTTATATTGGGACTTTTTTTTATTTATGAGTATTTTAATTAACTAGGTCAAAAATGCACCAGAATTGGGTCGTAAATCATCAGAAACGATGACAAGCAATAAGTCTGCAATTAAAGCTTACATTTTATTTTCACGACGCGTTTTTGGCCCGTTTAAAATATGGTTTGACCTGCTTTAGCTTTAAACACACTGTTGGGAGTGAAATAGCCCTGCTTTAATTGCGTAAGAAAAACACTATGGCTAATAAAGAGGAACATGCTTCGTTATGTGTGGGGGAATTGGCATTTCTTTGGGTCAGTTCTGTTTGGAGTGTATCTGTTGGCAGCTAAACCCAAATTCTACATTTCCGCTTTCTGGGACCGTGCAGAATGGCCGCGAGTCGTTCTAAATTAAACTCTGCCTTTGTGTTTCAGCAAAGAACGTTTTGTTTCTAATAGTTCGATTTTTTTTCCATGACCCGCTCATAAATTGAGTAATTACAACTGCCCAGTAATTTGGGACAAAATGACACAGCCGTATCTAGGCGAGCACGCTGCCCCAACTCACTGGAAACATAAATCAAACCTCAGCACTCTGACCTTTCCCAAAGCTGGAACTCACTGGTGGATGTAATTTTATATAACATTTGTCCCCTTGTAGAACACAAGGAATCCCTTCATTTTTGGGTTATTTGAGGTGCATTTCCCTCTACACAATATATGTAGTTATATAGCGCAGGTTACGACATAGTGGTAGAGATAGGAAATTTAGTGCTCATGTAAATCCTTACAGAAAGGAGATTGTCCCCTCCCCCCTCGCTTTCCAGATCCCCTATTCAGAGTAAAACAAATTTCCAGAGGCTGATTTATTGTTAGAATCGGTGGATGGACATTTGTTCATAGCCAGATAATTCTTAGCTAAATCCAGGTTTGGTTTCACTAAAGAAAGAAAGGCAATCCCTTCTCAACTGGAATTGTTAACCTCGATATGGTAGAGAGCTAATCCAGCCCTGCTCGCATGGTAAACAAAGTACCACTAAGCATCATAAATAAAATGGCAGCACAATTGCATACTCATCGATTTTCGGAGCCGGAATCGGCAAAAGAAGCACACAGAAAACAAAACAATAACAACAGCCACAAATCGAACCCCGACTCCATTCCAGGGGTGTTTCTCAATCTCCTGAAATACTCTGGTATACACAGATATGTATGTATTTCAAGAAAAATAAGATCCTCCCAGTCTCCACTTGATCGTAAAAGACAACAGTAATGTAGCTTTAAAAGAGATTTAACAGAGGGAGATCCCCATAAAAGAAACACAGAATCTCTAGGGGGGAAAATAAGAAACTCTCTGGTTTCTTTGCTGCGAAGAGATACTTGAATATTTTCCGCAGCAAATTGAAACAAAGGGGGAAACGAAGCTTGATTTGGATCCACGCACACCCTTAAGCCTTTTCTACTGACCTTTGCCTCGACCAGCAATAACTCACCACATAAATGAACAATCAACGGAAATACCTTAAAATAAAATCCATCCTTTTTAACGAAGCATTTCGTCCTATCAGCTCGACAATAACCTTTCCATAAGGAACGAAAGCTGCAACCGAAATGGAAAGCTCTTGCAGGGGAGAGGGAGGGAAAAAATAATAGAAAGCAGTGCTTGCTCTGAACAGAAACTGGAAAAGCGTAATCACAGACGAAGCCAGCCCGGGTCTCCACTCCAAATGCCACAATAATGCGCTGTATTATGTGCTCACGTGGTCATACGTCAACTTAAATCCTTTTATTTGAAATAGGGAATCATTGAAGGAACAAGGTTTCTAAGCGCAATCCTCTGATTTTTAAAGCCTTAACCAAATACATTAAGAAGAATTTAAAGAAAAAAATCAGGAGCCGGAGATGATTATTTTCCCCCCACACTTAATATTTCTTTACACAAAATCACATGCAAGGTAAGAGAAATTATTTTCATATTATGTGATTACAATGAACTTTTATACTAAACCTAATTAACTGGCATTTCCCAAACAAAACCGCCACACTGATCTACATTTAATAATGGTGTGTTTTGCAATCCAATAATAAAGTCAACTCTTGATACTATTATTTCAATAAGGACTTCCTTAATGACTACTCTGATTACCAATCTTCCCTACAGGCTTCTCTATATTGCTATTGTATGGCGCTTGCTTAACACCCACACTTTACAACAGGGCAGCTATAGAAACTAAAAAGACCTGCAATTACCTGACAAAGGCAAAAAGAGTCTCCTCTAATAATGTGGTTGATTTTTGTCGTTGTAACACCCTATGAA
Organism: Emys orbicularis; assembly: GCF_028017835.1. Lineage (NCBI taxonomy): Eukaryota > Metazoa > Chordata > Testudines > Emydidae > Emys > Emys orbicularis. The sequence goes on along the minus strand of NC_088684.1, from coordinate 232,925,249 downwards.
GAATGCGCCTGGCTTCGGTGTGGAGGATCTGAATTTTGCAAAATCTTCTGGGACCTTCCTGTTAAACCTGCGCTTACGCATTTCCTATACAACTATTTGAGTGATGCACAAAATTATAGGCTTCTAACGATGAAAAATTTAGAAACAAAATGATCTAACTGTCCAGGAAAAAAAGGAACAGCCCTCATATACGTCCCCTGAGTTAACCTATGAAATGAACAATTTTCTAATCTGAATGAAGTCTTCCCTCTAAAACTTAGTTTTTCCTATTTACACAATCCTACCACAGACAAAAGAAATCACAAATTCAAAGAGCTCTTATAAAGATAGTTGGGGTAAATAACATATTTCACACTTGTATTGTGCTACTGTGCCACTGTGGTGACTTTTACACTCTGAATTTCTTACCACCATTGTGCATTTTACAATATATCATTTGACTCAAACCTTTCCCCACTCTAGCATTTTTACAGAAAACTTTTAGCTTACTTTTTATATTCTTTTATCACTTCACCAATACTTTATTGGCGATAATAAGATTGTATAAAAAGATTAATTTTATCGTCTACAGACTTTATGGTCAAACTGTATATAATAATCTCGCTTTGATTGTAAAGTGGAACATAAACGGTTATTGGAATTTAAACCATCAGTAATAGTATAGATTAGTAGACATTCCAACAAAGTCAGCGTGACATTAAAACAGAAGAAGAATTTGCAATATTTCTAGTGGAAGTGACTTTGATAGCAGTAGAACATTTATATATTATCCTCACTAAGAACCTTGAATTTAAAAAATCCTGGAAAATATAGCATCTTAGACACACATAGCAAATGCAACTCCAGAACTCTAACACTATTTTAACTGTATAGCAGAGTACTACATTTAAACCAATAGTGAAATTTACTAGGGATGGATTCATGGCTATTTTAAATAAAGTGATTTTAGATTCCATAAAAGAAACACATAAAAAAAGTTCTTATGCAACAATGCAACTGGAAGTAATGGATAATGGAGCAGATGCTGAAAAAGCACAGCAATTCTTCCTTGGTCTGTTGTAAAAAGTTATCGACTGCTTTGCATCAAAAGCAGAAAGATGGCTTTAGAACTTGCAGTCCTGAGCAAATAGAAACTACAAACGCAATAAATCACAATCATAAGTCAGAGGTACATCTTAAACTTAAATGCCTTAACGCTAGCTATGACTATTGGCTTCAAAAACCTATTTCTATGAACATCTTTATTAGAATTAATGATCAAGCTAATGTTAAAACTACAGTTTAACAATTAACTTATTGTATGTAGTGGATAATTATAAAGTAAAGTAACTTCTTGATGTATGAATTACTTCTTCAGGATGTGCTTTAGAAGAACGGGGAGACTTTCTAACTTTACCGGGTCCTGGACCGCAGCTGAAAATAATTCCCTTTCAACGGTTCTGGAATTCATTTTCTTTGGTCAAGTATCAAGATTATGAGTTTTCAAACACAAATTCAAATGGACTTGAAAGTAGCAGAGGTTTGGTTTGCCTTGCCATCCAACATATTGCTTTGTTCCTGGAGACTCAACTTTGTTTTATTACCTCAATGATTTGGATCCCTGAGAAGTTTGTTTTAAGAGCTGAAAACCTTACGTTTCTCCGAAGATTTACTATTAATTTTTTTATGCTTTGTGCACATGGCTTTGCGTTGAGACTCCAAGCAGCAATATCAACAAACAGCTGTTTTAAAATATGTGCTAATAAAGAGAGTCCCTTTGTGATAGATTTGAATGCAAATATTAGTATTAATAGTCCTTTTAAGTGGCTACATAAGTAGATTTCGAAATATTCTTGCTCTCTGTCTACCTTTCATTGTTATGCTTATGTCACTAGTTAAAAGGTAAGACTATCCCCTTATGTGAATGAAGAAATGGAAACACTATTTGATATAGATTTTTTATTTCCGTTCTCTCCCAGTTGAAATTCACAGGGCAAAGTTGTTTACCTAGAAATATGTATTTGTTACTGATGAAGTTAGTTCAATTGAATTTTGACAATTCCTTTTCAGGTTAAAAGAAAGAGTGTATTTTAAAACGATACAACCTATTTAAAGACATTTTTACTGAAATTGAGTGGAACTTGAGAATATATGGTTAATTTACAAATCACAATTATTTCTGGACAAAGGTATATATGTGGGGCATGCGGGATAAAATTATTATTCTATTAAATAATGCTTTCTTTTTTCTTTTCTTAAAATGGGAATGAATGGATATTTGCCGTGTCTGTTTGTAGGAAGGATTTCAACATGCTATTAAATCAACACAAGCAGCCCTTGTAGCCCTATAATTTATGGCCGCCTTTAAAAGGTAGTAAACTACACTAATTATGTATCAGCATAAAACATAAGCAGGTAAATCTGGCAAGGATTTGAAATATAATCCTTTCTCTTCTACCACTGCCAGAATAATATAGTCACCATAAAGAGCATGACATTTCTTTGTTTAAAAAACAACTGAATCACGAAAGAAACATGCACACAATGCAGAGAAGTCCAAAAATATATAAAATACATAAAACCTATGCTCCTCTGGTGTATTTTCTGAAGCAAAAGCCAGAGTTTCTAAAATCAAAGAACATTTATTTTTATGTTCCTAATTCCAAACCACACAGGAGTCATTGCAAAACTACTCAAGGGAACCAAACAAAAAAACTGCGAAAGCCACCCAACACTAAAACTGCTTCAACTACCTGTCTCTTGCTTTAAGACTTCGATTTTGGAAGGAACTAAGAATGGACAAAGAAATTACCAACCTCTTTCGCTCTTTAAATTACTTTGCATCTTTCCTGTTTCGAATGCCTCTATGAGGACTGCTATTAATTCTGTTCCATATATTTCTTTGTCTGTCGAGACACTCGCATTCACCAGCCATAGAAGATGAATGGACTCAATCCGGAAAATTCCAACTAGGTTAAATATTTATCACAATAAAATCTCATTGTAACAGCATCCCCCCCCTTCCCCCATATGCAAGCACTAGGAAATATGAACTCTACACAAAACTATCCCACAACAGATTTTATTTTCCGAAGTCCTTACCTCCTAAAATTTCTAACAGTGGACTGAATTGTTTCTTGCTGTTATCGCTCAGTAAATCGTCTTTTTCGGTGCACTGGAGTTCTGTAAATAAGCAACAAGCAATGCCTAAATGAGAATCAGAAAGGAAGATATTTATTCATACAAAAAGTATTTGGTTTGCTTAATTCTTTTAAAAGACAAAAGTCGTGGATGTGCATAGAACTACTGAAGGGAATCCATTGATTAGTGTAATGTGTAAAAGATTATTTTATACAACAGTAAAGAACACTGGTATCTGAACATGCCTTTTGTGGTAGACTGCTATGCCTTCTGTCTCCAAGTGTTTGGAAATATTGTCATTCCAAACTCTTGTTACATGAATGTATGCTTTATTTTCCTCTGGGAAACCTTTGTTTAGGATCATTTAATCAAGAGCAGACATTAAACACAACTAGCGATGTTCATCTCTGTTGAATAAATCAAGGAAGAGGTTCCAGTTTAAATATAGGACACGGTATACTAGGATTTTTATTCAAATACTTAAGGATTCCAGCCCGAATCTATTCCCATTAAATTCTATGAGAGTTCTGCCGTTGACTTCAATCAGAGCAGGATCGAACCCTTCAACTCTTTACTAAAAGCTGTTGTGGAAAAAGAAGAAGACGAAGCAGAAACATTTAGCACTTCGATATTGTAATTTTTTGTCGGTCTTATAATATTACAGACCCCAAGAAGCCAATAATCATACTCTTCAAATATTTTTGGATCACATTTACTAAGGTATTTATCAGATATAATAACGTACTCCATGCATTCATTGTTCCTAATAAAATCCTATGTATTGTTTCTTAAGATTGCCAGTAAATGTAAATGCTAATAGCTAACTAACACGATTTCTTGGAAGAATGTCATCTGAGCCTTGGAAAATATTAGGTCTGTCTTGGGAGAACTTTTGGAGAAGAGATTTTTGCTTTGCTAATTTAGTAGCTCCATAATTACTATAATAATTTGAAATTTGGTGTAGAATTACAGTCTATAGAAAATAATGCAATAATAGCTTACTGGGCTGTTTATTTCCCTCTCATAAATTTAGAGGGCTCATTGATAAAATCTATAAACAAATTGAAAGTTAATTTTTTCAGATAGCTATCTCCAGCTTTAATTCGGTTGCCTGCTGTTTTCTTAGCTCTGATATTCACATCATTCCAAAAAATACAGTGGGGGCATAGAATATTTGTATTTTATGTTAAAACTCGTTCTTTAACCATTTTGATCCATAATCAATAATCATGTTATCAACTACAATAAAATTGATCCGAATGTCTTGATTGGATTTAACCCACCCCCCCTTTAAAATATGGAATGTGCATCTGAAAATGGTGCCAACGACTTTCTGCTATTTATTTTGGAGCTATTAAGTTACACCACAATATTTTATACTGCCACAGTCCTTTAAACTATACTTCTTCTTGAAAGAGTTGCTAAGTAGCAATAAAGCACTTTACAAACGCTATGACTTTTTTTTTTTAATTTGTTGTTATCCCAAATTCTAATATTCATTGCGGCACTTTAACTTCGTACATAAATCGTTCAGACTAATGAGTCATAGAGAAATTTGCCCATGACTTTTCCTTTACAATGCTTACTGCCTTTCCATTGCTTTTTTGGCCCTGCATTAGAAGCCGGTGATTTATTAATGCCAGGAAAATTGAACAAAGCAGTCTTCCTGCACTGTGGTATCCAGCCTTCCACAGTGTGAATTAGAACATTATCAAATGTGTTTGACTCGGTAACACTTAATCACAAAAAGCCATAATGTGACCACAAAGCAGCTAAAACAAAGATTTAACATTTCTAAATATTAAACTTGCTAAGTAAATACTCAGCAGACTTCAACAAAGTTAGCACAAACAATTACAGTCATCAAGCTATAAATATACACTAAATACTTACCAACATAGTCCCTACTGCTTTCTTAAGAAGTTTAGAATCTTTCAAGACAAATCGGGGCTTTTTAAAAAACTCAAATAGGAAGTTGAGTTTCACTTCAGAGAGAATCACTCCTAGTGAGAACTGACGGCCACAGATCCATTCCTGACTATCTCCATTAATTATTTAATGAGTCACGTGACCTTAAAGATTAAAATTTCAATATCTACACAAGAAAAGACGCAACACCTTTATCTACTAGTGCAGGGTTTCTGTTTTGCTTATTTAGGTCCCATAATCTCTGTTGGTTTTGACAGCTTTTCAGTTTCTTGGGAGATCATTTGAACATTAATAACATGTGCTTGTCTGCTATTGTGAGATCAGGCGTTCTATAGACCTTAGCTTTAAATTAGCCATTTGATTCCGGATTTTTATTGTCTACAGCAGACTGTGTTAACATGCATAATTATAGTCTATCCCTCTTCTAACAGTTATTACACATGATAATATGATGACAATACTGATACCAAATATATTTGCCCTTATGATGCCTTTAAAACTGACAAAGAATTGGCTCACCACAGTTTATCAATATTCATGTGGTATAGGAGGTCTGGGAAGAATTCTTTTGCTCTGCCATTTGCACATCTCGTGGGAAAGTATAATAAAGAGTTAAAAGAGAGGTTTCCTTTCTGCACTTAGAAAATACACAGTTAGTGGGCTAAATGAATGCCTGGCATAATTCATTTGACTTCAGAGATATTAACCCAGGCGTTCATTTGAACCAGTGGGCCTCATTCAGGTCTCGTTTACATTAGTGACAATAGTGAACTCAATGGAACTACATTGGTGTAAAGTAGTATATACTATGTCAGAATCAGTCCCAGTGTGTCTACAATGGAGTGAATGTAACACCTTCTAGTGCAGTAACTGGGGTTAAAAGAAAAATAAGACTCAAGCTCTTAATACTTTGTGTTCTATTAATGATATACGTATCGAAAATCATATTTCTCACACAACAGCAACACATCTGAAAGGATACATATAATTGTAGATGTATTGGAGTACTGTTTTCAACAATCTCACAAATTCCGCAATAGGGTGGAGAATGAATACAAAAGAGAAATCCGGGTATATGTGCTTCAAAAAAATCACAGAAAGAACCCCCAGTCTTTTTGTTTATTACTCTTCAAGTCGATTCATGTCATGGCTGTCATGGAATGATATCATAGAGTGTCCTAAAGTAGAGATGCTAACGCAGCGATGCTGCCAAGCTTTCCTAGCGCCAGTAGTCTGTTGGTTTCAGTGGGTCTACTGGAATGAGTAAGCGCTGTTGGCGTGACTCGTGAGTAAGGGAATGCAGGATCGGGCCCATGATCAGACTTCAGGGTTGGGATGGAGGCTCGGGCTAGGGAGGGGAGAAGAAAGATGGAGTCTCCTGACAAGTTTGTCAAGACCTCCACCTTCCTTCCTCCACCACCCATCCCCCACCCATTTACAAAACCCAAGAAGCAGTCCATAGGGCGCAGAGTATACCAAAAAATGTCAGAGCCCTGGCTAAACATTCAATGGAGAATGGTTATAGTTATTAAATACTGCGCGCTGCTTGTCACAGATGAGTTCCTCTTGTAATAAAACACCAGGTATATTAGAGATTGCAGTAGAAACTGGAAGGGAGACCTTGAAAAACTACCATTTTTCTTGGTGGGAAGGGGCGGGGGTTAACGGCTTGGCTCTAACTGTGACAATTAAAGTGACTCAGACCTGATTTTGTCTTTATTTGAAATATTGACAAACTTCCACCTTTAGCATTTTGTGCCGCTTTCCTTTGTGGCGAGAGCAGATAAATACGTGTGTGAGAGAGAGAGACAGCCAGCCAAAGAGAGACATTTAGGTCCAAGAGCTGGATTTAAAAGGATACTGTCTTTAAAGGTCAAGGGTTTGAAGGGTCAGTCTGCTTCTCTAAAAAAACAATTAATGGGATAGAAAATTTGTCCTTTCAGTGAACTCTTCTGGTTGCCCTAGCAAAGGCTGGACAATGCCAGAGTTTAAAGTCTGCGATTTAATTTTCAAAGTGATTGTAACATTGATTATATCACACGAGAAGCATAGTAACACTCACATATCAAACACTATGCAGCTTTAAAAAGGGGGTGGGGAACAAATGAAAATTTACCTTAAATGATGATAATCTGCCATGTGATATTTTGCAGTCCGGGGCTGATTCTCCACCAAGACAGTATACATTTTTTTAGCAGACAGCCAAGATGCTGTGTCTTTACACATGACCACATTTTTTTTCCAGGAAAATCCTTTGCGTCTTCACAGACTTTTTCCAAGAGAATGCCTTTCAGAACGGCTGTTGAATTACAAAGAAGTATTTATTGTAGGAGGTGATTAATGATACTCAGTAAAATTGCTATTTTCAGCGCGTGTTTTCATTTAGTTTTACGAAGGGAAAATGGGTTTATAGGCATAGTCTTCAGTAATAAATTATTCTCAATTAAAATGTTTGATTTGGGATTTTGATCATTTCTGCTAATTTGGTTTTAAAATAAATTGGGGGGAAATGTTCCACACAATAAACAAAACAAAGAGCTGTACGTTGCAGAGAGTGAGAGATACCAGCAGTTACCCCACCTTCAGATATATTCAGTTTCTTTTATATTGGGGCAGCTAACATGGAAAACGTTTTAGGATTGAGTAAACAGCAGCATGGTAACGGAAACATACTTTTCAGGGTGGTTAGTTGTTCAATGTGAAGACAACACTGTTTGCTAAACGTATTTACAACTGCCATAGCTTTGATGCTGAATATACTCTTCCAGTGACATGTTAAATTTTTCATTGAAATGGTATGTGTTCCTGGGACAGGCAGTGATGCTCACAATATCGTTGTGCCAATGTGCTTTCTTACTGAGTGAATTGTGATATATTTAAAAAAAGAAACTAAATCTTGCTCGCCTTACTCACGTGAGAAGACTCGTCGACTCCAGTTTAGTACCTGGACATACTTTCGTGAGTATGGCGAATAAAATGTGGCCTTTAATCTTTTTCTGGCAGAAAAACAGTGACAGAGTTTCCGCCTACAAGTTCTTCTGCTCAGTTAATACGTTTCAATGTCAATGATACTTTCGAGAAAGTGATATGAAAATCCTTATAAATTGTATACATTTTATTGTAATAATTCCACCTTTGGTATATTTCTCAACATCCTTGACAATTAGAAGGTTACTATGAGTTTGAAACACCTGAATACTGTTTTCCAGAATCATTCTGAACACATTTACCAGATTAAACCTCTGGGTTGTACCAGATTTCATTTAATTATTAAGGCTTTCTGTTTACACCAAACACTTTTCAAAATAGATGCCTTTGAAATAAAGAAACTTTTATCACCCATACATCCCCTTAATTCTTCATAGTGAATTGACAAGTCACAATAAATACCAAGTGAACGAATAAATAATGACTGGCCAGATATTTTTAAAGTGTATCATAGTTAGCTGTCTTAGTTCTACTAAAGTAAATTAGTTCACTTCAGTTCATTGACTCAGTGTGAAAGCTCTATTTCTCTGTGCATAGGGTGGGAATAGCCATATACATGTAAATGAATAGACAGACTGAACCTCTGGCAAGGTTGCTACAGGCCACAAGTCATCTAGGCAATAAATAATACATATACTTGTTCAAGCAGGCTCTATTTTTTGTGAAGGCAGGCAACTAAAATGAGCATCTCTTTAACTAAATTTGAAAGCAAATTATCAGCAAAGCATAATGTTTAGGAAACAGCATTACATGAACTTGTGTTTGAAGCCTTTAATTTTTTTTTTTTGTACAGAGTATTCTTTATTACCAGTATTGGCAATATATACATCACACCAAAATTCACATATTGTACACAGACCGAAACAGTTAGACGTGCCAGATATGAAGACAGCAACAGCCTTTAATATTTTTAAATAAATGCAATAGGAGACATGGGGGAAACGATTATATCACAACTACCGCAGTGGCTACGCTTAAAAACAATTAAATAACTCTTGTTACATCAAACATTGCCTGTCAGACTGTAATGGGACAGTTTTCATAAAATCTCCATGACATAAAATTTGGTTTCTTCTGTCTGCATATACTGGAGAATCCACGAACATTGCACGAAACAACACAACTCAAGTCAATGTCTTACACAAGTGTTTCACGAATTATTATTTTAACTGTATTTTATTTTTAAAGTGTTATGTACAAAAGAGTCCTTCTTGGGTACAGAATTCATCCATTACAGCATCCAGCGCTCTGTGACACGGAAGGTACAGCGTATTTTCATAAATACGAAAGAATGATGGGAATGGAACCATTATGTCTGTACAGTGTAGACAATTTGTCCATGTTTTGGTTTCAACATGTACCCTGTACAGGGCACATTTCTTCTGATTCTGTATACAGTTGTTTTGGTCCAAATGGTCAACAACAAAAATAGGCAACTGAAAAAAACAAATATAAAAATCATTATAGGGCTGATGAGTTGGGTGTTGACCCATCGAGTTGATGATGGTGGCCCTGTGTCTGTGCTTTGGCTTGCTGACTAGCAGTAGATGGATTTGAGGAGCGCATCTTAGTGTTAGGCAGTTTGTGATCTTTCTTCCATTTCATCCTCCTGTTCTGAAACCAAATCTTGACCTGGCGCTCCGAGAGACAAAGTGTATGTGCTATCTCAATGCGTCGCCTCCTGGTCAGGTAACGGTTAAAATGGAACTCCTTCTCCAGCTCTAAGACTTGTTGTCTGGTGTAGGCAGTTCGAGACCTCTTGGGTTCCCCTCCAGTGTAATTGGGATTGACTGAACACACACACACACAAAAAAGCAATTGAACATAATCATTATATAATAACTTGACACCAGGTTCAAATCAGAGACATAACTGCAAGAAAATGTTTCACAGGCTATTGACAATAGGAAACAATTGAAGAGCAATAAAAAATGGTGATGGGCATTTGGGTGGAAGAAAAGCTTCAAAGACACATGGCCCAGAGCCACTGGCAGGGCAATTAAATTTATGGGGGCTATAATTACTGCCCTAACGGTTTGGCGTCTCGTAAATCTCTCGATAAAGGACCCCGGATACAAAAGGTTTCTCACGTTTGTATTAGGAAACGCGCACACATAAAAACCCAACCCAACCCTGCAGCACTTTCAGCGTCCTCTCCTCCTCCTCTTCCTCCTCCCCAGGCAGTCCCACTCACCAGTGCTCACATGGATCTTCTTCATCCAGGGGTAGACCACGGGCTCTTTGCCTTTGAGGCCAGGCAGGCTCTTGTCAGGCAGGAGGGGGCACCCTGGGCTGGCCCCGGCCCCGGCCCCTGCGGCGGGGGCTGCTTCGCAGTGTCGCTGGTGCTGCAGGACGTGGCTTTGGAGCAGGGGCTGGGACTGGACATGGTGCCCCTTCGGTGGAGGAGGCGGTGGAGGAGAGGCACCCGGGGGTGGCTGCTCCTGGCCCGGGGTGGCGCTGGTGCTGCTGTAGCTGTAGGGCGCCTCGGAGTAGCCGGGTGGCTGCGCGGGGTAGAGCGCCTCCGGAGGAGGAGGAGGAGGAGGTGGCGGTGGTGGCTGGTATCCAGGGTCTCTGCTGGGCCGCTGGTAGTAGTCGGGGAGAGACTGGCCCGGGTGCGCTGGGTGCTGATGCAGGTGCGGCTGGTGGTGGTGGTGGTGGTAGGTGCTGCTGCTGCTGCTGGCGCTGCTGTGCTGCGAATACTCCTCGCAGGGCGGGAATTTGGGCTCGATGTAGTTGGAGTTTATCAAAAACGAACTCATGGTCATTAATTTGTTGAAGTGCAAAAATACTAATTTTTCTCGCGTTGTCGTTTTTCTGGGCTCGGCGAGGCCCCTCCCCCTTCTCCCCCCCTCCCCCGCCCTTCCTCCCTCCCTCCCCCTCCTCCTCTCGCCGCTGTCAAGTGCCGGCTGCCAAAGTTTGGGCCTCCCCCCCCAACCCAAGCGCACAACACACACACAGACACACACACACACACACATCACCACCTGACCGGCAGGGCCAATTGCTGCGCTGTTTGCGGACCCCGGATCAGGAAATGGAAAGATGGTGAGTGCCGGAGGAGCCCAGGGCAGCAGCAGGAGCAGCCCAAACCGTCTCTTACCGAGTTGGGGAGAGAGGTCCCAGCAATGGTAAAAAACTGCGCAGCCAGAAAGGGGAGCGAAATCCGAGGCGCATCCTAGTAGCCATCGCACCAACCACCTTCCCTAAACCCCCAGTTCGACCAGATACCTCTCAAATGGGTGGCCTCGGACTCTTAAAACAGGAGAACAAGATTTTGCTCAAAGCCACGCGAGTTTGAGCTTTGCTACACTGTGATTGCTGCTTATTGTGGCCAATTATTTCCCCCTCTTCCCTGTGGAACGGAGAGAGACCTAAATTCGGCGCTACCAGTCGTAAATTCATCCTGGGCACAAATATTTTATTTCTCTAGCATTTTTTTGGAGGGGGGGCGGAGAAGAAAGAGAGAGGAGGAAAGATGGGGGGCGGATCAGAAATCAACGAGAAACTAAAATGTAGCATACAGAAAAAGAAATTGACATTGCATAATACATTAAATACAATGACAATGGCATGCGTCTGCCGAAGTGGGTTTTCACCCACGAAAGCTTATGCTCCAATACATCTGTTAGTCTTTAAGGTGCCACAGGACTCTTCGTTGCTTTTTACAGATCCAGACTAACACGGCTACCCCTCTGATACAATGACAATAGTTTACAACTCTCCATTTCAAAATCACTTGATTTAGGATTGGGCATACATTATATATCAAGGTGGAAATGAGACTGCTAGATCCTGTGAAATAGAGGCCAACTAATTGCAAATCAGTATTTGTTTCTCTATGATCTGTCCCCAGAGCTTTTAAACGTTGTTATTGTATGATAATTTAGTTATTAGAGAATCTTTTATCCCTTTGTAGATTGCGAGCTGTGATAACATATAACTAGATTCAGAAGTTGATATGAAAGGGAGGAAGGGCCAAATAGATTAATTAGCGGGTGCTGTGTGCCATTAACGATATAGTTAGTGAAGAAAGAAAGAAAGAAAGAAAGAAAGAAAGAAAGAAAGAAAGAAAGAAAGAAAGAAAGAAAGAAAGAAAGAAAGAGAAAGAAAAGAAAATGTCCAATAAAATGAAAGGACCAACTGGGACTATTTCTCTCCGAGTGAGAGCATTTCCCAAACTACAAATTAACTTTTGGGTTTTTGTGTGTTTTGGTTTGGGTTTGATTTGGTTTGGGGTTTTTATTATAGGAGAATTCACTGACATCTTTCAGAAAGTAGTCTACAATACTGAAATTAGAATGCAGAAAAAACTCTATGACTTCTAAATTGCTAAAAATTAGTCTGCTAACAATATTTGCAGCTCAGGAAGGAAAAGAGGCAACCGCCTGACCTTAGATAATTGGAATTTGATAGTTAAACTAATTACACCATTATTTTAAAATAATAGATTACTTATGAATTCCATCTGCTGTTGTATGTTTGGAGTTAATACTGAACTTTTTAGAATTTATTTTATATTTTTGTTGGTTGGCTAGTTTATAGAAAATCGAATACAAATATTTGCCACCCTCTTCAGGAGCATTGTTCCTGAATGGATAGTCTCACCTTCGAAAACAGGAAAATGCATCTAACTGAATATATAAAGCAAAAATGTTAATACAATTTAGATCTTTTTCCTCATAGTAGCTATCATTGCTTAAATTCAGATTGTTGTCTTTTGCAGTTGTATAGATAACATTATATAAATATAAAATTATAATTTAATATATGTTAGGTCTAACTAGATACTTACACACGTATACTGCATTAATTTATATTATAAACGTATAACTACACATATATTGCAGACCATCTGGTGTATGTTTGAACATTTCCAACATACTGTGATACTTACATAAACAATTACTCATTTTTGCTAATATCTAATGTCTAATTTGCAAAGAGAGTTAAAGCACATAATATTTACCGTGATTAGACTTCAAAGTATACTTGTTCAACTCATTTCCTACTGAACGTCTATGCAACTCTTTAACTGGTGTGAAATATATCTTTCTCTATTTACTTTGTATGTAGAAGAAAATATGGTTACACACGCCATAGGCGTCTAACATCCACAACTATTCAACACAACAAATTGTAGTATACACAGGTAGGACTAGATTGTTGGGGACTATTTTTCGGCGAAACCCAAATATCTATTAAAATAATAAAGCTAACGTTTACAGTGTGGCAAGAAGATGAGATTGCTAGAGACCCACAGTACGTTGTTTTCGGCGCACAGCTGTACATTCATACACAGATACATGCATACAAATATACGTAGGCGCGCATAATTGCATTAAATTGGGTTACCCTAAATATTATCCTCCTAATATAAGGGAGCTCCTTAGTTATGATGGCCAGAATACTCTAGTAACTACCATACTTCAAAACCTCAGTAAAATACAACGAAAGCTGGTACCTTATTTTGTATGCTGAGTGTTGTATTCGGAGAGCTTCCCAGGTTCTGATTAATAATATTTACCGTGATTAGACTTCAAAGTATACTTGTTTAACTGTGCTTCTTTCTACGGTGTAGCTGCGTTTCTCAGTGAAACAGAAAATAATACAATTTTGCATGCGATTGTAAATCTACAAGGTGACCTCAGCTGCTCAGATGAAGCATGTTTTTCCTGTGGTTCTAGCAGCCTGTGAAGATGTGCTTATGCAGGATCTCCAAAGGCCTGTTCCTTGTCTTTGTGGTTTTGTTATCATAAACAAGACCCAGCCAAGACCACCAAGTGTTATCTTACACACGGCCATTTCGACATTTTACTGCAAGATTTATGGATGTAATAAACAATCTCAGAACCATCCTCGGATATTTCCCGTTACTCAACTTGTAGCACCATCCCAGCTTTAAAAACAAACAAACAAACAAACAAACAAACAAACAAACAAACAAACCAACCAACCAACCAAAAAACTTTATTTTTTATTTAAGAAATAAGACCATATTTCACACGCTTAAACAATTAACATAGGACCCAAAGTTTACCAGCTGAATCTTGCGATAGACGAGATTGGGAATTCACTGAAACGAAGTTGATAGTGCGATATCTAATCTTCATGCACCAACAGGCTCCAATCTCATGCATACCCAAACAGTCTAAAAGAGTTCTTGTGAAACATACAAGCACATCTGCTGACTTCCATCCGTGCGGATAAAATAGTTTTACAACCAAAGAATTAAAAAATAATAATTCAATTGCACTTTTTAACGTGTCCATGCACCAGAGAGGGTGGACAGAGAGAGACTCGCGAGCAGCCTGGTTTGAATCTGATTTGAACCATTTTGAATATATTTAGCCCCAGCTTTCCCTCTTGAATGCAACCCTGTCCCAAGTTTCAAAGTGACCGAAAAGTGACACCGTGTGCATTTTGTTTCTTATTAATCTTACACATTGACAGTCTTTGTTAAACAACAAGGCGTGCCCTTCACCAGCCGACATTTTCATATTTGTTAGACGCGGTGACCTGAAGTTCACCTCGGCCTTGGACTTAGTTTTTCTAAAAGGTCTATAACAGTGTCTTTTAGATAGCAGGGTGCTTTGCTCAGGTCACTACTTCTAAGGGAAAATTAAGAAAAAATAGCGGGAAAATGTAAACGTTATGGAATGTATCAACTGTATCTCTCCTTTCTTCCTTGGGAATCATAAAAGCCCGCAAGACAGTTACTCAGTTTAACATTTGTTAACTTTGAAACTAACATGCGAAACGGTTGCTTTAAATTGTCAAGATTGGGGCAATGGTTGAATTTTGGCCCCAAAGTTCATTATTTTATAAAGCGATTACTTCACTGGCACTGTATATGTTCTAACAACTGGATGTTTGGAGTGATTTGCTTGCTCTATACCGGCATGGTTAAATAAACACACACAAAATGTGATTTGTGTTAGAATTTTAAATGAATGGTCTTTTGACCAGACACTCTACACCAGTGTGTGCTGCATTCAAAGAATGAACGTACAAAGGCAAGGACTCGTTCATCTCAAATTAATAACTGCTCTGTTTCCCTTTTTAAAAAGGAATCATTTAAACAATAATTGAGATAAGTCAATATTTATTGAAGTTGCAGTTGACCTCTGAAAATATTCTCATTGATATTTTTATTTTAAACTATGTTGAATACATGGATTTGCATCAAAATAATTGTTTTGGTAAGTAAGAAACTAGATTTCAGTTCCCTCATTTTGTGTAATTTAGTTATACTAACAGCTTTTCGGTCAGGGAGTATCAAAGACTTGTTATTCTTGGAAACAATCTGCCTAGCACTCGTTAACAATATATATAAATGGTTATATATTTCAGGTTACTACCAAGACTTTCCTTTTCTCAATAAACAAATGATCTAACAGTATAAAGTAATCTATAATATCTCAAGTGGGGGAAACGTTCTTTTTAACCCAAAATATGCAATCTGACTATCTTATTACAAGTTGGCAACAACAGTATTTGATGAACAATGTATACACGGTGTGTAATGCTATTTATATATTTCCACACCGCTGTCATATACAAGCGATGTAGGCATAATCTCCAATAATATCTCTCAATGATTTGAAATCAAACAGCTCACAATTTATTTTCAACAACTCCTGCTTTCTGCAATGATCCACCAGTATCACTGACAAATAATTAATTTGTATCCAAATAACTAGGAATATCGTATAATCCATGCCTGTTTTTCTTAATTCAGCTAAACATGGATATAGATGAGGTACTTTTTCCCAACTGAATTCCTCATTATAAACCCCCCCCCCCATTCCCCAGACCTTTTACATCTGAATATTTTGGATAAACTTTCCCTCTTAAACAAAGCACTGCTTCAATATAATTTCGACCTGTATTTATGTGCTACACTGTATATTTGGTTTATAATTACCTTCCCAATTTCTCTGTGTAATACTGTGTGTTGCTTTTTATTGACATACTTAACTTCAGAGCTAAATCTTCAACACTGTCACAGTCTTAAAGACAAGAACAATTCTCAACAATTTGGAAAGTGCTCTTTACCCCAAAAATAATCAGCTTAAAAATACCTTGATACTTGTTTAACTATCAATTTATGTCTGAGAGTAGTTCCAGAAAGCTTTGATAGCCCTGAAATTATGGAACTGTATAGCGCCGTCAGGTTTTTTTTGCAGAATAATCTGTTAGTATCACAAATCGCCCCGTAATTCTGAATTTTAGATTTTCACCTTCGGACTAAAAATATAACCTGAAAGTATTACCTACAATATGTCCTTATTAAGTACAGTTTAGTGCTCACTACAGAAATTATAGTAAAAACAAGACGCTGCTAGGATCGATACACATGTTAATAGATCTGCTCATGTCTTAAGTTCCTGACATTTTGAAAAGTGAAAAGTCTTTACATTAAGCCTCTCAAGGAGGCTATTATATTAAGGAGTGTGAAACATTTTGTTACCTGACCATGGTATTGAAGAATACAGCTATGAACGCGTTTTGGTGTTCTGGAGTAACATTCATGTTTACCTGGTGCATCTGAGCCAGAGATATTCAGACTCAAATGTGGCTGATAATTCAAGATGAAATACAACATGTATTACTCTTGAAAAGAGGAATTTTCTATCCTTTCCTCGGTAATTGAGGTCATTCAACCACTAGAGTTCACCTGGAGTCCATACTGTGATACACGCTTAACTCAAAGCTATTTTATCTTTTGTGCTGATAGTCAAGATCTCGACTATAACATTGACATCAAACTCTGTCTGGGCGGATGACTAAGAGTGGTGCAAAACGTAAACTTTTGACCCTCAACTTTTTGACCTGCAGTTGTAACGCCCTAACCACAAAGATATACAAAAGCTATGCAGCGTCTTTTAGGAGCAAGAGACTTGGACTGTTTGTTTCAATGGTTCTGCTGTTTTCCCCCTGTTTTTTAAGTGTGGGGTTTTTTTTGTGTTGTTGTTATTGTTGGGGTTTTTGTTGTTGTTTGTTTGTTTTGAGAAAACTGGATTTTAAAAAAAATCTCTCACCATTGTAAAGTGCTGTTAAATCAGTTTGCAAACTCTTTCGCCAGCGTTGGAGGGACTAGATTAACTGAAAGACGCTATATGGTTACAATTGCAGGTGAAAGTCTGGTAAGTTCTGGGCATGGAGTCGGAAAGAATGTACTGTATAGCACTGGGGGAAAGATGGCTCTATGTTGCTAAGTACTTAGTCATTTCGCCTTTATTTAAAAATAAAGAAACTCTAATTGTTTGTGAAGCCTTGTCTAGGCAAACGAGTTGACTGTGAACTTGGTCTAAAGCGAGCTCTGCTGGTGATTCCTAGGGTGTGCAGATTTATCTTTTCTGCATTTACTTAACCTGGCAGTGAACTGCAAGGGTTGCCATTTGTTATCCAGAGACAGACTTCACCTCAAGCAAGGACTGTTTCACAAAATTGCAATAATTACCCAATAACCTTCATAACAAATATTATTATTGAAAAGACATTTTTTTGGATATAGGACAGAGTCCGTATGTGCACTGTAAAGGGAAACCTTTGCAAATCTTGTACATTCTGTATGTCTTATGTGGTATGGTGTACAGATGCAGCTATATATACATATGACTAAGATGGTACATGAGTGTTTGTTTTCCTCAGAAATATTAGCGAGGATGCTTTCATTTATAAAGGAGAATTCTTTCAAATATAAGCAGGCTACTGTAGGAGTCATATCTTTGTACTATTCATAAAAACTCAGACACTGAATTGTGTCTATCTGAAGCCTAAAAGAGAGAAAAAGATAAGGGGGAAAGAGATTTCTTATCTTGGTCAGAAGGTTTATGTATGTATTTAATTTATTATATCTGTATTAGCTGTGACGGGAAAATACATTCCTCCAGTACGTACGATTTGAAATCGAAAATCATGATCAGCCATATGAATCTGTTACAGTCAATTTCCCATAGAGCAGACAGAAAACATTTGTATTCTCACCCTTCTACAGACACACCCTTACTAAACGTAAGGAAATGGGAGAATAGTAATTTCGCTATGTTTAATAATTAGTACGTGTGTAGGGCTCAGACAAATCTATCAACCTAAAATTATTTGCCTTTCACAAGACATGTTATAGTTTAGTGAAAGTCAAGACTTATAAATTACTAGGTATACGCACAAACGGGTTGCCTAAACTTCAATTGGCCTTATGCTGAGACACGACACACTACACTAACGTATTTCTTTCAGAGAAGTTAGTAAATTGTATTTTAATACCAAGTAGACCACCACTTGCGATGATTTCAGTAGAATAAACTCAGGTGCACTGAGTCCAAAAATACCGTAGAAAAATAATATGCACAGAAAAGAACTAAATATTGATTCCAAATGATCATTCTCTACGAAGGAACCAGCCACTTCCCCTCAGAAGACAGTTAGGATCTGTGAAAGGTTTTTGGAGTTTTGCGTTTTGAAGGTATCTGAGTTTTCCGTTCCAGTCTGGATTATAAAATCTTTAACGCATTTCTGTTTTAAGAGGATTCTAGCTGTCATAACTTTGAGAGGGTGATTCAAGGCTAGAAATACTTTAAAGTTGTAGTAATTTTTCAATCAACTTTATTTTGTGTCTCAAGAGTGAGTCTCGTAGTTCCTTACTGAATGTATCTGTAAATATTGGGATATTTTCACAATACCCAAACATGTCCACACTGTATCTCATCTTTAGCATGCTTAAGAAGCTAAAATTCAAAGAATTTCATGTTGGTAGCAAATTATTTACTTCCTTCACTGACAATTCACAACCTCAGATGACATTAAGGTCCCTTAAAAAGAATTTAAGTACATTTGCCCTATAGTGAATATCCAGTTCTCACAATGGAGCTAAGAAACTGAGATATTCAAACGATTATCTTTAGTTTTAATCTATGAAATAGCAGAAATAAGGGCTTTTTCTTCAGAAAACTACCAATATATGAAAGAAGTCAAAACTTTTAAACTAGTCTATGTATGATTTTTGCCATTAAACACTGCCTGGGTATTATGACATATAATTAAATGTATTCCTATCAAATATAACTTTGCTGTATTCCTAATATTGAATCTGTTATATTTGTGTACCATGAAACTGCCAGCTGTTTGTTATGGGAATTATTCTAGCTTGTACTTTGGCTATAAAGTGCAATAAAGAATGCACTTTTAAAGTCTACCTCTTTTCCATTTTATTATAGGAATGATAAGCAAATGTCATTATCTAGTGTTCATAGAAAGATACTACTAAAACACAAAAGTATCTAAAACTTTTTATCTTATGTTGGGAATGAACTCAAAATATTAAAAGTTTGTAAACCTACCATATCTTTTGGAGTAGCTCGAGGGGTTAACCTTGAATATATGATAGTGTTTTATCAATGTATACCCTTGATTATTTGAAAAAAATAAAACAAAGGTAGAATGAATTTTCTATTTCATTCTTAGACCTTGCGGAGGTATTATGTTATAAAGGTGCAAATAATAATCTTCATAATTCTCCTGAACTCTAACACCTTTCTGCCATTTTAATAATAGTTTCAGCTATCGTATATTACGAAAATTAACAATACTCAAAGAGAAAGGAATCTAACAAAATAAAGCCAGAAATCATCTAGTGACAAACAACTCCGTTCTTCTTTAATCTCGAATTTATGACATGTCAGGAAAAACAACATCATTGTACTGCAGTTTTAGAGAACTCTGTTGAGTCTGGTGTACTCCAAAATGACCAAACCATAGATAGATAGATAGATAGATAGATAGATAGATAGATAGATAGATAGATAGATAGATAGATAGATAGATAGATGTCAAAATTTGTATTTACATTCTCTGGGCCTAATCCTTCAAACCTTTACTCAACTGAGTAGTCATCACCCCAATAGTCCTAATGGGTTCAGTGAGACTACTCACCTAAGCAATGATCTTGTGAGTAAGTATTTTCAGGATCTGGCTCTAGTTCTACAAAGAAGGAGAGAGACGGAGAGAAAGTGAAAGTTTTTTTCGCCCTTTCATTCAGCCCCTGAAAATTCAAAGACTAAAGTTAAATCCGGCCATAAAGTTTACTGCTGAGTAATCACACTCTGGTGAGAATAGTCTACTTAAATAAAAAGAATGTTGAAGTAAACACGCAGCTGGGGCCTACCTCACAATTGCTAGCCAATAATATCTGTAGCTATATAGAGACGGGGTTATTTACAATTGTCTATAACCTGGTCTGTATTTCATAATTTACAGCATTGTGACCTGTAGTAGCTTGTATTAACGTTACAAGTTACAGTCAATGTGTTTCCTTAGAAAAAAACAGCGGAAATACAAAAAATGTATACTGTCTCTGGAAAAAGGTATAACAAAGTTGTAAGTGGCTATGAGTGACCGCACATACCACGTATACAGATATGGATACACAGTCATATAGATATAGCTATCTATATAACACAGAGCAGTAAAGAGGAATCCTAAACACGAACATTCAATCTATGCTTGCTTTGGTGTGCAAAATATTTTCCAATCCAAAGATTACGACCACATCGGCACGCCTACAGGTTATCATGCCTCTATAAGACACTTCTCAAATAATATCAACCCATGTAATTCCCTTTAAAAAATTCGCTGCAGTATCTACTCTTTGCTAAACAAAACCTTTCCAAACTGGAAAGTCTATGGAGCAAAGGAAGTAATTATCTTCTGCAGTAGTCAAAGTAATTAAAGTTAGGCCTCAAAATCCATCTCTGCCAAAGACGCTTATTGTGGTTTACTTTGATTTGATTGTTAAAATATAGAGCTAGCTGCTGAATGTTAGAATCAGAGAGGGGAAAACTTTTCAACGAAACCTGTATCCTTAGTAGATTATTCTGCATTTCTGAATTCAATGTGACAGTCCTGGAAGGATCGAGCCAGAAAGAGTCCAGTTCTCCACTGTACAAATAAACTTTAAGGAACTTGTGCATAAAACTTACCTTGACTTGTAAGGAGCCATTTTTCATAGAACACTGAGAACTTGTGATTTGGATACTTCTGTACCTAAAACTGACAATTTGAATGACCAGGAGGCACACGTAGCCTGCAAAAGAGTCAAATGAAGTCCAGCGTCAGCGAGATTATATGTTATGTGGTATATAATGTTGGATGTCAACTCCCCAAAACCATAAAACTTACTTTAATGGCACCACGTGACTTTTTATAGCCAGTGAGCCTATCTGTCTGTGCTATGGATGATTTTACGATCTAATTCATAGACAAAACCCTATTCATTTGGCACCCAAATGTCATATAGCCGGAACTGGGGCTTATAAAGTTTACTGTTTTATAACTTTTAAGGGAAGGCATCAGTGTAACCAGTCAGTAAATGTGCAAATCTCTAGTTGCTCTTAGAAGCTCTGAAGAGTTAACCATTCAAGCTCTGATGGGGTAAGTAACATTACATTTATAGAAAACTAATTGTAGAGAAAAAAACAAATATCTTTAAAGGGTGAAAAGCGGGAAGGTGGCTATAGGGTATTGCTTATAGACGCAAAGATCTCTGATGTGGCTGTCCTGCAAATATACTTAATTAAACCACACGAGTAATTATATAGCAAGGTAAACACGCTCTGGGGTTGGGAGTGTCTTTTAACAAAGCACATGTTTTTCAACAATCACCAACCAGCTACCAGTTTATTCACCCACAGAGAGTGTTGATTGTGGTTCTGCAATGCAGCTTTCCACCTAACGAGAAACCATTAAGGAGGAACTTATGGTCAAACTTTCAATTAAAAGGATTGGTGTCGGATAATTGCACTTGTATCATTTGAAAAGTGTAGCATAAGGTCCTATCCAGATAAAATGTTACAAAAATCTGCACCGTTTAAGAAAAAAAAATCAGCAAATCAGGAAGTACAGCTTCAAAATCAGATCACGAAAACTTACAATAGAAAGTTTATTTATTTATTTTTGTCTGTTTGTTTCCAGTCAGTTTTTTTAAAAAACAAATACAAAAAAAAAAAAAAAAAAAGCTGATCACAGTTTGCTCAAACAGCCAGACTTTGACTATATTTGTAACTTTGTTCACAAAAACATACATTACTGATGCTGCGCTTAATAAGAGCCACTTCTAGGAGTTCGTGCAAAGAGTCATACAAAGGCACAGCAAGGACATACTGCTTGGAATCACAGTTTTCGTCACAGATTCACTATTCACTACACGTAGGACAAGTTCAGTTGTATTTCATCATTTCACCTCTACAACAGCATTAATTACACAAGAATTATATAGGTAGTTTGAATAAAAATATTTTAACAGCTTGGAGCTATACAGTTATTAACACTTAAACACACATGCACAGTTAAGCAAATTGAGTGCAACACATAACATTTGTACTAAAGGAGGGGGTTTCTCTCTCTTTTTTACAGTTACTTCAAGTAACACAGCTCGCTTCATATAAATAAGTTAAAACATCTAAATTTTCAAGACAAAGCCATTCAAGACAAAGAAATGTAGGGGAAGCAGATCTACTTATACACGCGATATAATGGTAAGAAACAGGCTCATGATTAAAAGATGAATTAGGGCGACAAGAACAAGGTTTCTTCACAGAAGTAACACAAGGAAGTTTTAGAAAGTCAACTTAGTACTGACATTATGCGCAGGGTCAACTAATACTGCTCAGTACTTTTTAATTGATCAATTTCTTAAGGACGAAAAGCCCCTCCTGCAGCTGCCATGCTCATGCTTTTCAGCTTATTATCCTTTTTCCATTTCATTCTCCTGTTTTGGAACCAGATCTTTATTTGTCTCTCTGAGAGGCAAAGAGCATGTGCTATTTCAATCCTTCTTCTGCGGGTCAGGTATCTATTGAAGTGAAATTCTTTTTCCAGCTCCAGGGTTTGATATCGGGTATAAGCAGTCCGAGCCCTTTTTCCTTCTGGTCCCCCTATGTTGTCTGTAACAGAAAAGTGAATGATTTAGTCTCTCCCAGCGACCTGCTCCTGTATTTTCTAAAGCAGCCCAGAGCATCAGTAGTACAGTTATTCTTGGTCCTGTTTTTGTTTTGGATAAATGCTCAACAAGTATCCCCTTTTCTGTAGACATTTTTAGAAGAGTAAACCAACAGAATTCTGAGCTAAGCTGATCAATGCATTGTGGATCTGAGGCTAGATTGGATTTCAGAGATAGGAGAGCAAAGCAAGGGCATTCAGATCTGTCACGAGATTTACTTTTAGAATGCTTTGTAACTAACAAAATCATTCCTGTTTCATAATTAGAAGGGGCATGGAAGGTATATATATATATATTTTTTAATTACAGAGCAGAAGGCAACCACATAGCCTTTCCATGCCCCTCGGTCCTCACCCTTAGGATTTTTTCTGACTTCCCACCAGTGCAAACTCCCACCCTCACTCACTGTTTTGCTAAACTCTTTTTTTATATATAATTAGTAACGCTGTTCCGCTGGACAGTCCTCATAATAAATTACACACCGTGACAAGCACTATTCACATTTTCCCACTTCAGATACATCTCTGCTCCCCGAGTTGTGCAGACTTTGTTGAGTTAGAGTTGCTACATTTACATTTTTAACGTGCCTACGAAACTGTCGTTCCCCACCGTGCAAGCACAGGGGTCTGATCAAGCTACACACACACATCCACCCAGCCACCACGCATTTTACATTAAAGCCTCTTTAAAGAAAAGCAGGGTACGCTTTACCATGACTTATGTGCAGTTTTCGCATCCAGGGGTAGATCTGGGGCTGTGAAGGCTGAGCTGTGCTTTGGTCATTCTGGGCACTTGCCTGGTCGCTGCTTGCTGGGGTGTCATCCTCAGTGCCAGACGACGTGCCAACCCCCTCTCTGCTTATGTGAGTGCTGCTGCTGGAATTGGACGAAGTGCTGGTAGAGTTAGCTATGGAGTTTTTCACCCCGTGATGACTGTCGCTGACAGGCGAAGTGGCCACGGCGGTACAGGGCAGAGGGTCAGGTGGAGGCGAATGTGAAGACGTTGCAGGTTGGTTATACCTGGGCTCTGTCGACGCAGAGGCGGTAGTGGCTGGGTAATTGCGAGATCTTTCATTGGCACCAAAGTGGTTGGAAGCTGAGCGCCCAACGCTGAGATCCATGCCATTGTAGCCGTACCCGTACCTGCTGGAATGCATGCTCGCTGAATCCCTGTATTGCTCGCTCACGGAACTATGATCTCCATAATTATGTAACTGGTAGTCCGGGCCATTTGGATAGCGACCGCAAAATGAGTTTACAAAATAAGAGCTCATTTGTTTTTTGATATGTGTGCTTGATTTGTGGCTCTTGGTCGTTTTGTGCGTCTATAGCACCCTTGCACAATTTATGATGAATTATGGAAATGACTGGGACATGTACTTGGTTCCCTCCTACGTAGGCACCCAAATATGGGGTACGACTTCAAATCACGTGCTTTTGTTGTCCAGTCGTAAATCCTGCCTGATGACCTCTAGAGGTAAACTCGTGCACTAATGGGGGAGTTGGGTGGATGCTGGAGGGTTGGCGCGCGCGCCCAAGGCGCGCTCCCGCTTCCAGCTCCTGATTGTCAGTCGGACTCTTGCGCCACCCTCTGGAGACTAGTTAGATCTTCACGCTTCCAGCCAGGGTCTGCAAGGCTGGGGTCGACTCGAGGTTACAGCCCATTATAGCAAAATTATTGCATTTCTCTCACAGTTCCATTAGTATGTACCAATTGTAACGGGCTATCGGCTGCAAATCACAAAACCAGCAATAATGCAGGAGTTTGGGGAAAACATTTGCTTTTATTTTCAATAGCTTTCTTTTATTCTTTAATTCCTTCCTCTTCTGTTCTGCTATAGATTTTTAAATACAGAAATAACTTCGATCTCTTTTTAGAGTGATGCTTATTTAAACCTATTGAAAAATATAAATCCTCACACACTGGCAACAATTACAGTCCTGTTTTGCAGGCGCTTAAGAAAAGCTGTACTGCCGATTTTAAAAGGCAGGTACCTATTAAAAATAAATATCGTATAGTAGTTTTCCAACTGGGGTCAAATTCTATATAATTTTATGGTCGGCGACTTTTTCTCAGATAAATATAATGTTGTGGCGGTCATTTGACATTAATATTTTCGCGATTTGGAACTATTCAGAGCGGTAGCCCAAATTGCTTCTCCTTCCGAATAAAGGGGTCTTTGTGTGTACTGTACGCACATTCACACACACATATACGTATCTATTAGTAAATATTTTGACTGCATGTATTTTACTCAGTGAAAGAGAACTCTATTTGGAATCAATTTAGAAGCTAGTTTCTATCTATTATCTATTTAGTCTTCTGTGCTAGGAATTTCGAAAGTAAATAAAGATAGAAAGAAGAGCCACGATTTAACATTACAGACCATTGATTTTTAATTTTTTGAAACTAGCACAATCGTACTGCATGATTAAAACCCCCTCGTTGCTCAATGAAAGCTTTCTTTACTATCAGCGCCACATCAGGAGCCGCAGAAATCTGCCCGCCTCAAAACCTTTTCTTTCCCCGTTGTAAAGTTTAACGCATAGTTTTTTCTTTAATACTAGCGCAGATTTTGTTCAATTTAGTGGAATCAGCTCTGGGCATTTTAAAATCTCCCTGCGATTCATCCTCGATTTTAATGGAAGTTAATAGTCGGGATTTGTAAATCGATTTTTTTAAAATGCCGTTACCTTCTCTGTGCTAATTAAATCTCTTATACACGTGTAAAACTTTTTTTTCTAGAGACCCTAAAATCCCAAACACAGTAGAACAAGACGCCCAGGATTAGTAAAGACATCAAACCAGGATTTTCTAAATCAGACGTCATTCCACAATATGAACGTTTCCAATTACAAAAATCTACTCACTTATCTGTTGCCTACAGCCATACGGTCGTATCAGAGACATTCATACAGACATAGATGCTCAATTTAAAATATTTATAATTATAATCTAGTTTTTTTCTGAATTACTTTAAGCAAGGCTATCTAGGCTTTGAAAAGGTGACCATATACACTACATAGCTCTAAATCAAATACTTCTATTTTTAAATAAATTCACAGTTGATTGCAAATGTATATATTTTAATCAAGCCTTTGGGAGTCAACAGACTGTGAAAAACCTATAGGATTTTAGTAGCAGAAGGAACACAAGGAAAAAAAAACCGCGAAAAAGGAAAAGGCCTGGTAACTTTTATTAAGCATTACTCTACTCCCCTGACTTTTCCTCTGTTTCTTCGCCGCTGGGCTCTGTGGAATGTATGAGTTTGTTTTCCTTTTTCCATTTCATTCGCCTGTTTTGAAACCATATTTTAATTTGTCGTTCAGTAAGGCAGAGAGCGTTTGCAATCTCAATCCGTCGTCTTCTGGTTAAGTATCTGTTAAAATGAAATTCCTTTTCTAACTCTAGCGTTTGGTATCTGGTGTAAGTTTGCCTCCCCCGTCTCCCATGTGTTCCATACACTGTACCTGTAAAAGTAAAGACAAAATTGTCGCATTGAACAAGGCCCAATGATTTCAAGTTAAGAAATAGTGGTCAGTTGCATTGCGCCTCCTCTTGCAGAGGCAATCACATAAGGGGTGTCTACTCTGATTTTCAGAAGTTTTCTTGATTAAACATTTCTAAATGATGAAGAGCATCATTATCATATTTGAAGGTATAATTCTGATACACATTGGGACAAGCATTTACCAATGAACGAGAAATATTTAGAACTTTTATATATACATACTTGTGTGTGAGATATACAAATATGTGTGCGTATGTATACAACTATAATAGTTACTATAACTATAGCAGAACTATAATTAAGTATGATCATAATTAAAGCTCATAGAAGCAGCTAAAGTTCCTAGAACAGCCCCTGGCATTTGCTCCTGGATATGGTGCATTCAAACGCAAAAGGGCTCTTCAAAATAAGAAATGTCTTTAAAAGTTAAACTTTTCAAATAAATATAAGTCATAATCCTACCTTTCAAGAAATAACCCGGGGGAAGGTAAGGGGAGATTTTATTTTTTGAAACAGTTGAAGTAAACAAGGCAGTGTGCTTATTCAAACAAGTGCCATTTGCTCCCATCCCAAACAGTCCTGTTGTGTAAACTTCACTTTAAGTGAGACAAAATTCGAGGTGATTTGTAAATGTGCACACATTGTCCGAAAACGTGCTTTCGATAATCAATATTTGTATACTAATGGGCTTGGGTGGGTCCTACAAATAAATGGGGGTAGGCAGTACAGGGAGCATGTTCCTTACATCAGTCTTTGACACTGAAGGAGCGAAGAGGTTTCTTCGAGGAGGGATGGTTATTAGTAATTTGTGAATGCCTATTTTTCAGTTATTACTAAGGAACTGCACCAAGTCAGCCAAGTTTGGAGCAGATTGTTCCTAAACTGCTTTAAGGCTGCCAATGTGCCAGGGCTGGAATAACCTGGAAAGGTTTCGTGTTACACATTACCTCGCAGGAGTCATTCCTCTCCGACAGTTTGGACGCCCTTTCTGAAAGTCTTTCTCAAAGAAACTTCTCTCTCTCTCTCTCTCTCTGTCTGTCTCTCTCTCTCTCTCTCTCTCTATTGCATTCAAATGACTTACCAGCGCAGGAGTTCATCCGCTGCATCCAGGGATAAACAGGGCTCGTGTACTTCCGGTCGCTGCCTTCCTCATTTAAAATTTTGCTTTGCACACTGTCGGATTTGTATGGTTGATCAGGAGAAAAGTGCAGATAGTCCCCGTGTCCCCTCTGCTTGCCACTGCCGGAGGGAGAGGCGCTACTTATGTCCTTGTCAGAATAAAAACACGAGGCTCCATACTCATAGGATGCCCGATTGCAAGTAATGACCGTGTTGGACTGTTGGTAAAAACAAGGTGAGGTGTAGGTCTTGTCCTGCAGGCTTGTTGCCCCATAAGATGCTGGGAAATGCCTCAGAGCATCATAGCCAGCTGGATAAAGGGGGATTTGCCCGAGGAAAGAGTCCTGGCCATTAGGCAGGCTCCCAGGGAAAGTGGGATTCACAAAATAGGAACTCATTTGCTCTCCCCTCTCCAGGACTGTGATTTGTTGTGTATTAGTACATCTGGCTATAACTATTAGTAGTCATCGAACTGGTTTGTTTCTGGATGGCCGAGCGCCAAAAGCGACAGCAGCAAATAGCACCAGCTGACGGCTCGGCGGCCAATGGGAGAGCAACGTGGAGCCCGCTCCCCTGGGACCCGCAGCGACCGAGCCAGCAAAGTTACAAACAACCCCGAGCCCGCACACCCGACAGATGGATGGCAACACGCACACACACACCACCTTTAATGTGGCTAAGGGAACGTGGGAGGTGGGACATGTTGGGGGGAGGGGAAGGACTAGAGGGTGTTACTGTAAAAAAATAAACTGCAAAGCGTAAAAGAATGCGGCAAGCGGCGGCCGCGAGCGCCCCCGGGGCAGTGCCCCGTGGCAGCTGGAAAAAAAGGGGCAGCTCTCCAAAGTTAGGATCTCCACTCTGGAAGATATGCAAATCATCACACAGCGAACTCCCCTCCCCCTCGCTCCCCACCCCGGGGGGCTGGACTACCCCAGTCCTTTCTATATTCCTATATGAAAGGTAGAGAATGATTGATGTTAGAACTGAAAACTTTGGAGCAATTAAAATCTGTGGAAGGGGAATGAATCAGCGATGGCATCTGAGCTGGCCGACTTTGTAAACAAATATCTGGTTTCTTAACACCGTGCAAAGAAAATAATTTTATTCAACTAAATATACTGAAAGCCCCCAAAGAATATTTCCCTCCCGAGCTTGAGCACCAAGCATCTTCTTCGCCCCAGTTCAGAATCCAGCCTTTGTGTTCGGATTGAGCCATATTCTCCGTTGTTTATTGAAGGGAATCGCGTGCATTAATGAACACTCAGATAATGAAAGTGGAGATTATGGCTCGGACAGGAAATGGTGGCCTCCTAGGTTTGTTTGTTTATTTATTTAGATGTGTGTTTCAAAGGGAGTCGCTGGCAGAGGTTGGAACAGGTTTCCAGAGCTCCCGGAAAAGATGTGTTCAGAGAAAGTTACACGTTTGTTTTCTTTACATCCAAAAAGTGTATTTTGCTGTATCTGAAACGACGATTTTAAAATTGTAGCGGTAGAATTATACCTAATGAAAATAGCCACGCTAACGTGTGTGCAGAGGCAAAACGGTTTCGCTGTTGTTTCTAATCATTTGTGTTCACTGATGTTTTAACAAACGTCTTAACGTGTACTGTTCAACTTGGCAGTTACCCCAGGACGGACATACAATTCTTGGCCCAGGGCAGAAGCAGTAGCAGTGCTGATGAAATGCACATAATGGCTTTTAATTCAGCCTACTCCAGCAGTTCCTAAAAATAACAAGGAGATTATTCCTTCCAAGCTGTGTTTACTCATAATACGTGACTATGACAACAGACTGAACAGCCGATTTTTAAACGTGCTGGAGTTTGTACTAACTCTGTTTCCTATAGCACCTAAACTAGCTTTGGAAACGTGAGTTTTGTTGTTGTTGGAAGGTTCCGTGTCTCATTTCCGGAGGATGATTACGGTACCTATAAAACAGTAGTGAGTTAAAACATCTCTCCACAATAGTTGGTATTGTTAGCGTTCTCCGTTGGACTTTCACAATGAGATGTTGATTACCTTCCATTTTTATTTTTCCCCCTATTCTCTTCTCCGACTCTAATCTATATACACATCTGGTAGACTAAAAATTATATGCATTGAGATAACAGCTAAACATTATGTGTAGCTACTCAAAAGAATCCCTGTCCTGAAGAATTTGTACTATGTGTGGGGAAAAATAATGAATACAAATGAGGTTTTTAAAAATGTGAAATTTTTCAGCAGAGGCTAGACCGGAAACGTGCCATGAAAATTAAGATTCGGTGAATACAAAAATCCAACGTCCATACTTCTTTTAAAAAAGTTGTGGTCAGAAGGTCTTTTCTTTGAAGACGCACTGGATTCATCGCGAAAAAATGAGAGGTTTATAAATATTTAAGTTTTATTATGTCGGTTTCAGATTGATATTATCTTTGTTTAAAGGGGTGGGAGGGAAATGATTTGCCCAGGAATCTTAATTTGCGGTTCTTGTTCTAGCCAAAGTCAAAATCTCTAATGTCTCAGCATAACAAATGAAAACATTTCTCAGTTGCTTCCGCCGCACTAAACCTCAAAATAAATGAAAGTACACATTTGTTATGGTTACAGCATTTGTAGTAACAGCTAAACAATTTGCATGGCAATCGTGATTTCAGTTACATTCATTATTCAAAAAAACAAAAATAAAAAAACCTGCCACCATAAAGCTTTACCGTGAGCGTTCCCAGCCAGATAGGTTTAATAGCAGCTTTATATAAACACTTATCTTCGAAAAGTGAATACTGAAAAGCTCCCCACTGCACTTCTGCAACTGTAATAACGTAAGTAGTCCTGCTCCTCCCATTTTCTTTAAATTATGAAAAAATGTCAGCACACAGTTGAAAAAAACGTGATTAGCACTTTAACAAGACGCGGGTTATTCTTTCTTTCTTTCTTTCTTTCTTTCTTTCTTTCTTTCTTTCTTTCTTTCTTTCAGCCAACAGACTCCATAACTCAAACAACGCTAGAGTACAGGTGCAGGGGCAGTTACCCTCTTGAGTTTAACCCTCCCTCCTTCACATACTATCTAAATCCACTTACAAATCCTTCTCATGTTCAGAGGCGCAATAGAAAGCAACCTTTAACTAATAGCCTATAATCCAAACAGTTCTTGCAATCCAAATCATTGTTTAGATTGAACTCGTATTAGTAACCTCACTGGGCAGCCTCAATCTTATCCCATCAAACCAATTCGCACTGGGACATTTTACATTCGACACACATCAAAGTTTTAAAAAATATATAAAAAACCCAGCCCTGTAGAAATAGCCCATGCCTGGTGGAGTTTGAATGGTTTCCCTAGGTAGGCCGAATTTTTAGGATTTCTCCAAGAGGATTGCAGACAATTAGCCTTTTACTTGCTGCTGCCTTTGGATCGCCTGGTTTCCGCCACACAGTGGCAGCACTGAGAGTCTATCGCTCCGCCATAAATAACCCGACACTCACTGCAGTTGCAGTCAAGCAGATACTGCAATGCAATGCAAATGTAATTCTTTATCAGCCCGGAGAACACAAACAACACCGGTGTTAACATCTAAAGCACTCACAGCTCATTCTTAATTACTGTAATGAATATAAAGATATTACAGAAGCAGAACCCTGAACCAATGCCGCGGTTTCCAGAACACAAACATAGGAAGCAACGCCAGCTCGGTGAAAGACACGTTATGATGCCAATACCTTACTAAAATAATCCATGTCCAGATCTGTTTCCGTCCCCCCCCACACACACACACAACCCGTGTTCCATTTTTTCAAAATCATAATTAAATTGACACAGTACCTCTTATTTTCTTCAATTGACATCGAAAAAGCTTCATTTCAGAATCTGATGTAGGACTGATTGCTTAAAATCGAGCCTTAGATATTCATCCATAAACTACGTATTTAGAAAAATGTCTGTAATATTGTTCAAGCTCCGATCAACACATGACGTGACACAGTTATACTGTATACAATGATTCATTTGATAAAGCAACCTATGCACATATTTCCTCTATTCTGCTGTTACAGAAATATCCTTTCTCTCTCCTGGAAATTTTACGGAATGAGAAGATATTATGCCGATTGGTCTCTTTCTGAAATTGTAAGTGTATTTTTTTAAAAATTCTAAGTTGCAATTAACACAAATTAATTTGCTAATGCTGGGAAACAAAAATAATACATTTTCTTGGGCAAAGAAACTCGATATGATTTTGTAAATTTGAATTCTAAAATAATAATAATACAAATCTGAATGTGATAGTAAATCTTTTTAAAATACCTTTATTAAAATTACACCTCAGCCTTGCTAATAACAAATGCTTGTATTTTTGCATGCACTGGTTAAATATAAATAAGCTAAATATTCGACTGATAATCCTTCAATTGGTATCAATTCATGTCTACTATATCTATTATATATAGATGGGTCCCATATAGGTATATATGGGTATTAAAATAATGTTACCCTGCTTATGGTAGTGTTATATACGTTTCTCACCTTTAGGTTCTGGCTCGCAGGAGCCCCTGCTACTTTGACAGCTGTCGCTTTGGCTGCACAGGAGACGAATCGCCCTCCTTTTGGTGCCAGAAGAAGCAGGAAATTAGCCAGGTTGCAAGTTGAAAATCTGCCACTCCAGTGCTTTGAATCCAATATGCCACACCTTCCAGCGGAGGAATTGGAAATTGCCATCCAGGATCTGTGTTCTAGGCGGCTGCTTATGCTGAACCTCCATACACTTTGTTCACTATTGCCTTACAAAGAACAAATGAAATGGGGGATTGAAAGCCAGAGAGATCCGAAGCAGGACAGAGCTGAGCAAAAGAATGCAGCTCTATTCTCGCAAGGGAAATTATAAAAAAGTTCATGTTCACGGTTACCATCCACATGACCGACAGCGACCAATGGAAAAACCGAGCAACTCATAAAGTTGTATTGCAAAGTTGTAAATTTTCATAAACAACAACGGATTTATGGCCTTTTCCTCATCACTAAGAAGAGGCAGGTCTTAGAGAGGCGCCATCTTACCAGAGAGGCAGACCTGGAGTTTTAAAAGACCTAGAGTTTGTTCTAATTTTATTAAAATTGCAATTAGTGCATTTACCAGTAACTGAACACAGCAGAGCTAGGGAACTACTCTGCAGATGATGGTATCATTATATTTATATTTTTCTTGCCCTCTGAAGAGAATTTCATGCATGATCTTTTTAAATTCCATATTAAAATACGGTATCTGCTTTACGTGTTGTAATAATGGGCAGAGAGAATATTTTTAAATATAGGCGGTTCGGTTAGGTTATTTGTCTTGATTTTACATATTTCCTATTGCCCTAATATGACTGACACGCAGACACACACCTGACTTGATCTTCAACATTTTGAACTGCAGTTTGCGTCTATAATCAAATATTATTCCGCTAACGCGGATTTCCGCCTGGGTATAGGCAGGTTTCGTCTACTGTGATTTTAAAAATTTCACTGAAGCACATAGGAGCTTCTTGTTTAAGGAATGATCTCTGCTTAATTAATCAACTCAGGTGAAAAATCTAGATAGAGAAATTGACTGATTCCTAACAATTCATCACCTATGAATTTTTTGTTTTTGATTGCGGATAAAAATGATATATTTGATCTAAATTCTTTATTTGGCCTTGTAAATTTTATGCTTCTTTTGAACTGTTCCCTAATAAAGAAACACAATTCATTGTCAACAAGCATATTTATTTCCTGTGTAACATAAAACATTTATCGTGGGAGATATTTGAACACGGTATCACTTCCAAAGAGAGCTCACTTACATTTTTTCTCCACTGCCAATACTGACACGGCATATCCAAATGTTCACAATGAACACATCGAAACACATTGTAACATACAATTTATGAATAAACTTTAGCCAAACCTTCATGAAGGATTTATACAGAGTTCTTAACAATACACCATGCTACAAAGTTACCAGTTTAATTACAGACTTCCCAGTTTATGACGTGATCTTACAAATGATTTCAAGACAATATAAATGACAAAAATTTCGTTTAAATATACAGTATTTTCTATTGTAGGAAAATTCACGGTATTACATATTAACACATTCTGAAATCAGGACAAAAAGATTTTTGAGAGGCGCTAACCTGGTCGTCTTAATTCACTTTTTAAAGAACATTTTCCGCTATATTAGGTAGGATGAGCTTAGAAAACAAAACGGCCTATAACAATGTACTTCAAAAGGTAGAAGCCAACAGAAGATATTAAAGCGCTTTGTACAATATTAGTATGTGTTTTCTTCTTCACTCGGAATAGTAAAGGATTGAGAAGAAAGATATATTGCAGCATATGGTTTTCATTTATAATTGCATTGGAATAAATATATTATTTTTTCAATTTAAATATATTCAGCATTTTCGGTACCAAATTATATACCAAAGCTATTGATGCCTGCTTTTCAAAGGACTACACTTAAGTTTCTAAAAGCATTCTGCAATTCACATTAGTATGTTATCTTCTTTTGATTAATAAAATACAGTATAGTTTAGAAGATAGGTAGGCGGAGCGAGAAATAGGTAGTCTGGAAAATAGGTAGTACAAATAATTGTTGTAGGATGTAGTGGTTTCTGTTTCATTATTTTTACAGGATTTTTTTCACTTGCTGTTTAATGTTGCCTGTTTGTTGTGATCCTTTGAAATAAAAGGAAACAGGAAGTGCAGAACTATTTATTCTAAATTAGGTAGTTTTTTTATGTGACCCTAATGCACTTACCCTTTAACAACTGATTGGGACTAATTGAGTCAGGTAGTTATGCTGGAAGTTAACGTTTTTCTGCATGTGCAAGTAGCAGTTCTCTCACGCAAATGTAACCATGCAAAATACACCAAGATTTGGGCAAACGAAAATAAAATGATTAGGATAATCTTATGAGAGATTCCAAATAAGTTGGACAGGAAATGTGGGAGGTTTGGGGAGGTGGGGACTGGAAGACAAATCAGGGGACCTTTTAATGTTTGAAAATGCTCGGTTTCAAGATGTTCATTAAAGGGAACAGAA
This sequence comes from Emys orbicularis, assembly GCF_028017835.1. Lineage (NCBI taxonomy): Eukaryota > Metazoa > Chordata > Testudines > Emydidae > Emys > Emys orbicularis. Next base: position 232,890,541 of record NC_088684.1, on the reverse strand, counting down.
TTTTTAAAATAAAACAGTAAGTCTTTTTTTAAAGAGAGCTTTTACAACTGTCACGTGCATACATAATACTAGAGATTGCTTCATCAAATGGGAGCTTTACTCGTCTTCTTCCTCCTCTTCTTCCACTTTCTCCACAGACGCTGTTGCTGACGTGTTCTCGTTGGTCGCTGGAGTGCTGGAGCTCTCTTCTTTATGCTCTTTCTTCCATTTCATCCTCCTGTTTTGGAACCAGATTTTGATCTGCCTTTCAGTTAGGCACAGAGCATGGGCGATCTCTATTCTCCGCCTGCGAGTCAGATAGCGGTTAAAGTGGAATTCTTTCTCCAGCTCCAGGGTCTGGTAGCGGGTGTACGTCTGCCGACCTCGCTTCCTATCTGGACCTGAAAGCAGGCAAACAGGCACAGAAGTTAGCCAGAAACCTGAAGATAATCAGTTCGATGGAAAGTTGGTATTTACAAACAGCCATCCAAGCAACTGGAGTAAATCCTCTTCCTTTATTCCCCCGCCCCTAACAAAGGCATTTCTCTCAGACAGCATGCCCAACTCAACCATGGCAAATTAAGTTCTCTGAAATATACCAAAGTGGAGAGAAAACATTAAAGACAAAAACATTTTACTTCCTAAAGGATGAACTTTACAACCGGCTCTGTTTCTCCAGCGTCCTCCAGACTTTTGTGTTTCACAAAGGAAAAGAAAGGCAGGGTCTGAAACTTCAATTTATTTATTTATTTGTCCCAGGGTCTTTTTTTATCAGATTATAGACACATACTAGCATTAGACTCAAGAACTGAGCTCACATTTTCCAGATCTCTTTCCTTTTTACGCACGTATACAGACCCTGATCCCCAGAAAAGGCAGATGACACATTTCACACTAACAGTGAGCTAGAGCACCCCTGCCCCTCTGAAATAGTCTCTCCTCCCTTCTTTAGAGCCCCTCTTTTTCTCTTTCCTCTGCGTTTTCCGCCACATATGATTTTTGTACATTTTGTTGGGGTGGGGGTGGGGAACACTTACCCGTGTGGGCTCCCAGAGTACATAGCCAGCTCTCCATATTTCTACATCAACCCGCACAAATAAACGTAATACTAAAATTCCATAGCAAATTGACTTAAATAAATTTACGAGGATAGAACCCATTAATTGAGCAATAAAAAGTTTTATGATACTCATTTACATACAATGCCACGGGCTTTCTACGCAATGGCGCCTCTGCTATAATTAAAACCATAAAGGCTGTGCTGACAGTAATTTCGGCTACACATTTGCCTGGCTGCCATAGCTTTGCCCTCTCCATTCCCCATACCTGAAGACCTCATCCAGGGGTATATCCGGAAATTAGCCTCAGCCTGGCTGTGCAGGTTGCTTTCCTCCGCTTTCTCACAGCTGGATTTGGTTAGATCATTGCAGAGGACGGGAATGTTCTGATCAAAAGAGGAACAATGCAGGTTGTAGGCATCTGAGCCCAGGCTGTATCCGGAAGAGAACGGGTTTTGATATATGGTACTGTTCACATTGTACAAGCCAGGCATGGAGGAGGTGAAAGCACTAGCCCCTGGTCCATAGCCGCTTCTAGAGTTGGTTGCAAAGGAGCAAGAAGTAGGCTCTGCATTTTGGAAAAGAGAAGCCCCCGTCGTATATTTGCTAAAAAGAGCGTTCACATAATACGAAGAACTCATAATTTTGACTTGTGATTTGTTGTCCGGTAGGCTTCAGTGTCGGTTTTACGAGGTAGCGTGATATATGATAACATTACACCCCCAGATTTACACCAAACCCCATTTTCTTTTGGACTGAGCTGCCTCCAGCACGTGACCAGTCATATGACCCCATCCTCCAATCTCCTCCTGCATCACAGGTGGTATGGATCAGGGTGTCTCACAATATCCTATAATGGAAGGGGAAGAGGATCAAATATATGTCTAACAAATTAAAGACAAGGGGGCTTTTGGTTAAGGGTGCCACATGGTAGATGATATTTTGTAAGATCCCTATAAAGTATAGTAAGTAAAATAAACAGAGATTTATTTGGTTGTATTATGAAACTTAAACCGCACGTTGTGCGACGCAGATCTCTCTATTCTAGAGCTGTATTGGTTTAGAAAAACAAGGTATGGCTGCACACATATTGCTCCCTGCCTCTGTTTACTCCTCATTTTCTGTCTTTTTTTTCTTCTCCTTTCTGTTTTTTTTTATTCAAGTGGAGATCGCATAGCATTGAACTATATTATAATATGTGTAGGAGGGTTTTCTATTTAATAAAAGCTACAGTGCTCAGCTGATCAATAGTTAGTGTTTGGGGGGAAAGCACATCTTGCACATTAAAAAGCCTCCGCAGTAAACTGAAACCATGTGTCTCTCTCACACACACATACACACAAGTTTAAATAATTCTGTTACTCACGCATGCATTATTTTTCTGCAGTAGTGAAATAAGTATATATTGCATTCCCTAATTTGCTAACAGATGTATTACAATATTGCTATATTACATTCTGCTAATCGCTTTCGGCTAGATGGATCAGGATGGGGTTGCTCCAGAAATCCGCTTTTAACTCTTTTGCAAACCAGTATGTCTCAAAGGACGAAGCTAACCGTTCTGAAAGAATATTAATACTCCTTGGCTCTTATAATAATGACTCGCATACATTACCGAACCTTGCGTGTGAAACTTAGTCCATCTCTTCCGATTTCAAAGGTGAATTAATATATCGATCACGTTTTTTATTTATAATACTCCGTTGCTAAATCTGTATTGTTACGACTGTATTCCTGACGGATTCATTACGTCTAATAGCAGAATAATTCCGCTTTCCCCCGTTCCCTTGAAGCAAAAAGAGGATACCTCTCATCTGAACACCTTTTAAAAACCGATAAGTCCTGGAGTCACACATGTAGGGCTTCAGATCTTAACTAATTGTTTGATGCATTCTTTGCCTTTCAATGTACATACCTTACTATCCGAAGACGGAGACAGCAACATTACATTTAGATCACGGGTAACGTTCCTCATTTTCTAAACACTCCGCTTTCCAACAATAAGAATGACTTTCCATTGAGGATGCTGCACCGTACCCTTCCTGTAAACGGATCATAAAATGGGTTTCCTTCTCTCAGACAGGGAGTCCTGGTAAAGACAGCTTTTACTGCCCTGCTATATTGCACATCATAAACTGGAAGAAGCACAATGGAATTGCCCCGGAAATTCTCCTTTAAATTATAGAGTTTAATGCCCTGTGTACAAAGAACTTCTCACCAGTTAAAATTGTTCTTGGAGATATTTCGCACGGACCCTAGAGTTCACGTTTTGAAAACCTAAGGGGAAAAAAAACGCTTGAGGACTGTTTATATGCGAATATTGCAACAATCCCATGTAGGGTACGGAGAAAAACAAGTGAAATTGACTAAAGCGAAGTCATCTAGATATTTGTGGTTAAGAGTATGCAAACGTTGTGACTACATCTAGATATTTGTCAACAGCTAAACATGTACAAACCAGGTTATTATTCGCAATCTAAAGCCAGCATCTGAATAAACAGCTTCCTCTTTATTTTGTTTCAGAAATATTACTCAGCATTACAGTTAATTACAAAAAACGAAGAATCACAATCCCAACTGACTTTCTGGAAAGAAATAAAGGCCCAAGAAGTTAAACGAATGCGAAGCAACCAAGAAGACTACTAAGAAGATCAAAGAGGCTGAATTAGACGGCATTAGACCAATAAATTGCTCCTCTGGTGACAACATACCAAGATGCAAGAAGAAAGAAACAGCAAACATAACCAATGTCTAGACTTGGGTATTGATAATGCAAGACAGGAGTTTATAGAGGAGCCTTAAAAAGAACATTTAAGTGTGTCTCGCTTCTTAAAACATATTTAAAAGTAATCAGGATATTAAACATGGATACCGCCACCTTTGATTGTTTTCCTTTCATCTTTCCAATGTCACCTCTTGTAAACAATATTAATATTTCACACCAAGTTCGCACTGAATAAGACACATCAGGAGTCCCAGGAAAGTGTTTTCCCCGCACCTATTCGACAAAAGCCTCCTTAAAATACTACCTCTGGAATAGACTCTAAAACATGTCAATCTGCTGCATTCTATACTGCACGGGATAGTGCTTTAGCATATTTCTGAAATTGCAACTTTTACATTTTAGTGAATTATTACATTCAAGAAAAAAAATAGTGGACAAGTAAATCGCAAGCTTTCAGCTATCACAATAGCCTCCTATGTTTTAAAAAAAAACTTAGAATTTATTTCTTTTTTACTAATAAAGACCCGGACTATGTCTCATTGCATTCTGAGCTTTTCCCAGAATGGAAAAGGTAGTGATAAAATGGTGCGCAGAAGTTATACGCAACCTGGGAACACTGCCTGATTATCGGTTGTGTGTTAAGCAATATTTTGATGTAACTGTGACCCTGGACACTACTCTGTGGTTTCAAAATATGTTACCACTATAATTTATCCAATATGATAATGGGACATACCGTGCCAAATTATTACTTACTTTGAAATACATAAGCACGTGTTCATTTCAGTATAATTTTACTGCTCAAGAAAAATAATTAATCAAATAATTATTTTAAAATACGAATATATGTAGACATTCGATATGAATAGGCTTATTAGAAACCTGAGAAAGCGATGGTTCTATTTCAATTATATTTTACCCTAAAAATACTAACATACTTAAAGTGATGTGGAAAAAATAACATAATCCCCACATCCCTTGCTCATTCTGAGAATTGGTTTCAAGAAATTGCCTTTAATTTAAAGAAATATTAATCAAATATATCAAAATAGTTAAGTAAGATGACTCCTAAGGCGCGGTTCGTTTTCTTTGTTTTCTTTAACTTGAAAGATATAACACTAATATCTTCGACCATGTTTAGAGGGTTCCTGTCTTTATTTCTCTTTCGGTTAGTTTTTCTCTCGTTTTCACGACTGATTTGACAAAAGATAACATAATTCCACTAAACTGCGCCATGAAAGCAGTTAGCGAGGAACAACGCAGTCAACAAAACCAAAACGGATAAATACTAAAATTAACGAGGGAAATAAAAATAAGAGGCACGAGAATTTAAGAATGAATGTGTAGAGACATCTCATCGGACGGTTAGCATCTGTATGATATAATTAAACGGGTCCCACAGAGCTGAAATTGCTAGGAACCCAAGCAATGTTTTAACTGTATCAAAGACAGCTGTTGAAGAATTTCAGTTGCCAGTAAATAATTTTCAAATTAAAGTTTGCAACCTTGCCGTTTCTTCAGTGAACAAGGTTAGGTCGTATGTTCAGTAAGAAGAGTTCCATTTGGGAATTAAGTAACAGAGGGGTAGCCGTGTTAGTCTTAAAGGTGCCACAGGACCCTCTGTTGCTTTTTACAGATTCAGACTAACAGAAGTATTAGAGCATAAGCTTTCGTGGGTGAATGCCCACTTCATCAGACGCAATTTGGGAATTTGGGAGTTAGTTTGACTCTTTGTTCGTTCCCCATACAAAGCCCACGTCTTGTGAAATCGCGTTATGGACTTGATTATGAAAAACACCACCGCCGTCCACAGAACGCTACATGACATTCGAATCATTATGTTAATACTTTTTCAATCCCCGCTTCTCCGAAATATTAAAGCGCTCATGAGCCCTGAATGAAATCAGAATAGTTTGCTTGTACATTAATGGGTTAATGATAAAATGGCTAATATTTTTGAAAAAAGGAAAGGTGAAAAGGGAATTGAATAGTGTATAAAGGCGTCAGCGGTTTTTGTTAACTAATTAGAAATGCTTTAATGCTTTGATAATTAAAAATAAATAAATCGTCTGATAAAATCGGAGACTGGAACTTTACCTTTTCAATTACTGCACAGCAAGTCTAATACTAACTATATTATTTTTCAATGAAGCATCATTCATAATAAGCCCAGAGTAAGAACTGTTGGCCTTGGTTAACATCAGATCAGTTGTTTCAAATCCAGTTATTCTCCTATAAAGTCGACATTTTAGGAGCTTTCAAGTGCTCTCGCAGTATGCTTCATGGCGGGTTTGTGAATGTTTTCATGGAATAATACTGCCATCTGCTGTTCTATTTGGGACATTGCAAATAATAAATGATGCAAGAACGTTTCAGTTTGCTAACAGTTTACGTCTCCGACAGCGAATACTTCAATAATCTGCTCGGCAAAAGAGTAGCAATTATACAAAATGTTCCGGTCACAAATACATTAAAGATAAACGTTCGCCTTCGAGCTTAGATTTCAGAAGAGGAAGGCTAATAAAAGGTAGTTATTTCCGCACCCCCGCTTTATCTAAAACAGCCAGACAAAACAAATGAAAAGGCTTTGGTAGAAAATCTTAATTGTGGCTGGACAGTTGTAAACTCATTAAGAGCCGAATTCCAGACAGTTTGCAGACCCGTCATTTATTACACACCCTTAATGCTGATTCTTTGAAGTTTCCTCTGTCTGCAACAACAGAGGGCGTCCCGAACATCCCAAAACACTGGAACAGGGATCAATTAGGGTCTTTTTTTGTGTGTGAGTGTGCAACAAAACTATTTCCCGTTTACTAATTATAACCCATCAAAACTTACCAGAGATTTCTTTAAAAGAAGAAGAAGAAGAAGAAGAAGAAGTGAGGCTGAAAGATTTTCCTTCCGCACTTTTGCACCTCTGTAAGCTTCTTGCGAGCGCCCTAAATTTTGTGTTTAACCCTGCAGCGTTTTACACCCCATAAACGGTTACAGCAGTCATTTTCTTTTATTGCATTGTATAGCTCTGAATTTTCCTAGCAACATCTTCTGCCAAGAATTGTGACTATAAATGTTCTGGCTACTTTTGTCTTAAAAATAATACACTCACAAAGCATTTGTTCTACATATTTACAAATATGGTTTGCTTGGTCTTGAGCAGACGTGCATTCTGGATCGTATTTTGGAAGATTCCTTCTTTGGGCGGTAAGATGTCGGCCTAAAGCAGGGATAACTTTAGCTGGCTCACGATCTTTGCTATTTGGTTTTGTTGCTCAGCTGGAAAAAAAAATAACTTTCACCCGAAATAAAGTTTCTTTAATAAACCTTCTTTCATGTATTTGGCTTCCTTGCACTAGCTTGTTGCGAGGCACATTTTCTCAGTTGGACTAAAACAGCGACCAAAGTAGACTTCATAAATAATAATATCATTTCTTGTCTGTAAACCTTTACCCTTAGAGATAGTAAAACGCAATGTGCTTATTTTACGTGTCATAAGCCACTTCAGAGGAAAAATTGCAGATGCAAATAAAGGAGAAGAAAAATAACTGCTTGCAAAACTTTTTTAAATGACATATTTTGCACATTACATTATATATGGAAGGGGATAAAATTAATATATTGGCAAAGCGAGGGTTTCTCAAACCTTTTGCAGCCAGTTTAGCTATGCCCATTTTATAATGGGGTAATTTACAGTGCCAACTAAAATTAAGATGTCTAATCTATTTACATTGTTGTCCCTCTAAAAAGTTTTGACTATTTCCGTCTTCTTCTTTTAAAAAAACTTTATTCAAATACGTTAACTCCAAAGCATGCACTCCATAGTATTTAAAGGGTTTCCTGACTATGTTTCTAAGCACTGGATTACATAATTGTATCCGGGTGTTTTTATGCACTCTGTAGGTTAAACAAAGAAAATTAGTACATATTATTATACAGGTTTTGCACTCATATATCTGTGCATTTAACCTGGATCAAATAAATTTCTATTCCTACCACAATTGTTCTAACCATGCAGTTTCTACTGGTTTTTATGTTGGGTTATACAGATGAGCGCCTTCTTAATAATGTTAAAACATCACAAAACATAAAAGAATCAATATATTTTATTTAGCAAAAAGTTAAATATCATTTCAACACAACAATTTGGTCAGTAGGCCATGAGGTAACTATTGCAAAATATACAGTGTATGTTCTGCATAAACATAACTTCCCAGATTTTTATATTCGATACAAATCTACAATAACCAAATGTAGCTTTTTATAGTGTATAATTTATTATCAATAAAATTAAACTTCATTACAATAAGCTTCAAATTATTTGATTAAAATTAAAACGTAAACCATAGGTAGTTACCCTTTTCACATATATGTATAGCTCCGAAATCTGATAACTGCTTACTGGTGCAAAAACAATATTTAAGCTAGTCTGATTATTTACTTTTTCCTTAATATATAGATTATATATACAGCTGACAATGACAGTACTATATATATCAACTTTTCATACTAAAATGACCTGCTTGGTAATAGTTTGAGAACCATAATTCTTAGATACCCCGGCGATTTTTGTATTATTGTTTTTGTTTGTTTAAATTGGTATATATATATAGATATCTCTATATATAGGTTGGGGATAGATATTACAATCAAAGGTTTACTGTCTAGTTATACAGAAAAGACTTATTACACTACAGAGCTATACTCTATGCAACTTTTATAATAAACAACCTGAGTTCAAATTGAATTCTAGCTTTCACAATCACATCTGGTACAGCACCCAAGCACATAAGTTGAGTCACAAACATAATTACCACAATAAAACACAGTGTTCAAGTATTACAGCAGACCTCTCTCTGCCGCGCAAAGGGCAAATTAAATTAACTACGTAGTCTAAACTCTACAGTCCGTAAATAGTTGTGCATTACGAAAAGGTAGTTTTTTTTGTTTTGTTTTGTTTCTTTGTAAGTGAAGAACAGGTAGAATTATACAAGCCCATAAACAGCCTTCCGTGCTAATGCCCCCCTTTTCTTTCCTATTATAAAATTAAAAGTATTACGGTACCGCCGCAGTAGCACTGGCAAACCGATATTTCAATGCTACTGTTACAAGGTACATTAACGATTAGAATTTGCCATGACAAAAAAACGAGGCCTGGGCACAGTCGCATTGTGTGGTGGGGTTGGAGCGGGGGGAGGGAGGATTTTCTTTAAAAAAAAAAGTAACCTGTGTTTCCTCATTATTCATCCTTTGCTCGGTCTTTGTTGATTTTCTTCATTTTCATCCTCCTGTTTTGAAACCAGATTTTCACTTGTCTCTCAGTTAAATTAAGGAGTCTCGCCACTTCGTATCTACGGTCCCTAGTGAGATACATATTGAACAAAAACTCCTTTTCCAGTTCCAGCGTTTGGTGCTTGGTGTACGGACAGCGCTTTTTCCGAGTGGATCTTGCGTGCAGCCAATTTGCAGCTGGATTATCTACAATAAAAGAGCAGGAGAAGTTCAGGGGAGGGAGGAAGCCACGTCGCACCACAGTTTGGTGCCCTGACTTTAAAAGCGTAGGTAGCCTGATATTAGGGTTTACGACATTCCTTTCATTTCAGCAGACATACAGGATGGTTAGGCACAATGGAATCAAAATACAGACACATGGAGAGGTCACATAGAATCGCACGCGGTAAAAGCCCAGCCCCCGCCTACTCTAGCCTTGATATTGTTTATAGAATGTGATTTTAAAATAGACTGTCCCTCCTCCTCACCGCCCGGGGAGGACTAGTGGGCTTAGAATGTCACCGGGAAAACGTTTCAGTTTTTAATTCTGACCTTCTCCCGTGTTCCCACTGTAAGGTTTCAAGGAGATAGCGAGTCACTATACAGCTGGCTCAATTAAGCCTCCGTTGCTTATTCGCCTTATTTGCATACGCATTATTTTGTGCATTAACATTGAGCCTATTGTTCCGTTAGATTTACAGCAAGAAAATGAAGTAAATGAAGAGGTTTCTGTTTTCATCCTTACAGTAACTACCCTGGGCTGTTTCTTGCAAGATACTCGTGACAAAAGAAGCCAAGGCTTCCTAAGGATTTCCCAAAAGTACGTACACGGGGGAACCACGCCTGGCCGAGTTGTGCCTGGACGTTCAGGCATTCTAATTCACGTTTTAAGAGTTTAGACATGCACAGTTCCCTTTAAGATCGAACTACACCCGAGCAACGGCAACTGCTAGTCATTTAGTTAGCCCAAGATGCTAACCTCCCTGCAGCCTGCTCAGAGACCTGAAGTCCATTACCCTTGCAGTTGCACTTACTTGGATCAATCTGTGGTTTTTCTCCGTTTGTCTCATTTTCTCCATTGTTTTCAGAGAACGCACCTTCGCTGGGTTGCTTATCCCTATCAGCTGGAGGAGAACCACAAGCATAATCAGACAGAGACAACGTGTGCGTGTCAAACGTGGTACAGTCACCCCTTCTGGCCGAGAGCGGTTCAGGTTTAATGCCGTAATGCCTGCTGGAAGGTAACCCAGGGAAAGACAATGAGCCCGGCATAGGCTCGAGCCACGAACGCATGTACCTGCCGTCAGGCGCTGCCATTGGTGCCTGATGATGCACATATGGATGGTACACAGTGGGCACATTATTAGCGCTCGGAGGGTGAACGGGGTTCCAGGAAGTGCTAAAGACTGAAGTTTTCGACTGAAAACTGCATGGGGTGAATTCAGGGTGCTCGCTCAGGGCTGGCTGTCTCGTTGGCGGTGCCAGTGGAGCAGAGGCATATCTGGACTGCACCAGGTCTTCACTCTCGTGAATTATGAAAGAGTCCACATAATAATTGCTGAGCGTCCCTGAAGTCGACATTGCCATTCAACAAACACAGAGCAGGACCTGCTGAAATTATGAAACTGCAGATTTCATGTAACAACTTGGTCCTTGCAAGAAGTACAGTCACCTAATAAGTTGAAGGCTGCCTGTCAGCCCATTGGTTGCCGGAGTCACATGGCAGGGTAGCAGAACAATAAAGTATAAATCACTCCGCAGGCTATTAATGGGTCAGTGTTTTCCAGTCATAATTTTTATAGCAAAGCCATATGTTTTTATGCAAAGGGATATTTGAGTTATACTATAAAGTTTGTTTTAATTGTGGCCAACTGAGATTAAAAGATCAGATTTTGTATTATTACCCTTTTTAAGCGGACTATTTTATATCATAATTAATCATCCCATCAGTGGTTCGTGTTCCCAGCAAAAACCTTGTGATCGGAGACCTTCGCATAAAATTATACAGTAATTGAAGTAATAAAAAAGCAAAATAGCAGTTGCGGTATACTGTATTTAAATATATATTTATTATATTTCATAAGGAGTTATTGTTTCGGGAGCCACAGGCATGTTATTAAGTCAGTAACTATGAGCATATTCATTTGCATCGCTGTGTTTCACAGCAGTAAAAATTTACGAGAGCTTGGAAAGGTTAAATTATACTATTGTGTTTAGTTTGGGAACTAACTGTAAATAATACCGTTCCGTTTAGTTCCGAGCTAACTGGAGCTGGCAATGAAAAGTCAAATTCATCACAGTCTCTTACCGAAACTAATCTACAGAGTAGCTCCTTACCACACAGACCAGAGGAGGAATATAGAAATATTTTAAATCGATATTTAAATTTGTATTTGTATAGACACCACTAACTAGTCTTGGATCTTGGACTTTTCTGAACAACTGTTTTTTCACATTTAAAGACAACAAACTCCAGTTCGAAATCCCGAATGCACCAGATTTAAAACCACAATAAGAATCTCCAAAAAAATCATTTAGCCAGATACACAAGAATTAATCGATGCATTTGAATTATACTATAAACACTGTGTTCCTGGTAAATTTACCGGATTTCGAAACTATCTTTTAATAGAAGGTGTGAAAGGAAATTTGAACGAATATGCACTTCTGGAACATTGCCAATTACATTATATTAAAACACCTCAGACACACACACACACACACAATTATCACAGGAAAAGTATAATTAAAGCGAGTGAAGTAAAATCGACTTTAATAGAACAAATACAGTGGTTGATTTCTCCACCAAATTGTTTGAATGTATTTCAGCTGTTTGAATTTATTTCCACTTTTACGTCTGTTTGCACAGAAGAGCTTTTTAGACCTGCCTTCCTGAAATGTAGCTAATATTATATCTAGAACGGAGCTAAACCAGAACAAGAGAGGAAGAGAGGGGAAAGAGGAGGAGGGGGAGGAGTGTTTATCAAGACGATTAATTCTTAAATATGCACCAAAGCAGCAGGGGGGAAAACATTCTCTTCCTCATCGCCGAAAGGCACCCTTCTTCTCAGTTGTACTGTAAAAAGGGCACTTGCATTATGTTGTATCACATTCTGATTAATCAAATTTATGTGCAAATCTAGGTATTTGCTGGCACGTTCTTTGACTTCTGTGCACAGACTACAGCATCAAAACTAAGCGGAGGGTTACAGTCCTATAAAAAAAAAAGTGATACGGCTCCCAGATCAAGTCCAGTGTTATGAATTAAACTAATGGCTGAAACATTTGAAAGTATGACAATTGATTTAATTATCTTCTTCTGTTTATGTGTGTGCTGCTTATTTCCTGTTGTTGCAAGGAAAAAGAGACCAATGGGAGGGGGGAAACATCTCTGTCAACTGCATTTGAAAAATATTATTCAGCATAGAGCCCAGCAAACGGCAGAGCAACTGCGTAATAATTAAATTCATGTGTGAATATTCTGCATGCAAAAATATGTTTCTCATTAGTTTTACATCACTATTTGGTCTCTCGCGCGCGCTCTGTTTTTGTTTCTTTTCAACTTTTCCCAACAACTACACCAGGAAGCTTACAGAGATGTAATTTTTAACAACAGTTTCTATCCTGATTTGAAATCACAAGAGCTATATGAAACTATTATTTAATACATTAGTCAGAAAACCTAAAAAAAAAACCAAAAACCCCTAGAGATTGCCCAAGCGAATGGCAATCCGTTCTTTTACAACATTTTTAATGCAAATAAAGTTATATGTACTCATTATAGCTTTTTTTTTCATGCATGTACTGACATACCGCAATAGAAAAAGAAGTCTATGTCTATTACTGAAAGACGGAACTCCACGTCATATGTATTTATTATTGAATCAACTGGGGTGAACTGTGATTGCAGAACTTCCTTTTTCCAGTAAGAAAAATAATCTTAACTCCAGGAGTCCTGGATGTTTGTGTTAGAATTTGGGTACTGAAGCTGCAGCGTGTTTCATTTTTGATTGCTCACACTTATATACATAGACAGAATGTAAAATAATATGGCAGATTCTTAAACACCCTATGTATTCCGAAAATTGCTCGCTGCAGGATTAAAGGAGCATTAGGAGACTGAAAGACACTTAGAGTTAAAATAATAATACATAATAAATAACGCTATTTTCAGGCAGGTTTCTGACTAACACACTCAATATGTTCTCCTTTCTTTTTTTCCCTTTTATGGCGAGTTTTTTTAATCAATTTTAAGTTCTGATAATCAGGGTATTGAAATTATTAATTTGATATAGTTTGCATCACAAATAATTTTAAACTATAAGAAACATAATCACGTAGACAGTTAGTCACCACCAGGAAAAATTAATATAAAATTGGTCTGTGTATATGGTATTTCGGGGTATTTAGAAGAGAAACAGTTTATCTGTAGTAATTTTAAAAATGGTTCTGTCCTCCATACCTGTATAATCAGAACTCTAAAGCTGCAATTTAGATACGATTTTTAAACCCAATGTAACAGAAAGGATATTGCTATTTTTAACTGAAGGGAAATAGTAAATGCAATTTATCTATTAATGCACTATAGAGCTTGCATATAGGCTTTGGCATTTGGATAAATAGTCTGTAGGAATTTTCAGTCTTGATTGACTGGGAATTGCTGGATCGCCTCTTAAAGAAAACTAACCAGTTGAAAACTAACCAGTTCCAGAAATTTTAAAATGGAAATTTGTATAGAACTTGAGATAAGTGCTCATGAAATTAGAATTATACACTGAAAATTTTAAATAAAGCAGAGGCAAGCCTATGTACACACACTATAACTTAGATAGATAGATAGATAGATAGATAGATAGATAGATAGATAGATAGATAGATAGATAGATAGATAGATACAAACACATAAGTATACATCGTCATACATACAGTGTGTATACAGACATATACACTCAGAGTCATATGTCTGCAATTTAAAGGTTTGACTCTTTCTTTGTAAATGCATCCCTTCCTATGAGAATTTAATTATAATACATCTACATAATCCGTGAAAATCCCGTTTCCAAACTATTTTTATTCACTGTAGCCTATATGAGCCCTGAAAAGTTTAAAAACGAATGATCAAAAAGGATATTCAATTTTCAAATACTTCCCAAGTCCTTGCAGCCAGAAGAAATCTCGATCATGTACGTTAAGGATAAATGTTGTGCCTGTGATCTAAACAAGGGCTGCAGCTCCTATTTCTGTTTGGTCTATGTACACAATAGCCGGCAGCCCTAGATCCCCTGCACAAGGCCCAGTGAGGTCGCTGTTGCTCATTCAGCCTCAATGGAATGTCGGCGCCTGGACACACTGTAATAATGATCGTAACCGAGGCCTTGTGAGCTATAGGGAAATGGGTTTTGGCCAATTTTAAATCACTTCTGGTTACCCCTTCACCTCCGGTAAAGTCCTTTTGTGTAATATATGATTAATCCCTGGACATATGTAGAAGCAGACTTAGATTTTAGATACACTCAAGGCTGAGATGGACACGAAATAACACAACAGTGTGCAGGCAAAAAAAAAAGGTGACACAATGACATAAAATATCTTAACAAAAAAATGAGACTCCGTCTCTGGTCTGGTTGCAGTCGCTACCTTTGCTTACTTATATTGACGCTACATTGCAAGGACTCAGGATGACAGAGTGTATGAATATTGGCACGCAATTGAATTGTAACGCATTTAAAAAATCCAGCCCAAAAAAAAAAAAAAAAAAACAGAACAATTGCTGAGCAGAATGTAAAGCGCACCTGACCTTGAATGGAGACGACAAGATATATTTAAAAATTCCATAAGCAAGCAGGCTTACTCAAGAACTAGCTAACCTTGAAGAGTTCCCCAAGATTTCCCCCTTGGCTGCAATGTTTACTGGGAAGTGAATGAACCTTCGTTGCTGATAGGAAACAATGGCATTGGGACTTGACGCCTACAGATAGCTTCAGCTGTAAGATTTCTTCGGTAGTAAACCAGCTCGCACTATCATACCTGGTGATGATTTCAACTGAAGTAATTAAGGCAGTTTCGTGCTGCAGAGAGAAAGGTGGAGCCCCAACAACATGAAACTACCTAAACCACAGAACAGTTCTCAGCGCTCTAATTATTACGCTCCCCATAGCCGTGTTCCTTACGCAAGGATCCCGCTAGAAAAATAAAAGAATGTGACCAAAACATTCCACCTCCCCTCGCTCCCCCACAGCCTACACCGGTCACCGACTCCAATCTGGCTAGGATTTTTTAAAATGTGTGTGTTGGGGGGGGGGGGGAATATTCTCTTGTGAGGTTTTTCTTCTAATTCTCCATGCACATGAAAAAGTGAAGAAAAGCCGTGCGCCGTAATGGTACATCATAAAAAGCTAAAGACTCGCCATAAGCCCGGGTTAAGTCTATCTCCGCCGCCCCTCCCCCCGAAAGAAAGAATTAGCTGTAGCCGTTATTCAGGCCCTATATTTTGTTTCCCCCTAGTGCAAAACTCTTTAATACTTAAACATGCAGCAAGGAAAGAAAAAGCATATTAAATAAGCCTGACAACATGCAGACAGGTAGAAAGGCAGAGGATACAGATGTGTAAAAGTGGCTAGGACCTGTTTGATAAGAAGAACAAGACCTTAATACCCTCATTTACATGTGCTCACCTTTATGATTTTCTTCTGAGCCATCTGCTAAAGCTAGATTTTTCACCGTCCTTTGGAGTCAAAAACATCAGCATATTTCAAGGTGTTTTATTTTAAAAAAAAATCAATACGCTACACACAAGAAATAGTAATTTGCTTCCTCTGTCTATGCAGCTCCTCACTCAACTGAAACCACTCGTCCAAGACAGCAACAATCCAGATATACTAGCAAGTCATAAAACTGAACAAAAGCCGACAAACCTTACTGCACCATTGCTATATGGCCCAGACAAATTACGACCGTCTAGGTAATATTTAAATAGATTCCTAAAGTAATTGCAGGGTGTTTAGGCAACTATTCCTGTTGTAAAAGTTCTTGAAGACATAAAGTAGAACCTGAGGATAAACAGTCACAAAAAGAGGTAAAATTAAAAGGATTCATTCCACGTCTTTTATTCTTCTATGAGAACATAAACATCGTCTTTTCACGCACAGCAGCATTACAATATTAATTTATTCCGATTTAAGGTAAGTACTAGATAGAGCTAGAACTAACATTTATAATAATGATAGAATGCATTTGCTTAAACCAGTATCGTCATTTTTATAATAATAGACTTTTATACATATCTGTATTTATATTTTCCCCTTCTTTATTTCTTTTTGCACCTACACGTTTGACCTTTTTAATGCATGTAACTTCACAGTATAAAGGATAGACGGACACATTCTCCCTCGCTGTTTGGCTCAGCAAGTCCTTCTGATGTTCAATGAACTTAGCTAGCAAAAGGGACTATTTTTTTCTCAAGACAGGGGGGGATTGTTGTGTGCTTGTCATGCGTTACCAGCGGTAACGTCATGTATAGACAAAAATCCACTAATTCCACATATTTAAGCAAAACTACATTATGGTCAATATCTACAACCAGACAGAGTGGGTGAAATTCAGAGGGAAGTGTAATAATTTAGTCCATAAGCAACACGAGATCTTTTATATCCTTAAAGAGAAAAGGTCTCATTTTCCTGGCCAATTTGAAAGCTTCAGATATTGGTTGTTATGTTAAAGGAAAAGGAAAAGAAAACAGAGGCTAACACCAGTTCCCCTGAAGCCCTTCTTTTAAAGCATGCCTGCATTTAATTATTGGAACTCCTGCCATTTGGAGGGGGAAAAGTTGAGCTCCCATTACATAGAACTATGGCAAGGCTTCAATTATTCATTATTAAGCTACACACGGTCCACATATACCTTTTATCGTTTAAAAGTGTAACGCGCCTTTAACCGGGTTTGCTTACTTTTTCAAGAGGAAAAAAATATATTTGCAGCTCTTGAAATCATACGTCTCTGTTTCAAGGTTAAAGAAGCAAATAACATCAAGGGAATTGTAATGGAACAAGGGCGGCACACACGGAATTTTATGCATCATTATGGCTTTCCCCCCCAGAAATAGCTATAAAGAAGTTATGGACATACTGAGAATGTATAAAATCCTTAATCCATACAGGTGCAGATTACTAAAGCCTAGGAAAATGATACTGGCTCTTTAAACCATAAAAAATGTGCTTATAGGTTTATCAAGAAAAATTAAAGTTGGCTGTGAGCTCCCGAATTCTATTCTCTCTGTTCATTTTCTTCAGTTTCATTCTGCGGTTCTGAAACCAGATTTTAACTTGTCTGTCTGTTAGGTGGACTGTGCGGCTGATCTCTAGGCGACGCTCACGAGTCAGGTACATATTGAATAGAAACTCCTTTTCCAGCTCGAGAGTTTGGTGCTTGGTATAGGGGCATCGTTTCTTTCTGCCACTTTTTGCGGTTAGCCAGTTTGCTGCATTTTCTCCTTTTGAATTGCCTAGTTTTAAGAAAGTAAAAAAGGGACATTACCAGATGACAGAGGCAAAGGGGTTCCTCAAGTTGCGACCCCTGGTCACAGTTCTAGATTAGGGAGTCCTTGCGGGCACCTCAGCCTCTTGTTTAGAGTAGCCGGCGTTTCCTTTAAAAATCTAGCCCCCAAAAGCCCGGGGAGATCATTAAAACTGAATGTCTGTGTTTCCATTTTCCTAATGAAAAGAATGGTTGGCTCCTACAGTGATAGAGATACGTCAGTGGTCAGTTAATTTAATTGAAGTGCTTTTTAAATGGCTCCCCCGCCCAACCCTGGTGTTGCAGTTCAGTTTATTCTTTTCAAAACTGCGTCAGGAAAAACTGCGGATTTAAACTTTATAAGCGAGTTTTGCAGATGGAAGACAAGATGAGCTATTTCTCCTTATTTCCCGCTTAACTAGGAAGCTTCTACCCAGTTTTAAAAACAAACTAAGGTCCCTTTGTAGGTGTTTGTTGCTATTATTTAGATATTGGTCTGTTAGTGGAGTGGGTGATGGTTTTGGTTTTCCTTTTTTGTTTAATAGAGCAACTGTATTATATCTAAAAAAAATCAATTGTAAAATGATCAGCAATTTAAAAGTCTGACAATATCGCCCACTAGGGTTTTATTTTTGCCTATGGGATCACAATAATAAATAATAACAGCCCTGTTATCTACTGAAGACACTGAAGGATATTCGTGGAGCATTCATCAGTCTAATTTGATAGCAGTTCATAGAAAGAACATTTCACCGCGCCAGTTATTTTGAAAAGCATTCTGGATCGTAAAATATAACTTACCCCGTTAATGGGTTTATTTATTGGCACTGCCTATTGCTTATTTTGGATGCTTTACAAACATCTATGTTATCTCTTAGGCACCCTCACATCAACTGGGAAGATGGATCTCTGTTTTTCTATATGTTTAAACCGCATGCAGGTTAAGGTTTGCCCAGAGCGGAGGCTTTAACATTTAAACTATAGGATGGACATTATTTTTTACTACATCCCCACGCCCAAATATTAAAAAGTTCAGAAGGTCAGTCTGAGCGGCGCTTCTTGCCAGCTCTCCAGGCTGCTCGAATCCTCCTTTCCATTTGTGATGTAACTATCATCCTCACACGGCTTTTATTTGCTTACCTATGGGTTCTTTCTCAGGAGAGTGTTTGCTGCTTTCTGACGGAGCTGGGGAGAGTTCTTCTGCGGCCGAAGACGAAGCCTGGGCGTCTTCCTCCCTCTGGGAGACGCAAGCCAAGGTGTTGGGGGAAACCTCCTCGGTCTCTGTCCTCCCCGCTTCTGTTGGGACTGAAGGCAAAGATGGAGCCGCATCAAAACGAACTTGGGGCTGCGGTGTGAACTGGGAAGCAACAACCTGCCCAGCATTGTAGCTCTTGGAAGTGCCATAAGCTTGAGACAAGCGGAAGTAGCCTGGGACAGGAACCCCACTAGCGTTGTTCATGGGACAGACCTCAGCGTTTAGCCTTGGAAAAGTAGATAGATCTGTGGCAGCTGCACCTTTAGGACATTTGTCTGAATCATAGAGGCAGTAAGAGTTCTCCTCTTTAATGTTTTGAGCAAAAGAGCAGGAGGTAGCCTGCTGGGTTTCAGGCTCTTCCAGGCGACAGGATCTTGGGGGCTCTAGCCAGACCTCCATCCCTGACATGTAGGGATGAGAAGTGGGGACCATGCTTTGAGCAGCACCTTCATTGCGTTTGCTCAAAACTGGGAAAAGTCCGCAGCTTTGCAACCCATAGGACAAATCGGACGCCTGTGGCAAAAAGACACTACTGTTGGGATAGTAGCCGCCGCCTCCTCCTCCTCCGCCTCCTCCTCCTCCTTCCCCTCTGCCTGAGCTGATCAAGGAGTCTACCAAAAAAGAGTTTGCAGCCGGGCTCTCTGAGCATGACATTGTTGTGGAATAATTTGGCGAAGGGAGCCGATAGCCCTTTCTGGCTGACATTTCTTGTGCAAAACATGCTGAATATGATTAGAGATACCCCCGCACCACGGCAAATGCTTACAGCCAATGGAAACCCAAGCCCTACCAGCAACCCCTCCCAGTTTGGTTTCGTATGCAGAGAGCTGGTCTCAGGTCGACCTCTGTATTTAGAATATATATGTATATTAATGTGTAATATCTATTTCCATATAGACGCACACCTAAATCTACCCATATCGATAGCTATAGGTAGATATAGGGTATACGTGTATGCGGAGATACAGATGCACACTGAAAAGTATAAAACAATTTCCTACCTTATTTTAGTGTTAGCATACGTTATACTCTTCTATTATCACATTCACTGCTATAAAGTAGCAGAGCAGTCTGATGTTTATTATTACCTAGGATGAAGCGGGATATAAATAAACCTTTTATTATCACTTCTTTTCCTACAGTTGTGCTTTCCGGAAGTAAGGCGTGCTCGCCTCGTTGCACAGCATGTGTTTGTGATGATATTAATAAAGCCAGGAATCCTCTGTTTTTACGGCTGGGGTCTGTGACATTTTATTTGATTGCCTACTTTTAAAAAATTGTTATTATTTATCACGCACCATTTGACGCTATAAAGGATTCTGGCTTCTGTAGCCTTAAATTATTAAGAAATTAGCTATTCCTAGACTAACACCACCACCAAATGTGAATTACTGTAAACTAGTCTGAAATGTACTAGAGATTAATAGTTGTTGGCTAGAGTACTGAAGAATCAATTAATAACTAATTCCATTGTGGCAGAATATTGTGATTGCATCTTCTAATACCATGGTTCACCTTGGATTTGTCCCTAAATCTGGTTAACATTTCCAATGAAAAGATAGAAGTCACAGAAAGAATCCAAATCTAAACAGTGAAAATGGATTCCCACATGATACCACCCTCCCTATGTGTTTATATATCGGTACTTATGTTTTACATTTTCTCATTTGAATCATTCACTGTGAATCTGTTAAAATGTACCGTCCATTTCCTCAGTAAAATACTAAAACAACTAATCCTGGGATATTAGACAATGCTGTACAGTCAATATGTAATTGTAGCGGAGCTCCTAGGCAGAGCGCAGACAGACAGGCATGCAGACGGAGCGTTGGATAGACTTTGTAATGAAATAGCTGGATGATGGTTCACTTATATCATCTCTCATTTATGCTATTTTAAAATCATACAACTGACTTGGAGAAATCATGGTCTTTTGTGCAAGGTCTATGGCTGCGTGGGATTTTTAAATATTTTTAAAGCATTCGGTGACACATTCCCGCTTAGCATATGGGTCTTCTGTTTAAAACACAAAGCTGATCCTCAGATCCTAGAAGCAAAGGATCGGTTGTCTTTGGCTTCCCGATGAGTACAAATAACCGTTTGAAAAATAAATATTGCTCATTAAATCTTAATGCTCGCCTCATTCTGGCACCCAGCTCTGCCATAAAGCCAGCCGTAACCAATAAGAATGCCAAGGAAACAGTTAAAGTGGTCATTTGGCTTCGTTTCTGACCACGCTTGACTGTGTCAGTCAGAACAGGCAGGCGTTCAGCCATACACTCCTGCAGCGCATACCCTTGGCGTTCAAAGCATCGAGGAGAATATTACAAGAATAACAGTGTCAACTGTACTCTGTACATTTCCCCTCGATCTATTGATCTGTCGAGCCTCACGTGGTTTAATATTTTAGTGTTTGCCTACAACGAGGAAATTCCTTTCCACATTTTGACATTCCCCTAGACAAGTTATTTTGAAACGTACAGAAAACAGCGGGACACAAATGTTAGTTTCCATGGGCAAATTAAGCTGAAGGGGCCCTCCCAAGGTTCTTTCCCTGTCAGCTGGAAATGCTGTGAGCTGGTAGAGGTTGTTACAACTTTGCAGTGCCCATAAAATCTTTATGGAAATGCTGCTTATTTTTCAAATGTTATCTAATGAGCATTATACCATTGCTTACATACGACTGCCAAGTAGGACGTAATGGTCGAGTGCAGTGATCTGGGGAAATCAAACAGCCTATCGGAACCCCTCTACTTTTTTCTTTTCCTGCTGTAATATTGTGTGTATTTCCCAAACTCGACTTACCCCACAATGTGTTAATGTGTGATAGACAAACCCTTATCAGATTCCTGTGAGGGCCATATCACTGCTAACAAAATTAATACCATATAAGGAACCAGTTTATTGGCTAGTATACAAGAAGGTTATTATCAATAGGCTTAGCGTTATAAATACAGATCTAAATAAAATGAAATGTGACCCTTAGTTCCACGTTCCAAGTACATTTCTCTACCCAAATCAGGTATAAAATTTACACCGGGGAAGTCTGCTCTTGCGGCGTGTTTATTCTATATTTGCCAAATTATATAGAAATGCATTGCAAATCTAGAAATTATACTAATAGAAGAGTAACGCTTGAAATCCTTCAAAAACTGTTTTTTAAAATAACCAGCTAGTTTTTAAAATTAAAATTAGTTTTGTATTAAAGTGAAAAAGGATCATAGAAAAAGTATGTAAAATCCTTGTCAGCCTAAATAAAACGATTGCAAATTTTATAAAAATAATTGGATTTGCCTTTTTAAAAAATGCTAAGGCAAAGAAATCAGGGAGATGAAATACAGGACACAGACTAATCAAAGAAAGAAAACAGGTTTTAACTCAATACTTTCTTTTATCCTTTGTAGCAAAAGATCTGCCACAGAGGGATTGATTTTTAGCATTAGTAATGCTGATTACTTTAACCCAAAGGATAGGTATTCACCTATAACTTGCAACAGGAAACAGAAATCTATGCCCTTTATTGTTTTGTTTATAGTAATGAACAGTGTTGCTTTGATGGTCAAAGCACTTAGTCTAGATCATGAACTCAACTCGGCTGTGTATTATCTGTGCTTTCTTTAATCGCTAACAAGGCCAAGGCAAATAGTAACTAACATCATCAAACCCAGTGAAGTAAAACTAATAATGTTCACTTGATTCTTAACTATAAAAGATAATGGCCAATTTTGGATAAACTAAACTAATTTGGCATGCAGCGTGTGTAGCTACTACATTTTAAACACTTAACAATGTGTCTCTTGAAGATTAACCCCGACTTTAAAGAAATTTTGAATAATATTGTCTATTCCAAGGGACGAGAAATAGTTTCTTCTAAATTCTGCTTATATAAGCAACACCATCTGGCGGTAAATACAAATGAGCAAGTACAGTTTAAAAAGCATCTAAGCAAGTAAAAGTGTTATTTGGTGGGGAATCTAAATTAATGGCATACACAGACAACAAGATCAAAATAAAACTTTACCAATCTAAGAAAAGTGTAATGGATGTATTAATAGAGTCGTTAAACTCTTTTATTAGTTAGACTAAAAATTAAAAACTAAAAGAAATAAATTAAAAAGGATAGCTCACCCTCATGCAAACTCTGGTTCGAAATTTTAAAATGCACCAAGCTAAATAATGATTTATCTCTTTCTTATTTCCTAGACAAAACAAAAGGTACAACACTGTTAATCGGCTGATGCTATTTTGTATGCTAATTAAAATATGCTTTTGTTTCTGACGTGGGCAAATTGCAATATACTAAAATGTAAACCCTCCTGAAGTTTGTCATGGGCGTGTGTACGCCGCCTATATGAGTATATAGAGGTAGATTACATTGTATAAATCTCAAAAAACTAATGCAGTCAGTGAATACTTATTTAATATTAGAACTGTCAGTTGTCAGGACCGTGTATGTGTGCCAGATTTACTTTTCTTTCTGGATTTGATCCAAAGAAGGCGGCTTTCAATCAGGAGGTTTAGAAACCGTGTCTGCGCCAAGAAAGGTGATAAATGACTAGCTCACCAATTTTTATCTTTACTAGAAATTGTTTCACGCTATAAGGGACAAAATGAACCTTGGGATGTTATCCTTTTTGAAATTGAGGTTGCAATTTAATTTGTATTCCAGCCGTCTGAAGCCCTTCTATCTTCTGAATATATTTTATATTTTGTGTGCCGTTTTACTAATTTTGATTAGCAATGTATTTTGCACATAACTCTGATGAGCCCTTTCCATAGTATAGACCCCTATGATTACTATACAGTATAAAAAATTACACCAGAACCATTTTTAAGGATTTACCTAATCACTAACCTCTGTGAGACCGCTGCCTTCTAGTGCTTTCTAATGTCTATGTAGCCCTTAATACGGTACAGACGTAGAGATCTGTCTTTTAATGTAGATTTAGGACAGACAGTAATATTAAACATTTCAAGTTATATAGCTACTGTCTTTTTTGTGACTACCTTCTCTTTAAATACAGTTTTGATGTAAAATATAAGTATCCCTTTTCGAGGTGGAGGCAGCTTGAGAGCTAGCTAGCTAGCTAGATGGTTAGATAGATATTGGCCTCAAATTGCAATTTTAGACCATTAGATGAAAAGGTTGTGACAAAACATTATGAAAAACCTCCCCTTGGTATAGGAAGTGGTATCATTAGCACGCAAAATAGAATTGTGTCCATGAATAATTAACGCACAGTAAATACTGAATTTCTTTTAGACTCTTTCCTCCAAAACACGCTATTCCAAACCATGTGAAATAATAAACAGTTATTGTAAGAAGCAAGCTTGTTTTTTTTTAAATATTGTCCTATGACCAAGACCATCAGTAAACAATTTGTAACCAGAGGGCGCTTTAACTACTGCTGGGGTCTCTTTGATTTATTCATTTGAGTACTGGATGGGGGAAGGGAACAACAAGGAAAATATTTGATCAAATATGCTAAGCCTAATCTGACTGGTGTAAAATAGAATTTACTAAAAGGGCTTTCGGTATTCGTCCCGCTTTATTTTGAGGTGCCTTTTTAAGTATTGACGCCTACCTATCCGCAGAAGTGAAAAAAGATCAAAATTCTTGTACTTTTAATGTAATATATTTTCTTAATACATAGATTCTGATAATGATCTAAAATATACTTTATAATGATTGCATGTGGGTTTTTAACAATTCACTCAACATTTCTCTAAACATGTTTTAAATGATCTTTTCGTGCAAAATATTGCATACCAGTTTCATTAGTCTCTTTTGACGATGGCATAGTATTACAATCAGGAAGCAAAGTTTAAATTAACTGTATTTGAATCTGATATTTAAAAGCAAAGTACTCAGACTATAGGACCCTGTGTATTAAAATATGCGGCTAAACTAGTGAATTCACAGAACCACACATTTTTCAAATGCAGACTTTATAATGAAGCGTGGAACTGAAGAAACAGGAGGAATAACCAGAAGTACAGTAGCTGCTAAATTACACGTTGAAGATACGTTAGCAACTACATCCCAACTCACGCCTTAGAAAATGGGTATATTTGACCTATATCCGTCTGCAACAGTGTTCTATCTGCGATAGATAGATAATGAATATTTTAAAGTTAGTCTTATTCAAACACTCACTTAATACGCAATCAAATATTTTATTCCTTGTGCAAGTGACTTTAACTATACGTTTACCAACATCTATTTCCAGCTGCAACTAAGAAAAGAGTAAAGTTTGCCTCAGAATAGTGACGTTTTTAAACAAATATTGTCCTAGCCATTCCATT
This sequence comes from Emys orbicularis, assembly GCF_028017835.1. Classification (NCBI taxonomy): domain Eukaryota; kingdom Metazoa; phylum Chordata; order Testudines; family Emydidae; genus Emys; species Emys orbicularis. The sequence goes on along the minus strand of NC_088684.1, from coordinate 232,865,442 downwards.
AAAATTTTGACCAATAAGCAAACTACGGTTCAAGTCCAATAAGAACATCAAAATTACCTGTCATTTTCAGTGTATGTTATCATAGCTCTATTTGACTGAAGACCCTTAGCGTTCTACACATAAATGTCAAGTTTGATCATATTTCCAGTGCAACGATTTGTATAATTGGAAGAAATCTACAGTATTCTTCTGAAAAAAAAATCCCCATAACGTGGATTTTTCCATACTGTTAGCCAAAACTTTATTAAGTAAAAGAAAAATAGTCAACTAAAACTTAAAAAGTCTCTTAAATATTCTTTCATGTATTAAGTTTAATAACCAACTTTTTGGAATAGTTCCCCTCTCTATAGTTCTCCTCCAAAATGCTTAACTGAAACAAAACAAATAAAGCTCACGCAAACTTTCCAAGAACTAGTTTGATAACAACCCATTCCATTTTAATTTCTGTACATATGGCAGATCTAAGCACTTACCTTCATGCTTTTTCTAAACCAAAGTCAATCGGGATTAAATTTTTCAGGAATGCCTTGCGAAATGTTTAACTTCATGTGTCAAGTAAGCAATCCACTGAAGCTACTTTTGCCAACCGTAGCATAGAAAGTGCAATAATTTAACGTGCTGCTGCTAGAATGTAAAGTGAACAAAGGCCAAGATTTTTTTTCCAGGGGTTCTCTTCTCCCGCTGCGGCTTTGACATTGATCTGAAGCACGCCATCTTGTGGCAATCGAGCACCTGAGGAACAGTGACTGACTAACGAATTCAGATTCACTATTCTAATAAAAGGATGCTAGAGAATGTGTCCAGACAAGTGTTATTCAGATCTAATTTCTATATCTAAGAAATTGCTGTAGACCCTCTGCTTAGTTTATAGCAGGGCATTCCATATATGCAAATGAACAAGTCATGGACACTTTTTATAATCACATTGTCACAGCAACACAGAGGATGTGTTTTTATTGGGTTAGGAAATCAAATCCCAACCAGAGAAACGCCATGGCTCAACTACCTCCAGGAGTAGCCATGAATACCAGTTAATTTTTAACTAGGAAAGGAAGCTTCTTGCTAAACACTCACTGCCATTCATCTATTTCTCTCTCTCTCTCTCTCTCTCTCTCTCTCTCTCTCTCTCTCTCTCTCTCTCTCTCTCACTCTCTCTCTCTGTATCTTTCCGTCCATCTCTTTTAAAACTTGCATACCATTGTGGCATTCTAGACAAATAAACAAACAAACAAGCAAACTACTTTTCTCATTTTTTAAAACATTTCCTTTGACGAGACGTTGTCTGACTGGGTGGGGGTTGTCAACCACAGGTCCAGAGCCATTTAGCCCTTCACCTCAAGGTTATGGGTGATGTCCAATGCAATACAGAAGTTCAAAGCCAGTAAACAATTCAAAAACAGTATGCACTTTCTTTTCCTGATTAAGATTAGGACAAGAATTAGAGATTAAAATGCCATTCTCCATACCACAGTCTCATCTAGACATTGTTTTCCCAACTTTTGTTTTCCCCCCTTCGAGATCAAGGACAATTTCATACAGCCCAGTTCCACCACTCACACATGGAAGACTTTTCGAAGAAAACAATGTTCTCACTCCTTTACACACACGTCAGCTCATTTTAAAATTCGCTTTAAGGTTATGGTGATAAAATATTCCCAAACATTACTGATACTAAAAATAATTTTAAAATGGTTCGTCCAGACATGTGTGGTCTGAAATAAACAATATATTTTTAATTCCTAGAACATAACAAGTTATCGTCTTGTGTGTATTTTACAGCTGAGAACAAAGGCGTGATATTTACAGTGAATTACTAAAAGCATTATTTTTTCTCTTTTTAATCCATTGAAATTTAGATTTAAATGAGCTTTGGTCTGCATGTTTATTCACCAGTGTGAACATTGTGCTTTGGCTAATAGTGAAGGATTAGAAAAAATAGGCGAGTAACTTGCACAGCAGATTTTGATTGTAAAATTTAGATTAGATAAAACAATACACAGTAATGTAACACCAGAATAAAAATATAAATTTTCCATTTTTTTATTTCCTTGTGCGCTGTTCCATTGTATACATGCAACCAAATACTTTCGCATATTAAAAGAAAACTGTATATACATATAGATGATAGATATTGAAAACAGTGATGTAATACAAAGATATTGCATTTTGTGAACTGTGTAAAAAGAAATTACATCCATTTGGTAAGCTGATTGTTCAAAAATAATTATCACCAATTTGTTGCTCATGTAGAGAAAAAAAGACACCCTCTCACCCCAAAGGAAAAACATATGTAAAAAATGTATTAAAACAAAATAGGTAATGTTTTTTTATTTACAAGACTTGTAAAACACTGTTCCTGTATGAAATATACATTCACGTACTCTCAACAGCAAATTACCTTAACGATAGAATATCGTATCCTTTGTAAACTGATATAGAATTTTAAATATTTTTTTAAATTGCATTTTTCTCGCTTTGGTTCCTGCAGGACAATATATATATTTATATATATATATATATATGTATATGTTTAAAATAACTCCAAACAACTATCCATTCTTTGTATATGTCGCCTGAGGGACGAAGTAGAGCTCATGACATTTAAAGTAGACAACAACATATGAAAACAAAATTACCATATTTACATTGTTCGGCTTCTGAATAAATTCCTTACAAGCAACCTTCTAAAGAAATAGAAGATTAAATTAGTTTGGTGATTCAAATGTTAGTGCATTGTACAAATCCAAGTTACATTTAAGTGTTGTGTGGTATTAACCAAACTCTCGTTCTCCACAGGTATTTCCTGAAGAAAGTTTGTGAGCCAGAAGCCAGAAGGTTAGTTTTCTATTTATTTTTTTCTTTTAAAACTTTGGAATTCCTTTTGCAATCTTTTAAACGTTTAAATATGGGATCATGATTAGTTTTTAAAAGGATGGCAAGGTATAGACAGTTGTTATAAATAAATCGAGAGCTAATATGACAACTGCTCAACATTTTATTTTCAGTGATTGTTTCTTTACGATATATGGCAAATTTATGCCTGACATATTTTTAAAGTAAATAATCAAGTCTTTCATATCATTCCCCCCCCCCCATAAAACACGATTATATCCATCACTTCGTCTGTACTATAACTTTCTTGATTGACCTTGTAAAGGAATATGTATTTATTTTTATTTAAATCAATTAGTCATGGAGCTCTGCTCTAACAGAGACATTCTCTTCCGAAGGAAAAAAATATTATTTTGCGAAGCTTTGTTTTGCAGTGGTCCTCAGCACGTAAACTCGACCTGTAATTTCCACACACACATTCCACAGTAAAACAAGGGAACAAGATCAACAATAGTTAAACAGTGAATAGGCAAAGGTTCACTTCCCACTTTTAATTACTGAAACCAGAACAGAACGAGCGGAAGTGTCTGTAAAGGTAAGAGGTATGAATTTTGCACTCAGAACAAAGATTGTGGCTGGCCTGTTGGCGCTAGATGCCATGTGGGTCAGCATCAAATCAATTCCAGTTGATACGTAAATATCAAAAATTAAAAAATTAAAAGTCCAGAGTTGATTTACATGTATGTAAAATCATAGGTCTCATAGTCCCGTCAGTTACACACCTCCTTCTTAAATGTAACCCTGTGGCTTGACCTTGTCAAGGGCGAAATCTGAATTTAATCTCATTTTGAAAAACGCTATGAGTTTTAAAGTAGTGGATTAGCTGAGTAATATTGTAATCGGTCCCTGTTAATTTTTTTTTCTTTCATTCTTCTGTTTTGAAACCATATTTTTACTTGACGGTCGGTCAAATTGAGCATTCGGGAAAGCTGGAGGCGTTTCTCTTTGTTTATATAGACACTGAAGAAGAATTCTCTTTCTAATTCTCTAATCTGATATTTGGTGTATGGACATCTCTTTTTACGGGTACGTTGTCCACCTGTGGAATGAAAAAAGGCAGAAGTGTTTGAAACTTGGTACTGGGAAAAGCTCAGTCAAGGGGCAAATCTGTAAAGTGTTTTGCCTACTCCATGGGTATAACGGTTAGGTCCTATTCTACAGGCTAGCTCTTAACCTTATCGAGCTTTCTATGGGGAAAGGGTACAGAAAACGCAGAGCCCACATTTCTTCATGTGAAAAAGCAATGATGGCAAACAACGTGTCACTTCGGCAAGGTGGACAGGCATAATACAGAACAAGAATTAGAGTACCTGCCTCATTGTTTGTACCTGCACTTTTCAAAAGCTATATGCGATGCTTGGTACCGTGGTGTAACAGACTAAACAAACAGCTGCACATAGACATTTCTGTTTTAATCACCTGGTTCACTTCAGCTGACATTATGTTATCAGGGTTAGTAAACACATTTGCAACCCCAATCTTTCTCCAGACCATTACAATTGGTTTTTATTCTGTCTACAGATACTGGCTTTACATTTCCATGAATGTGTTTGCCCCCCCCCCTTTCTTTTTAATCAGTGGAAATGGCACTGCGTCTAAGGCTGCTATTAAATCATTGCATTCTGTTTGACTCCGCTGTTTTTTAAAATGCAGGTATATAGTTATAATAGCAATGTCGTCTCTCAATTTGCCACAATAGGCTTAAAGTTCACTACGCAGAGTAGTTCTGTTTGGAAGGTTTTCAAGGTTCAAAAGCTCTTTAAATTAAATATTGGTCTTATCCCTTTTTTAAAAAAACTTCCTTTTCTGGTACAGGCCACTGTAGAGGTATTTTTCAAAGTTGTTTACTTGCTTTGCCTTTTAAAAAACACATATACAAATCAGACTTTGACAGATTGAATAACAATTGTAAGTAACAGACTGCTGGACAGAAGGCAACACGTAATTGCCATAATGCCTAAGTAAAATGGCTTCCTTTAGACAAAAAGGCCAGCTTTGGGTTAATTTGTTTCTTTTAATATATTGCTACAGTTCAGGCGGCTACTTTATCTGCTAAACACTATGCTAGTGCAATCGTTAAAATGGTGATGGCTTTGAATTCAGCCCCTAACTAGACTTCTGGTGCAACACATGGCTTTTATAAAATCACTGGATTACCTTGATATCAAAGGAGTCAGGATCCCTTTTTGGTGACTTTACAGGCACAAACGAACGTTATTATATTTTCGAGAGTTTGACCACAGAGCCCTTTTTTATTATTATTTAAAAAAAAAAAAAAAAAGGAAGGAGAACGATTTTTTTTAAAGGCATCCATTGGCCGGTGGGTATTTCACGGCCAATTTCAGCACTAAACACGTGATCTTGCCTTTTATAACAAAGTTTTGTTGGGGGAAATCTAAAGGCCCTTCATAAACCTTATATGCTTATAAAACAGCATATAAAAATTTAACAGCGGTGGTGCGCTAGATTTCAAACTCCCTTTCATAAAGCGCTTGGGCGCTGCCTTTATACGTACTGGAGCTGCTGGATTTCTCCTCATTGTTGCCGGAAGATGACTCCGGGCTGCTGCTGCTCTCTGTCCTCCTCCGCCTCTCCTTCTCCTCTGCTGCTGCTGCTGCTGCTGCCGCCTCTCTGCTGCAGCCGCCTTCCGAACTTGAAGTTGCAGTAGCTGTCGGAGGCATTTTCTCGCCATTCTTGTCTCCCGAATAGTCCGCTGAGGACAGGTTTTCCGTGGTGCCATACGCCGTCTCGAAAAACTGGTCGAAAGCCTGGGGCAGGACCCCGTTCCTCCCCACCGTGCTATAGAAATTGGACGAGACGTTGGTGGTGGGGTGGTAGACGTTTGCTGTGTTTTTGCCGAACATCTCGCCCATGCTAGCCGTGTTGGTGGCAGGCAGGCAGTCTCTGTGCATGATCTCCTCTGCTGAGTAGCAGTGGGGTAGATTGTTCCTGGGGTGCCATTTACTGGAGGGGTCAATGGCATACTCCCTGAAGGTAACTTCTCTCACAGGTTGGACCTGGGGTAGGTTGGAAGAGTAGGAGTATGTCATAGGGCGAGAAGACGGGGTCTGGGGCAAAAAAGAAGGGAGGCTGGAGAAATCAGGACCCGAGACGTAGTAAGTACAACTTGGCAAATACATGTTAGAGGAACAAGGAACACGCTCATCAAAATCCATCATTAGGCTACCTCGGGTTCTCCGCATTAGCTGAGCTTAACATGATTCTCTAATGCAGCTGCCTCTTTGAAGCAGATCCGTGAAGTAAGAAATTTGGAGACGTAAGCTGACGTGGAAATCTATCCCCATCCTTAGCAGGGAGGTGCTGGTCATGTGACCAAATGTTGAAATTGACAAGCTGCAAGTATGGGCCCTTTTTTCTTTGTAGCCATCTCAAGGGAAGCAACAGATCGTCACTTTGGTATTCTCACCAAAAGCACGTAATCTAAAATATAACTCATGCTTGCCTTGTGTACCCTTAGAGGACAAAAAGACGCATGACACTTTTTCCTACTTATCAGTTTGACCAATTGCACCAGGTCGCTGTGGAATAGAAAGAATTAGCAATTCCCACATGTTAGGTGAGATCTTTTTTATTTGTATACAGTATTTGCAAAAAAATCAAGAGAAATTAAATGATTGTTTTTTCCTGCGATCTGATTTCTAGCATTGAATGCTCCCAAAGCAATCGGTCGGTATTTTTTTGTTTGTGCAGAAGATAGTCGCCCTGCAGGGTTTTGCTTGGAAGAATGTGCCAGGGTCAAGTCTGTACTGATTTTCATGGTGAATAGATTACATGCTCGCATTCATGTTCACTTCCGAAGCGCTTAGTGTCTTCCTTTCCTTTTTAACATATTAACCTCAAATACCCTGTCCGATTTTATCCAAGTTTTGCTAGAGATATTTAATAACATTTTATTCCCATCATGAAGGTTCTCTTTTTGCCTTTTCTCCAAAGCGTTGCTTTCTTTATTTGCAATGTTAGGAAGTCCTTTAAATTCCAGACCACTGCGTAAAGAGGGCATCTGATCTCTTTGCCTAAACAGTGCTGCTAAATACCTGGGAAACCAAAGGATGTTGGGCTATTCCGATTTCACAAATATTCTATGTTTAATTGCCAGAAGCCTTGTTAAAATATTTTTATATCCTATTAACCCCTAGAAACAAACTTCCAGCACCCAGATACTTTTATTTTTTCTTCAGACCATCGCTGGACGTTGAGATCTAGATAGACCTATTTTAAAAACGTAGTGAAGCTTTTACTAGTGTTGCATGAAAGGGATGATGTGGAAAGCGGATTGTACAGGGCAGAGACTAAAAAGTATTTCTCTGCCAACAAAAATGCACATCCCATCGAATGATCTTTGCCAAAGAAAACAGAGAAATAAGCCAGCACCTTTTGAGGCCTGAACAACCTTACGCTGTTGAAAAAAAAAACATTTTTCCTATCGATATCAGAAAAGAAATATTCAGGTTCTGGCTCATTTTAATCAAAACAGTAAAACAGAATTACACTAAGGCCACAAACGACTATTGTGAAGTTGGTGTAATTAAGAAATTGGAAATATTTCACCATCTCTGTTCCCGTGGACCTGGGCGAGCAATGGAAGGAAAACTAAAAATATTAAAATAACAACATTTTGAATTTTTCTAAGTCCACAATGTAGTGGAAGTATTTATATATCAGGGGAAAGTTCTATTGTAAATTTTGGAGATCTTCGGTATTTAAATGTCAACATCGATTTGTTTATTTATTGCTTAGCTTATCGTAACTGACTTAATAACAAATCTTATCACGTTGTGCACTGACTAAATATTCCCATTATGTATTTTCGCTAAATTATAGTTAACTATTACATTTGAATTCAAGCTGTAAATATCAACATTATCAAGTAATTACTTTGTAGTAGAGTAAACTAATTTATTAGCATTAATGTTTATATGCCTTTTTTATTTTACAAGGGTTACGAATCACAAATCAAATGCTCTGGACATATCCCTTTAATGAACTCTTTATTTTGGTGTGCTGCAAGAACTTTTATGCTCCCTCAGTGTTTGTGAGCTGAACTTGAAATTATTAATTAATCTTCAAGCTTGACATATTTGCCAGAAAGTGGATGGAAGTAAGAGATATGCATGTCATCAAAGTGCTACCTGAAGACTCCATTGTCGTTTGGGGATTATAAAAATGTTTTTAAGCCGCAGAAGAACTCTGCAGCATCCATGCTTAGACTTCTTCCTTAATTCTACACTTTTGCCTTTATTTAGTTTCCCCTTTAGGCTTTTTTTTTTTTTTTAAAGAGACTATTTTGCTCTCTGAGTACAGTTCATCTCCCTCCTCCCTCCCTTTCAATTCTTGATATTAAAATCTATTTCCCCCTTCCAGACAAAAAGAATGTATAAAGGATTTCAGCGACTTTGAGATAACAAAGGCGCCACCATTGCAGAGGTTCGCCCCGCCTCTGTGTGATGGCAAACAAATTCTTGCACTTGTATTAGGGCTTTTAAGGCTATAATTGAACACGGCGCGTCTAGGAGAACCGAAAACAGTTCTAGACTGACCTGCGGTTTTATAGCACTTTTGGCAGTCAACTTCAGCTTGTGTGAGAACAGACATGACAGAGCTGACCAACGGTTAATCGGGAGACACCACCTACTTGGAATCGCTGCAGTCCCCTCTTAATTAAATAAATCTCAAACCTGGGGGATAGAACGGGCTGCAGTTCTGAAAAAAAGGTTTGTATGTGGCTATTTCCTGCTCCTATTTACATTCAATTTCTGTCGTACAGTTAAAGGCTCTGACTTGCTGTTTTCATGTATGCCTATTTGAAACAAAGGGAAATCATGATGGGATGAAGGCAAGAACGCAATTAATAATGCAAGTCCAGCTAGCATTATATTAAAGGACACTGCACAGCCTATGCGGAATATACATGCTTAGTTTTGATGGTTTGCTATGTATTTTCCCAGAGAAGTAGGGTACTTAGTCTGTTAGAACATGCTTTAACACAGGAGAAAACAAAATGCATCCTGACAAATGATTACATCTGTAGAACAATTAGAAACGATTATTGAAAAGATTTAAGGGTGCAGCTAGTGTAAGAATAAGCAGACACCCAAGGCGGAGTTAGTTCTCTGCTTTATTTGCTGCTAAGTGAAACAGACATAATGTACGCTTAAAGCCCCGGAATGTCTGGGTAATTGCAGTAAGACTGCTTTTATGTTGCTGTTTTAAACACAATTATACTGTTTATTATTTTGTCTAATTTTGAATTGCTCTTTTAATACAGTCATTGGGACTTCCGCGTTTAGAAAGCAAATAACACCGTGCATTGCCCCTGCTAACCTCAGTGAGAACAGCAAAAACAAAAGAAGGCATTTCATTTTGAGAAGCAAAATGCATTCAGTCCTCTTTTACAACTATTTCGTCTGGCTGAGAAAGGGCAATGTGTATAATCATGTTATGTGCTTTGCAACTGCGCTGCATGACATTCTAGATACATTTTACAATGGACGCAAATATCGCTAATAGGTGAATACACTTTATGAGCAGATTGGGCCATGTCTACCTATACAAAGCGAAGAAAAATTAATCCATACTTTGGAGCGATATAAACAAAGCTAGGATGTCACGTCCAGAGTTTGTATATATCTGGTGTGCGGAAGGAACTTTTAAAAACAATATAGGGTATCTTTAAAAGGTCAAGTTCTATAATGTGTAAAATGTTGCCACTTTGTATTATATTTGTGGGGGTTTTCATAAAAACAAATCGCACTATAATTTATATTAAATATTAGGGTGAATACCTGTGTTTCAGAGTAGAAGTGTATACTAAGTGTAATTTATATGTAAAACGAGTTAACTAAAATATTACACCTTTATTGATTTTTGAAAATTAGCATATTTTCAATAAGCATGATTTTTGATAGAATTTTGATGTCTCCAAAATTATGAACTAATTAATTGTTACAGCATACGGGTATTGTATGCTTTTCTTTCTATATACATGCAGTTATTATAGTAGGGCAATATTAGGAAATACGCAACATATTTTGGCCAACGAAAACTTCATAACTTCTTTCTTTCTAATTAAAATTGCTTATAAGGTCGCAACACTTTGAAAAAAATTGTCTTAAATGTAATTGTTTAAATTTCCTGACGATTGTTTGGATTAAACATTATTTAAGATTTACTAGTTCTCTACTCAGCTATTTTTCTCTTTTCCTTTTTGACCACTATACTACTGAGCTATACGGTAATAACCAAAATATAGTTTTTCACCTAAACACATTTCTTTAACATTTTAAGAAAAAAAATTGTAACAATATTTTGATAATGGATTTCAAACACTAATACCTCTGCTATTACAGCTAGTAGGGATTTATCAAAAGAGCAAGATGCATTTCCAAAATTATGATATGGAATAGTCTCTTTATTATTCAAAACCAGGCACTACGTAATTGTAGTCATATTATGGAGGTGCAAATTTATATATAAAGAGAAAGCAAATGTAAATACAAAATTGAGTCACAGTTCAACTGAAGTCTTGGTATATTTAACGGCCTTAAATTAATTCTGACGAATAAGCTTTTTAAAACAATTTTACTTACCAAGTTGGAGATTGTACATGATTTTATTAGCATTGAAAATGTTGTATGTTAAAGTTACAATGTTTGGAAAAATGATTTTCCTTTATCGTGGTCTCTTTTAATACTTAAATAAGACTTATGACGATATGAATAAAGCTACACGATTTTAGCATTTAACAAGAATATCTCATATTCACTTAGAATGATGCTCGATATCGAATAGCTGTTACTGAAAGTAAGGCAACATTCCGATAACTGTAACAAATATAAACACAGAGGTGTTTCTCTTTTTAACAAGGAATTTATTCTGCTAAATAGAATAATCTCTTTCAAATGTTATTTTCCTGTTCTTTTAAACCAAAATATTAGATATTATTTATAACATACCACAAGCACCGTTTTAAGTGCTGAGTCTTTCTCTCATTATTCTGTTTCCGAAAACGTGTTTTTCTGGAAAGCGTCGAGACCCAGAGTATACATTTGCCTACAATGTCATGGTATTTTTGTGTACCATCTGTAAGAGAATCGAGGCAGGGTCAAAAATAAGGTGGGCATAAGGAGGTGTTATATTGGACGTCTAGGTGTTTCTGAAATTGTTTGACTGTCGATGTTACCATAAATATCTTCCTTTCTCTACTTGATTGTGCAGCTATATTTTTCCAATACATGAAAACATACAGTAACTAATTTATTTCCATGTATCCACATACAGGTGCAAGAGACTTCTGACAAATGTGGGGTGCAGGGGATGGGTGTCTAAACCAGTTGCTCTAAAGTGTCTGCGAAAGCAAAATTCTTCCCTTGTTATCCTTTGATATAGAAAGCCAGACACTTTTAACTGAGTTCCACCCATATTCATATCCACAGATGACTAGGATAATTAACGTCACCTGTAGTAAACAGGTTCCAATCACCTTTCATGCAGATGTATTTTATGTGGAATTAATCATTAATCTCCAAGATTTATTTCAAGAAACCTAGTTATAAAACAATAAGACTACCTCTATCCTTACATAAAATGTACAGACTCGTGATCTCCTGATGCAAAGTCCACAGAGATTTGACCCACAACCATTTGCTTACACAATTGATGCGCTGTCTGGGAACTGCGATGCTGTTTATCTGAACAACAGAAACAACCCCGCCAGAACATTCCAATGCCCACATATATTTAGAAGTATTGCTACAGGTGATGCCTTGAACTTGACCTTAGGTATGTTAATCAATGAAATACATGCTGGGAGAAAAAGAGTTTTGTATTGCTGATTGTATTGCTTCCTACAGAAGGTTATTTTGTTATATTGGAATTCAGGGTTACAACAACGAAGTTCAATTCCTGTGGTATATATAATATGCTCTTAATGTTAAGATTTTAAAGTTATAGGCAATAAAATGTCGCTACGGCGAGACAAACTCTTTTTATTTTGGTTATTCTTGGGGGCTGAGATCCGCATTTTGCTGAGCATCCTAAAAAAAAAGTCGATCACTTGGATTCTCAGCTAAATCCGATTGTGTAATACTCAGTGTTTTCGCTAATGCATGTTGAATATTAACAGCGATAGATAAGGGGTTTTAAAAAAATATTTTGTCCACTCACCAAAAAATAAATAAAAAAATCAGATTCTACTATGCCATCCTGCTAACTGTATAGGAGAGCCCTACTCAAGAATTGTGAAACACACCGACCTAAAGACATTTCTTCATCAAGGATTGTTTCAGGGGGCGGGTACAGGAAGTATCATTATACTGAGCCTGTCAAACCAACGACTTCGAACATTAACATATTCTGATGGACTCTAAGAACTATATTATAATAAAGGTAACCTGTACTTATGTAACTTTTTAAATCTTATATTTGTAAAACACAAGTTGTGGATTGTAAAATGTAATAGCTTTACCACACACGTTTTATATTGTTCTGTAAGGTCTTCTTCCTTTTGTGTACTGTATTTTAGCTATGCAAATAAAATACAAGGGTGCTTATACAAATATTTTCCCCACAAATCCTAATATGTCCATCGTATTGTCAATTTCCTTTTCCTGGCCCATGTCTAGCAATGGTTCAAACATCAATATAGATATAAATGAAACTATTTAGCAACACAACAATACATTTTATACCATGCACGTATGTAAACTTCTCAAATTCCAACAAAACAAGCAGAGCTGAGATGTGGATCTCTAGTCGTTCCCTTTTTCCTGTTTATTCAATGTGGTATTTTTATTTTGTTGAAGCTGTTTATATTTAGACATATGCCAACCATTAGCTACGGCTGAAAGCAATCCAAGCCTTCTTTGTATTAAGAACTATTCATTTTTATGTCTACCCAGCGGCATCCCGAAGGTTAAGAACAGACTGGCCTAAAATACTGTGCCTTCCGATTATTTTTAACCGAGGCTGGGTACAGCGGCGAATTTCTGATATACTAAACAAATCAAACTATGCTTGGGGAGTTTGAATCAAGGTGATTAAAATTAACTTCGGATTCATTTAAATTTAAATGATTAAAATCCTGTGGAAATTTGTTTTCGGACATTCCACATATGGCCAAAACAGGCAGGTTAAATAACCATCCTAAGGGAGCATTAAGGAAATTCGTCCATGGATGGCTTTATTCTTGTAGGGTTTTTCCCCTCTCCTTAATTCTCTTGCAAGATTAAATAATAACAAAAAGAGGCAAACAATGAAAAAAAATTACTCGGAAAGAAACTCAACCGATTCTTTTTCAATTACATTTGAGCAAACTCTTAGAGAAACAGACAAATACAAATCCAATTATCCAGCACCGTCACTACATGCACCCTCTAATCTTGGGTTTGACACTCCCAGCACCTTTCATCTTTCTTTAATGCTAAAACCCTTTTGTTGTTTCCACCTATGTTGTGCTCCGTAGCATCTTTTGGCAAGTTGGAGCCTTGCCCCCAAGCGACCATCAGAATTAATACTTTTATAAATGGCCTGATCGTCACCATTAGCCGCACGCATTCCCCCAAACTTCTGAAGCAAAATCTGTACTTCTGTTTATATCATGGGAGAGAGCTAGATTGGAAGGTTAAGAAGGGGAAGAGGAGGAGGAGTGGGCTGAAAAATCGCCTCAAAGGCCTTCCAAATGACATTGCTGTACAAATCACCGGTCCCACACTGTTTTGAATTCAACATCAGCAGCAGGGAGAGGGAAACCATTGAGCAAGATCGAGGAAAAACATTTAAATCTTACCCCAGTGTCCGAAATCTTCTTCCCTTGTGCAAATATCAAAAACCGGAGACTAATAGCTAGGATCCCGCGCCTCTCTTGATAACACTCTAGACACCCACTCAGTAGTGGCTTTCCTATACATACAATACACCTGGTCCACAAAAGTATTTCTTCTGGAACTCTAAAGGTTTTTTATCGCACCCAGGCACGCAAAGAAACTGAGCCGCTAAGGTGCATAAGCTTTCTCACAGACTTCAGCCTAGCCTACTTGGAAAATGCATCATGTTAAGCATTTCTTTTCTCAGTCCTGCTAAAATTTCCGACTGAAATTCTAATACAACAAGGTAATTGCAGTAGGCTAACTGCAGTATAATTCCGTGTATTCCCGTCGCCCTAGAGGAAAAGTCCAAGAGTTTTTGATCACTGGACACACTGACGTTCCCTCTCCAATACACCGTGGGTCACAGTACAGTAATGACCGTGGATTGTGCGTTGTAGGACTTGACCTTTACTACGTAGAGGAGGGCGCTTTCTTTCACGCTGCAGGAGGAGAGGGGGGAAGGGAAGATGCTCTCTTAGGGGATCTTTAATCAGAAATCAGATCTAGGAGCGGCAAAGACCATTGCATTTCAGCACGCCATATTTTCACTGGGGCGTTTTCGCAGAGCGTTAATGAACATTTGCATTTCGTAGCTGCAGTTAATGAGCCAAATCCCTACAAAAGGGGCAATTAGCAAGAAAAGAATAGGAGGCTTCAAAGAAAATAAGCAACAATAGGCTAAAACACCCAAGCCAATCCCACATTTTGCGGGAACTGTCCCGTCAGAAAATAATTGTAATGTCAGCAGTCAACATGGTCCGTAGTTTATTTGGGAACAAGTATAATTTGGGAAAGAAAACGACTATCCTTCATATTTTTTCTGCAATTCAACCACAAGAAAATCTTTAAGGACATCTCTTCAAATCATCATTTCAAGTTCATTTTAAGTTCATTTAAAAGTTCCCAATGACAACAAACCGCCTTTTTATAGCATATCTTTTTCGTATTAAGCACTGTTTTGATTTCATTGCTAACGCTGCCTACACAGACACTGAAATGTGTATTTTACTTAAGACAGCAACATTTTGTAAACTTAAATTTATAGTTTGGCGGTCTAGATACTTACCGTTTGTTCAGACATGAAAAAAATAAAGTCATTTCCATAGAAGCGTGACATAATTCTATATCCCAATCATTACAATTTTAAGCACCACAGTGGGTTTCTTTCGAAATGATTTCTTAGAAATCCAGTAATTTTAAACGGAAGTATTTTTAAGAAAGAGGAAAAAGACATAGTTTTGCCGTTAAACTAATCCCTTTTAGGAAATATGCTGCTGTCAAGTTTTATTTCCCGTTGCAAACCACCTTTGTTGCTGCCAGGAGTTAAAGGCGGAGATAGATTAAATACCATCTTATTCTCTTGCTGTGGAAAAAATACAAAACATTTGTTTTACTCTTCCGTCCTCATCAAATATCATAAAACATTTCTAGTCTATGGGAATTCTAAATCCAATGTTCTAAGGACGTCAGGCATTAGAAGATTATAAATCAACATATTCAGACACTTGGAATTAAGGTTTATGTTGCTGAATCCTGCAAGAATTGCAAAATATGAGGCTGCGCTAATCTTTTTATCTTTAATTATGTTTTTCATTTTGCACTGAGACAGAAATATTACCTTGACATTACTGTTGCCATAAATGCTCTAAATATAAAGCATTAGCTTGCCTTCATTTTTTTCTATATACAGCATTTTCCAGGGATCTGGGGGGGAAAGTTAAAACCTCTAGGTGTCTTTTATTTGTTCTGATTTTAAAATATATAAAAGAATAATAATAAATAATAAACAATACATTAATAACAACAACAACCCTCCCAGGCTATTTTGGGTTATTTTAAATGTATGCAAATAAAATGCTGAATGTGTATAACACTATTAAACATTACAGATACAATGACACCCCCCCCCCCCCATTTGAATATATTCCTGGTAGTGTTGAGAATATAAATAATGTTTTTCTCAGACCCATGTGCATGGGAGTACTTTGTGAAGTAGTGTATCGCGTTTGTTAATTATTTTCGTTGGTGATGTATTTACCTATAAAACACATATTACGGACATATTTTAGAACGTTGGCGTCAGATTGCTGAGACGGGAATATCTAATACAACAGCAATTTGTATATGAAAATGTATATGCCAACAGCTTTTGGATGGTAAATTAAGGTAATAAATAACATACACCCACGCACATGCATATATAGGTGTGTTTATGTATACACAAGAAGACTAGATAGATAGATAGATAGATAGATAGATAGATAGATAGATAGATAGATATTCGAAAATAAAGCGGACGATCATATGTTTCACAATTAAAAAGAAGAAAACTTAATCAGTGAAGTGTCTTAAAATCATGCCATTAACCTATTCCTCTTCATGTTTGCTGACAGATTATTCGATATTAAGTAAAGTACAGCGAATTTCCCTCTCCCTACATCTCATAGCGCGGTCAATTTTAAAGAATTCTTCAATTAATAAATCAGTAAGCACAGCTAATTCTTAATTTGTTATTAAATCAGTTGACGCATTGATAAGTAAAACAATTACCAACGGATCAAGCTAAATCCGTACGTGAGGTCAGTTATTGGCCCAATTCTGCAACCCCCTACGTAAGTAAATAATTTTACTCGAGTGAATAATCCCAGCAAGATCAATAGAACTCACCTGACTAAAGCTATTAACTTTCCCATGTATGTTTTGTAGAGTCGGAGCCTAAATCAGGAGGTGGTTTGCCGGACAGTTAATGGGGGACGTAATGTGCCTTAAAAAAGAAGAACAAGGAGTCCGGTGGCACCTTAAAGACTAACAGATTTATTTGGGCATAAGCTTTCGTGGGTAAAAAACCTCATCTCTTCAGATGCAAGTTCTGTGTTGCTAAATATGCTTACTGTGGTAACAATTCTTAATAAGGCCCGAACCTTCCATTTTTAGGTGTTGGTGTATTCCCATTAACTGAATAAGACTACACGAGAGCTAGACCCTGGTTTGAATTATTGTTATACGTCTGCGCCTTGGGCCTAATCCCACTCCTGCTGAAGTCAGTGGGATTTTTCTATACTTAAACGGAAGCAGGAGAGGAACCTTTATTTGTTAGGAAAGAGGACCTTATCCTATTTCCTTTGAAGTCAATGGGAACTTGCAATGCATTTCAATGAGAGCAGGGTCAGGTCCAAAATGTTATGTTGCTCCTTGTAAGCATCACAATTGAAATTGCACACTTTTTACACTATAAAATACGTACACTGTAAAAATATATAGACACCAGTGGAAATTTAAATCCAGTAACCCAGTTTCAGCACGGGGATTTAGCTGATAGGTAGTCAATCTGAACAAAATTTTCATTCATTAGTTCTGATAAAGAGTTACTAGAAATGGTTTTAAAGTGATTTTATTAAACCTATTCACATTTTTAAACAATTACTCTTGGGTAATATGTAACTGCTATTGCTTTTGGAAGAGTTTGCTAAACTATTTGTTAGTATAATATATTTAAGCGCAAATTATATGCAACTTGAATTGTGCAATACAAATATAAATTACGTGTAAATTATATGTAATTTGAAGTATGTTATATACATACAGAGTACATACGAGTGTAAATGCGTGTGTTTGTATCTGTATTTCTTCAGTCAAACTAACGATTATAAATAACGAAACCGAGAAAATGTGCAGACACATTTTGCGTCTATGCCAATATACATATATTCTGGATTCGACAAATTCAGGATCTAAGCTAACACTTTTGATCACCGAAAATATATATGAATGTAGTAAATAAACGCTAACTATATATATAGTGCATAATGCGTGTATATACATATATGCACACATACATATATACATATAATTTACTAGATATAGATATATAGTTATATATCTATATCTAGTAAATTATATATATATAATTACCGTTTATTTACTACATTCATATATATTTTCGGTGATCAAAAGTGTTAGACACTGAAACTGTCGAATTCAGAATTGTAACTAATTCCAGAATATAGTGAGAGCTTTTACATTTCCTTTCACTACAGCTTAGAATGCTACAAAAACAAATTAAAAACTATGTCTCAACTAAGCTTCAGAGTGAGATTCTGCTCTCAGCTACACCAGTGAAAAGCTGAAGAGCTCCTGTGAAGGTCAATGGCATTACTCCGGAAATACTCCGGTGTAACTGAGCAGAACTGGGCTTTCAGATGTTCCCCTGCAAAATGCAATGGTATGCCATTCTGATTACTCTCTTTCTTTCTTCAGTATAGAAGCATAAGCATTCCACGGTTTATTAGGAAAATGTATAGAGTATCATTCGATTGATGCATCAGTAGATGTTTGTTCTCTCCTACCCCCGGTCCCCATCAATAGACACCCTCTCCTGCAGTTCTTATTCAGGCAAAACTCACGTGGACATCAATAGGACTGCAGAATATCTCCCTAAGAGCCCAATGCAACAAGATGCTGAGCTCGCTTAACTCCCTTTTAGTTCAGTCGGCGTTCAGGGCCCACAGCCCGTCTCAGGAGATGATTAGAATTTTGCACAATCCGAATCTGTGCTTCCGAACGAATGGATTACAACAGCAGTATAACTGTCCGAGACCTTTAATAATTCCGCTTGAGCAAATTATAAATGAACCTCTTTGATACTTTGTAATGACAGGTTCTTCTTTTCGGCCTGTTCTCCCCACCCTTAGCGACAGAACACTTTCACTTCATTTCTTATTTATGTAGTTATTTAAAAAAAAAAGAAGAAGTCAATATAAGACGTTGTAATTGAAATACTGTATGATTTTATTCTCAATGATTTTCTTAGCAGTCCAGAGAAATGTAGCTTAACATATTTTTACTGAGTGTGACGTAACAGTGGCTGACTTTTGAAGAGATACAAGTGACCGTAGTAAATATTAATTTTTTTACTGGATTGTTGGGTGATTTAGCCTTATACCATTTCAAAAATACAAAAATTCACTCCCCTAACACACTAGAGGAACCTGCGAGAAAAACCAAAATAAAATCCTGCACGTTTTCTACACAAGTTTGCGTTCTTAGAAAGTCAGCTGGTATTCTGAAATATCAAAACGTATTAAGTGAAATCTCTCAGACACAAGAAGTTCCTGGAAAAAAAGACATTTCTGCCCTGTATACTTATCCAAGGTTTGCGTTAAATCAGACTTGTAGATCTAAACTCCAGAAAGGCCTCTATTTTGACCTGTGAAGAGGTAGATTCCTTTGAATTTCTGAACTGTAATCCTAGAAGTCTATAGTTAGCACGGTATAGGATACTTTTATTTGCCGTAAAGGTTTCCCAATAATTCTAATTAGGGTAGCAGACCACCTTGGGAGACAGGAAAAAAAAGTTATTGAAGACCATTTCTTTGAATATCACAAGTCTTGTCAACTGGCAAAGACATACACAAGAATCAAAGGCTGGTACGCAGCTTCTTAATAGAAATTATGGCCTTCTAGACTCAGATTAGATGAAAACTGATTTTTACGACGGTTCAGTCTATAATATAGCTCGATAAATATAGATATGAAGTAAAATATCATATACAACATTATATGTTCTACTTTCTTTCTTACGCATGATCTATATATGTGTGTCCCATCTGGACAAAAAAGAGGTAAGGCGTGTAAAATAAGAGCCAGGTGACCAGCCTTCGTTCCACTGGAGCTCTCTCGCTACAAAGACGAGTTGGAAACGCCAGGTGGCGCCCTTGATCTACTAATCCTAGAGACGACTATTCATGAGCTGTCAAAAGTCAAGGTCACAAATTGTCTTTTTTCGTCAAGGTCAAGGTTTAAGGCCTTCCTAGTCCTGTCACTTCAACAAATACCAAAACCTTCCCTCGTAGACATATCCAGTCCTAGCAATAAACCTTAAATACTGCCATCTCTGCATTTGTGGGTCTTCTAACAACTGTTTTTCATTTTCATTCAGGGGCTCCGGCACTACACTGATGTCATTCCTTCCCCCCCCCCCCCATTCAAAATACCTGACTCTTTAACCTGACTGAAACATTTATAGTTTAGTAAAGCTAGTTATCAAGAGTCCCCACCCCAGCTAAATAATTTACAGGAAAATATATGAACTATTTAAGTGATCGAAGAGAACGTTATTACAAGACAGATACATTATTTTTTCACGAAATGCACGTAAATATGGAAAAATAAAGAGTATTTCTTTCAGGTTTTGTTACAGTGACTATTTTATTAACAGAATTAATACTACTAGATCTATCTACACGTCTTGAATTTTCATTTTCAATAGAAATGTAAAAAATAAGGGTGCACAAATACATTTTCACAGTGCGCTGATTTTTTTTATTATTATTTACAAGATAGCATCTTATAGTGAATAAAAACAAAAATAATGTGCTGGTTGAAATAACTGTTTGGATTTTAAAGGTGCTGTAAAATGAATCCCTCAACTTCTTAATGTTGCCTCAGAACAGACAATAAACAAGGTAAATGACTAATTACTTATAGATCAAAATATAGAACATAGAAATCAAAATATTTCTGGGAACACAACATGTATTTTTCAGTTTGGAGTTCTCCGATATTTTTTCCCCGGAAAGGACTTTTTTATTATAACAAAATGCCAACATTCACGTATTTGTATCCACCCAAGAGTTAAACGTTTTACAATTTACTGGGGTTTACCTATTTAACAATTCTTGAAGACCATTTGAGGTGTAATATGTGTAGAGTTCTTTTAGAAAATATCTGTCAGACTGTTTGCAGGAAACAGCTCGAATGCTAAAAAATCAGCTATTGAAAAATAACTCAAAGAAAGCTATTTCGAAACAAGTATTAGCCTTTCTATCCCCAATAGTTTGCATTGTTTTTAATTTGCTCCACAGAGCTTCCGTCATTACTGATGCCTCTGAAATCCTTATTTAGTTCCTTCTTTTCATACATAAAATGCATTTATTAAACATACAGTAATTGCATATTTTCACTATGATTTACCTGAGCAGTAATTCAACATGCAGTTTGGATTGCAATGGAAGAAAAAATATGTTTACATCGAACTTATTTGAACCAGCTTTCAGATTATAACCATTAATAGTGTTCTAGAATACTAAGGTCAGAGAAATACTTACAAGATTCTCAGTAAAACGTGTATCTTAATTGAAACTGAGCATTTGAGAGGTGGGCATTTGGGCTCTATAGTTTATCATTTAAACTGTCTGGTCTGGATTTCGGGGGAACAGTCAGTCTTAACCATTTCCTACAGTAATATTTTTTTTAAATGCTATAATTCCAAAGATACAGATCCCTTGTTATGAAATAAGAGGTTCATTGTCTTTTTTAATTATTATTATTTATTTTAATCTGGACAAAAATAGTTCTGAAACCTGTGAACTGCTGCTTCTCCATTTTAATCCATTAACTGGTAGTCTTCAATTTGTTGATAACTTTTTTCTCTTTGACCCTCCTGTTTTGGAACCAGATTGTGACCTGTCTCTCTGACAGATTTGTGGTTGCCGATATCCGTCTTCGTTTGTCCTTGGTAATGAATTTATTTGTAGCATATTCCCTTTCGAGTTCTTTTAATTGAACCTTTGTATAAGGCACTCGTTTCTTTCTCCCACGTCTGTACGAGCTCGCATCTGAGGGATGCGAAACGACGTCTGGAACAGAAAAACCATGTATGTAGGCATTATAAAATTATTAATGATTAGGACATCTTCAAATTGCACAGAGGTTAAATCTACAGCGAACTTTAACTCTACCATGCTCAACAGGCTGGGCCACTAAGCGACCGTTAATGATATGAGATTTTTTTTCTATAGTAAACAGCACTCAACTGCAAAAGTCTTGATTCTCTCTCTCTCTCTCTCTCTCTCTCTCTCTCTCTCTCTCTCTCTCTCTCTCTCACACACACACACACACACACACACACACACACACACACACACATGTCCTGAAGGAACTTTAGGAAAAATTATACACTGTTTCAATAATTTATGAAGTGTGCAAGCTGCACTATTTATGGAAAATTCTTGTTAAGCGTGAATGCATAATACCTTTTTTTTAGCAGACTTTTCCAGCTATTTCCCTTTTTAATGCCATTAGTAATTCAAGCAGGCATATCTTGAATTCTGGAGCAAAGTCACTCCTGATCATATTAATACCACCAGAACTAGTATAAGTATATGTGTGTGAGGGGATGGGGGAGGAGGGGTCAGTTTTAAGGTTAGCTTGAATGTTTAAAAAACTATAGCACAACCACCAAACCCAAAGCAGCGGCAGCAAAAACAACAGCAAGCGCACAATACTACTACTAACTAGTTCTAAGGTTAATAGTGGCGACAGTAAAAAGATTGCAGGAGGACACAAGTCATGCAGGTGCATTACCCGGGAGAGTGGATTTCCAGAGGTGGGGTGGCTGGGTTTGATCTTTGGGGCAGTACACTTGCCCATTCCACCCACTGGTGATTGCCCAAGGCTGATAACTCTCCATGGGGAGTAAGGGCTCATGCCTGGGCTCTCCAGGACCTCCAATTGTGGGCACCACAGGCATATCCAAATAACTCGGCACGGGTTGGTAGGGGCCAGCGGCATAGCCCTGGTAGAAAGCCAGTTCCTTAGCCCGGGAAGTGAACTCTTCGCCCGAGACCGAGGTGTCCATATATTTGTCCGCAAAAGTGGAGCCGGGCTGCGCGCAGGACTTGATGCCGTTGTGATGGGTCATGCGGCAGGGGTAGTAGCCGCTGCCAAAGTAGCCATAGGGCAGGGCGGCCCCGGAGGAGCTCTGCACGGCCGCCGAGCAGGGGCTGCACTGTTTGACAGCTGGCTCAGCCATGCCAGAGGCTGGCGCTTCGCTCGACGTGTAGGCAGCCGTGCTGGGGGCGGCCAGGGATGCGGGATGAGCCATCAGATTCCGGCACTGGTTGGCCGCCGCCGCTGCCGCAAAGTTGCTGCCTGCATGAAAACCTTCCATGTTCTTATTGATCTCCTCCAGGCTGTTGTCGTAGAGGAACATGACAGGCTCGATCCAGCGGGGATGGAGGAGCACGGAGGCTGTCATAGCCCGATCAGCATTGAGACTAGTGGCTCTTTTTTAAAAGCCCCAAAGACTGAAAAAAGAGATACTAAATCTCCGAGACTTGACCAGAGCTGACGCGCCAGTGTCGCGCCAGGCGAGAGCCCATTGGCCCGACCGGCCCCACGTGATATGCAAAGCAGCTGATAAACATCTGAGGAATAAAATGAAGATAATTAAATAATGTAATAATCGTGCAGGGGCTGGAATTCCAGCAGCGGGCGGCACAGATCCGTGGCTGCCCCTTTCCACTCACAAGTGTGCATGATCAGGGGGGAATAAAAGGCTTGCAAAGAAGAACAGGTATCCTCCCACCCCCCAGGCGTGATTTTCCCCCAGTCCATTCTGTGAAATAATTTCAGCATGATCTCCATGCTATTTGCAATATCACTGAAATTCAAAGCCCTCTGCTGTTCAACTATTTGCCGATCAGTCCGCTGGTGGGTTTTTGTTTTTAATCTTTCAGTTCCACATCTTAAATTCATACAGGTGTGGTCTAACCTGACGGTGACATAATATTAGTTTCTAAATCTTTAAAAGAAAATGTTTTAAGGGCCACACTCTCCTTTGCAATAGCATCAGAATAGATACACTATTTGAAGACAAGTCTGATGTCACACATTTTCTTCCTGCCCGTTTAAACTCGATTACACTGTTGTTGTTGTTTATAATTAATTTCAATTTTCTTTTCGGGGGAAAAAAGCATCAGAAGTAGGATTAGAATAAATAGATCAAGAAATACAGATCTGCAGCATGGGTTTTGAGAGAGAAAGGGTTAACCAAATCTTAGTATTAACCTGAGTGTATTATTTCGTATTCTGATGATAAAACCTGGGGCCTACAATTCTAATTGAATCTTCTCTGACTGCAAGATATTACCGAGGATTATAGATTGTGCATTACTGGCCACAATCCTCTTTTTGCTGGAAAAAAGTTGCTATGCTAAAGCTTATTTTTGTCGTGCCAATGTTAAAAGTAAGTAATGCTTAGAAAATGAATTGCGCTTTCTTTTTAATGAAAAACACTTTATTTTCTAACAAAATTTTGCACATAGCTGTACAGTAAATATTAATATATAAACCCTTTTAGTCGGACTGTTATTCAGTGAGTGAGTGAACTATAAATATACAGTTGAATTAAATATAATGCAGCAATTTCAAAATAATATGTTTCGACTTTACGTATATGGACAGAAATAACAAAGATGCTCATAGATTGAAAACTAAATTTTTAGCTGCATGTTTCATTGTTGCATGTCTGACAGCGCGATCTATTATTAGCTATTGTGCTAACCATTGACGTTGCTGCATTGTTTTCAATGCTTTGCTACAAGCATAGCGTTATAAAATATGCATTGTTTTGGGGCTGCCTTTTCCTTGAACAATGCAAAGAACAGATTTGCTAGCTAGTTTAACTATCACTTTGGTGATTATCTATTTTCAAAGGCCGACACAGAGTGGTATGTATTGGGTGCATGGAATGGGACTGTTGTCGTTTGTCTGGTTATTTAACAATATTTAAGCGATTTCTATCAATTGTAGCCAATAAATAGTTCCCATTTTATTCCGTAAGATCTTTTCCGCATTCCTTTTGATGACCAAATGCAAATAGTTATTCCCCAGCATTTTTTCCTTTCATTCAGGCTACAGCTTTGAAACCTGTGGCGTCCCAAAAAATTGCTTAGCTGACATTATTTGTGTAGATTTGTTTCCCCTGATTTCTTGATCTCATTCTTAAAAACGCATTGCAACGAGGGGAAAAAATAATAAAACACGGTACTGTTTTACATACGGGTTAGACACGGCTAGAGGCCAAGGTCAAGTTGAAAGTTGTAGTCTAGCCAATGTGAGAACTGTCATTCAAAGCTTGAAGACCCTGTCTGATTTGTTAAAAGGGGCAGCCATGAGAACACTAATCTCCCTAGCTAGCGTCTCTCTCCCCCCCCCCCCCCCCTTCTTCTTTCGCTCAGCTTTAAAGCTTTTTCCGCCTATCTGCCTCTGGTTTTCAAGTCTCTTTCTACAGTTATAGAGAAGCCATTTGAAATTGTAGCTTTGAGACATGATGCAAACTGTACAAGAAGGGTGGGGGCATCCGGTATGCTGTTTTTGTTTACCCACTTGGCGTTGTTCCAACTCTCTGTGCAAAGGGGAGAAGGGAGATTAAATTAAAATGATCACACACACACACAAATTGTAGGCTGGAAATGTGGGCATGCATATCATGGCTGATAAGCCCAATGATATAATTGCACCCATCTTTTATTTGCAATGACATGGATGAAAGTCATATTTAATAATACCCTCCCCTTTTCTTCTCAAAATCCTCAAAATAGCATCTTAATTGTATATGCTCAATCAAAGAATATTCACGGGCTAAAAAGGAACTTTCCTGTTTGTTCTGGTTACCTAATTGTTTTGCTAGCACTCAGGTTTATCGGGGTATTGACATTGAGAAAGGAGGAAGATGTCAGCAATTTCCAGCTATATTTTAAAGAATTTGCATTCTCATCCTATATGAATAGAATTCTTTTATGTTTTAATGAGTACCTGCAACTAAACAGTAAAACTAACTGTTCAGTCTGAAGGCTGTGAGATATCGAGCAGAACAAATGGTGTTCGAAAACAGTGGACTTTGTAATGAACACTGGGTATAATAATATGTTTGAATTTATTTCCAGGCTTATATATAAACTATTCTCTAACGCTAACTGAATACCTTTTGGTGTCCCAAAACAACGTATTTGGATGTATCAACTGATTCCACCAAAAATTATTAAATTATTACCTTAATCAGTTGATTTGATTTGACCATCCTCTACAACAATCATTGGAAACGTAATATGGTCATTTAAATGCACCTATATATTCAACGGAAGGACTAATCAAAAGCTTCTACTAACTATTGTCCCTTTAACATCAGGCAAAGTCAGAAATATACTAACGAGAGGTAAAGTATCAGTATTCTCCTGAAATTTGATGGCGAACCTCCACAGTGCTTTATAAATTTGGAAATAAATAAATCTGCTAAGAAGTTTCCTCTGAAATGAGTATTAATTCTACGGGGGGCACAAGGGTGAGCACTGTAGTCACTAATAGCATTTTATAATGCCCTGAATTTTTTCAATCCCATACAGTTTTTATTGATCAGAAATTGTATTCATCTAGTGAACGGACGCATTGCCTCATCTCTATAGGCAACAGTATTCTATTTCAGCTGTGCCGAATACTCGTTGAAGATCTAGTCTTCTTTCGGTTACACCGGGGTAAATCGGAATTGACGCCACCAACTCGCAGATGTAAATTAAAGCGGAATTTGCCCCTTGTCACTAGCCAGGGCCACATCCTATATTGCTCATACAGGCAAGACTTTCACTGAAGCCAATGAGTTTTGCCTGAGTAAAGACTGCAGGATTTTGGCCTTACACCAAAAAATTATTAATAAACTGTAAATATGCTACTAAAATGGAAATATGGTAACTTTTAAAAAATTCTCACAGCTTCTCTTGAAGTCACACACAGTACCTTCAACTAAAGGTCATGTTTTGCAAACAGGGAATTTATAGGCACAGAATTCCTAGAAACCGAATGGAAAAGAGCTTCCTTAGAAGAGTTCCTTTGTGTGGTAGCACATAGACATCAACAGTGCCGCAGGTACGGCCACTTACAAATACTTTTATTTCTTATTACATAATAAAATTCAGAGAATCGCCCCACAAACAATCTGAAACTATACGCATTAAACGGAAATCCAATATTATTTCCCACCCTTTTAATAGAGCTAATTAATAATCTTAAGGGAAAACGTGTGGGTGTTAACCCAAAAATATCGGTTAGTCACAGTTAAATCCTTCTAAACAAGCTAAAAGAACTTTGTGGGTATAGGATGATGTTAGTAACTAATAATTGTCTCAGTCTTTAAGAGACCAGAAGTCTTGGAAGACACAAGAGTAAAATGATAGTAGGAGCAGATCTTTAATCGAATTTGATTTTCATGAGCAAATGAAATTTACCTGCCATAACATTAATTTGGAGGAGGGCTGTCAACGCTGGCTGCTTCCATAATTTCTTCGCATTCGGTATTAAGATAAACATTGCTCAGTTAGTTTTAAAGACACTTTGTATTTCAGGATATTCATGTGTTTCTAATGTAACTAAGCAGCTTTACGAGCAGCATTTGCAGGACATCTTAACTCTCTCCCTCCCACTGCGTGCTGGGGGTTCTGAGATAATTGCAAAATAAGAAGAATTGTAAAAAGAACATGCAAAGGGGGGAATAAAACTTCCTGAAAAACTGTTAAGGCATTAACAAATATAGGTACATTTCTCTTCAATATGAATATGATAAAACTCCCTCGGAATGCATTACATATTTGTATAGATCTATCAATCCATTCATGCTTAAAACTACCGTCTCAGATAAATAAGGTGCATTCAAAACTAGTGAACAGTTTTCTTTCATCCACAATGTTGGGCATTGTTTCATGTCTAATATTTATTAACGTAAGTGAGCAGAATCATACTCTTTCGCTGATTTCTCTGAAGGAATATTAGAAAACATGCTGGAAATATTATTCGAAGAGAGGCTAGGGGGACCCAGCAGTTTTTGTTCGTGTGAATGCCATGTTCCTTATTGTCACTTTCTCATTTTTCTGTAATTTTTTCATGCACCGTAGCTCCAGAGAGATCCGGATTATTTCTTGTTTATATTTGGTGGATTACACCAACAGAAGTCTTTTGATAGTAATGGAAAACATTTTATTAATCTGTAGTGTAAAATACATTGATAAACAGAAACATACGTTTGAAAGCTTTCCATAAGCAGTAGTTCGGACTGATGGTATGCAATGATAAAGTCCCACCTACAGTTTCAATTAATTTTGCCTTGCCATGTAAACTAAGACAGATTCCTCCATAACCTGTTCAGCCCGTTTCCACAAGGAAAACAATGAACTTTTTTTTTTTTTAAGTAAATCATGATAAAGATGCCAGACTGTGTAGTGTAGAAGTGGAAAGTAGATTTATCTGGCCAATTACATCTTTCTGTTAAAAAGTTCCACCATGAACAAGTATTAGCAGTAGATAGCTATATGCTAATCAAGTGCTAATCTCTTCTATAATTGTTCTGATAGCCATTGGCGTTCATAATCTAACATTTGGGGTGTAAATCACTTTATATCTTATCTACTAGCTGGTCACAATTTTGGCAAACTAAATAAAACCAGAGTGTACTGAGCTCCAGTTGCTTATACTTTCCACTTCTGCTGGTAGCTTGTACTGTATTAATTGCTAGCACATGATTACATACTACATTGTTGCTGATTACAATTAAATTTATCCCTCAACCTTTCTCCTAAGGAGTTCTTCCCTAGTTGCAGGCCCGTTGTGCCATTTATTTCCATTTTAAAAGAACGAGAAGAGGAGTTTGAATATAAAGACTTTAAGAATGCAGGATAAATATTTATCACAAAACTTTTATCGCTATAACATTCCTTTAATAGCGTGCCATTTATATAACGTCCTATTAGCATTGATCAGTAACCGGGGTGGACTTTCCTCCTGCCTGAAGGAGAAGCAGTTTATTTACTTTTTGGAGCTAATTCTGAAACCAAATCTTCACCTATGAAAACATTGAGATAATTAGAGGCAAAAGGGTTGTATACAGCATCTAGAGGGGGAAAAGAG
This sequence comes from Emys orbicularis, assembly GCF_028017835.1. NCBI lineage: Eukaryota > Metazoa > Chordata > Testudines > Emydidae > Emys > Emys orbicularis. The sequence continues at coordinate 232,836,934 of NC_088684.1, read as the reverse complement.
AAAAATCATACATGAAATATTGGACATTTTTGCGAGCCAGCTCTTTGAACACATTCTCCTATTGTACTTTTGTATTCCCTCTTCAGAGGTGATTTTAGGGGTCAAAATGTTGAGCAGAGGAATAGACTTTACCTATCATTTCTGTACTGCTCAACTGAACTCATTTTCTTTCCTTTCTTGAACTCTGGCTAGATTACAGTGCACATGGGTTGTGATAATCTCACGGCATTTTTAAACCGTATCCTCAAAGAAATATGGATCACTAAAGTGAACGGAGTGAAAGTTGTCTAAGTCCTCCCACAAAGCTACAGATACAAGCTACCTGATACAGTAGTCGATGTCTTATGTTGCTATAAACGCGATGAATCCCGTTAAACCTGTAAATTTTACTCAAGGCTCTGCATCTGGCAAGAGAGTCACAGCCCTTCTGTTTTGTGGTGAGAGAAGTATATGATTGAGTAATAATCCCATCATGTAAATCTGCCCTCAAAGAATCAGAGTTTATATTTAACCTTTGATATGGTGAACATGGGTGCTGTGTGCAATTCATTTCCCAGTCCGGCTGATGCTTAATTTGTGGTTCTCATAAACAACGCATTGTATTGTCACAATTTCTATTAATATAGAGCTGATAATACTTATTTATAGTGAATAGCTCCTGAATTTAATGTGATTGAAATAAGCACCAAATTGTCTACGATCTTTCTCCCGTTTAAGTCAATGGGGATTTTGCCATTTATTTCAGTGGTAGCTGGAGCAGGGCCCACAGGGCCCATTGTGCTCTCAAATGCACTCGGTTCAACACTGATTGAAATCAGTGGGCTAAAATCTGTAATTTATTATGCTGCCAAAGCTTCTATTGAAATCACGGGTTGCAGGACTTGGCCCAAAGGGAGCCGTGTTTGCAGATCTGAGGGCAGAGCTGGGCCAATTATTGCTGGCTGCTATATACCAGTTATTCTTTACATTTCTGTGTGGTAGCTTATCCCTACGAATACCCTCAGTGGCTACTGTATTTCAGCAATGAGAATTGCTTGTAAATACACCTGTACCATAATAAGGTACACTGGGTTTTCTGCGCACCCGTATCTATTACCTATCGCTTGGTGAGTCCAAGTTTAACAGGGTTATTTTGTCTTACTTCAGGTGTCAGAAACCGGTTGTCTTCAAGGACTCTTTCAAGCTCTGCGATTTGCTGTTGACTGTATGGACCGCCCTTTCCCCTTTGTCCAGTATGTAGAGTTTCCTGAGCAGCCAAGTCGAATGAAAACCTAACACTGTTGCAATAAAAACTTCTGATATTAGATTGTGTTGGTATTAAGTAAGAACTGGCATCCAATAGCAACAGGCACAGAGCTTTAATATTATTAATTGTATGAGTTTTGAAAGTACACACAGAGTACAAAATAGGCATTGACAATACGAGCTCCCCTCCCCAAAAGAGGATATTTAATATCCAGTTGACGGTAAATGTGTTACTTATAACCTCACGGTAGTTGTTCTTTACTACAGGTCCTTTTCTCCTGATATTTTCATTTTGACTCATTAAACACATTTATTTTTCAACAAGGAGACTTTATTCAAGTCTGCTTTTTAATGAGCAAATTTAAGAGGATCTACATAAGGAGACACTTCTGTAATGAGAATTTAAATAGTTTCACTAACCATACATTTCTAATCTGTGGGCTGCTGGTGTAATATTACGCTGCACGTGAACATGATCCTATAAAAATAATGAGAGGAGATGGTTTCAAAAGTGCTGTTACCTTATCTGCACATTTATTGTCATTATCGAGACAAATAGGTTACAGAAAATATGTTGGTATCTTCTTACAGATATTTTGAGTATCCTCGTTTATTGTTAGGAATGCTTCAAATGATTAATTATACATCAACCATTTCCCAGAATAAAATTAAATTAGACCAAGATATTAATCCATACATTAGAATTAGTTTTATATTTCACCATCTAGACATATTTACTAAATTTTATTATACGTTATCAGTATATAACTAATAGAGCAAGAAAAGGCCCTAAATAAATGTATTATAAGGTATTTTACACGTGGAGTTAATACATTATGTGCCAAGCAGCATAGCTTTGTTCAGTTTAAATGCAGGCATTAATGTCTTTATGTTCATAGTATAATAAGATGTTAAATAAAGGTCCTAAAGTTGAAATATATATTTACTGTGAACATAATATAAGACAAAACAAGTTCATAGTGTTGAATAGCATGCATTTCTGAATGAATACTTTAATCTCTTTTAAATTTTATTTTTTCCATAGCTTATTGTCTTTTACGTCTCCTTTATTAGATGAGACATTACATATCTCTCTTGGTGGCTATTAAATGAAAAAAAACTGCTATAAATATACAACCGTTTATAGTACTTGTGAGAGGTTATTTACTCTGTATTTTGTAGAGGGTGTATGGAATTAGCTTCTACGTTTGAACCTCCTAGGTGTTTGTCAACAAACTGAATAACAGTCGGCACTGAACTAACAAGCAAATTATAATATAAGGCAACTTCTATTTTGTTTCTTCCTCTTACGGCCTGACTTGTCTGAACTTAGTTTGTATGCACTTTGCGGGAGGGACCTTGTCTACTTATGTCCTTGCACACTTTGGGACTCACCCAGATGGGGCCTTTTAATGTTATCATCATATAATTAAATAACAATGCATTATATTGCATTCTGTGTTAATATACTTACACTGTATAGAGTGCTAAACATAAAGGCGCGCGCAAACTCACAGTAGGCCCGATCCCGCGCCCACTAAATCGAATGCAAAACTCCCATTGAGTTCAGCGGGTGAAGGATGCGTCACAAATTTAAATGGCCTTAGGCCAGCAAAAGTAGTTGACTTGGAACACAATAATCTCTCTATGCAGCCCGAGAGATGCCAGACCAGAGAGCGTCGCCAGGTGATGAGAATGGACTTGCCGATATAAGCCAGGGTAGCCATACCAGGTGAAAAATTCAGACTGGGCTATTAGTTTAAGTGTCCAAAGTAGTATTTGGCATAATAGTGGGACAGACAAAGGAGGTGTTTTTTAATGCCAGCATTCCATGCAATTCTTCATAACAACCCATACCCCATGCAAAATAACGAGAGTCTATCCAATAAGGATTAGTCTGCAGTTAAATGCACCCAGTAATTCCTTAGTACAGATACCTGAAGATAGAAAATATCAGAGGGGTAGCCGTGTTAGTCTATATCCACAAAAACAAGGAGGAGTCCGGTGGCACCTTAAAACTAACAGATTTATTTGGGCATAAGCTTTCCTGGGTAAAAAAAACCCACTTCTTAAGATGCAACATAGCTAAAGGTAGAGAATTCCACAGTTACCATGCACATAACTAAAGGCCCCCTTCCTGCAGATTTAACTACGGTTGTGTTAGCAGCTGAATATCCGCCACTTATTTCTTACTGTGAAGTAGCTACTTGGAGCCTGCTAGTAATTACCTGCTTTCATCCACTTAAAAAAAGCCATATTTCTTTAAAATTTCTGGTGTAGAATGTGGTGTTATGTCAGGACATATGTCATCGCCTGGTGCAAGGGTAATTTGATGTAACCTAAAATAAGGACTCGTGTCACACCACATGAGAAATTTAAAGGCTGGTCTGCCTTAGCAAAGAGTAAGATTTAATTGTCGTTGGAAGCTAGCTGTTCATACTGTTCGCAGGGCAGTCAGTACCCAACCTTGTTCCATGCAGTATACATGAAAAGTTTTGCCAATGTCGTGTACGAAACCTGTTTGGACTAAAGTAATATGGCTATAATATTCCCTGAATACCGGAGTGCTGCATATGAGCCATAAGCAAATCAACAATTTCAACAAATAAAACTGGCTACAGTACAGTGCCATGGGAAGACAGCACAGGCCCAAAGCACTAGGAACACATGACCTGACGACCAGTATGTATCAACATCCCGACAACTGACCTCCCAACATGGCAGTCTTCAGGAAGTCTTACTAAAAATAAACTATCTGCGCGTGAGGTGATGTAGGCATAAACTGGTGTGTCAATATCACTTTGGGATGACTTGGATCTAACTCTGTAAATATTTGGCAAATAAAGGAAAGTTGACTTCGTTGTCCAATTAATTTTAGCGGGGGGAGGGGGGGAGATATTGCCCCCAGCTATCCTAGATTTGTCTAAAGGAGAGGTCAGAAATTTGTACTGAAATTATGTTGCTGTCCTGTCACCCAACAATCATGACACAATTCATCTTTGGTCGGTCCTTTGTCTTCTATGGAAGGACTCAAAAGAAAAATTGTGTTTGACACGTTAGCTGGGAAAGGGACACCGAGTAAATTCCAACTGGGGGGCGTCATGATGTGCACCGGTGGGGATTTTAAAAAAATTGAAGCCGGATCGGGCCCCTAAGGAGTATGCAACTAAGAGGAGTATCATAGCGAAGATGAACCCCCATACGTATAAGGAGATGGGATCCAAGCAGTCAATTATCAAGGTTGCTGTGCCAATTTGATTGGAAACATCAAATGCTGCTGTTATATGTACAGTATATAGATGCATTTCCAGCGCAGAAATCTTACTTGCATATACAAAAATCATATTATAAAAAAGTCATAAAGGACCTTCTAAAAATTCTGTGCATGGAAAATTTTCACAGTTGGGTTAAAGGACTTGAAGACAAGCAATGCTGTTGCTGGGACCTCAGTATTTGACCGAAACACTGAAAATTTTCTCAAGGAACAAAATAGTAAATTATGCCCAATTTTTTTCAAAACTGTGCGCCTAAAATTAGACTCCTAATTCGGTCTGCGGGCACTACATATAAATGATCTGATTTTCGAGGTGTTGAGCATCCATAAAGCCCACTGGAGTCTTTGGGGACTGCAGATACCCAGCATCTTTAAAAAGCAGGTGGTTTTTATTTGGGTGCTTATATGAATTTAGGAGCTAAACTTTTGGCACCCAGGTTTGAACATGCCGGCCTTCGGGCCAAACCAACTGATAAACGAACAGCAGAAGCAAGGTTCTGCAAAAGAGATTGAAGATAGGTCCACTGATAAGAGAAATGGTATATCTGATCACAGAAGTGCATGCGTGGGAAGAACCTTTGGACCGCCACCTCGGCATCCTCCTAAAGCCTGGGCAGGTGAAGCCGGCTTTCTGCAGATATGCTGTAGCTGAGTTACGTCATCAGATGCTAAGTAAGAGATGGACGTGACCTGAGTTCAATGGGGAATGAAAAAACAAGCACACGCCGTCTGCGCACCGAGATTGGGCAAATACACCACCAACCAAAACGGCCAATTCTAGTCATACCAGGTCTGGTTTGAGCCGGGAAAATTCCTGAGTATCTATGAACAGACCACCGACCACGTGTCCCATTTTTGTTGCCCGAGATTCCATAGATCACAAGATGGTCATCAACTCGGGTCCAAAGCTTAGGGCCACAGCCAACCCGTCATATTTCTTCAGCTCCCCATAAACACCAGCATAACCAAAACACTGTTTTTTGTGCCCATGAAATGGAAAGATCTGAAGAGTCCGATATGGACGGCAAAGATCAGGTATAGTGTCATAAGGGTAATTCAGAAAACTTCCAAGTACATCTGCCGACTAGTTAAGACAAAATATGAAACATAAAATGAGCAGACAGCTTCTAGCCACAAAAATCCATCGGATTCCAGCTGCAAATGTAGATTCAGTTCTTTGCATGCTCCTGCATGTTCGTGTTACTTTGCTAAACACAGTGACACGCTGCGGGCATTTATTAGAAATCAGTAACATATATTTGCAAATGTAAACACGGATCTGGAGGTTGGGGAAGCTTTTCCTTCCTGAATTTAGAACAGCGGCTCTGAACTGAGGGCTACAATAGGAAGAGTGGCAAATGGAGCTTTTTCCTGGAATCTGGGTCGCCATTGTCCGCTTGAACTTGACCAGGGGGATGGTTCGGTCTTGACACCTCTAGGGGGCTGTGCTGCTTTCGACTGACACCTGAGCCTTCCAATTGGGGGAAAGTTGAAAAATAAATTCAGGCGACAAGCTCGTCTTCCTCTGTCCGCAGATGGCAAGAACGGCGACTTCCCAGAGACTCCACTTCGTAGGGTGGATAAATGAAGTCAAATCCTAAATCATCAGAATGGAAAAGAAATGGCCTGGAAACTTGTGAGGAGGAGAAGGCAGTGATGGAAGTTGTGAATCCGAAATTCCTGGGAAAGATCATTGCTGGCTGACGTATCAACCTGAGCTGCAATTGCAAGAAATTCCCACTAGATGTCTTACCAGTTAATGATAATTGAAGGGCTCTGTCCTCAAGAGTTCCCAGAGAAAGACCGATTCTCCGGACTCTTCGAAGCCTTCTATCCCGTTTTGAAAGTAGACTCTTTTTTCTTTTATTTTGCCCTTTTTTTTCTTTAAAGAGAACTATGGAGCTCAGACTAGACTAAAATACGGATTTCTCCGCAGTCTCTGGTGTACGGCTCATGCAATTGGAATCATTTTATTAACTTTGATATGTTTAAAAAACTTAGCGAAACTGTGCACATACCTCGGATTAAACTTTAAACATCTGAAGTCAAGGACGCGCGGGTGGTAAATGAGTTTACTTTGACATTTCTACTTTAGAGCAATGTATGGTACAAGGTTCATTTTAGCAGATATACTGTGCTCTTTTAAAGCTTTAAAAGCACAAGTATGTTCTTAACAACAGAGATTGTGTATACAGGCTTTTGCTACCTTAAAGCATAAAGAGTCTCAAGAAATTGATTCTAGTTAATTATATTATATATGTTCAGGCACCCAATCTAGTTCTGAATGCTTTGCTCGCTGTTAAACTCTCGCTTTCGATATAAATATATATATATATATATACACCCACACATATAAGACACTAAAATATATGAGTGTGTGTAATGATAGAGAATGGTATATAGAAACGTATATAAACATTATATTGATATATAGATATTTCTATACACATGTTTAAAATACAGAAAAATACTCAGAGCTTTTCCTTTGAACACGAGGAATGATTGAAAGTTATTTGAAAAGTTAATCTCAAATTATCTCATTAAAATTCCTTCATTTAAAATGTTATTTATTTATTTATTTATTTATTTATTTATTGTTGACACTGAAGAATTCTCTCTCGTCAGTGTGTTTGTGGAGGCATATAATCTGAGATCACAAAATATGTTGTATTAATAATGAACAAAACTAAAAAAAATAATGTAAGAACATTAAAGATAAATCTGCTACAATTTACTGATTATGTCGCTAGCACCTGGTTTTAAATTAGACATTTTTTGGTTAACACTTACAAGGGAGTGAAATCTGAATTGCTTTACTACCAATCAATTTTGTGTTCGTTTTACCGTTGTTCACTGAAAAGGCTTGTCTTGATTTTTTTCTTATAGATTTTGTAGCCTAGGGAGCTAAAGGCAGTATTCGCGCATGGAGTTTTAGGTACAGTACTGGACATAAGCATAAGCATACAAAAGGCCTAACTATCTCCATTCCCATCATTTTCTTTTGTCTCCTGCCCCAGTCTGTCCTCACCTGGGCTTTACATCCTCTCTGAAAAATATACAAACCTACCCGAAAAGCAACATTATATACATTGTTAGAAACACTAGGCGCGGGTTTGGTTTCGTTTGGTAGTTTTACAAAGCCAGGCTAGGGAGCGTCAGCTCCCAAGTTCATGTATTGCGTCTCGTCTCAGCCATCCTATAAGCAATGCTTCCCACCGAGAGAGAGGGGTAAAAGTCCCTTTCTCGGGCTGTCGAATCCCATGCTTCTATTAAACACAATGACAAAACTTCCATTGATTTCAGGGGGTGGAATATCAGGCCTTTCTGAAGTTTATGACCTAGAAGACCTGTATTTATTACTCCTAAACATGAGATGAAAATATTTCGGATACAAAATTACTGATTGACTTTTCAAACGCATTACACTGTACATTGATCTGATAAACAAAAGGTCCAGGAAACAAATATAAAATAAGCATATGTACAAAAATTACTGTGCTACCGCCACTAATCAAGGGGGAGTTTAAAATAAAAATCTCCACCTCTTCACTTCCTCCCTCTCCATTTATCTATAATATAATTATAATATAATATAGATAAGAAGTGCTGCTGTAATTTCGTCTAGTAGATGTATCTGAGTTAAAATATTACTTATGATCGGTGTAACTGCATCCAACAATCAGAAAGTGATGATTTATTCTGTGCATTTTCAAGGAAGTTTTCCGAAAATCGCAAATCCAGTTATTTTATTGTCAAAAGTGTCTGCCGTTTGCAATTATGACTCCAAGATGTTTAGTGTTTGAAAATACTTTAGTCGTTCTATACACAGACATAGCTTTTTACTTGTGAAACTCCCTTTTAAAAATGGAATCTGGAACTAATTAACTCGTACTGTTGAGAACGCTATGTTGCTTATACTGTAAATGTGTTCTTACACCTTTACAATATGTTACAGAAGACTTACTCAACAAATTGAAACAGTTCTACAGCAGCGTTATTAATTCACATACAGGTTACATTTAATCGTTATGGATCTAAGTTTTGATTCCTTTAACAGTCTCGTGATTTTTGCCCTGTACGTTATTGAATCTACAGGAAAGAGAGATACTTGAATGGTTGTATGTGCAGTGTCTTTTAGCAGTAGGAATGTCACACAGTAGGGTCAGATGGGAGCAAGTGGGAATGGGGTGGAGGTTTTGAAAAGGGGCTAATACTATATGTAACAGAGCCAAAACTCTTTTGCTGCAGAGAGAAATTTGTGCGGGTAGCATGGCCAATTATAGACCAAGGGAAAACATTGGCGTCTTCCCTGGGGAAAAAAAACGAATAAGTAGAAGGCTTCATCAACTCCATCGATTAGATGGGAAAGGGACCGGTGAAAATTAGAGATGGAAAGGTCTAGACGTCTTGCAATGGAATGGCGGGCGAGTGAATTATATTAAAGACACTGCTCAGAGGAAAGACTGTTGCACTGGAACTAACATCAACAACAGATTTTCGAGTCTACTTCACCGTACATGAGGTGTGGGATAATGCACAGCGGTTGCTTGCAATATGTGGAAATTGCAAACTCCTCATTAGTTGGGAACAGCGTAAGCCTAGCGTGCGGGCCTGTGGTCTACAGAATTTCTGATCTCAGAAGCAATCCTTCAGCGTGAGACTCTGCCAGTCCGGCCCTCATATGGGCACCTCTATCTATGGTGACTGACTTCTGTCATTCACAGCTAGTTCCCCACTAGAGCGATATGAAATTAGATCTCTCAGACAATTTGCTGCCTATGAGGAAATAAAGTCGATCACACTTAACTGTGTTAACTTCTTACCACCAGTGTTATGCCTTCAGGATTTAATTGAGAGTTGTGTTCATTTAGAAATGACTAGCACTCACATACTCACACAAATGCTTAATTCACTATGAAACTGGAATAAGTACCAAGATGTGGATTGCTCTATAAACTCGGTTTGCACTGAGGACACAATCATGCAATTATTTATTTTTAAAACTTGAAACTACACGTGCAGAGGCAACTCCCTATGAGCGATTTCATCGCCTGTAGGAATCACTAGGAGCCACAGAAGAATACTTACCAGTATTTGACATGTAGCTGCCTTGACTGGAATTCAATAAAGTAGGTGAAAAGTGAGGAGACAAGTCTCACTTTGTACTCCAGCACATTGTTTCCCTGTGTTGAATGTTTAATAAATAATAATAATAATAATAATAATAATAATAATAATAATAATAATAATAAAAGAACAAATTCTAAAGCACATTTTATAAAGACGTCATTTTTGGAAGGTGGGTTGAAATAATCCAAGTGTTTTTATCGGTTTTTAAGCATGAGTAGAAGGTAGGACAGTTTACACAAAAGTAAATGTATATACACATTTCTTTACATAAATTGTCAGAGAAAATAACTGCAGGCGCGCACACACACAAACACAGCCACACCTCCCTCTTCAACAAGCGCCATTTAAATCTGGTTTTAAGCATTCTGAGCAACTCTCTGATATCGTTTAGTTTATGGTAAGGGAGTTGATTTGTTCACTTGGGAAATTCCTGGTTCCATCTTGTGATTATGCCGCTGAAGTTATTGGGGGTTAAATACGAGGTGACAGAGTACCCCAAGAGATATCACGATCCTGGCCCTTAAAATTCAACATTTTTTTTAGAATACATAGTATTCTGCAGAAAAACGGATCAACCAGTGTGCAGCCGCTGTAAGCTCTATGAAGAGGAAAATTGGGGAAACGATTTGATGACTAAATTAAAAGCTAGTCTGTGTTCTTTATCTACTAAACCCCCCTGCCATTGAAGTGAAATAGGGTCAAATTTTGCCGTTAGAGACACTCGTGCAAATGTTCTGTTTGCACTGAGAGCAGCTTTTGATCCTATGACTGATACACTCGGGAAGATGTGTGTGTTTATGGGTTGCAATAAGGAACTGCACCCAAGATGAATGAATCGGGCCTCCTGCAGGTGTACACTTAAATCTGAGGGTGAATCTGCTTATTTTGGTTTTCTAAATCTCCAAGGACAAATCCCTCTCTCACTTACAGCAATGTAAATCTGGAGTAGCACCACTGACTTCAGAAAAGTTCATTCGGATTTACACCGGCGTGACAGAGTATGATTTGGCTCCTCAGATGAGAAGGTAAAGACAGCTTTGATGAAGACATAACTAAAGAAATATCTAAACTATTTGTTGTGTTCAAAGGATCAAAAGAAAAAACTTTTACATATTTTATCATTTATCAAATAATCCACAAGTGAAAGAAAGAAAGAAAGAAAGAAAGAAAGAAAGAAAGAAAGAAAGAAAGAAAGAAAGAAAGAAAGAAAGAAAGAAAGAAAGAAAGAAAGAAAGAAAGAAAGAAACAAACGTGCATTACGCATGTCAACAGTGTGACAAACTAAATGTGTGATAAATGTAGAGACTAATAGTTTTTTTTTTTTTTTTTTTTTTTTTGCCATATATCCTTATTTCATTAAAAGGGAAGGTCTGAGCTTTCTCCTACTGAAATCTATGGAGTTTTGCAATTGGTTTAAACGGGAGCCGGATCAGGCTCTCTGTATAAATATGTACTTCTGCACTGAACAGCTGATTTTCTAAATAATGAAATCTAGGGTCCTAGCATTCCTAAACTTGTGCTTTCTAGTAAAATAATGACAGTAAAGAAATCAGTAATCAACTCCCCCCAGAAGTGAACCTACCCTCTGGATTTCAGTGAGATTTGGCGATTCTCCCTGCTCTAATTAGACTAAGCTAATTAGAATCTTTGTAGGAGTCTCCTCCTATGTGTACGGGTGTAACTAGTCGAATTTGACTCCCAAGAACAGGAGACTAGGGAAAGATTTATTAAAGATAGCGTGGGACATTTGACTAAAGACTATTGTGTTTGAGGTAAGTATGATTATTTGAGCGTGTCGTGTGCCTCCCACACAGACATAGAAAGCAAACGCCTCGCCATGAAGAGCATACAGTCTAAAATATACAAACAAAGGGGGAGGGGATCTAGGAAAAGCAAAAGGACAATGGTGAAGTTAAGCACGCACCAGGCTAGCTCCACAGTTTTTTGTGAGGCTATTTTGTTATGGTCATAGCTTTTTTCAAAAGGCTAAGAGGGTGCGAACTAGGTTTTATAGGCCTCTATGAAGACATGAAACTTGAAACAAGTCCTCCAGGTATGAAATACATTCCAGAAATATAGTTTCTGAATTTATTTGCTAAACTTCTAGTCGATAAACTCAATATCACTCCAAAGGGAAATACTTCCTCTGGCTTATTGTGCACACGTGAAGTCTTACACACACACAGAGGAATCACATTCATGAAGAGATGGCAGTACCGCAAAGTCCTTTTGAACATTACAGTCGTAGTAACATTAGTTGACTGTCCCCCTTGGAGCACGCTGATTTTTCTGCTGTCTTGATTAGCTGGAAGCACTATTATTTTTATTGCCTCAACCTCAGCCTCAGCTGAAAAATTTTGCATGAAAGGCTGAGGATTAGTACCCCAGAGCTAGATTTTCTGGTTAAAAGTTTATAGTGGAGTTCTACATTTTCCTAGAGTTTTACGCTTTAATAAACATTTTGATACAGAATCCATGTGCACTCTACCGAGGGAGGTTAATGTAGATTACTTTTGCACTAAATTTTTACCTTTACGTGTCTATTTTTAAAATCTGTACGGGTGCTAAAATGACTGGTTGCTAATTGGATAATGCAGTTGCCCCTAAGCTCTAATACAAGATTTGGAATATAACCAGAATATTTTAAAGTAAATCTGATAAACAAGAGGTAAATAAGGCTTCACAGCCTAACTAGCTTAATGATCTCATTCTGGGTGCCATCTCAAAAAATTATTACATTTAGGTATTCAGGGCATGAAGAATAAAAACCTTCCATATCCACTTCCAATCACTTGGCACTGTTTTTAATTATAAATAATAGATGTACTTGGAAGTAATTTACATTTTGTGCTGATAATCTATAGCTCTAGCACAAAGCAGTACCTTATTTTACTTTCTGTAAATTGAATTCCTGAACCCAAGGGCAAAATATGTTTGTGCCTTTTCTGAAACAAACTGTAGCAGATGAAAACTTCATAATCGGCAGAGAACTTTAATTTTCCTCCCAGCCCCCTTCTATTTTCGTGTTAGCAAGCATATAAAACAAAGTGGGGTAGGAGGATGAGAATGAGAGATATTTGAAACACAGTACTGCAGATTTTCAACCTTACATACACAAAAATGGGGGAAGGGATTATTAAAGGGGAAGCCTTTGTTTTTTTAAATCGTATATCAATTTTTCATTCGAGTTCGCTGAGTTCCAGGGGAAAAGAGCACGTGTGTGATAATGACTGTCATAAACTCGTTTTCAGATGGCTCAGAGTGTAGAGTCGGACACTTAATTGAACGCCTAGAAATATGGACGTCTCCGGATTCTGCGCCCACTGAAGAAGCTTTCGCTGACTTCACTTCATCAAGGACAGGGCTGTTAGCTTTGTTTGTTTTATGTATAGACATTTCTATGGAGTTCATCACCGTTGCATCTGAGCGCTATGGGAGTGAGTCTTGCTTTCCTACATGAGCCACTAAAGAAGAATTCCCTCCAAATTCAGCGGGAGCAGCAATGTTTTGGCAAAGTTCACTAGAGGAAGAATTAGTCCGATTCACCGAGTCACCATGCATAATTAGAGATCTGGAGGTTTTTTCTCTTGTGGGTAGAGTATGCTTACCTACAGGAACACGAATGCAATTAAATCACAGTCTGAAAGCAACTACTAAACTGCAAGCAAGTGAATGTTTTGCGTTTGTCAAAGGATTTCAGAGAACAGGTGAAGAATTAAGATAGTACATAATACTGTGGTTATCACATGCAAATGGAATATTTAAGCTACCATTTTATCTCGCTTATATACTCGAATACCTAGAAAAGTCCTTTGAACAAATATTTAGTTTCCAAGCCATAAATTTGTGTTATGCAAAGAGAAAGCTTTTAGGTTCTCCAGTTTAAACTCGTTCGTACTGTTTGTTGTATGTGCTCAGAATGATCAAACCGATGAACTTACCTTTCACATTAGTGGTATTTTTTTTTAAAGTAAGGACAGTCAAAATAGATTCGGCCCACACCCCTTCTCAGTATTTAACTTATTGGTTAAATTAACTTCCAGTTGATGATCTTATTTAAAAGTAGCTCTGTAGCTGATCTTAAAGTAGGGTTGCAGCACTATCACGGCCCTTAATAAAATCATTTGCAGAAGAACAGAGAAGTTAAACTGTTAACGACATTTTCCTAAGGTCTAAAGAGGAGTTGTCTAAAGTGAAGACTTCGTTACCAGTTTCTCAGCTGAGACACAACAGCGGCATAAGTTTATTAATCGATCTTTCGGCAGACTCTCTCGCTCTCGCTCGCTCTGTGTGTGTGTGTGTGTGTGATGCTTCTGAAACACTGCCACCGATAATAAATAGCTTTTCTCCAGTTATAAGGAAGAGTGAGCTAGCTTCTGTGACAGTGAAGTACTGGATTTTGACTGCCAGGTGAGAGGGCCCTTTCCCAGCGATAGTATTTGGAAGGGGGAGCATAAGGGGTTTTCAGCCATCCTGCATTGCTTAGCCAGCATTTATGGACGGAATAAAGCTAAACATTGGACAGGACTCGCTGAAGGAAAGGAACCTTTCAGAGGAGTCATCAACCTGTCACCACTGTAATAAAGGTGTGACACACAGGGGTGCTGGTAAGAGGCTGATCTTTTTATTTCCTGGCCTGTCACATGACATCAGTCAGCGTTACAAAAGGTTACACCCCCGTCATATGCTAGAGGTCAGTATCCACTGATTCCTGTGGCTGCTGTTACATCTTCACTGTGTTGTGTTTTATTTTTAAAACGATAAAAATAAAACAGAAAACAAAAACAAGTGGCCGAGCTCATGCAGCCAATTAATGACACACAAAGAACAGGTCTGGGAGGGAGGTCAGGGTAGAAAGACAGGATTGCTTTGTCTTTTATTGGACGGGCCATTAGTATCTATGAGCAGCAATGGCTTTCTGATCACAAGGCACGTTTTCTCCTCTAAAAGTTCCACCTGCAGAGGCCTGTTTGGACACTAAGATTAATCTACTACAACAAACCTATGTTTGTTGTACTTGGTAGTTTTCATTGTCATGTTTTTAATGGACATTCCTGTACAGGAATATTGTCAGGGGCATTCTGGATGTCCTCCAGAAACAGAGCACCTGTCCCCGGTCATACTTTTGTCCCATGAGAGGTGTAGCATCTACTGATTCCCTTGAGTGGGTGCTTATGGGCAATGATGAGGAAGGAGTGTGGTAAAGTAAATTGAATGGAAATAAAGGAAACTAGAACAGCTTAATAGCAACGCGAGGAGTAGCTTAGTGGCTGTGACTATAGAACTAATAATTAGGTCTGATTTCTACAAAAATGTGGTTAGGATGACTTTGCTGTGGTTTGTTCCAAACATACATTTATCAGATAACTGTTCTTACCCAGGATGTGGTCAGCCTTTGTAATGCGCATTTAAATGGGTTTTTATTAACCCTTGCAATAAAATGGATACAAAAAGTTATAGAGCTCATGGCAGAGGTGATGGATCTTGGAGTTGTTAGTTATTTTAGCAGGAGTTTCTGTATATATTTTAGATTTACTTAGTGTGGATATAGCCAAAGGTGATGTCACAGACAGAAAATATTTGCCACCTTCAGAGAAATTGGAGCCATATTCTTTGACCCAGCTGAGCTTGCACTCAGTGCAAGAGGCGGGGGAGAGGCTAGGGTGCTTTTAGGCCCGTAGGTGGTCTCCTGATTCTGTGACTAATTCTGGGGATGGTTGGTGCGCCACATAGATTAGAGCAGTTTTAGGGTAGCTTTAATCTAGGCCACTTGCCAAATACCCCCCAACGGTGGTTACCAGCAGAAACAACGAGGGTGTAGGGATACCCAAGCCACGTTCCTTTCCCCTGTGCTGGGGGGACAAAAGGCCCAAGGCTGGGAGTCGCGGGGATAGAGGAATAGAAATTGTTTTTCATTGGACGTTTCAAACAAAAACAATTCTCAATTTTTTCCCATGGCTTTCCCTCCCCCCCCCCCAGTTTTCCCCGCCCCAGTGACAAAAGAGAAAAAAGGAGAAGGGGAGAGGGGATCAAGTAAGAGAGGAAGGAAAAGGAGAGGAGGGGGCAGAAAATGTAGAAAGAAAGGCAAATTTTATGAAAACAATGTTTTTAAGAATAAAAGGAATGTTTTTCAATTAAAAATGCTTCCTAATGAAAAATGCTCCGTTTCTACCTAGGAGCCTGTACAGCAGCTCCATTCCACCTGGTGATTCCCTCTTAAGTGAGGTGGGAAACAGATGAGCACTGGATCTATCACAGCAGGCTTATACTGGGGGACCAGTGTAAAGTGGCCCCAATAGATCAGAGGATGGGACCTTTAGTCATTATCTTAATACTTCTTCTACTGCTAATATGAATACTATCAATATTGAGAACAATGCATATGGCATCCCGATCTCCAATAGGTAACACTTAACTAGCACAGGACAAACACTAACTAGTTATTACTTCCAACACCACTGAGAAGGAACTAAGTGTTCTTATCCCTATTTTACAGATGGGGAAATGGAGTCGGAAAGGTTATGTGAATTGTTCAAGGCCATGGAGTGAGTCAGCAGATAAGCCAAGAATAGAATTCAGGGTTTCCTGGCTCCCATTCCCGTATTAAATTCACTAGACAACATTGCATACTTCCAAACTGGTTTTAAGATAAATAATGTCCTTCTAATCAGTTAAAATATGCTAAATATTAAGTTGTGGAATCAAGGGTTACTGGAAAGTGACTTGACATTTTTTAAATGGGTAGTCTGTTTGTATAACACTTAGCACAATGGGGCACCAATGTATATGCTACTTAAAATAAATACCAATACCATATCTGAATCTCACACAAGAATAAATTATCTTAAACTATTAAAATAGGAGTGCAAATGAGCACAGTAAGAGAATGGGGCAGTGAGATTTTACACATAAAAGTTGGACAGATTTAATTAAATCGGTTTAGGTCTTGTCTACAGCAGAAAATTGTACCAATATAAGGGCTTGTCTACACAAAATTGCATTGGTTTAATTTAAGAGTTTGGTTTAAAATCAGTTTAGTTAAACCTGTGCAAAAGACGGCGTAGATGCTCTTAATTAAATATAATCTTGTTTTATATTGATTTATCCTAAATTGGCTATGGACGTGTTTAAGATAAACTGAAATAAACAATCCTTAATAAGAGTGTCCACACAGTGTTACAGCAATTTTAACAACATTAATGCAAGTTTGTGTGTTGACAAAGCCTATATCAATTTAGAAACTGATTCAGGTAAACTGATGCAATCCCCTTGTGTGGGCTATCCATGTTTTCAAAGTGAGTAAAACTAAACAGGAACAAGGCAGTCTTGTTCAGGAAGAATGTTCACACATGGAATTAATCAGGAACAGTTAATCAGGAACAACTCTATGTGCAGACAAGCTCTAAACTGGTGTGAATTTGTGTGTAGACAAACTCTTCTGTAGGCCGGACCCATCTTCTCTGGTATGTGATGAGCATTTGATTAAAAGATTGCAAGATACACCCAATCAACTGAAGAAGAGTCAGTTACACCAAAACACATGCCACCCTAAATTCCCATCATGAGCATGGGGAGAATTGACTTGCTCATTTTTTAATGTTCTCTGTAGAAAGTGTGTGGAAAGCATTCCAGAAAGAAGGCATAAAGAGGGCCAAATCCCTTAATCAACATGGTCCCTTCCAAAAGGAAACAAAAATCTGAGACATAACTTGCACTCCACATAAGAACACAAGTTATTATTAGCGCCAATGTGCAGTCACTGTCTTTGGGGGACCATCTGTATACTTGTGGGATGGACCGGTGACAAACGAATATACCTCATATGAGCTGTCTCCATGTCATTGATATTACATTGGCAGTACAAACCTACTGGAATGATGTGCATTGGAGCGTCTGCCTTTTTAGCTTCCAGTGTGAGCTCTCTGTGTTTGTCTGAATTGCTCAGATCTCTATTGTGAACAATATTTCCGTTCCCTTTGCGGTGTGCCTGGTCCTTGTTGATATGCTATTAGCCACAGACGGCATTTCCTTTAACAACATCAACGAAAGCACCCTGGCAGAGCTGATAAGCATGGGGGAGTACAGAAGAATCTACGGGAAGATACGGTAAAATGTAATATTTTCAGTACGGACACACTTACCCCATTCAGATGCTCCTGTCCTCTCAAAACCTAATGATAGGTTATTCTCTCAGCTGTGACTCCACACAGCATTCCCGTACCTACTCACCCACACTCAGCTTGTCTATCTGAATCTTTCTGCCGGATCTGAGCTACATTGCCATAGTTATGGGTAATCTGTTGTGTGCAAGTTTCCGAGCTTGTCTGGGGCGGACTGTGCTCAGAGACTCGTGCTTTATTTAAGGATTTTTCCATCCTTAGGAAAACACATTTGAAACATGTAGATTAAGTCCTGCAAATAGTGGAATTTTACCCCTGAACAGGGAGATAATCCGATAGTTCCCCTCAAATGGAAAAAGAATCGGGTTTAGGATATTCTTTTGCTGATCCTCTATATCGCCCCTACTTGCATTGCTTACTTCAACTGGATGATACGCAGTTTAGACCTTAAATTTCTGGAAATCCCAATCCTTTGACTGCTCCAGCAGCTGCTTTTCCACTTCCCAATTTTCATTCATTTGATTTCATCCAAATCCACACACAAGTTTGGATTTCCTGGAGCTGGAAGAGTTTAGACACAGCAGGCAGCAGATCGGTTATTGCATAGGGATTACATGCACCTGCCGAGCAAATCTTTCCCCCAATCCTATTTGTTTTTTTACAATGTGCACCATATCAGTTTCTAACCTTCGTCTAAACGAGATTTTTGTGACCCCCACCCCTCAAAACTGGCTGCTATCCATCAAAGAGCAGGGGCGCTGGAACAATTTGTATAGTGGGGGTGCTGAGAGCCATTGAACCAAACTGTGTAGAATGGAAACCATTTCAAGCCAGGGGGTGAGGCAGCACCCCTGGTTCCAGCACCTCTGCTTAAGGAGGGTCCAATAAACCTCATTGGCTAAGGGCCCAGAGCTCTATGGCTTCCAGGTATCCCGCACTAAAACCTGGTAGGTCTGCAAGAACTCAGGTCTTTTTGTGAATGACTATGTAAGAGACCTATACATTCAAAACTGTGCAGGCGGCGAGGAAATCATGAGAACAGGCCAGTGATATTATCGTGGGGAGCTTGAAATGACCGAGGATTGGGTACAAGCACACTTGGTCCTGTTGACATTAAAAATGAAATTCAAATATTACTCCTATTGCTGTGGTAGTTGCTTCTGACACTTGGAAAACCCCTCCTCCTCCCCTCCCAAATACTCTGGAGCATAAACTTCCAACATGTTTTTCAACGGCAGAAGTTTTCCATTGTTCATTGTTTTAAATAAGCCCTTTCGGGGCAGTATAAAGAAAAACAGACATGATTTTGTTGCCACAACAAAACATGTTAACACCCACCGACCTACATACCCCGCGAAGTTCTCCTCCATTGCAGACTTGGTCACCTACCTACCTAAGTTCAACAGGCAGCGTAAATTTAGCGTGGGAACAAAATGACAATGAATCGTGATATACCAAGATAAAACTTGAGCTAAGGCAAAGTTTGGCAGGAATTACCACATAGAACACAAGGCCATTCCAACTAGGACTGGAACTTCATGCTACTTGACGTCACGCCATCTCCAGATAGAATGATGTTATATTCAAAACTGAACGCACCACTAATTGTGCGATTAGGCCATGGTTGCGTCTTCATGTACTATGGGGGCTGCTTATACTCTTTGGTCCTTTAGTGTGTAGGGGAGCTACTCCGATCTTTGTGGAAGTCCGCCGAACCGCTTTGTTTTTCTATAGTCACTCATCTGCTCAGGAGTTCATCTGATCCCACTGGGAGGTTGAATCTAGATGTCCTTTTTGCTTTATTGAGGTCAGATCTGGAGAACACAAAAAGGAAGCCTGAAAGGGTCCAGTTATGGCAAGTTAAACTCCCTTAGCAGGAACCCCAAAGACTGCAATTAGTTTGCATGAAACAATATGATTGCAATGACTGGGGTTAGTGCGTCAAAAAGTTGCTCCAGGTCACTGGAAATTCTCCATCCCTTTTCTTCTCTTCTTCCACCCCACTCGGTCTGCATCCATACCTCCTCAGCCAGGCACTGACCTTATTAGAGCAAGTCTGCTCAGTAGTTGGATATGAAGCTTTCGATACAACAGTCACAATAATAATTCATTTTCAAACAGCACTTTTCATCTTCCAAGCCTGGTGCAAGTATAGGGTAAACTAGGTGCTGCGAGATGTGGAGATGTTGATTCAATAAGTTGCCCTCTTTCCTCTCATTCAGTGCCCTGGATCTGGAGGTGCCTTCTATCAAACCAGACCTAAAAATCGACTGCCGGAGTCCCAGAACTCTGCTGGAAAACATTCCGTTTGGATAATGACCTACAGCCTGCCAACCGTGCCCTTACAGTTTCAAAGAACAAAAACACTTCTGCACTTTCTCTTCTGGGGTGGGGGACACACAAACAAATAAACAAATCTTCCCAACCCAGAAGTGGCTGCATTTCAGTTGGGAAAAGAGGGTCCTCACAATGTATCTATACCCTGTAAAAAACTTTAAGAATCTTCTAGCTGAGAGGCACTACGTACACGATCATGTTTTTAATAAACTAAGTTTCCAGGCACAAAGCGCAGACTTGCTCATTCTCCCTTGACATCGATACACCCTGGCCTAAAGCATAATCCACATTTCCTCCCCCCTATACGCCTCTAGGCATCCTGTTTGTCGTCTCCAGTCCCATAAACAGCCAAGGTTTGCTCTCTCTCCACGCCCATCCCTACAGCTAAAGGCTTCCTCCCTCTTCTAGGATGTACCTGCACTACTTCCCCACACTCTTTCCTTGTATTTCGGTTCACTTTTATTCCAGATACTTTTTCCTTTCCACTGACAATGTGCTTTCCAAATGTCTTCTCTCAGAGGTGGGCTCTCCCAGGAAATACTGTATAGGAATAAGTTGGAGTGGACTCTGCTTTTTGTTCCACTGTAGGGGTTACTAAACCTCCCCTCACACGCACAAAAAAATTAAGAATGTGCTTATTAGGAGGACACACTTCTCGGCACTATGTTACACTTTTAAAAAGTAAACCCAAAAATGGCTTTTTAACATTAACTGTTTATATACCGGGTGGAGGAGGGGCGGGGCAAGAAAAGCTCTGAAACTCGGGATATATTTGCTTTTCACGTAGTGTGGTTCTTTTAAACCAGATTAATAAGGGTGGACTGACTTATCTTAAAGGCCCATCAACCTCCCTCCAGCAAAAGGAAATTAAAATGTGTTGAAAACTTCTGTGCTTAGCTTCAGAGTATGTCTATGACAGAATATATAGAGAGAGAGCAGCTATATACATTCTCGAACATGGAAACGTTTAATGAGAATCTAGATTTCCAGTGGACGTTTTTTATTGGGAACGGAAGGCCAGGGTGCCCTTGCCTAGAACATTTAGAAATCAGTGGAAAGGCTCCTATGGACTTCAGTGGAGTTCGGATGGGGCTGATAGTGACTTTCTGGTTTGCAGCACTCTCTTAGCTTTTAAAATGCCCTCAAATAATTTCAGGCGAGACTCACAATACTTTGGGGGAGAGGGATGTGAAAACTTGTACATTAAAAGAGACTTTGGCATTTAAAATCTGAACTGTTTACTGTTCAGATTTTGTAATTGAGAGTCCCATTTTGTTCCTGTTGAAGTCCAGAGAAAAAAAATCATATCAGGATCAGGCCATTCCTCCCCGATCATAGCATATCTTGGGCCAGTTAGAAAAGTAGATGATTGGAAAGCCGTGCCAAATAAGAAGAAAGAAATATATAGAATTTGTTTCAACATGTTTTTATTTTTAACCAACCTGGATAACAGTAACAAACATTAATACAGTGATTCAAACTGGCTATGTGGATTTATAATGAAAACCTCCTATGATTTTATATACATACATATACATACTATAATGTGTATAAATGTGTATGTGTGTAAATGAATATAAAATTTGTATGGGAGAATTTTAAATACATTGAAATAAGTAAATGTATTCACTTCAGCCCCTCAGTTTCACTGACTTCTTCTGATCCATAAACCCCACTTTCTCATTTTGATCAGTTTTGTCCATATATAAAAATCCCCAGACGCCTATAGAAAATGTCCACTTAAAAACAATGCATGTAACTCCGGGCTGGAACAGATACAGGAGAACATGGTAACATGATAAAGGAAAAACAATCAGCCACTTATAAACTGATGTGCTCACTACACTGAGATGCAGTGCAGCAAATCTCACATGTTATCACTCGGCTGGTTTTACATTAGTCGCCAACATTTTGTACACAGGCTTTGGGGGCTCTGGGGAGGGGGGAAGGGGAGAGCTTCTCTTTCATCTTACGTGCTTTGAGCAGTTTTAATTCAGATCTTTCAAAATATTCTTGGCTCCAAGGTCGCACGGAAGGACAAAACAATAGTAGCCAATCTAACATGTCTACAGAACAAACAGAATCAGTCAGCGGGGGTGTTCCTGTTCCTGTCCCCTGCATACCCGGCCGTTTTGGGAACCTTCAGGGTCCACCTGGGCTGTACCTTTTCTCTGAATGTCCTGTAAGGGCAGCATATCTTCTCTTCTTCCGCTAGCAAGTTGAGGCGGCGGGGACCTACCCCATCTTCTCGCAACATGGGCAGAGGAAAACAACTTCAAGCAAAGCAAAGCAGGGATATCCATCACTGCAGCAGCAGCCTGTGTGGCCACCGATTCTCTCCAGCACAGGCATAGGGCGGACTAGCTGGCTCCTTTCATGTCTGCGGCCCATCAGCAGTGGGGGGCGCAAGAAGACAGCAGTTTGTGCAAGCCCTTTGCGATCACTGCAATGGGCCGTTGGGCTGGAGGGAGGTGGGATGAGACAACTGGAGCTCTGGTAGGAACGCAAGGCTGCAGCCTGGGGGAGCGCCCCGCGCTGGCTATGCGCACTCCTGGCACTGAGCAGAATGGGGAGCTGAAGCAGAACAGCCACCTCTAGTCCCCCTTCTAGTTCCAATGAGCCTCGCAAAGACTTTGAATCCGTGATGCTTTGATTCCCTCCCCCCTTCGACCCCTTCCGGGGTCCTCTTGCATTCTTTGTTGGTGCTGGTTGCGCTGTGCTTTGCTGTTGAGCATCGTAGCTAAAAAGGGAGAGATGTTTCACTGAATGTACGTGTTTCGCCTATAACCCTGGACTGGAAGACCATTCCTACTCTGTTCAAAACGAGCTCTGGTGGTGCATAACCCGAGAGAGGAGACCTCCATACAGTAGTCAAAAATATGAATTGCAAAACCCCACTAAGCAGCGCTTGGGTTGGATCAGTAGCTACAACTCCTGATTTGCTGATCCTTCTATTGTCCTTATTTTCTCTCCCGCCCCCCCCCCGCCCCCCGCCCACTTAGCCGTGTTCTGTCTACAGCGAATAATAAATACCTGCTTCAGCTTCGTGTGAAAACAGTGGGCTTGTGCTTAGCTTTCCTTGCCGAAAAGCAGTCTATGCGTTTCTCTTGCTGTGTTCCCGGGCATGTGCAGCCTATTCCTCCCCTCTCTCACAAACACAAAATACTTGAGCAGTGTAGATCTATATTAGCATGTATGTTCTCACACACCGTTTAAAACAACAGAATAGCCAATTCAAGTAATGTACTCAATTCAATTTTTTCTTTGAAGTAGCTGAGATGCAATAATAATCTCCTATTTCCAACTGAAGTTATTTTTAATGGCAGATTTCTGAAAATCCACACTGTGGTTGTACCGATTCTTCATTGGACCCCACACAATTTATTAGAATGTTGGTTTCAGCTACTTTGGAGAAGAGCCAGTCGCGTGGTTGGTTGAATAATGAGGTAGAAAAACAATGTTTTGCCGAGCATGGCTGACAAACGTAAGCAAAGCTTTACGTTATCTGTACATCTATTTTGTCCCCAATTTCTTTGCTGAAGCTGAGAAAAATATGGGTGAGTTCGGCTCATGTTAACACTATGAAGGGCCAAGATGAAGTCCTTGCACAGCCAAAACTCCCACTGATATCAAGGAATAGGGGACAGGCCCTTCTGTAGGAAGAACATGTGAAATTGCTATATAGCGGTATATTTAGATGACTACTATAAACTGCATGAAAGGCTTTTATTAAGACTTCTTCTTCTTTTGAATGAGGTAAATTCAATTTTTTCTCTTCTCTTATCTCTGCACTATGGACGTCCTCGCTAATAAACAATATTGATTTTAAGCATTTATAATAGTCCTAGTAAATATCAGAGGCTTACAAGTGTCTTTCATCTGAGCCTCTGCGCCCTTAACTTACTAAAGAATGATTATGGACCGGTAGGGAATAAATGCAGTCACATTTAAGATTGAAATTCTGTATCTCTATTACATATGATCCAAAGAGTTAGCTCAGGTTCGCTAACAAAATGAATATCTATTGTATGGCGTTTTATGCTCTCCCTCTGGCTCCTTTGTCCATCTCACTATTAAGAGGCCTAGGAAATGGAATAACAAAATACAACAGGAATAGAACACATTGCGTTGTTCTCCACCAATGAACATTTTAAAATCAAGTTTGGGTGTTTTTCTAAACAATATGCGCTAGGAATGATTTTGGAGAAGTCTATGGCCTGTGGGACTCTATAAGTAAATAAATATTGAGATAATTTTTAATTAAGAAACAATATAGAGCCAAATATAGCAGTCCTCTCTCATTCAAGTCGATGGGTTGTTTCCCTGGTTAAGAATTGGGTAGTCTGAATGTTCTGGCCCTTTATTAACCCACAGATTTGTATTCTTGAGACAATTCACACTGCCATGATACAATTACGTTCTTTTCATTGGAACCTGTACTTTATTCTTAATCGCAGAGTGCAACAAGATGATTTCGCCATCCAGGCTGAACACAATGTACGCTTGCAGAAGCATATTTTCTGTCATGAGAGTTACCTGGCTACTTGCTGTTTGCTCATTGGGGACTCCAGGATAAGATCCTTAGTCTTATGCTCTTTAGATGTTACAGCCTATCATCTCTAGATATGAGCTTTGGGGCAGGAAGAAGGAAGGTTTTATTCACATAAGAAGCCACATGTGCTCAGCTTAATTGTACTATTAATTGTCTGCTTTTTATAACCAGGCTCATGGCCGGATTCTCCTCTGTCCTGCACCTGTCCCAGATTCGTTCTGGGACATTTTGCTCTGGCAGCGTTTTACATCCAACTTTGCACAAGTGCAAACGGCTGATGGTTATTTTGACATTAGCATCTCCTTACCATTAGCCAGTATTGAAGGTTGTTAGTCAAGCATAAAAGGCCTCATACTTTTCCAGAAATGTTATAGCTGTATAGCCTATGTTTGCATTTTCTCCTTATTGATGTGAGCTATGCAATGGGATCAGATGACAGGAACGTCTCAAACACCTGTATTCAAAATAATTAGGCTGGATAAAACCTATGCAACAATGTCGCTGGGACTGTTATATGTGAATGCAAAAATATGAGCATGTTGTCACAATTACTTGATATTAGAGACATTAGTGGCTCCCTAGAGTCCAAACTGATCCCCTTAAACATGTGTGTCTGAATTTCCTGTGTGAGTTTTTGTCCCCTTCTTTTTTGTGGGGGTCGAGGGGGGGGGAGGCGGAGTGCATATCTGACAGGGGTAGAAGAGGAGAAGAGAGAAGTATATTAACAAGGGTCACTTTGGGGCAACTCTATCTTTTTTTTTTATGATACACTAACCTGTATTGCATACTTGGAAATTGTCTTCGGGATTCCTTTAATGATAGAAGGTTTTTAATCACATTTTGCGTGGTAACACCACAGAGCCGCTTTTTTGCGCATGACTGGGATAACAATTTCCCAAAAGCCTACAGGAAGGTCTGTATACCGGGCCCGAGCCTGCTTCTTTTAAAATCAAAGGCTAAACTCCCTTTCACTGAAATAAACAGCAGGATTGTGCCCTATGATCGGGGCCTCCAGTGAGGGATGCTTATCTATCCTGGGTTCAGATGTGCTGGCTTGAAGCATTTGACCCAGTCTCCCTGCAGGACCTAGGGCAGAATGACCCCAGCCTGCATTCCTTACTCAATGACTTAAATAGGAATCTTCATTGGGGCTTATTCACGTGGATAAAGAATGAAGGATCAGGCCCAAAAATCTCATAGCAGGTGTTTTGGGCAAAGGGGCCGATTTGGTCCTATTGAAGTCAATGAAAATTTGACACTGAGTTCAGTGAGTCACATTCTGATACCCTCATGCTGAACCATGTCTTGCTCAACAACTCGTCCCACTAACTTCAATAAGACCATTTGTAGAATAAGACACTACCCAACATGAGTATCAGAATCTGACCCAAGAAGAGCAGGATCATGCCTGACAAGAGTAATTAGATACGTAAAACTAGAGACTCGAAAGAACTTGAAAGGATGCTGCTACAAACCTAATCTATATATAACTCTTTTACAGTGTATGTGCCTGGTGTCAGACTCTTTTTATTCCAGTCATTTCATCTCTGGAAAGAGCAGGGGGCCATTCATTTGCAAAATATGGCGCCGTGTAGACTTTATGTGAACTGATATGTATGCACATCTGATACGATCAGCATGTAAAATTATGGAAGCTATTTATTTTGTTGTGCATTGTCCGCGTGGAATGAAATATACTATACGGACATAAAAGTCTCTAGACCAGTTAATTACACGATTCACCACATTTTACTGAACGGAACAATGCTACACTTTGATGCTCATCGCCACATTTTGAGAACAGTCATTTTGGTTTAATAAAACATGACACTGACTTTCATAAAATTGAATCGTGAAACATATCTGGAACTTTTTTTCCTTTCAAATTAATTCTAGGTAGTGAACCAGTCGTTCTATTCTGCAAGGGGACAAAATTCAAAGAGAAAAGACGACTTTTAACCTTTGCACGATAATTTATTCAAAACAACAGTCACTGTTGAAACTTGTAAAGTAAAATAATAAGCCCAATACGATTATAGCTATTTGTTAATCACATTCTTAACTATTTCTATTATTAGTAGGATTACATTTGCCTAGAAGAATTCTCATTCAGTCAACTTTAATAATTAGGTACTGACACACCATTAAAAACCCTCTGGATACCAGTTTCCATTTGTTTGTCTGAGAAATGCAGGTGACTAAATGCCATCCACCACTAGTACTTTCTATAGTGGTTTTACAAAGATACATGGGTAGGAGCCCCTGTTAAATAAATATAATCAGTTGCCACAAAAGCCATTGAAACATGCACAAAAGTGTTGTTAGTTTTCCAATTCGACTTTCTGGACAAGCTTGAAAAGAATGAGAACAAAACCTAGGAACCCGGGCTTCTGAATCAATATTTGTCAAGTCAAAAAAATCTAGCGCGTGGTATCTGTCCCTGTAATGAATTAGCTTAACAGGATAAATATCTTCAAATCAGTTAGTTTACGATGCATGTCTATTTTTACCATCTATTTCCACATAAAAAGATACTGAAGTTTTACGTATTTAAATACGACTCGGGAAATGATACATTTCACTCACTCGAGTAAGTAATGGCCCCGATCCAGCTCCATTTGAAGTAAATGGTGGAACTCCCATTGAGTTTAATGGGAGCAGGATTGGGCCCTACCTTATTATTGCTCTAGCAAACAGGTTAGAAATCTTCAGTTGCCTTCTGAAGTGTCAGGGAAGCACTGCTTCCGGTATCCAACAAGTAAAAATAAGGAACAAAGGAATATGTCTTACATATAGATGTTGGGATTCGTTTTCTGCTTGCTAAGCAGAACACAGAACATACATATGCCCATGTACACACATACCACTTATATGCTCTTTATCCTTATTCCCACTTGTATGTTATTTGCTCTTATTGTATCATCTTGTCTTTACACCCTAAGAGTTAAAGAATAAAGCCCCTATTTCCTTCTCCCCAAAGCTTTCACCTCTAACAATGTCATAAAAAATACCCTTAATAAAACAGTGATAATTACACCATTATTGTTAACACCACCCATTAACATTTTAAAAATAGGCTTTCTGTTTTTGTAATTCACTTGAGTTAGGTATAAGTGTATTTGGTTATTACTAATTTAGAGATGTATTTTAAAGCATTTTTTAAAAGGAAGGCAAGGCGGAGGGATAATTTGGAGAAAACCAAAAATCATCATAGATTCAGATGACAATAAAAATTAGACAATATCACTGAAAGGTTATTTTGACACCATATTGACTGGTGAATGAAAAATAATACCTAGCTGTAAATGGATTAATCAAAAATTCTTTCCCAAGCAGATTAGTTCGAAGGGAATCTTCTGTTTTATATGTGTCATTAGCAGTAATGTATACATTTTCCATTACTATTTACAGGTCTTATTCGTGGGCATACAAGAATCCCGTTCATTTCGTTTGCTTTTTAGAATTGGTAAACTTTGAGTTGACATATTACCCTTTGAATGCCATCCCTTTGGTCTCTCTCTTCAGCCATATATCAGCAAGGAAAGCTGTAAACAC
Organism: Emys orbicularis; assembly: GCF_028017835.1. Lineage (NCBI taxonomy): Eukaryota > Metazoa > Chordata > Testudines > Emydidae > Emys > Emys orbicularis. Next base: position 232,808,721 of record NC_088684.1, on the reverse strand, counting down.
GATGGAATAAATCGATTTTAAACGTTTTGAACTTAAGTGAGTACTACATCATGACTGTGGCCATCTGTATGAGGGAGATTTAAGAATAAAACGTTAGGGTTTAAATGTCTCATAGAAACACGCAGCAAAACCGTGGGAGATATACTTTCCAAACTGCTTGAAATTAATCTCAAATGAGGGAGTCTCCCTCCAAATGAGTCTTGACAGATCTGTGGTAAACACTAGACAGACTACAGCCAGCCGAGTCCTGCATTCATTCCTTGCGCACTCAAATCTCCCATTCATTTCAGTGGGAGGTTGGGGTTTGCAAAGAAGTGAGAATGGAACAGGTGGGAGTTAATTTCAGAGATCGGTTCTACCACAGAATTGTTGACGTAAAAGGAATTATCCATTGTGACGATCCAACCAGAGTTTAGAAACTAAAGACGACCTCTTTAAGGCCATATCCTGCTCCCATTTAAATCACTGGCAAAACTTCCTTTGATTTGTGCACGCCACTAAGGATATTTTTGATGCTATGTGAGTCCGGCTCAGTATTGGTTTGGTCTGCGTTTGATCTTCCGCGATATTCAGACAGCATAAGGCATTGGCAAACGCTCTAAACCAATGCACGTGAAGGATGGGATTTTTGGGGTAGTGGGAGGGAGGAGAGGGGTACTCAGAAGGGGAGCCAGATAAAGAAATTTATTCTAAAATTGAATGTCTGTAAGGGACGGAGAACAGACCTCATTCAAATCATTTTACGAATGGAGCACAGTAAACTGTTACAGTGCAGTCCCAATCTACAAGCCTCTCAAAAGGGTTATTTTCCAAGCAGCTCAGTGGTAATTTTCTTCACGCGATCGGGAAGCATTCCCTAAAGTACCAACTCAGCAAAAGACAGCTGTCAATTGAGCCGTTCCTATTTCCAAGGGCTTCTCATCCATCCCTTCCCCTCAGAATCTGAGCAGATTTGTACCCCGGCAGTACTGACTAGTTTAGCCGATTAATTATTTCAGTTTGTTCAAGACACTTTAATGCCGTATCTTACCTTCAAGACTCCTCCCTCCACCCCGTGACAGTAACTTGCATACATTTGGCATTGAACAAGACAAACTGGAGTTTTGTCCGTCTCATCGTTTTGGGTTTTCCCCCCCTCATTACCCATTGGTTGCTTTATATCAGCGAAGGGACTAGATTATTCATAAACTTCCGTCTCAAACTCTATTGAACTGGAGTGCAGCTCCCCAGCTGCGAATCCCCTCCCCTCACTCTCCAGATGGTACCCTCTGCCAACGGTTAAAAATGATAACATTAAAAACAATCCAACCACTATTATACTGGGGTGGGCGTCACATTGCTGGAGCTTCCGGAGAAGAAAGTATCTTACTTCCCACCGGTGCCCAATCTTGCAATTCGATTCCTCTTCTAGCATTAGGAGGGGCGCAGGTCCAGAGGCTGTCTAAACTTGCAAGGAAGAGAGCAGAATACAAATCTAGTGTTCAGTTTTCATCATTTCAGGAGATTATCAAAATTGCATGCTACAAATTTGTGCGGCGCATTCACCTGGAGACATATCTGGTGCATTGCGGAAATTATTATAGTATTTAGGACCACGGAGGGTGGTTTTGTCACTGTCTCCCCATCAAAATATTTGATTTGCCGCAAAGTAGTATGTTTATCCCTATACGTGGAACAGATTTTTAACCTATATACTGATAATATTGTAAATCCTGGTTTCTTTTCCCTATCATCATCATAAACCTTCTTCACCGGGCTGTAAATACGTATAAAATGCTTCTTTCCTTATGTTTCCTATTCTCCTATCAAAACAACGTCACCTCAAATATGCCAGTAAATTCCCTACCAGATTGGAAAGGTAATTGGGTGAACGTGTTCTGTAACATGACTAACCATTAACATTTTGAAAAGACCGGACAACCTAGCTACAACAGATGGTGAAAATTACCTTACACTATATGTATAAGTAAATATTTTTAAAAATAGATTAGTTGCTTCCCCTGCTCGTTGTAAATATCAAAATACACGTAAGAGACTCCATATGCTACTGCTTGTATGCAGATATACACTATCTTTAGATCGGGTTCCTTATTTTTGATCAGTACTGTATAAATAGTGGCCGCTGCCATTTATATTTCACAGCATCTGCTATTTTGCATAAGGAGTGGATTTGATAACTTCTATGTTGTTGAGCCTGCTTCTCGTCCTGGCAGTTTTGGTGGCAGTTTTCCCTTCTTGCGAAAAATAGAATCGTATGCAAAATATTTTATTATAAAGGAGGGAACCTCCCAACCGCAGAAAAATCATCTTGCAAATGGAAACTGTGGAAGAAGAAATAAGCAGATTCAAATGGTAAGTGCTAAACAGCTAGGACATCTACAATTACGAAAACCGCATCAGTAATAGTATTTGAAGTTTACAACTGCAGTAATCACATTAGCGCCAATTCTAGCATTTAAAACACCCCTTTGGTAACAATGAAAATCACAAAGCAAACGCTGTCAAAGGAGAAATGTTGAAACGGAACAACTGACCAAGGCTACGTATACACTGAAATATTAATAAAACGTTTCCTTATCCTGGAGTTTGCAAAGGATTCTTAAAACCTCATATGTGCGGTGATAAGGAAGTTGGCTGCAAGCACTACATAATGCGTCGAAGGACGAGGCTTGAATATGTAGCTTCACACTTCTACAATGCAGCTCTGGATCTTCTGGTGCGTTTTAGATCAAGGTTCTGCTTCAAAAAAAAAAAGAAAAATCAAAAGGTTACTTAATTATCAAGGCTTCCCCCTGAGGAACTCTTTCCGCATGTTACAGTCTCTTTGCAGCTGAATTCCATATGCATCTCTTTTTCACACTTCCCTCCGCATCCCAAGCCCTTACACCTGGTGCATCACCGCTAGCCATTAGCTCCGGCTCTTCCTTTCATCTCTGCCGTAGCAGACGTTTCTATTTATCCACCCGCAATCAATGTGTGGCGTCACCGGTGGTACTGTAATGACGATTGCACCATTAAGGATGACAGCTTAGAAAGAAGAAGGCAATGGTGATCCCTCCCAGAGCCGGCACTGCACGGTGTAGCGTTCGCATCACAAGGTCACCCTATCTCACCGCGGGCTCCTCTGCACTGCTCTGTGCGTTGCACAGGATTGGGGAGGGAGGCGCGGGGAGGGGGGGGGACTACTTGGATTTTTTTGGTAAGAAAACCACAATGGAACCCAGAAAGGATATGGTGATGTTTCTGGAAGGAGGTCAACTTGGCACTCTGGCTGGCAAGAGAGTCTCTAATTTGTCAGAAGCAGTGGGAAGCCCAGTCCAAGAACCACAGGACAAGATGATCCATCGGAGTTGCTTGAGCCCCAGATCTGGCCCCTTGTCCACCCGGGAAAGGGGAGGAGGAGAGGAGGAGGTGGAAGTGCTGCCAGGGACAGGGACGGTCCCGGCGAGTCGCTCGGCGGCGGCGGCAGCAGCCCTGCTTTCGGCCGGACAGCAACTCGCCTCGGAGCCCCTCTCTAGCAAAGGGCAACAGAGCAGCTCGGACACCGAGTCGGATTTCTATGAGGAAATCGAGGTGAGCTGCACCCCGGACTGCGCCACGGGAAACGCCGAGTACCAGCCCAGCAAAGGTACCCACCACTTCCCATTGCTTCCCCCCTTCCCTTCCCCGGGCTCGGGCGCCGGCCAAGCTGGGTAACTAGTGTCCTTGAGCGTGAGATCTCTGTCAGGCTTCAGTTTGTTTTAGTGACCGGCCAGGAGTAGGGTTGTTTTGTATCCGAATTCGTTTCCTTTTTATGCATTTGTTCTGCATGGAACGGGGGGGGGGGGGGGGTGCAGATGTGGCTGTTACACACCCGGAGGCGCATATGGCTCTGAAGAGTCCTGATGACTTATCAGAGTGGGTGAAATCGCATCCTCATTTAAACATATCGTTCGTTGCCTTTGCAAGTTTTCCTGCAGCAAGACTTTATTCTAATTCACACCCCGTCTGCGAGCCTTTTCCTCCATCGTGCATGCACTAGGAAGCCCCTCTCCTCCCCCCCTCCCCCGGTTTTGTGTGCGTTTTTCAAGGGTTGAGAGCAACCTTCCCTAGGCTTTGCAAGATCAAACGGTTTGTGTGACTGCGGGCAGAGAGCACGGTGAAATGTGTTTGGATGAGCACGGAAGCAGCCATAAAGACCGTAAAATCGCTGCAGACTCCTGGCTGCCAAAGCTGCAGCAGTAGGTGCCTGTTTGCACGTTGGTTAAAGGTCCAAATTACCTTGTCACTTCCATGTCTCGGTGGCGCCAGCTCGGAAATGGTCCCAATGATTTAATTGCCTTTGGTCTCAGGCACAATGAGAACTGGCTGCATTTGAAAGCAAACGCAGCGTCCAGGCCTTTTTCTTCTGCCACCCCACCCCCTCACCTCTCCTTCCACCCCACAAGAAAAACAAATCAGCTCCTTTTCTGTCCCTAGAAGTTGGGAGACTGGGCACAGAAAAAGGTCATTTCCCCTGGAATTTGCCCAGGAGCTTTATTTAAACTTAACCTGAGGGGATATTGACTCTGAGGGAAGAATCCCCAAAATCTCCCCCCTCACCCCCGGTAAGGAAGGAGCTCTCTGCCTGCTGCCATGTCCCTGTCAAGGCCATTTGCCATTGGTTTGCTGCTGGGAATGCTGCCTATGGCTATTGCACGGCATGGTGCCGATGACTGGGGTAGGAACGGACACGCACACCCACCAAAAGAAAACACGCAACTGGAGGGAGGGGGAGTCATAGCTTGGTACTTAAACTGGGTGCTGAGGAGCTCAGCTCCTACCACACACAATGCGTAAAGGAAGCATCGCAACCAGTAAGAGCCCCTGGTAGGATCCGAGGAGGGGACCGGGGAAATCACACTCCCTTACTTCCAGAAAGTAAACACCAAGTAAATGCCCCCACTCCCTACGCCCTATGTGCCCAAGCAGCTGGGGGTCAGTGCCCCCAGCATCCGCAGGGCTGCGCCTGTGAACAGAGGATGCTGTGGATACTGTTCTGTGTTAGAGGGAGGAGGAAGGGGGGCAACGGCAGCGGGAGCAGGGGATCGATGGGGAGGCGGGCGGGGGCGACCCCCCCTGTCTGTGTATCACGCGTGTGTCTCTGCTCTCGGCTCCTCCACTGTGCAGGGCAGTGCTCGGAGGCTTTGGCCGGTGGCAGCCCCAGCAGCGGGGGGGAGCCGCCCAAGGGCAGCGGAGGCAGCGGCGGCTCCCAGGGTTCACTGGCCTGCAGCTCCAGCGATCAGATGCGCCGCTACCGCACAGCCTTCACCCGCGAGCAGATAGCCCGGCTGGAGAAGGAATTCTACCGGGAGAATTACGTGTCCAGGCCCAGAAGATGTGAACTGGCAGCTGCTTTAAATCTGCCAGAAACCACCATCAAGGTACACACCGCTTGGACATGTTTTCAATTAGCACGATATAAATCTAAACGGCCAGGCTTCCTTGCAAAACGCTGGGAAGCGCTTTCAGAACAAACATTTCCCGGCTGCGCCCTGCTACTTTCTGCACAAAAGCAGCGCTAGGTAGCTTTTAATAAAAGTTATCAGCGATCAGGAGAGCGAGGCCTCTGACAGCCCAGCCTCTACGTGTTTTTAATCTTCCTTTCACCTGATTTTAAGAATTCGTTACCTTTAAACTCTGGGAAATTTTAAATAATAAGCATTTAACAGAAACGTTTCAACCTTTTGCCACGTTAAATAAAACACAAACTGAACAGCAAATGCCCCAGGTGGAGTTCACAAGATGCTAGAAGGATGCAGTGCTTCTAGGCGGTAGGTACACTGGTTTGGAGTGTGTGTAAATACACAGCAAGTACAATAGGAGAGCAATTCTGAAGTAAGGAAGAAAAAGTGCCTACAAAAAGGCCACCACTTTGGATCTCCCTCTAGATTTATAGCAACTTTTACGTGGACAAATTGTAGTTTTTACTTGATGACAGCTCATTATTTGAACGATATATTTTTATTTTGCCAGTTCAACCTATATAGTTCAAATAGTGGGTTAGCTCTCGTTCGCCAACAAACCAACCTTCGCACACAATATTTTCACTGTGGAAAATGAATGTACCAGTCAGGACTTTGGTGTGTGTGTCTCGCAGTCTGAAGCGAGGACAGAGGGAGCAAACAGTTGTGTCCAAAATGCATCTTCTGGCATGGCCTTTCTGTCTGCCCGACCCTGTGCAGGTTTTAAGAGCGTTCTCTCTTTCCTCTGTCTCTCCCAGGTCTGGTTCCAGAACCGCAGGATGAAGGACAAGAGGCAGCGTTTGGCCATGACCTGGCCTCACCCAGCAGATCCTGCTTTTTACACGTACATGATGAGTCATGCAGCGGCAACTGGCAATCTTCCCTACCCCTTCCCATCCCACCTGCCCCTTCCTTACTACTCCCACATGGGCATCGGCGCCACCTCGGCCTCTGCTGCCACCCCTTTCAGTACCCCTCTGAGACCACTGGACACCTTTAGGGTCCTCTCTCATCCTTACCCTAGACCAGAACTGCTCTGTGCATTCAGACATCCTTCTCTTTACCCTGCCCCAACTCATGGACTCAGTAGTGCTGGAGGCAGCCCTTGCTCATGCTTGGCTTGCCATAGCAGCCAGTCCAATGGACTGGCACAGAGACCTTCAGGATCAGACTTTACCTGTTCAGCCACAACCAGGACTGACTCTTTTCTCACTTTCACACCCTCGGTGCTGAGCAAAGCAACCTCAGTATCCATGGACCAGCGGGAAGAAGTACCTTTAACAAGATAAAGCTTCATCTCAGGTTTATAAATAATATGCCCCTTTCATGGGCTCACATAAGGTTAAAGTACTTACATCCAACGTTTATTTAATTGCGTTCTCTCCCATAAGTGGACACCTATGGGGAAAAAAGACTAAAAATAGCTCAGTCTTTGAAGGATTTACATTCCAAGATAAAACAGGAATGAAGAAGAAGGGGGGGAAAACCACTAGTGATGTAAGCGCATAAGGAGGAATTTAGGCTTCTGCACTATGAAGGCAAAAACTGATATACACTATTTTCTACAATATACCATAGAAATGAGCTAGGACTTTATTTTCTATGGCCAGATAACCTATCAAGGGGCAGAACTTCTCCAAACCACAGAAAATCTTTATGCCCAATTATACATGACTGAAAAGTAAAATCTGAAATACTTGAAAGAAAAATTGCTGATAATAAAATGTCTTGTGTGCATAATACAAAGTAAAGATTTATGCTTTACCAGATTGTTCAACAACCAACTAAAAGGGTTTCTAGATAGCAACTCAACAGTATTATCCAGTTATTTCCAGAAACAAGAAAAATGTTTTTGCCATAAAGAACAGTGACATATTGTACATTACTTTCCTGGTTTAATTGCACTCTTTACCTCTCTCCCTGTCTCAGTAATATAAACCCTTCGTTTTTTAGCAGAAATCCAATATTTCGTCTCCTCCTTCCTCCCAACTTTTATTTTTAAGAGACAGACTAAAACTGGCAGAAAAAAAAAAAAGATCCTGTCAGTTTGTGGGTCAGAGCTATTTGTCCTTTAACTAACAATGTCCTATTATCAGTTGCTGAAATGTGCACACACTGACGAAATTAGCAAGTGATGTATATGTAAGGAGGCTTTTTGAATGTCGAATGTATAATATTCTCTGAACAGAGACCCTGTGCCAAACGTTAACAAGCCGCCAAGGGAAGAGATTAGGTGACAGGGAGCTGAACTCCTTCAGACAATCACTAGTCTGCAAATTAGAGCAAAGGCGATTTTCCTTCCTTTGTATTTCACCTTCAGGTCTCCCATTGGCTTATTCCTTTTCTATTCCTTTGCTGCATTTGGGTTTTAGATTCGAGTGCTGGTTTTTTGTTAGTTTCCCCTCGTCCCCCCTCCTTCCCCAACCTCTGCATTTGTATGTGACTTTCACACCATTTGTGTGTAAAGTCTTTCCTCCTCCTGGAGATTAATTTATTTCTTCTTCCCTCTGCTTCTTGTATGTTACAGTGGAAGATAGTATTCGTGATTTTGCTTGGATTTTTGTCTGAGTGGGGTGCAGCTGTCAACCTGAAATTCTAAAAACACAAATATTGGACTGGGCTAATAGTTTCTTTCAAGACAGAAATTGTTTAACGAATTCTCGTTTTAAATAGCCCAAAGAATTCACTGTTACCATATGTTACCATGTCGCAATAAAGAACTAGACAAATTTTAATACTGTATCACAAATATTTTTATTGTGTTTGTTTTAAAAAAAAAACCCTTAAGATTACTGCTTACTACCGTTTCTATTTCTTGCAGTTCCTTTTAGTTACACTTCAACAGTCAGGAAAATAAATGTTGCACTGAAACAAAGACATTTTGACACCTCTGTTATCTACTGTGTGTTAAATTGCCGAGGAACTTCTGTATAGTTTATTGTCACATTTAAGACTTTTTGTCCGCGGGACAATGGGGCGAATGACATATTTCTGCCGTGGCTGCTCAAGAGGAAGAAAGATACAAATACCTCTCAAACTATTTCTCATTTTAATAAAAACCGCTTATCCGAAAAACTGATCCAAAGGGGGGGGGGGGGGAATTCTCCACGCTCATCATTAAGGACCAACCCTTTCCATCAATTTTAAAGCAGAAATCTCCTTTTTTTTAATTAAAACTGATGGGCCTTTCATGTACGCCAAAGTATCATTAGAATGGTATTTCGCTCTATGAATAATAGGACGGTTGCGATTTCAGATAGTGGCAAAGGAGTGTACTAAAAGCCCCAAATCAAATCTAGGCATTAAGATTTAAAAGTTTGGGGCGGGGGCTGCTTTACCTGCCTCTCTTAACATGCATCTCATTCACTAAAAGAATCAGTGCAGTGAAATATGAACGAATGAATAACAGCACAGTAAAGCAACCAGAATATATGAACCTTGGCCAGATGGGATAAAGGGACAGAACACTGAAGAGGACCTCTTTCAACTGTCCACAGCTAGCTAGGATCCTGCAGCCTTCCTGGTGGCAAATCATTCATTGAGTTCAATGGGAAATTCGCTTGCACAACGATTTCGTTGTAATCTCGCATGCCCCAGGATGGAAGCAGGCTGTGGCGTTCACTCGGGCATATTGCTCCTCTTGGGAACACAGCCGTATTAATATTATATATATATATACCACATCTCTGCACTTATTTAGGCAATCCCATGTGTATGTGAGCGGTGGATAGGTGTAGTCAGGGAGCCTGGGATGGGCATTGCCGGGCTGTGCATTTCTTCCCCAGCAATCTAAATGAAATGGGCTCTCTCTCACACACACACAAGCCATAGTCACTCTACAACTCTCCCGCAGGTAGTTATTGTCTTCCCACTGGGATTTCTTGGAGGATCCTACTGCAAAGATGATTGTGAATCTCTCTGTTGCTCGGTCATAGGGCAGAGATTGCCTGCGACAGGTAAATAGGCTGCGGGTCGCGGTAATGCCAGGCGTATTTTCAGTTAATAGGGAGGGAAAATGAGGTGTCTGGAGCGATATTGGAAAGTACAAGATCGATGATCCGTCCTCGTGTCCAATCAGCATCCTTTAATTGACTGTATTTGCTAGGTAATTGAGCCACTTCTGCTTCGAAATTGAAGTTGAAGACATAACAATACATCTTGCTGGGGGAATTACTCATTACTTCATAATGAAATTTTCCTTTTGCTATGTTGGGTGATTTCTTTTAACACATTTTAAGCCAATCCCGACGGCAGTTTGGGAACAGCTTCTAAAAACCGATGGGGGCGGGAAAGGGGGAAGGGGTGAAGTCATTGGAGACAAAGTATATAGCTTCACTATGGGCCTATTTAAATCAAACGGAGTTTATCCATTGATTTAAATGGGCTTTAGATCAGGCCCCTATCTGAGGTAAGGTTTTCTGGGTATGCTGAGAAAAGACAAGGGGGAATGGGAAACAGACCAGGTACCTGGACTGCGAAGGTCTAGCCAGACAAATAAAGCTACCCTCCTGTTAACAACTTACACAGGACAGACCGTTTTGAACCTCTGGGTAATCCGTGTTTTGCATATTCTGGGGAAAAGCTGCAGCAAACGGTGTGTGCATCGTCCCACTTGTCAGTAGCAAGCTAGAGTTGTTGTCGGGTACCTCATGTGCCACACAGAAGGTTCCAGTTTCCATCAAGCCAAATTCAGCTCCAACAGGCAGTCCCCGGGTTGTTAGCGTTTGATTGATTGCCTTATTAAAGCGTGTTCTTGTAAGTGTGACCAAACTGATTGCATTGCATATGTTTGGAATAATGCTCATTTTAAACAACTGAATAAAAGAAGATGAGCTCTAGAGAGCGGGTTAAGGCTAAATGATCCCAGCGAGCAGTTTTGTAACTCGTGCATTAAATTGCTCCGTTACCATCAACTCATTCAGCCCTTTTCATCTGCACTCTGGCCATCTTTGTTTTGCCTTATGTGTCACCCTCTGCACCATTAGCCAGATAACATCGAAACTGGCTCTTACCTTCCCGGCTAAGGCTATACGTTTTTATTAAGGTTACATGATTAAACTGGATCGGATCTGCTTTCCCCAGCACTATTCCCGGCTCCAGTGTTTAGATCATTAAGAAATAGTCTCTTCATATTTCATGCTTTCTGCTAGATGGTTAGCTCGCTTTCCAGCACCTGCAGAAAGACACGTGGGCCCATTAGCTCTTTCCTTGTGTTTGTATATCTGAAGGATTCTTTTGTTTTCAATTATTCTCCTGCTCCGCTGGTTGCATTATTTCACTGCGGAGTTTAGCCACTGGAAACACCCGCCACCATATGTCAAGCTGAGACCCAATATCATGCCAGTCACAATAGTGTCATAATAGAGTTAAAATTATGTCAAGATGAGTTGGATTCTCGTTTCCAAAATGGCTTAATATGCTCTTAAGGTATCAGTTATTACCGTACGTAGAGGGCAATTTCCCCCCTCCATTTCTCCCACCTTCCCAAGTAACTCACGTATTGTCAACATAACTCAACCTTTTGGCTAGTTCATTTTCAAACAAAATACATTGTCATTCACTCTCAAGAATTAAATTAGATATATGCAGCCGTAGCAAATATACATAGTAAATGAGTGGTGGAGATGATAAATTCTTAAACTAGACCTTAAAAAAAAACAACGATAGAAAACCCTTCAGATACAGCTAAAGACGACACTATTACATAGGACATATACAAGAATAAATCGCTTTTATCTGGGTGGGTTTTTTTTAAATGACAGATGAGAGATTAAATGATGGCTATTTCAGGATCTTTAAACAGTCAAGCCAATCTCAAATACAAACATGTGCCATCTGATTCAATAGGTTTATTTACTAGAAAATATCTCGTATTAGCTCCAGACACGTTGTGTCTATTTAACCCCTTAAAACAAATTCAACTGCATGACTGTGCCATAGCTGAACTTACATACACGTAGAATAGTTACACTAAACATTTACAAGATAAGTGTTAAATAAACCAATCGCCAGACGTATATTTATATCCACAAAACAAGCAAGTGCACCAAATAGTTTGCAGAACTGCTATTTCAGCAAAGAAGAATTTGTGATGTCAGAGACAGAGATTACCCCTTAGAAATAACATGAAAGCATTAAGTAATTATTTAAAACAAGGCTGTTTAGAAAAATATTTGTATTTATTGCAGCTGCTCAATTGGCCTCGTTAAAGCTGGAGAGCATTTAAATTGTGTCATTTAAATCCAGCTTCGTTCCAGCAGGCTGAAGAGCCTGAATAGACCAATCACTCCATAATGATGATGAATGAGAAATTAATTCAGATACAAGCAAGACAATTTAGGCCTTCATCTGTTTAAATAGCCTTCCAAGATTATTCGCAATTGCAGGTCACAGATTTAATCAATTGTCCAATCTTGTGAAAGTCATATCCTTGCATCTTCATCGAGATTATTTATAGCGCAGTGAAGACTAGGGAAAGGAATATACCGTTAACAAGAACAATTACTTAGAGGGAAGCGTTTGCAAAATGAAAAACAAATGCCTTCCTGGGCAGTAAATGATCAAACGCGTTGCTGTATATCCTCCTCTGTATGAGAAAGGCAGCCTCTTGATTTAAAGAGAACGAAGCTGCAGTTATCATTTAAAAGAGGCAACTGGCAAAGTAGAGTATGGATCATATCAGCTGTTACGTTCTTTATTGAAATAATGATCAATGGGAACTATTCCTTATTTACAGCTTACACGGATTTCCTGAATGCAGGTTTCTCCTGGACATGGGACCAGCTGTGCTTTTTTCATGACAGCAATGTCAAAAATAAATAAATAAATAAATAAATACAACGCCTAACCAGTACCTACACCCTTACCCACCGCACGACGGTTAACCCTTTGAATCAAGATCAGAGCATCATTTTGTCTCTTTTTGCACAGCAGTGGCAATATGTACTGGAAGACAGGGATGTCCAAGGGATGGGGGGTTTTCAGGCGACTATGTTATGCACCTTGAATGTTTTGAAGGGGACCTGCCGAACTTTGCAGAGAAGCAGCAAAGTGGCTTATTTGTTCCATCATGTGGAAAGATGAGCCACACTGGAGAAATAAAAGATATTTCCAATTTCTCCCCTCAGCTGGGTATGTAGCAGTGACCCCCTCTAAAAGAATATTATGTTGCTCGTCTAAACAATTGCCTCTTCTTTCTGACTCTGGCATGCTGAAGCTGGAAAACCCTTAGGTCGCAGTTAGCTATGGGTTAATTAAACGTCTTCGAACCCGAAAATCTAGATAATCAAGAGAACTATTGTATTTTGAAGGGTGGGGAGGGAAAGGAGGGGAGAAAGTAACTTCACAGGATTGGCTTATTCTCCAGGTTTCCTGTGCAATATCCCCTCCCCACACACACACATACACACACACACACACACACACACACACACACTGCAATAACTGAGACTAGCTAAAATCTGGTAAATATTTACTATAGGAAGCTTCACTGAGCGCTTTCCTGTGCTCCAAGCGCTAGTTTTGTTTTACTCCGATGATTAAAGGTGAAAAGTGAACAAGTACCTGCTTCCCAGGTGTGGCTCAGTGTGGGGGCATTGTCAAAAAGCCTGGAGGAAAGGCCTGATTAGACTGTGAGCTCTTACGAGACAGGGACTGGTCTTCTTACATTTGTGTACAGCACCTATTGCCCTATGTACACTATCCATACACATAAACATAATGCCACTTATACCTCACCACTGTGAAGTCAGAGTCACTGAATATGTGTAGCATAGCAATTATCGCATTGGTTATATTAAGGAAATATTTTTGAATTTGTTTCCATTTCGTGACCGATTTACAAAACTTCTGTCCCACAAGTTTGGTCACCTCTATCTGAAATCTTCCAAGTGGGAAAACTTAATTCACAGATGAATATTGCTCATTCAAAGCAGTTTGTAGGTTTTGCCTGGTGTAAGGGGTATTTTTACATGCCTGGAGGAAACAGTTCCAAATCATAGTTCTGTGAGGAAACCAAGAATGTGTAAATGTTTTTGCTGTCACTAGAATTATTCAAAGTTTTATCTTTGTAAAAATTGTTGTACACATGATTTAAGAAGTGTGGAGAGGTGGTCACTTTCTGTCTTTCGGGTATTGTTTTGATCTAACTGTAACTGGAGCTAAACATTTCATTACTCTGGACAGATCTCGACTATAAATATAGATTTGTCTTCTGCGCTTGGCCAGTGAATGAGATTATTGTGAAGAAAATACCATAACAGGACCCAGACTAGCAGAGCCGCCTTCACGTTTCAGGCGCCTGTTTTACATGGAAATGTTGTGCAATATTTATATATAAAACAAAAGCCTAAACCAAAGGATTCCTGAAGCTCCAAGGAACCAATCTCAGGAGCGGACTTTGATGTATTGCTGTCCAATTAGTGCCTTTAATTGGTGTCCTCGGGGACAGGCGGACCTGGAGCTGGGACAGTGAGCGTTCTACTGGCACATTCTGCACACTGGCATGGTAAAAATAAATAAGTAAATCGTAACATGCAGCATTAATACTGCACTTAAACGGGAGCGAACAATTAAATCGCGGCGGTGGAAGCTTTGCATGCTAAACCCACTGTTTATAGACCTCCGTGGAGCAGGGTTTGCACCTATGGACCTTGGGGCAAATGTAGAACTGTAGCTATTTCAACATTTACACCAGACGTGCAATTTAACCCCGGCTTATTTCAGATTGAGCTGCAGATGATTGTTAATCAAAATGGAAGCTGCATTATATTTTAAACAATACCACATGTTCTTTCCAAACTGGTTAATAAAGACTGTTTGTTAGGAATAAATTTTAGAGGCTAAATGATGTTGACAGGAGATTAAATATACTGGATAAAACACCTTATTTAAATTACAGGTATTGTACAGACAACATTACAATTGTCTGAATTTACCGGTACCCTGGAAAAACACCAATTTACTCCGAACAGAAAAAATGTTCAGTCGAAAGAGACATCGATCGCTTCTCTCTATCAAATGTGTAAAATATTTCCCAGAGAACAACAGTCCTTCTAAAAACTTCTTGCTGAGCTTTCTTTGGAAAATCCCCAAAGGTGTGTGTGTTTTAGCTAAAAATGGGACTGATACTCTAATAAGGAGAAGCTGCCACTTTAAGATCAGCTTGCCGCATTTTTTTTCTGGGTAGCCCTAAAGTCTTTCAAGACTTACATCTGACGCTAAAGAGAAACAAGATTTTTGCTTAATAGGAAATTAAACCTGACAAACGGAAACAGATCTTGATCCCTCAATAGCGATTTTAATGTAAAAATCTATCAGGAATGTAGCTGGCGCTCAATTATGTTTCTGGAGCTATATAAACAAGTACACACACTCACCTATATACTTCTACTTAACCACTGGACTTTAGAGAGAAAAGGCAAAGGTCAATTATTGTTAAGTTGAATTGTTTTAATTATTCTTTGAATTCACTATTTCAACAGTAATGAATATTAATTTTACCCCATTCTTATAGACTGCCCCCAAAGCCATTTGATGTTACATTAGGAATACTTCTTTAAAAAAAGGTTCAGATGCAGATGTTGAATATGTGTGGCATATCTTGTAATGTGAACATCGGTGAGATGTCATCGACGGAAAGCGCTACTAAGGGTGTTTTTGAACCAATTTCCTTTCATTAATAGGCTAGATTTGCATAAAGGTGAATACATTAATCTTCTCCTTTAAGAGAAGTGGCACCCAGGCTTTGTTAAATCAGCAGCTTTATCCATTTGATTTCACTGTGTTACACTTTTATAACATTCAAAAGCTTTGTAGCTTGATTGATTTCACCCAAGAAGGAAAAGGCCTCCCATGAGGAGTTTTGCCTGCACAGGGACTGCAAGTTCAGACCCAAGCTGAATTACAAGAGGATAAAACAAGTACTGATACTAGATCTGTAGAAGTAATATGTAGTGTGGCATGTCTACCATCTATGAACCACTCTTGGGACTGGCACAGTATTATTCTAATTTACACAGTTCTATGCATTTCAAGGAAAAAGTTACTACTAATGTGGTGATATTGAGTCACATGATTCAAACTCACCCTCCAGTGACCTGATATGAAATAAAATGTGGACCAAAAATAAGAGATTCTGTTTCATGTAAGGTTGTTACTAAACATTCAGCTAGAAAGAAATATGGAGGGCTACTTGAAAAACTCAGTTATTAGACAATCATAGAGCAATAAGACCCACCTTACTGAAAGTTCTTATGTCCTTTAAAAGATATCCTTCCAGGCCAAAGAACAGAAATTATATCTGTGCTGCACTGGCAAGTGACTTACCCAATTACTTGAGGTTCCTTTTCTGTTTGTCTGTACCCAAATCATGCAATCAACAAATTCCCAACTCAGTGAACTGCACATTTCAGTGTGTATATAAACCAAAGTGGCCCAGGGCCTTGGGAAACTTGTCCTCAGCTCCGAGCAATGGGTGCAGCCCATTAACATTTGTTCACAAGGTACAAGAGCAAGGAGAGCACATGCTCCCTTATAACTTCATTGGTTTTGGCATTGAAACCTCACTATCAGAAAGACAGACAAAATGTCATGCTACAGCAAAGCAGAACAGTAGTGCAGAGCCACTGGAGCTTTACTGAAAGCAATGGATTTACACCAGTGATGAATTTAGCCCAATATGTGTTAATATAACTTAAGATCATGACCTCAAATCATCAAAGCAGGAAGACAATAACATCACTCATTACAATTTCTTAGCACTGAAATCAGTAGTGCTTGTTGAGGTCTATAACTATAAGCAAAAGACTAAAGCGCTGAAGTTCTGATGTACAAATTCTTTTTTGTTTGTAATTATTTGTATTACAATAGCAGCTAGACATTTCAACCAGTCGGGTTCCCACTGTGCTCACTGCTACCCGTACACAGCGGAAAAGACTGTCCCTGCCCCAAAGAGTTTACAGTCTAAGCAGACTAGGTGAAGAGGGGCAGAAAAGAAATATTACTATTTTATAGAAGAGTGACTGAGACATCACATCCTATCTTATTTCCTAGACCTGGAAGGGACCTTGAAAGCCCCCTGCCTTCACTATCAGGACCAAGTACTGATTTTGCCCTAGATGGCCCCATCAAGGATTGAACTCACAACCCTAGGTTTAACAGGCCAATGCTCAAACCACTGAGCTATCCCTCCCCCATGATGAGACAGAAAAGCTGTGGAAGAGCCAGGCACTGATCCCAGTGTTTCTGAGTCCCAGTCTTCACAAGCGTGTCCTCTCTCTTATGAGCACCAGCTTGCTTTCACCTTAGTAATTATGAAGGGTCAAAGGAATCATTTGAAAAGCTGTTTGAAAGTTACTGCCACGTATCAGAAGTGGGCCACCTGCCTGCAGAAAGCCAGACCATAGGTGCTGGAACTAGGGGTGCCGGGGTGCTGCCGCACCCCGGGCTTGAAATGGTTTACATTATATACAGGGTTTACAGTTTGGGTCAATGGCTCGCAGCACCCCTCAGTATACAAATTGTTCCAGCACCACTGAGCCAGACACACTTAAGGTAATAAATAAATAAATAATGATTGGAGTTTTGTGCAGCTATCCTGGCCACCCCTTCCTCCCCCAGCCCAGTGGCCTAACTTACTGGTAGGGCAGCCTGCTGGGAGTGTGGACAGCAAGAGCTCCCTTCCAGTCGGGCAATGACAGACTTACATTTTGCAAAGGTGAAGGTGTCTGATTCCTGCTCCTTACAGAGCAGCAGGTTTGAACAGCAGTTCTACTCAGAAAAGCTGATCCCTGTGTGCATACAGAGTTGTATTCACTTACCTCAATGCAAATAGGTGTTTCCTACTTTTTATGTTAGCCCTGCAAGCTCATGCAGCTATGGCAGAATGAACTGGGATTTTTTTGGCATGTGCCTGACCAGAACTGCGATGTTCCAATTATTAGAGTTTTGTGTAGCTATCCCAGCCACCCCTTCCTCCCACAGTGAGAGGCCTACCTTACTGGTCAGGCTGCCTGGTGGGAGTGCAGACAGAGGCAAATTGTGCCCTCAGTCACAATCCCATTGAAGACAATGTATTAGCACTTGGGTCTAAAAGTGATAAGTGAATTAGAAATCAGATAGTTAAGTTGAAGACGGGGGTTGCACAGGTATAACTGAGGGTAGAATTTTGCCTACAACATCTTTATTACTGATGATTCTTTGAATAGCAGAATAGCTTAACTTAGATCATGGGTTAAGTTTGCAGGGCACATGATTAAACTCCCAGAGACCTATTTGTAAACCAAATATATTTCATATGGAAATTAATGATATAATGAAACAAGGAGCCTCATCTTGTCATTTTTATAGAGTCACTTTTCAAAGTAGAAAGAATTTTAAATAGGGAGACCTAAAAGAGATTGGCTCATTTTCCCCTCAGCCTCCCATCTACCATGAAGCTTTTTTTAAGCTATGCAAACTGCCCACACTTGCTCTGCACCCACTGCTTCATGATGGGTAATGAACCTCTTCCAATCAGGCTGCCCAGATTACCTCTGCTGTTGACATTAAGCCTCCCATATGTCCTCTACTCCAGTTGTTGCCAGCAGTTGGAACTCTTATGTAGCTCCAACAGCAATTGCAGCTTCCCTGCCTCTTGCCCTCTTCAGCCTTGTGGATTGCCACGGGCACGCAGGGGCGAAAGAAAATGCAGGCCTGTTATTTACCAGGCTGCACGTGGCAATAGACTATATTGGTAAGGGATGCAAGGAGAGTATGGGTCACGATGCAAACTGCAGACACACACACACACACACAACTAAAATTAATCAATTTAAAATTTTATTGGGGATAATTACAAGGGGTAAGGGAGCAGCGTTTGATTAGCTAATAGAGTTAATGAAACTTAAAATACACAATGACTAAAATATCTACTAACAATATTTATAAACAAAGATGCAGCAATTAGTAATAACTGATACTTACAAATACAAACCAACGCATAACGACCGGCAAACGTAGAAACTCTGTTTGAAACACGTGAGCTGAGAGAGAGGCTTCGAGGTGATCAGGCTCGGTTACGGGTGTACACAGGATACACAGGATTCGTTTTTCTTTCTCCTCTCCCTGCCTGTACATGGCAGGCAGCCCATAAAGTACCAACTATGACATCATAGAAGTGTCATAGGGGACGGGGCCCAAAACCTGTTTGTGTTCGTTTCTGATTGGCACAAGCAAAGTTTACACCAAGTAGGGGAGCAGGTGCCTCAAAGTCTGGCTTCGCCCCCAAAAGGTGAGGAAATGCATATTGCTTTAGAATGCGTGCAACACTGAATGACAAAAGAAGAGGCCAGGGCAATACCGGTATGGGCAAGTTTTACAGGATGCAGACAGGAACTCATCTCAACAAGCCTCTTCCACTAGTGGGTCCACGAGGGAAGATTCAGCTACAGCATATGGGAATGCTACTGCTGTTGTCACTGCCAGTGACCCTGTGATGAAAGTGGCTGGCCGTGCTCTGAAACACAGGAATACTGGGAGGAGATTCAACTATTTCCTGGCATGTGACTGAGAAGTTGATTGCCCTGTCACAGGGTAGGGGGGTCAGCAGCCTCTGATTCCAGTGTTTATTGTTATAGATTTCCTTTTATTTAAAAAAAAAGTCAAATGAAAATAAAATATATTCCCAAATATAAAAGCAAGCACAAGCTAACCTGTCAGCAATTACTACCTCTGAACTTTGATGGCTTCCTGACCACAGAGCCACACCTTGTTCTCAAAACAGTTCTTTATGTGGTGGCTTGTTCAGCTATGGAAGTGGGATCACCACCACTTGTTTGCTGCTCCTAGTGTTTTTCATTGTCAATGATTGGATGGGCATGTGTTTCCTCTGACAGTGCATGGCAATGTCTGATTGTCTTCAAGAAACAGAGTCAGTCTCCTCCTTGGTTAGATGTCTTCTAGTCCTCCTATTGGAATGATCTCCTGGAAGTGATTATGGCATATAGCCTTGGTGCTGATGGCATAGTTTTACATTTACAGGTAACAACCACTTTCTGTTTGGAATCTAACATTCCCTCCCACTTGTAATAAAGGTAACTGTTTGGTATTCTTGTTGTAGTACTTCTGTTCTGGCTTCCTGCAATGTAGCTTTTATGTAACTACTTCTGGATTAATTGGCTCAATAAACTAGTCAGATATTGGCATTAAGATTTTTATCCTTGTCCCTGTGTCTCCTGACTTATGATTCCAATAAAACTCTGTGGGGTGTGTTGTGATATTCCAACAGTTTCAAACATGGATCCCTTGAATCTGACAGCACTTTTTAAAATCAAGTTATTTGCTATTTGTACTGACTTTTCTGCTAATCCATTTGACTGTACATAATAAGGGCTGGTGCGGAGTACTTCGATTCATAACATATCAAAGAGATTGCTGAAATGAGTCACTCATGAAATGTGGGCCTTTATTTGTTATTAATTCGCCTGGAATCCCATGGCATGCAAACTGTGATTTCCAATTGCTACTCAGTTTGCTGTGCAACAGCTCAATTTCAGATACATTTGAACAGTAAGTCCATGTGTCACGCTGGCAGACCAGGTGCCAGCTCATGCCAAGATCCCCAAGTCTCAACTGAACACTGACAGATACCTAGCTGGAATCAGTCTGCTTCACCTGTGTGTTAAGTATTGTTAAAATAGGTATTAGACTCATAAGAATGTGCTTAGTGTTTAGACTTTATTGAATACTTGTGAGTTGCTGCATGCACTAATTTTACCTATAACATCTGTGTGACATATTGTAAGGTATTATATAAGCGGTTGTATTGTGAACCTCTGTGACTCTTTAAATCACCAGACTCGAGAGAGACATTAATTAGTGTGAGGGCTGATCTTCAACAGAAAGTGTTACGCCCTTCCCAGAAGGAAAGAGCCAATGATGCCAGACAGACTACTGTGGGATGTTGCAACTTGGAATTTCCCTGGGTGCTGTCAACAAGAGGACAAAAGACTTTTGTTGTTGGGCTCTCCTCCCCGTGAAGATGAGTCATGAAAGTGGACTCCTCCCATCAGGTGAGTTTGCAGCTCAGAGCATATGGCAGGAGCAGGATAAAAAAAAAACATGAAAAGGAATTGGTATCTCTTTGCTGCGTGGACTCTCATGGGGGGCAAAGATTTTTGGGCATAAGCAAGAGATCCCCAGCTGTTAAGCCTGGGTTAGCCTGAAAGAACATATAGCGCTTGCTGATTATAGAAGCTTCTATTACCTTTTGAAACTTAAGATTGTAACTCATTTATGTATCTATGTTTACCCACTTTAACCTTGTAAATAAATCTCTGATTTCCTTTTTCTATTAATAAATCTTTATATAGTTTATTATAGGATTGGCTACAAGTGTTGCCTTTCATAGGAGATCCAAGGTGAAATTGACCTGGGGTGAGTGACTGGTCCTTTGGGACTGGGAGTAACCTGATTGCTGTGATTCTTGGTGTAAGGGACCATCTACCACAAAGCTATGTTCACCTGGGTAGCAAGATAGATTGGAGTACCCAAGGACGGTGTCTGTGACTGCATGGTAAAGCAGTTATAATGACTGAGGAGTTTCCATTTGATAATTGGTTGGTGAGAGTGAAGTATAGAACTCACAACCAATTTCGGCTTTGTGCCCTGGTTCCTAACTGTCTGCATGCTCTTGAGTGACTGCAGGTAGCATTACACCAGGAATATGAGGTAATCTTTCCCAAGAAATTCAAATTGATATGTGTCAACCTCAAGCAAAGAGCAACCAGGAATCTCATGTGATTTCAGTGGTTCTTTTGTGGTCTGCTAGCCACACATGCACTGTCCCGTGGGCAATGTCAGTCCTTACTTTGCTTTGCAGGTTAACAATCAGTGCACCCCAACCCCCAAGTCCCTTTGAAGCTGTGACATTATATGATTAAAATATGACCATGTAGATCAGTGGTTCACAAAGCCGGTCCGCCGCTTGTTCCGGGAAAGCCCCTGGCGGGCCAGGCCGGTTTGTTTACCTGCCGCGTCCGCAGGTTTGGCCGATCATGGCTCCCACTGGCCATGATTCACCACTCCAGGCAAATGGGGGCTGCAGGAAGGGTGGCCAGCACATCCCTCGGCCTGCACCACTTCCCACAGCCCCCATTGGCCTGGAGCGGTGAACAGCGGCCAGTGGGAGCCGCGATCGGCCAAACCTGCAGACACAGCAGGTAAACAAACCAGCCCAGCCTGCCAGGGGCTTTCCCTGAACAAGCGGCGGACCCGCTTTGAGAACCACTGATGTAGATCATTGTTGCTAGCACTGTTATATAATTGCAACAAATCTTATACAAAGTATGTAATGTAAGGTGTCAATGGAAAAGATATGCTTTGCTGAATATGATTATCCTATTCATATGTATGTATCATATTTGTATCTGAAGTTATGAATATTGACTGGGTACCAGTATTTCAAGCTGTGTTTGCTCCTGTGGTAACACCCACAAGGTAGTTAGTTTATGTCCAGTCTGGGCAGCACATTGTGAATGGACCATTCAAGTTGATGGCCCATTGATGAACACAACGGGCCATGGAAGAAGCTTATCCCCACTTGATGGGCTTTCCTGTGGACATTTTAGCCAGAATATGGGTAATGGCCCCTGCTATGACTCATTGAAGCATGGAAGGGTATGTGACTAGATCATGTGACCTTAACTCCATCTTTTGCCTGTATTTTTCCACTGACTGTATTGAGAGCAGACCCGTCACATGGCAGAAACTATAAAAGGCCCTGGAAGCATCTCTATTTTGCCTCTTTTCTTCTCTGATCTCTGGACTATGGGAGCAGCATTACAACCAATGGATTGAGGACCTTCCAATCTTTTGGATGTTACCAGAGACATTGTAAGCCAGCAGTTTATTCCATCACTGCTACATACCTGATCCAAGAACTTTGCAATGATTGTATGAATTTGATTCCTTTGACCATTTTAACTCTCACCTCTTTCTTTTCTCTTATAAATAAACCTTTAGATATTAGATACTAAAGGATTGGCAACACTGTGATTATTGGGTAAGATATGAGTTATATATTGACCTGGGTATGTGGCTGGTCCTTTGGGATCAGAAGAACCCTTTGGTTAATTAAACTGGTTTTAAATAACCACTCATCATGGAGTCTATTGTCTGGGTGGTGAAACAAGGGCTGGGATACCTAAGGAGACTGCATGTCTGACTTCTTGTTAGCCAGTATGGTGAGACAGAAGTTAATTTTTGTTACTGGTTTGGTATACCTTATGGAAGAATAACCACCAATTTGGGGGTGAGTCTGCCCTATTTCTCAGCAGTTTGTCTTGTATATGGCATCCTCAGCTGTGACCCACTGAGGCACAGTGCCAGAAGCGTTCCCCCTTTAGCATCCAGCCCCTTCTCCTCTGAGCACTCACAGAAATACCAGGTCTTCTGGCTTGCATGATCAGTTCCTTGCTTAATACAACAGCACTGAGATACATTTATAATGAAAGCAACAATACGTTTATTATCAAAAATTCAAGACATAGTGAGTAAGGATAATGAAAGCAAAAGGGTCACATATAGAAAAAAATCATAACATGCTTTCTAGAGACTAAACTTAAAAGGCTAATCCTGTCTAAAAAAGTTTATCTCACCCCCAAATGTCTTCTGCAGCATTTTCATCCAAGCCTGGTTGAGATCCTGTTTTCATGGATGTAAACATACTGCTTATTTACTTCCTAGGTGCAGGGTGAGTAGGTACCTTCTCTGTTCCCCAAATATAGTTCAGCAAACCTTTGAAGAGTATCTCAAGATAAGGTTCTTTTCCCTCTGCTGTGTGCTCTTCCTTGCTAACTTCATATCACTCTATTGACTTTATAAGTAAATGCGCCACCACTGTGTTAGCTTACAATGCTTAATCTACATACCAACAGAGATACAGGCAAACAAACATCTAACCCTCAGGACCAGTGTTCATGATCTGATTACATTCAAATTGGGGAAACAGAAGATAGCCCCAACCAGTATATCTTCTGTTATATATATCTATATATATATACTGGTTGGGGCTATCTTCTGTTTCCCCAATTTGAATGTAATCAGATCATGAACACTGGTCCTGAGGCAACCACCAACTTGCAGTCTCTTAATTCATCTTTATTTTGGAACTCAGTATATAATGGATAGAGCTATTTCATGTTGAGTGCAATTCTTTTTGTGTTAGACAATTATCTACAATTTTTAGAAACTCTAACTATGTTTACTTCTGGTCATCATGTGTTTCCCAAATTGAAGTTTTCCATAACAATGCGATTTTTCTTTCCACACATTATAGACAGGTGCTTAAGGAGTTCTCTAGTTTTGAGTCAGTGGTCCGTAACAGATCCCCCACCAGTACCACCTCCAATGGTTTGTTAGTCAGCACATTGATTGCTATGCACTTGAGATTCTGTGATTATAGAGTTATCAATAACTCTAAAACAAGTAACGGTGTCTTTTATGTAGAGTGCCAATCCCCATCCCTCTTTTACCCACTCTGTCCTGCCTAAACAGGTTATAATCAGTGATTTCAACATTCCAGTCATGCAAATTGTCCCACCAGGTTTCAGCAATGCTAATTATATCAAATTTCTTCCCATCAATGAGAATTTCCAATTCTCCTTGTTACCCAGACTCTTAGCATTGGTATATAAGCAATTGAAAAAAAAATCTCTGTATATTCTTTGTAACATTGGTTCAAGTTATTCATGACACAGTTTGATTTTGTACCATATTTCTCTCCTTAGTACCCTCCCATTGTGTTGTTAGTTTAACACCTTTCTGGCTACTCTAGCTAGCCTCCCACCAAGAAGATTAGTCTGTGAGATGCAGGCCACTTTTGTACAGCCCCCATTCCCACTGGAATCTGATCCAGTATTTCACAAAACCATAACATTCAGCTTCACGCAGGTTATGCAGCCAACAGTTCACTTTGAGTATTTTCACTTCTGGGACCAGAGGGATCTCTGAGAAGATCAGTAGAACTTTTCTTTAACTCACTTCCAAGTTCCCTAAAGTCTTCTATAATCTGTATAGTTCCACATGATGCCATGTTATTGGTTCTGATGTGTATTACCAGTGGAGACTTGTCAGACAACTTCATAATCCCATCTAGTACTACAATCTCATGATCATTTTCTAAAGTCTGGATGGTGGTTTGCACTATGGTTTCTGTGACGTGGCTTGCAATGGTTTATTGTTTGTTTCCGTTTCTGCTCATGAACACATTCATGTAAGCACTCACAACCAAAAACAAACAATCACCTGTATTTCTTTTTCAATCAGAGAATAGGTAGGTAGGAAGGTAGGTCAGGTACTGCCAATTTTTAAAAAGGGCTCTAGAGGTGATCCTGACAATTACATGCCAGTAAGCCTAACTTCAATACCAGGCAAATTGGTAGAAACTATAGCAAAGAACAAAATTATCAGACACACAGAGAAACATGATTTGTTGGGGAAGAGTCAACATGGCTTTTGTAAAGGGAAGTCATGCCTCACTAATCTATTAGAATTCTCTGAGGCTGTCAACAAGCATGTGGATAAGGATGATACAGTGGATATAGTGTACTTAGATTTTCAGAAAGCCTTTGACAAGGTCCCTGACCAAAGGCTCTTAAAGAAACTAAGTAGTCGTGGGGTAACAGAGTGCCTCTCATGGATCAGTAACCAGTTAAAAGATAGGAAACAAAGGGTAAGTCTAAATGAACAGTTTTCACAATGGAGAGAGGTAAAGAGCAGGGTCTCTTAAGGATCTGTACTGGGACCTGTGCTAGTCACATATTCATTAATGTTCTGGAAAGGGGAGTGAACAGTAAAGTGGCAAACTTCGCAGATGATACAAAATTATTTGAGATTGTAGAATCCAAAGATGACAGTGAAGAGTTACAGGTTAATCTTATTAAACTGGGTGAATGGGCGACAAATTGGCAGATGAATTTCAACATGATATGTGAAAAATAATGCATAGTGGAAAAAATAATCCCAACTGCACATATATAATGATGGGTTTTAAATCAACTGTTACCACTCATGAAAGAGATATTGGAGCCATCATGGATAGTCCTTAGAAAACTTCAGCTCAAAGGACAGCAGTGGTCAAAAAGGCTAACAGAGTATTAGGAACTATTAGGAAAGTGATAGAAAACAGGACAGAAAATATCAAAAGGCCATTATATTAAGCAGTTGTGTGCCCACACCTTGGGCACTATATCTCATAAAGGATATAGTGAAAGTGGAAAAGATTCAGAGAAAGGCAACAAATTGATCAAGGATATGGAACGGCTTCCATCAACGAGAGACTAAAAAGATTATGGCTGTTCATCTTAGAAAAGAGACGACTAAGGGGGAATGTGATGGGACACGCTCCCCCCTGTCAGGAGAAGGCTCATGAGCATCTCTGGCCTCAATCCCTACCAAATAGCTTTACCTGCAGAGCCTGACCCAGTTGGAAGCAGTAAGCTTAGAAAGGAGAGCTGGTCACAGGAAGGGCAGCAACTAGGAGGAAAGCTGCTGTGCCTTAGAGGTGACTGACCCTCATTACAGAGTAGCCAAGAGGGAAACATTTGACAAACTGGCCAAAGACTTACCAAAACCCAAACAGGACATCTGAAAAGGGGAAAGGGCTTTGAATCCACATGAGTGTGACCTTTGAGAAATGCCCTGCCTACCACAGGGGATATGATAGAGTCTATAAAATCATGAATGGTGTGGAAAAAGTAAATAGAGAAGTGTTATTTATCCTTTCCCAAAATACAAAAACCAGGGTCACTCAATGAAATTAACAGGTGACAGGTTTAATACAAACAAGAAGTACTTTTTCACAGAATGCACGATTAAACTGTGGAATTCATTGCCATAGGATGTTGTGATGGCCAAAAGTATACCTGGATTCAGAAAAGAAATGGACACGTTCATGGCCGATAGCTCCATCAGTGGCTATCAGGGATGCAACCCCAAGTTTGGGGTGACCCTAAACTTTGACTGCCATAATCCGGGAGCTATGCAGGGTTGTTGTAGCCTTGTCAGTCCCAGGATACACCTTGTCTCTCTAGAATCTGGGAGGTGAAGATAGGGCTGGGTCACTCCAACTGCTCTGTTCCGTACATCCCCCTGAAGCTCTGATACTGGCCACTGTTGAAGACATGATATTGTGCTAGATGGACCATTGGTCTGAACAAGTATGGCAGTTCTTATATTCTAATAGTTCTTCTGTGTTTTAGTAAGTGCTTTGGAAGTATATGGGCATCCCATCCTGTGTGATCTTGTATCCATGGAGGTTTTAGATTCTTTATAAGTTTCAAAGGCCAGGTCTATACTACAGACCTATATCGGTATAACTACATTGCTCAGGGGTGTGAAAAATCCACACCCCAAGCTACGTAATTATACCAACCTAACCCTGCCCCCCATGTAGACAGTGCTATTTTGATGGGAGAGCTTCTCCCATTGACATAACTACCACCTTGCACAGAGGTGGATTAACTACACTGACAGGGGAAGGTCTCACATCAACATAGTATCATCTTCACTAAAGTGCTACAGTGGCTGTACATGAAGACAAGCACTTAGTATTTCAACACCCTTCCTTGTGTGATAACTTTTTAATTCCCAAAAGTTTTTAATTTTCCCAGTCATCCCAGTGCAATTCTGTACCATTCTCAAGAATAATTTTAAGTGGAGCACTTAACTGTGACCAATTAGGAATGAATATTTTTATGAGCTGGGTCAAGCCTTGTTGTGGGTTGGGTTAAAACCCTGGTGAGGTTAATCGGTGTGAACTCACCCTTCAATTAACCTAAGTATTAACATAACTCCCATCTTAGATAAAAGGCATGTGTGAACCCACCCAGGAGCCTTTGGACTGAGTATTGTTTTGCTAGGTGTGTGTGGGAGGGTGAGAGAACACACAGAAACGGAGGTTACAGATAAGAAAAGAGAGAAGCAGAAAAAAGAGGCAAGAAAAGTCAAGCAGGAGCCTGTAAGCACAGCTTGACCCTGGAAAAAGTTATGGTATGTCTACACTGGCAGAGTTACAGCGCTGCTCAGAGAGCGCTGAAGGGAAGCCGCAGTTGTGTGTTCACACTGTCAGCTGCCTGCACAATAGCGTGTTCACACTTGCGGCACTTGCAGCGCTAGTCAGAGCGGTGCACTCTGGGCAGCTATCCCACAGAGCACTTCTTCCTCTTCTGCTGCTAAGAGTTGTGGGAAGGCGGAGGGGGTCGCAGGGCATCCTGGGTCCTGTCCCAATGCCCCGTGATGCATTGCTTCACATCCCTTTGGTCTGCAGGAATGGATCCCACACTGTTGACCAATATGCTGCTTGCTCCCACTAACACATCACATGTGGCAGTGGAGTTATTCCTTAAACTACAAAGGCAAGAAGACATTGATCTTGCCACACGTAGTAGCTACAACACGAGATTGCTTGTGGCATTCATGGAGGTGCTGACCACAGTGGAATGCCGCTTTTGGGCTCGGGAAACAAGCATGTCTGGGTTGACGAGCAGTGGCTGCAGAACTTTCGGATTAGGAAAGCCACATTCATGGGACTGTGTTATGAGCTCACTCCAGCCCAGTGGCACAAGGACACGAGAATGAGAGCTGCCCTGTCGCTGGAGAAGTGTATGGAAGCTGGCTACTCCAGACTGCTATCAATTGGTCACTAACCAGTTTGGAGTGGGAAAGTCGATCATTGGACTCATGTTGATGGAAGTGTGCAGGGCCATTAATCACATCCTGCTCTGAAAGACCGTCACTCTGGGCAACATGTGTGACATTGTGGATGGCTTTGCACAAATGGGCTTCCCTAACTGAGGAGGGGCGATAGATGGCACGCACGTTCCAATTCTGGCACCAGACCACCTAGCACATTCATTGCAAGGGGTTTTTCTCAATGGTTCTGCAGGCACTTATGGATCACTGTGGGCGTTTCATGGACATTAACACAGGCTGGTCCGGAAAGGTGCATGACACACGCATCTTTTGGAACACTGGCCTGTTCAAGAAGCTGCAAGCAGGGACTTTCTTCCTGGACCAGAAGATCACTGTAGGGGAAGTCGAAATACCCATTGTGATCCTAGGAGACCCTGCCTACCCCTTAATGCAGTGGCTTATGAAGCCATACACGGGGCACCTTGACAGCAGCAAGGAGCAGTTCAACAACAGGCTAAGCAAGTGCCGAATGGCTGTTGAATGTGCTTTTGGCCATTTAAAGGCCCATTGACACTGCCTATATGGGAGGCTGGACCTGGCCGATGACAATATTCCTATGCTTATAGCCGCATGCTGTACGCTCCATAATATTTGTGAAGGGAAGGGTGAAAGCTTCACTCAGGGCTGGACTGCTGAGGCTCAGGGTACGTCTATACTTACCTCCGGGTCCGGCGGTAAGCAATCGATCTTCTGGGATCGATTCCGGAAGTGCTCGCCGTCAACGCCAGTACTCCTGCTCCGCGAGAGGAGTACGCGGAGTCGACGGGGGAGCCTGCCTGCCGCGTCTGGACCCGCGGTAAGTTCGAACTAAGGTACTTCAACTTCAGCTACGTTATTAACGTAGCTGAAGTTGCGTATCTTAGTTCGAAGTGGGGGGTTAGTGTGGACCAGGCCTCAGTGCCTGAAGGCTGAATTTGAACAGCCAGAGACCAAGGCCATTAGAGGGGTGCAGCGCAGGGCCATAAGGAACAGGGATGCCTTGAGGCAGCAATTTGAAGCTGAAAGCCACTAATATTTGTTGCTATGCTTGGGAGTGCAGTGCTTGTAATGCTAAGAGGTGATTATGATTGGTGCAGATGATGCACTATGAAGATGGAAAAACATTGCCTGTTGCTTTGCAGGGCTCTGTTTGCTTTCAATTAATGGAATAAAGATGCTTTCAAACCAAAACAATTCTTTTATCAAAAAACAACCACCAGAGGAGAGTGACAAACAAAAAAACCCCACATCAGCACTGTGGGGGATGGGGGAAGGAAGGGTCCCAGGAGGAAGCGAGGTCCCAGGATGGTTAAAGATTTGTGTATGTCCAGGTATCATATGCAACCTTCTCCTTTGGAGTACAGTGCAGTGGGTACTGTACTTCAGCAGGGCTAAACTGCAGAGGAATGGGTGTTGAGTGCAGTGGGTACTGGGAGTCCGCAGGGCTGGACTGTGACAGGGCAGGAGTGGAATGCTGCGGGTAGAGAGTGGAGCCAGGAGGTTGATAAGAGTGTGTTGGTGGTGTCTGGGGGGTGCATGGGAAAGAGTTTAGCGACACCAGCTGCAGGGGAGGGCGGGAACGGAGCTGCTAGGTTTGCAGTGCTTGTAGCACCTGGAGCGTGTCCGCTTGGTGCTCCATAATGTTTAACAGCTGCTCCGTGGCTTTGTTCTGGAGACAGTCCTTCAATTCCTGTTTCTCAGTGGCGGAGTGCATCATGACATCACACAGAAAGTCCTCCTTAGTTCTTCGTGGCTGCTTTCTAATTCTGTGCAGCCGCTCAGCCGGTGATAACAAAGAGGGAGGCTGGGCTCCCAAGATCATATCTGTGAAGCCAAAATGCAACCTTTTACAGAAGTAGTAGTGTTTGCAACACACAGACCACTGATTTAAAACACAGCCACTATTCACATACCTGTCACTAACTGGCTGACCCCAGGCAAGCACACATGAGCCACAAGACCCCCAAAATGGTGAGTAACCACAGGGGCTGGGGAAATCAGTGTTCCAGGACCATACTGTACACTGGGCACATGACTTTTGGGGAGAACCAGCACTGTAGGGGGGGCCTTATAATCATTCCTGTCCCCACATTTTCCACAGGCTGTGTTCATTATGGAAGATATCTTGCTGCTGAGGGTGAGCAGGGAATCAAGGGAGGGTCTTCTCCAAGACTGCAGCTCCGCCCTGGCCCCTATGCGGCTCGCCTGTGTGCAGCAATGGTCCCCCCCACCAGGGACGGCACAGTGGTGCGGGAAAGTTACCCTTAATGGGGCAAGAAACAAAGCAGCTCTGCCAAAGAACCTGTGGCCGTGGATTGCCCAGTATCTCCATGAGAGTTTTGTGGAGATCTCTGAGGCAGATTCCCATGAAGTGAGGGAGTCAATCAACAGCCTGTTCCGCCACTCAGACTAGGCATGTGGTGGTACGTGCATCATACAGACACAAGCCTGCTTTCTGCAACCCTCCTGCCTCCAACAACTCGCTTCAGCGATTCCTAAAATCAAAGGCACTTACCAGAGGCCTCCTCTCCTGTTTGTGCTTTGCCAAGATTCGACAGCTGTGACTGGCTAGCCTCCTCTGGGGTAGAGAAGAGCTCGGGCTCCATGCATCTCTGACCGCCGAGTCGTCCTCTGCCTTTGGGTCCCCCTCCCCCTCCACATCCTCGTCCAAGATTTCCTCCTCCTGGCTCGGTCCACTCTCGACTGGCATGTAAGCCACCGAAGTATCCACAGTGGCCTTCGCAGTGGAGGTGGGGTCGCCACCGAGTATTGCGTCCAGCTCGTTGTAGAACTGGCAGCTCGTGGGCATAGCACCGGAACGGTGGTTTGCCTCCCATGCCTTGTGATAGGCCGCAGCTCCTTCACTTTGATTCTGCACTGCAGTGTGTCCCGGTCATGGCCCCTTTCTGTCATGCATCGTGAAATCTGTCTGTAGGTATCATAATTCCTATGGCTGGAGCGCAGCTGGGACTGGACAGCCTCCTCTCTCCAAATGCTGATGAGGTCCAGCAGCTCAGCATTGTTTCAAGCGTGGGATCGCCTGGTGCATGGAGCAGGCATGGCCACCTGGAAAGATGCGCTGAGACCACTGCATGTGTCACAGAGAAAACAGGAAGGGGACTTTCAAAATTCCAAAGGAATTTAAGGGATGGGGATGACGGTTGGTCACCTGAGGGCAGGGCAGTAGAGTTCAAACTGATGACCAGAGAGGTGAGAACAGGCATTGTTGGACACCTCCCAGAGGCCAACCACAGCGCTGTAATCGAGCAGGATGTCTATACTGGCACCATGATGCTGTACCCCCGGTGCAGAAAGCTCTACGCCTCTCATCATGGTGGTTTTTTTACAGTGCTGCAACTGCGCAGTTTCTGCGCACTAAGCGGCTTGGCAGTGTGTACACCTCAGGAGTTACAGTGCAGAAAGCTGCTTTACTGCGCAGAAACTTGCCAGTGTAGACAAGGCCTTAGAAAGAGCATTTTTGGGTCTGGTATTGGCTAAAGGGGCTGGTAAGCTAAGGAACTTCTTCTTTTTTGTTCTTGGATCCTTCTGCATTCAGAGACACAGGACTTGGTACATTCCTTGTAAATAAACAAGATTGCATCAAAGAAATAACTGGCTACCATCGACTTCTACTCCCAACAGCAACACTCTTAGAGCGCTGAACTTTCACTAGCTGCTCAGATCAAAAAGGGACAACAATATGCTTAGATATGTTTTCACGCCCTATATTTCTAGTCTGAGTTTGCCTAGCTTCATCTTTCAGCCATTAAGTCTTGTTATGCCTTTTTCTGCTAGATTAAAGAGACATCTTCTGTCAGAAATACTGTCACTACGTAGGTACTTATAGTTCATGATCAAATCTTAATCTTCTCTTGGATAAACTAAATAGATTGAAAGAATTAAGCCGGCTTTCAAGACCTGAATCATTCTTCTAGCTCTTTCATAGAATCATAGACTCGTAGGACTGGAAGGGACCTCCAGAGCAGTGTTCCCTCTAATTTTTCCCATGCCTGTGCGAAATGAATTTTGTTATGAGCACCAATATGGAGGTGTTCTGTGAGACATCACCTCCATATTGGTGCACATAACAAAATTCATGTGGCGGGGTGGGGCCGAGGGGTTTGGAGTGTTGGAGGGGGCTTAGGGCTAGGGCAGAGGGTTGAGGTGAGGGAGGGGGAAGCTCTAGCCGGGGGTGCGGGCTCTGGGGTGGGGCTGGGGATGAGGAGTTTGGGGTGCAGGGTGCCCCGGGGCTATGGCGGAGAGAGAGGACTCCCCCCAGCTCTCTCTTCCTGCAGCAGCTCCTGGGCTGGCGGGGAGAGGCGGCAGCTTGGGGGCTGGGGCTGTGGGATAGGTGCCTCTCCCCCGGCCACAGCAGGTCCGGGTCGGGGCTGGGTTGGGGCCGGGGGAGGGGCGCCTCTCCCCTGGCTGCAGCAGGTCCTGGCTGGGCTGGGGCACCTCTCCCCTGGCTGCGGCAGGTCAGGGCCAGGCTGGGGCCGGGGAAGGGGCACCTTTCTCCTGGCCACGGCAGGTCCAGGGAGGGGCTGGATTGGGGCCAGAGGAGGGATGCCTCTCTCCCAGCCATGGCAGGTCTGGGGCTGGGGGAGAGGCATCTCTCCCCGCCGCAGCCCTGAGTGCTTGCATGGCGCTTAATAGGCTGCTGCGCGGCCGCACAGCTTAGAGTGAACTTAGCTCGAGAGGTCATCTAGTCCTGTCCCATGCACTCAAGGCAGGACTAAATATTATCTAGACCATCCCTGACAGGTGCTTGTCTAACCTGCTCTTAAAAATCTCCAATGACGGTGATTCCACAACCTCCCTAGGCAATTTATTCCAGTGCTTAACTGCCCCAACAGTTAGGAAGTTTTTCTTAATGTCCAAATTGGAATTCTTTCCAATTTGTCAACATCTTTTTAAAAGTATGGGCACTGTAACTGGACACAGTATTCCAGTAGTGGGATCACTAATGACATGTAGGGTGATAATACCTCGCCCTACTTCTATATGACCGCCTGTTTATATATAGCTAAGAATTAAGTCATCTATTTTAGCCACCACATGGCACTGGGAACTCATCATCATCATCATGACCATTAGGAGTCACTGTTTTCAAAACTACAGTCTGTCCATCTCCTTTATCCTAGAAGCGTGACGTGGGCCTGGTCTACACTACGACTTTAATTCGGATTTAGCAGCGTTAATTCGAATTAACCCTGCACCCGTCCACACAACGGAGCCATTTAGTTCGAAATAAAGGGCGCTTAAAATCGATTTCTGTACTCCACTCTGACGAGCGGAGTAGCGCCAAAATCGATTTTGTCAGTTCGAATTAGGGGTAGTGTGGCCGCAATTCGATGGTATTGGCCACCGGGAGCTATCCCACAGTGCACCATTGTGACCGCTCTGGACAGCAATCTGACCTCGGATGCACTGGCCAGGTAGACAGGAAAAGCCCCGCGAACATTTGAATTTCATTTCCTGTTTGCCCAGCGTGGAGAGCACAGGTGACCACAGATAGCTCATCAGCACAGGTAACCATGCAGGCCGATAATCGAAAAAGAGCACCAGCATGGACCGTACGGGAGGTACTGGATCTGATTGCTATATGGGGAGAGGATTCAGTGCTAGCAGAACTTCGTTCAAAGAGACGAAATGCCAAAACTTTTGAAAAAATCTCCAAGGGCATGATGGAGAGAGGCCACAATAGGGACTCAGATCAGTGCCGCGTGAAAGTCAAGGAGCTCAGACAAGCCTATCAAAAAACAAAGGAGGCAAACGGTCGCTCCGGGTCAGAGCCGCGGACATGCCGCTTCTACGCCGAGCTGCATGCAATTCTAGGGGGGGCCGCCACGACTACCCCACCTGTGACCGTGGATTCCGAGGCGGGGATAATCTCATCAGCTACACCTGAGGATTCTGCGGAGGGGGAAGAGGAGGAGGAGGACGAGCTTGCGGAGAGCACCCAGCACTCCGTTCTCCCCAACAGCCAGGATCTTTTTCTCAGCCTGACTGAAGTACCCTCCAAACCCTCCCAAGCCAGTATCCAAGACCACGACCCCATGGAAGGGACCTCAGGTGAGTTTACCTTTTAAAATATAAAACTTGTTTTAAAAGCAAGGTTTTTTAATGATTATTTTGCCCTGAGGACTTGGGATGCATTCGCAGCCAGTACAGCTACTGGAAAAGTCTGTTAACGTGTCTGGGGATGGAGCGGAAATCCTCCAGGGACATCTCCATGAAGCTCTCCTGGAGGTACTCCAAAAGCCTTGCCACAAGGTTTCTGGGCAGTGCAGCCTTATTCCGTCCTCCATGGTAGGACACTTGACCGCGCCATGCTTGCAGCAAGTAATCTGGTATCATTGCATGACAAAGCCTGGCAGCGTATGGTCCCGGTGTTTGCTGGCATTCAAGCAACATCCGTTCTTTATCTTGCTGTGTAATCCTCAGGAGAGTGATATCGCTCATGGTAACCTGGTTGAAATATGGGAATTTAATTAAGGGGACAGAGGTGGCCGTTCCTACTGGGCTGTTTGCCTGTGGCTGAAAAGAAATCCTTCCCTGCAGTTAGGCGAGTGCGGGGGGAGGGGGGGATTGGCCCAGAGCTTTTCGCGTTTGGCTAGCAGGGATCATCCCTGATACCAGCCACGTGGTGGGGGGAGGGATAAAGCGATCACCCCAGAGAATTCATGGCGGGGTGGGGGGTGTTAGTTTGGTTCCTGCCACGCGGTGGGGGGAGGGATAAAGCGATCATCCCAGAGGATTCATGGCGGGGTGGGGGGTGTTAGTTTGGTTCCTGCAGGGATCTTCCCTGATACCAGCCACGTGGTGGGGGGAGGGATAAAGCGATCATCCAGAGAATTGGGTGTGGGGGGGGGTTAGTTTGTTTTCTGCTGCTGAAGGTTAACAGGAAAACCGCAGCACTCAACGGGCTTTGCTTGGTATGTGGGAAAGGAGGGCGCAGAAGCCGAAAGACAATGGCTTACCATGGCTGCATGCAAGCCGAATTCTGTTGCCCGGACCTGCGTCTGTGATCTCTAGCAGCAAAGCCACAGGCACTCAATATTAAGAGGCAAAATGCGACCTTGCACAGAAATCACATGTGCTATGTAATGTGAATAGTGTTGGTCACCGTGAAAGAGTATAAGCATTGTTCTGCAAAATGTATCTTTTTAAAAAATTCTCTCCTTTTTTCCCTCCCTCCAGCAGCTGCAAATTCTTCAAGCCTCCCTCCTCCATCCCGAAGGCTATCACAGATAAGGCGTCAGAAGAAGAAGACGCGAGACGACATGTTCGCAGAAATCATTGAATCCACCCGCAGTGACAGAGCTCATCTGAATGAGTGGAAGGACACGGTTTCAAAGTATAGGAAAGAAGCCAGTGAACGTGAGGACAGGAGGGACCAACGTGAGGACATGAGGGACCAACGTGAGGAGAGGAGAGACGCTCGAGATGAGAGGTGGCGGCAGGAAGATCAGAGGAGTCGGGATGCAACGCTGGGGCTGCTGCGTGAGCAAACAGACATGCTCCGGTGTCTGGTGGAGCTTCAGGAACGGCAGCAGGATAACAGAGTGCCGCTACAGCCCCTGTATAACCCCCCTCCCCCCTCACCATGTTCCATAGCCTCCTCACCCAGACGTGTAAGAACGCGGGGGGGGGGAGGCTCCGTACACCTTCCCATTCCACCCCAGTGGACAGCCCAAGCAAAAGGCTGTCATTTTTTTAACCATTTTTAATGGCCTTTTCCTTCCCTCCTCCCAAACCCCACCCGGGTTCCCTCCCTCTTTTTATAATCTATGAATAAAGAATAAATGATTTTTAAACGATAATGACTTTATTTGGTTTGAAAGCAAGCTGGGGGAAGGGGGAGGGTGGATTCCTTACAGAGAATGAGTCAATAAAGGGGGCGGGTTTTCATGAAGGAGAAACAAACAGAAATTTCACACTGTAGCTTGGCCAGTCATGAAACTGGTTTTCAAAGCTTCTCTGATGCACACTGCTTCCTGGTGTGCTCTTCTAATCGCCCTGGTGTCTGGCTGCGCGTAATCATCAGCCAGGCGATTTGCCTCAGCCTCCCACCCTGCCATAAAGGTCTCCCCCTTACTTTCACAGAAATTGTGGAGCACACAGCAAGCAGAAATAACAATGGGGAGATTTCTTTGGCTGAGGTCAGAGCGAGTCAGTAGCGATCTCCAGCGACCTTTTAAACGGCCAAATGCACATTCTACCACCATTCTGCACTTGCTCAGCCTGTAGTTAAACAGCTCCTGACTCCTGTCCAGGCTGCCTGTGTATGGCTTCATGAGCCATGGCATTAAGGGGTAGGCTGGGTCCCCAAGAATAACTATTGGCATTTCAACATCCCCAACGGTTATTTTCTGGTCCGGGAAGTAAGTCCCTTGCTGCAGCCCTTTAAACAGAATAGTGTTCCTGAAGACGCGAGCATCATGAACCCTTCCCGGCCAGCCCGCGTTGATGTTGGTGAAACGTCCCTTGTGATCCACAAGTGCTTGCAGCACCATTGAAAAGTACCCCTTGCAGTTTATGTACTGGCTACCCTGGTGCTCCGGTGCCAAGATAGGGATATGGGTTCCATCTATCGCCCCACCACAGTTAGGGAATCCCATTGCAGCAAAGCCATCCACTATGACCTGCACATTTCCCAGAGTCACTACCTTTCGTAGCAGCACCTCAATGATTGCTTTGGCTACTTGCATCACAGCAGCCCCCACAGTAGATTTGCCCACTCCAAATTGATTCCCGACTGACCGGTAGCTGTCTGGCGTTGCAAGCTTCCACAGGGCTATCGCCACTCGCTTCTCAACTGTGAGGGCTGCTCTCATCTTGGTATTCTGGCGTTTCAGGGCAGGGGACAGCAAGTCACAAAGTTCCATGAAAGTGCCCTTACGCATGCGAAAGTTCCGCAGCCACTGGGAATCATCCCACACCTGCAACACTATGCGGTCCCACCAGTCTGTGCTTGTTTCCCTTGCCCAGAATCGGCGTTCCATGGATAGAACCTGCCCATTAACAACATGATCTCCAAAGCACCAGGGCCCGCGGTTTGAGAGAATTCTGTGTCCGTGTCCATGTCCATGTCCTCATCACGCTGGTCGCTGCGCTCCCGCCGCTGCCGCCTCCTCGCCTCGTTTTTCTGGTTCTGGCTCAGCATAAACTCCACGAGAACGCGCGAGGTGTTTACAATGTTCATGACTGCTGTCTGGAGCTGAGCGGGCTCCATGCTTGCCGTGGTATGGAGTCTGCAGTGTTCACCCAGGAAAAAAGGCGCGAAATGGTTGTCTGCCATCCGTTGCTTTCATGCAGGGAGGGGTGAGGCTGTACCCAGAACCACCTGCGACAATGTTTTTTGTCCCATCAGGCACTGGGATCTCAACCCAGAATTCCAATGGGCAGGGGAAACTGCGGGAACTATGGGATAGCTATGGGATAGCTACCCACAGTGCAACGCTCCAGAAATCGACGCTAGCCCCGGTACATGGACGCACACCGCCAAATTAATGTGCTTAGTGTGGCCGCATACAATCGAATTTATACAATCTGTTTCCCAAATTCAAATTATCTAAATTCGGATTAATCCTGTAGTGTAGACATACCCTTACATTCTTTGTCCTAGACATATGACCTCACAATTACCTGTACTAACACCTACACTGGTCAAGTGAGCCTCCTTACCATGCAGTCCAGATAACTTGGTAGAACTGACCTGATCTTATCATTATTTACCACTTCACCATCTTGTGTGTCATCTGCAAACTTTACCAACAATGATTTCATATATATATACATACAAATATATATATATATATATTTCCCCCCAGATCATTGAATAACATTGGTCCAAGTACTGATTCCTGTGGGATCCTAGTAGAAACACTCCTATAAGACGATGGATCTCCATTTACAGTTATTTTTTGAGATCTGTCAGTCAGTTTTTAATTCATGTAATATGTGCTACATTGATTTTGTATAGTGCTATTTTTTAATCAGAATGTCATGTGGTAATAAGTCAAATGCCTTACAGAAGTTAAGTATATTCTATCAATGCAGATGTTTATCAACCAAACATGACCTCATTATAAAACGATATCAAGTTTGTTTGACAAGATCTGTTTTCCATAAAATAATTTGATTGGTATTAATTATGCTATCATCCTGTAATTCTTTACCAATTGCATCCCTTATCATTCTTTCTATGATTTTGCCCAGGATCAATATCAAGTTAACCCACCTATGCCCAGGTCATCCCATTTGCCCATTTTCATATTGGCACATTACCTCTGAATTTTCCCCAATATTCGCTATCTTAAATACATTCTAGACTATTCAACATCCCATCAAATTCTTTGAGAATAACTTCTACATCCTGTTCTGTAGACAGGTTTTATACTCAGTTTGATCATGTGTATTTGCAGACTGCTCTTCAATTCAGACACACATGGGACTTCCTATGCCACTATTTCAAACTCTTCAGTCCTTATAAAGACATGACAGTGTAGCTTTGCCAGAAAGATTCATTTTGTGCCTAATTTATGAAACTAGCTCAGTTTTCAGTGTTGACCTTGGGCCCAGCAATTGCTGTGATTATGGTGAACTCAGCTCCAGTATCTATTTTGAAATTCACTTTTTGTTCATTTATTTCCAAAGTCAGAAACCAATCTGTTGTAGAATCTTCCTTTGTAAATTAAGGGACCCAATACAACTCTGTTTCATCATCAGCTTTCTCCTTAAGCTGCACGTTCATAAGTGCATTTTGCTAATGCACTCCTTGTGCCAAACACCTTTGCATTGTGTTGATTTCCTCCACATTTATTGCAAACAAATCTGATCTCTGCTGTGTGTTTACCCTTGTATTCTGTCTTTATGTTTTGGTATGCATTTTTAATTAGTTGCACTTCTGTTCGCTCATCACTTATGTGTGTAAGCACACTTTTCACTAGCTTTCCAAATATTGCTCTTTGCAGCATCAAGTTCATTTCTTGCATTAACATTGCTGTGAGCAGGTTATCGGTTATATCACAAATAGTTCAAGATCTGCTCACTCTATTAACTGTTCAAATACACATAAGTTAGATTTATTAAATAGGTCCATAACGTAATGGTTGATCATCTCACCTTGCAGCTAGTTTATTCTAAAGGAAATCTGCCTTTTCAAAGGGAAATCTGTTTTTGCACAGATTTACCTTCTTTGCATTATTATTTTGTACATTTTTATCATGTCCCATGTTAGGCCATGTCAAAATTATGTTACTACAAAATTATGCTGGCCTAACTTACGTCGGCATACAGCCACTGCAGTTATTAAATCACTTCTGTGTATGCACACTTGGCTCCTTGTGTTGGCAGTGCACATCCTCACCAGGAGGGCTTGTATCAATTTTATAGTTGGTGTGAGACCTTGTGGGATAGCTTCTGGAGGACAGTAATGGTCAAAGTAAACAATGCAGTGTCCACACCGAGGCCTGGTCTACACTGGGGGGGGGGAATCGAACTAAGATACGCAACTTCAGCTATGAGAATAGCGTAGCTGAAGTCGACGTATCTTAGATTGACTTAGAATCACTTACTTTGCGTCCTTGTGGCGTGGGACCGATGGCCGCCACTCCCCCGTTGACTCAGCTTCTGCCTCTCACCGTGGTGGAGTTCCGGAGTCGATGGCAGAGCGATTGGGGATCGATTTATCGCGTCTACACTAGACGCGATAAATCAATCCCCGATAGATCGATGTAGACGTACCCTGACACTATGTTGACCTAATTCCTTCAACCGTGACTCTACGCCGCTTGGGGTGGTGGTGTTACTAAATCGGCGTAGAGAGACACTTACATCAGCGGGAGCCAAATGTAAGTGAAGATACTTCCTCAGCTAGGTCAACAGAAGGCAGCTTACATCAACCTAACCCTGTTGTGTAGACCGGGCCTTATTAGTCTCCTCTCTGAACAGTTAATCATTCTCAGACCAGGCCTACAGTACAAACATACATCGGTGTGAAAAAACCACATCCCTGAGCAACACAGTTACACCGAGGTAAACCCCCTCCTCCCCCCCGCCCGGTGTAGACAGCACTATGTCGATGGGAGAGCTTCTCCGGTCAACATAACTACCTCCTCTCAAGGAGGTGAATTAGTTACACAGACAGGAGAAGCTCTCCCACTCCACGTAGTAGCATCGTCAATAGAGTGCTGCAGCTGTGCCACTGCAGCTTTTTAAGAGTAGACCTGCCCTCAGTCTCTTTCCATGCTCCTCATCATTTCTGTCACCCATCTCTGCACTATCAAGAGTGCACTATCAACATATATATATATGCTTATATATGCTTAAGCATGCATCTAAACACCTTCAAGATCTGGCCTAGCTTCTCCCCTCTCTGCATCTCTTTCCTCCTTTCATTCTAGCTGTCCTCTTCACGTTTGCACTCTCCCCAGGCCTTTTCTCCTCAATGCTTTCTGTGCATTCTTCTCCCATCATCATCCTTGCGCCTTCTATGCAATCCCTTAGTCCTGGAATGATCTCTCTTTCTTGCATCATAGGATAGCACCCGTCAAGGGAAATTTAGGGACCCAGTACATCAAGTTCCCTGGGCCCTGCCTCTGCACTGTTTACACAAATGTTATCACAAACACTAACAAATGTTTTGGGGGCCCCTCTGAGTTTGGGGCCCTGATACAATTGTCCCCCCTTTCTCTCATCGGTCCTGTGTCCATTAAAATTCCTGCTTAAAATTAGTTCCTTCCATGTACCTGGAGGTTTTCAGTGGTGATCCATTGAGACACCTAAAACTGCTCCTAGCAATTCTCAACACTCTATGTATTATGTGTCAACTATATTTTCTGATTGTAAACTCCTTGGGGCAGGGACTATGAGTACAATTCAGTTCCATTGTTAAGTGCCTAAGTCCCATCCGTGGCACCATTATGATCCACAAAACTTCTGCTCAGCTACTACCTAACTTCTGTAGGTGCCCAGGGTGTCTAAGTCTCAGGCCCTGGGGTATGTGCACTGCCATCCCACTGTAGGCAGCCAAATGCCTCACTCTCACCTGAACCCAGAGCAATCAACAAGCCAGGAGAAGATACACAGAGCAACACCTAGTCCATGTTTCAGACCTGATCCAGTAGGTGTGCTCAGAGGCCGCCTAGCACTTGCTGTACACCAGCCCACGCAGCATGGGGGACAGAATGTAGCACTCTGATAAGTGCAGGGCTCCACATTCCATGCATCATGTGAGCCACAGGCATGCATAGGGCAAGCATGAGTGAGGTCTTGCGTGCAAACCAGAGAGCTGTGAGGAGATCTATTAGGGGGCACAGGAGTTAGGAAGAGCAAGGTGCAGGTGGTAGGGTACCTTGCCAGGGATGGGGATCAGGTTAGTGCAGAAGAGGGATCGCTAGTGGGGCATCCAGAAGGGCATAAGTTAGAGGTCAAGGGCAGCTTGGTGTAACTGGATAGGGTGGGGAGCCACAGATAGCTAGGGCAGGAAGGAGGGGAGGGCACTCAGGGGAGGGAGAGGGAGGACTTGGAAAGGGCTAGGGAGAGACGCATGTGGGTAGACAAGGGTGGGGGGAAGAGTGGCTACCAGGAAGGGAGAGAGGAGGCCAAACAGTGCATCAGTCATGCACATTCATAATGCATCATCTGCTGTGGCAGCAGCAGGATGAAGAGGAACGTAGGTAGAGGGTAGATGCACCCCAACCCTGAGGCCAGCCAAAATTGAAGCCTAGCCATCATCTACTGCCATCCCCGAGAATGTACCGCCCTGCTGCAATTTCATGCATGCATGAAACCAGTAGGCATGTCACCAGTTCTACAGACTCGACTTGGACGCACTCCACCATCTTTGTGATATGCTGCTGGATGACCAGTCCACCACCACGCACAGGAGTCAGGCACTATCCATCACCTCATAGGTCAGCACCATGCTGGCCATACTGGCCATAGGATCATTTCAGTGAGTCGCTGCACAGAAAATCATCATCAGCTGGTCTACAGCCTTCAGGGTTCTGGCCCAATTTCTCCACACTAGAACAGTTTCAACGGGAAAGGCTGAAATAGTCCCACATCAGAATACCCCATAGCC
This sequence comes from Emys orbicularis, assembly GCF_028017835.1. NCBI lineage: Eukaryota > Metazoa > Chordata > Testudines > Emydidae > Emys > Emys orbicularis. The sequence continues at coordinate 232,766,439 of NC_088684.1, read as the reverse complement.
AATGGTTAGAGAACTCTCCTGAGAGTGATTACAGAATCCCACTTCAATCCTTCCTCACCAGCTGGCAGGCAGTGGGGACAGGACCTTGGGTCCACCTCATCCATGATGAATTCTCTAACCTGTGGTCTACCACCAACTCCTTCTCCTCCCTCCTTCCCTGCTAATGGATCGCTAGCAGAGCTAGGCACCGATATCTGAGAGAGGGGCGGGGCTCAGCACACACACCTCTGGTCATCATCTCTCATTGACTAGTTTGGGTGGCTCCCCACCTAGTGTGCTGGACTTGTGGATCACATTTTTAGGGACCTAACTTTTCCCATTCATCCTCTAGGGGGCTTTAGGCACTTAACTTGACACTGCAGATAACAGTATTGCCCCCTGGTTTTCTAGGCACCTAAAAGTTAGATGCTGTGGCACTCCGCGTGGCAACACCTGAGTCCCTTTGTGGATCCCACACTGTGTCTTTATAACAGCTGAACACACTATTGGCACTTAAATAATACAGCATAAAATACTCAGACTCTCCTGGGTAACAACAACTTGCTTTTCCAGTATTACAACAGCCTTCATCAACTATTTGAGACAGCATTTTAATACTATAATTGGGGCAGCGGGTTATCTCCACTGCTCTTCAGTTGTTTCAGATAAAGAACTGCTTTAGAATTTAGTAGTGATTTTCTCAGCCTAAATGGATTCAGTTCCCTGCAATGTTCATTAATCTCACCTGAAGATGTCTTGCATTTGTAGACTGAATTGTTGGGTCTAGAACAACTTTCAGGTTTTTGTTTTTTTTAAACAACATTTATGTTTTAAGTTGTTTGCTTTTAATACCCTTTTTGCAACCTTCAGCAGTAACAAAACAAACCTTTAAGTTGTACTGATGAACTAACTTTGTTCTAAATGCAACATTTCCCTCTGAAAACTTAAGCCTTCTCAAAGGGAAATTAATGAATGTTGCTACTTTATAAAGAAGGTACCTTAAGACTGTCATGAGGGAATGAGATAAATAATCCACTGAAACAATAAAGATTAGTTATGACATAATTGCAGACTAGCATTCACGGGCTCAGGAGGTACAATGCCTTCCTCTTCATTAATCAAAGTTAATATAACATTACAGATGTCCTTATTCAGAGATTTTTTTTCAGAACCACATCTCTAATGGCAGATGCCAAATAAAGTACGCATATTTTCTCCTACTCCGTTTGTCTACTGCATGTAGAAAAGGGTTTTAGTCTTGTTTACAGCAACATTTTTTTAAATCTGTGAAAATTTACCATTAAGCTAATCATCATCTCTAGTAGAAATAATCAAATATCTCTTTAGCTAAACTTTAAGTTAAAAAGTACACAGGATCTCCCTGAAAGGCAAACTAAGCTGGAAATTAAACTCATTTAATTGCTTTCTCTTGGGAGACAGTGAGGTGGCTTGCTAAAAGACTCCGTGGAAATACCACAATCCACACATGGTAGCACATTATAGTATTTCTGCCTACAATATTAGAAGGATAGTTATTACAATAAACATATCCTGGGTTCAGTGCATTTATAAAAAAAAAAACAGTAAAAACCCCAATGTGCTTCCTATTAAACCATTAATACATGAGCAACTAACTGCCTTTAGGCCTATTGCAGCTTTGAAAACTCTCTCTATAACTTCTTTCTAGTGACCAACTCTTTCCACCCTAACAAACAAGAGGAAAAAGAGCAATAGCTCTCTATATAGAGACAAAGCCCCTCCCAGGTGCCTGTTTTTTATGTAAGGTTCAAACTTGCATCTCTCCATGCCCTTTATCATGAGCTTCAGCTGGTCCTCATCACCAGCCAGGCAGTTCAATTAACAGAGAGATTATTCTTCCCTAGATAGTTCCCTGCATCTTTAACCATTTGTGTGCCCCAGGAAGATAGTTGAAGAAGGAGGAAGGGACTTCACTCAGGCAAAACTGACCATGTCACATTATTTGCCTCAACTTCTGAGATCCTTAGAATCCTCACTTCCCAAAGTCACAGCTTCATATTAGGAAGTGTTTCTATCTCTTTGGGAATGCAGTCTGAGGCTTTCATATGCATTTTCTTCAGGACAGCAATGACACACATCTTAAAGTCTGCTACTAATTCCCCTCTCCCCAACTTGTCTTTCCTCATCTGCTTCTTATTGAAGTATGGGGGTCACAGAGGTGAGACAAAAAATCCACCAGTGTCTCATGCTTACCAGGTCTATATTTTACTAGAGGCAGCAGGACACATAGCACCACCTCTTATTAAGATTTCCTGCCATTTTCCATTATAAGATCTTTTTTTTCAGTCACATATAACTTTTCCAAACTTAACGTGTTTCGGCTGAAATTGTCCATGTCAGATGTCTACCTCAGGCTGATGGGTTTTTTTAAATTTTTTTATTTTTTTTTTTGAAAATTTCAGCCAAAACAGTTCAGCCATTGCCAAGAAAAAAATGTTGTTTTGCCCATGTTAAAAAATTCTGGCAACCTTTTTCTTTAAAAAAACTGTCTCCTCTATGCTTTAGAACAGGGACTTGAAATTTGGCAGGGGGTGGGGTGGGATGGACTTTATGCCAACCCCATGAAAATCTGCTCATATTTGGCCAAGTTATAGGTCTTTGAAAAATCATATTGCACATGGTCAGTAAAGACATCTTATATTTTAGCAGCTAAAATTCCTGAAAATTCTGTCCACAAGGAGCACATGCTCCAGCCTGAGGCTAAGCAAGACTTTCCCTGTTCTGGGCCATGACTGGTCCAGACATCTGAACTGAGAGCAAGGAGTCTCTCTCTCTCCTGTGGTCTCACTGACTCCCCTACTGGGTCCAGGCAGTGTAGAGGAGGAAGCTGTCTGATTTGAATGAAGATAACACCTAGCCTTAGACCTGTGAGAGAAGTAGATTGTTGAGAGAAGAAGCCTGGGGAACTGGGGGTGAACCAGGGACTGGAGGCAGGGGGCAGGGGAGAGAAGGAAAATAGCCCTGGGGGTGAGAAGTGAGAGAGACTGGGCCTGGGAACCAGGGAGTGAAATGTGGGGACTGAGAGAGCTGGGGGGGGGGGGGAGAGGACTGAGATTAGATGAGGAGTCTGGAGGAGATTAGGACAAGTTGGGCAAAGAGACTAAGACTGAGAACCAGTGAAGGCGGGGGAAGAAGGATAAGAGAGAGGGGAGCAAGACCTGACAAGGAAAAAGGATGTCGGGGGAGTGAGGGAGAGACAACTAGGACTTATTGAACGAAGTCTAAAAGAATGGAAAATGGAGCCAAGGGTGCAACTGAATTTGGACAAGGAGTCAGGGTGTGGGGGAGATTGGGAATGGGAGCCATTGAGGACAGAGAATGTGGGCAGGAGGGAGCCACTGGAGGCCAAGGTGAGGGAGAGAAACAGTTTATGTAAAGAGCCCAGAGGGGGGAGCTGGCTGGGCAAGAAGACTAGGGATAAGGAGTTAGGGCATGGGGGAACCTGGACCGATTGTGGAACTGGGGGGAATGGCAGGCCTAAGTCTGCCCATAGCTACAGGCCCTCCCCCTTAGCTGGGGGAAGGGACAAGGGGACCTGGGCCACAACTGAATACTGGGGACAACAGATGAAAAATGGGGGTGAAGATCAGAGGGCAAAAAATCAGGGAACCAGAAGGGGACACAGAGCAGAGAACTCCTGACAGTGCCCACTGCTCCTCAAAGGCATCCAAGGAGTCAGTGGACACCGCCCAGAGAAACTCTCCCCAGAGGCAGGATTAGACAAGGGAACAGAAGTAGGCTCCAAAGTCACAAAGCACCTCCCCTCCCACATCTAGCTTCCTCCTCCTGGTATGATGGATGGCCATCTTGGCCAGCGCCAGGAGGAGGCTGACTAGGAGGTCTTGCGCCTTAAGTGGGGCCACAGATGGGGTGTGCAAAAATCAGGAGGTGTGGGAAAAAGTGCAGCCAGAACCTCAGTAAGAGGTACTGGAGGAGCCAGAAAAAGAGGGGCTGCAATCTGACTCACTCTACATAGATGCAGGGGTGCTGGAATGAGGGGTGCTGGCGGTACAGCAGCACCGCCTGGCTTGAAGTGGGTTCCATCATATACAGACTTTACAGTTTGGTTCAATGGCTTTCAGCACCCCCACTATGCAAACTGTTCCAACGCCCCTGCATAGGTGTGCACCAGGGTCTCCCTCTCACTGCAAAAGAGGCAGGTGGCAGGGAGTTTGTGAACCACACCAGGCACATCCCTATGCTCATGGCTCTGTGAAGGAGCCACCAGCTAGTATCCCCAGCAGGCTGTGGGACTGGAGTGGAGTACAAACTGGCCCACAGGGTTTCCTTGCTCTCCTAAGGGTGTAGAGAAGGAAACTCTTGTCTGTAGGACCCCTGCTGCATTTGTTGCAGAAGTTGGAAAGTGTGACGTGAATGAAGCGGGGGATTTCAGGAAGAAAAGGAAGGGTCTTGGCTAAGGAAGATGAATGCTGTTCTGGAGAATTGGATTCTACCCCTGCCTCTGCCAGAGTTCCTATGTGATGCTGGGTAAGTCACTTAAATCAAACTTTTCACAGGTGGTCATGAATTGCATGTTCCTCATTTTCTGGTGCCTTACTTGAAACCCTAGGGTCTAATTTGTAGAAGTGCTGAGCACTCATAGCTGCAACTGAAGTCAGTGGGAGTTGTGTTTTGAATATATAAAGTACTGTGTAATGCTAAGTACTTTGAAAAAATAGGTCCTAGGCCTCTCAAATTGGGCACCCAAATTTACTGGAAACTTTTGACTTTAATCGCTCCATGCCCTCAATTTCCCGTCTGTAAAATGGGGATAATACGACCCCCACACCTTGCAGGGATCATGTGAAAATAAATTAATGTTTGTGAAGCACTCAAATAATATAGTGATGAGCACCATAAGACAGCCCATGAAGAAATTAATAATTAAGTCTTCAGAGCAGGGTTTGAAATAGTGTGCAGTAAATAAGACATAAGACCACACATTGAACAATGAAGAGAAAGTAAAATATTGAATAGCTGCTTATTAAGTCCTTTCTGTGCATTGAAGGAGGCAGGGGTCCAGAGTTAAAAATAGATATGATCATGTAATTAGAGACCGTATCATAATGTATATGTACCAGGGGGCTGAGTTAAGGCTGCAAAAACAATCTTAATTCTAACACTTCCTAACTTTTGAGTGCTTGGCTTTGCAACTTTAGTAATGTTCTTTTGACATACTTGAGGGGGTTTTATTGTGTGTGTCTATAATATGTTTTATGTGCTTTAGGGTTACAATGTGAGATACTACTGTCTGATACTATTGTACCTATCATTATTTTATACCATGGGCTAGCTGTGTCATGTGCATATGATGCAAAGCTAAAATACTTAGGTGGCAACATGATCTAGTTTGGACACTGGACTATAAATTGGGAGGCGTGGGTTATAATCCAAGTTCTGTCATTGATCTGTTACTTGACTTTAGGCAACTAATTTCACTTTTGTGTCTCAGTTTCCCCATCTTTAAAATGGGAATAATTATATCCCCCTTTATTATAGTGCTCTGAGATCTAAGGGCTAGATCCTCAGTGGGTGAAAACTGGTACAGCTCCATTGACTTCAGCTGAGGATCTGTCCCTATGGATGAAACACGCTGTAGAAGAACTAGATATTATGACTAGAGCCAAATTTTCAACCAGCCTCTGATCTCATTCATATACATTTTGCATGGACATGTATCTGTGTCCAAAAACTAAATTTGGTGTAATTCCTCCTGCCAACTGGCAATGGATAGGCAGGTGACAAGACATGACTAATGCTTACTGTGCTAACATATGCTTGTTTTACTATTACCTTGTCATCTACCTCTCTCACTTCCCATTTGTTTGTTTCATCCACCTGTTGTAACATAAATTGCAAGCTCTTTGGGGCAGTGACTCTCTTTTGGCTAAGTGTTTATATGGTGCCTAGCAAAATGGGGAATGGACCTTGTTGGGCCCCGGAGGCACTGTTGTAATAGTGATAATTAATCACTGGTGTGCATAGATTGGGTAACTGCCCATCTAATCATTTGATTTGCATGACCAAATGCAGGATTTTGTGCATGTAAATGGGCGTATGCTGAAAATGTATCCACATTTACAGGCTAATTTGAAAATCTGGTCTAAGGAAGAAAAAGTGCTAGACACATTGGCCCAGATTTTCAAAGGAATCAACACTCATCAACTCCCATTGTTCTGATCGCTTTTGAAAAGTTGGCCTGTAATATCACTTGTCTTCCAAATCAGGATGCATGCATTATGTTGTAGCCGGGTTGGTCCCACAATATTAGAGACAAGGTGGGTGAAAAAACATCTTTTATTGGACCAACTTCAGCTTGTCTCTCTCACCAACAGACGTGGGTCCAATAAAATCAAGATGTGACAATTATTTGAACTTTATAAGAAGTTGCACTACCTGTTTTTCATACCTAGATTTTAAAGTATATTTATTGACTGGGAGCGGTGGCAAAAAAAAAGTTGAGAAACAGATATGTTCTAATATTGATGGGTGGGATTTTCCACAGATAGCTCCAATGTCAATGCAATAAGTGAAAATACCAGCATACCCTGTTGCATATCAAAGCAAAAATACACACACATATTTCTTGTTTCAGAGTAGCAGCCGTGTTAGTCTGTATCCGCAAAAATAACAGGAGTACTTGTGGCACCTTAGAGACTAACAAATTTATTAGAGCATAAGCTTTCGTGGGCTACAACCCACTTCTTATGCATCCGAAGAAGTGGGTTGTAGCCCACGAAAGCTTATGCTCTAATAAATTTGTTAGTCTCTAAGGTGCCACAAGTACTCCTGTTATTTTTACACATATTTCTGTGACTGAGGACAGGAATAACTGACACTCCAAACTTCAATCAAAGTTTTAAATCCAGGACACATGCCTTTCCAACTGGTTAGGTAGGGAGAACCAGTCCTATATTAATAGGGACAAAAAAATGAGAGGGGGAGGGGGTATAAAAAAGGCCACTCATAAGTACTGAGAGACAAGTTCAGGATATAGTGATTCAGCCTTTCTATATTCTGTATTTGAAGGCCAAACCTGAGGTCCTTACAGTCTCAATTAGAATCACATAGCAAGGGATGACAATTAAACAAAGGGAAGGGAAGGAGAGGCTAAGGTGTACAATAGTAAAAGATTATGATATCTGCTTATAAATCAGTAGGATGTATTACCGTTCACATACATGGTCTGAACTGAAGGCCTGGGGCGGGGGGGGGGGGGGGGAAGAGGAGAACAGTAATGGAAGGATGACCAAAGTGAGATTTGAAGGAGAAGAGCAAGTTGACAAAACACTCAGAAGCTGTGACAGTGGGGGAGAAAGTGAGAGCCACTTGCAGGAAGTGACAAAAGGCCTAGCACCCATTGAAGTCAGGGGGAATTTCTCCATTGACCTCTGTCAACACTGTGTATCTTTTCTAGTTATTATGGACGTATACTGGTTATAAGCCCTCCTTCACAAACATAAGCGCTTCTAATTTCTTCTGACTTTCACAGGTAATGGTGTTTGACGTGGCAATTTTAACACCAAGAATTATACATTTCAGTGTGGAAGGAAACAAGCATTTGACTATTAAATGAGATGCAGATATTTTAGCAATGATTATTTAATTAAGTGGGCACAACTCTGCAACGACAACAACAGACCTGTGCCTGTTTTGCCAGGGCTGAATTCATCTCAACATATAATAATACTTTCATCCCATTCATGGCTAGAATCAGAGGGGATGTTCTAGTCCTATGTAGATAAGGATCAGAGGCTAGGGAGAGAAATATTCAAATGAAAGTATAAATATAGAAATACACCATATGCCACCTATGTGTGCCAGGCTAGCTTTCTGGATGGTGTTGTTTTCTCAATCCATACTGCAAGCTTTGCTTTAGCTGGAAAACACAGGTTTAAAAAAACTGAATCCTCCTTCCAAAGAAAACTAAAAACATTCAAAAACCCACCCACTCCAAAATATAGTCTGAGAGGTTCCTGAAATCTCTAACTACAAGAGATTCACCCCTCTTTAGTAGCGAGTGACTTTTTCTAAGGAACGGCAGGTTTGGGGATATGCTATAACCTTGGACAAAGTAATGGGATGTGACATTTTGGGGATCACCTGGAACAGTAAAGGGTTCTGTCACCGCCTGCCTCATACCTTTGGGTGCTTTAATGCTATGCTTTAATGCTATGCTGGCTCAGAGCTCTGACACCAGTACCCAGTCTACAAGCAGAAAGCTTTCAACCCTGACTTCTACCAGCCTAGTTATTCCTTACCGGGTGACCTCAACAACGCCCTCAGATCCCGAGCTCCCCCAAATCCGTCTCCCTGAGTTCTTAACTACCAGACACTTGGACTTTTCCCCTCTGGTTCATCACCCTGGAACAAGTGAAACGTGCCCCTAATTATTAGTTCATTTTGGGACACACATTCCAGACAGTTTGCTCACCAAAGACCTGCTTGGGGTAAAAATAAACAAAATATTTATTTAATAGAAAAATCACAGGCTCAGAGATGAAACAGTAAGGGAGAAAAAACACATACAAGTTACACAGAAAATAAACATCAAGATGCAATCTCATGCTTTACACTTCTATATTAGCCAAATTCCCTTTTCCAATACAAGTTACCTATTGCCTCTGAACAGTTTCCCAGCATGTCCTCTGTCCTAGAGGGGATCCACTGTTTTATGAACAGCACCCTGCTAGATGCTGGCCCTCAGTTTCTGCATAGCCTTCCTTTCAAACCCCTTCTCTTTTAAGGGTTTGCGGGGGGAGGGGGGGTTGTTTGTTTGGTTGTTTGTTTTCTTTTCTCTAAGGGCAAGTCTACACTCAAAATGCTGCATCGGCACAGCTGCACGGCTGCAGCACTTTAATGAAGACGCTCTAAGCCGACAGGAGAGAGCTCTTCTGTCGGTGCAGTTAATCCACCTCCCCGAGAGGCGGTAGCAGCTCTCCTGCTGACATAGCGCTGTCTACACGGGGGGTTAGGTCGGTATAACTATGTCACTCGGGGGTGTGAAAAATCCAATATAGGTCTGTAGTGTAGACCAGACCTAAGACTATGGTGAATTGTGGTGCAGGAAATTCCCTCCTCTCTCAGGGCTTTTCTATACTTGAAATGCTACTGTAGCACCACTGTCAGGGGCGGCTCTATGTTTTTTGCCGCCCCAAGCACGGCAGTCAGACGGCCTCCGGCGGCATGCCTGCGGACGGTCCTCTGGTAACGCGGATTCAGCAGCATGCCTGTGGGCGGTCCGCGGTCACGCGGATTCGGCAGTGTTTCTGCGGGTGATCTGCCGGTCCTGCGGCTTCGGCGTACTCGCCGCCGAATTGCCGCCGAATCCGCAGGACCGGCAGACCTCCCGCAGGCACGCCGCCGAAGGCCGCCTGACTGTCGCCCTCACAGCGACCAGCAGGCCGCCCCCCGTGGCTTGCCGCCCCAGGCACGCACTTGCTGGCCCAGTTTTCCAAAGCTCAGCTTTTCTTTTCATTTCTGTTTCAATGTCTTTCAATTAAATTTAATGGTCCACCATTGTGTCTTTCCTAGGTTGTATAGGCTAGGAGCTTGCAGTTAGTTTTATGTAAACAACTAACCTGGGATGCCTGGGTGACCTTCCTTGCCTGATTACCAGGGTTCCTAGTTTTCCGTGATAAAAACAAAATTATCTGATTAAAAAAACAAAAATCCGTGTATTTCCACGATTAAAATGAAACACTGAACTTTAGTTTCCCTAGCCACAATATATATATCTAGGTATCAGTTGAACACATACAGTACAGAACAGAACATTACCATGTACATGAAATTTGTCCCTGGCCGGGCGCCTAGCTCTGAAGGCAGTGCAGAAGTAAGGGTGGCAATACCATTCCATGCCACCCTTACTTCTGTGCTGCTGGTGGTGGCAGATCTGCTCTCCACGCTGCTCTCCACGCTGCCTTCAGAGCTGGGTGGCCAGAGTAAAAACTAAAGATGCTCTGAAAAAAATGCAAATTCTGTATTTTTCCACGTTTTTCCCGTGGCAAACGGATTTCTAGGATCCCTGCTGATTACTTCACCCCCTGTTCTGAGGTGATGCTGTAATTGTACCACAATTCCACACATACATACATGTACCCATTCATAACCAGACCCTGTATGCCCATCTAATGATCGTCAAGATCAGAACATTACAAGCTTTCATAAAATACCTTACTTGACATATATTTATACATAATAACATTATATACAATCAGTAGATCCAATTGTATATTCTTTGGGGTTCAGACCCCCTGTTCTCCCTGTGGTGTCTGGACCCTGACTGTCACACAGAATGCCCCATGGCATCAAAGTTCTATACACACAATGTACCATTGACCTTTTAAAATTTGATTAAAAATGGATGCATCAGTACATTTTAAAGGGCTGTATGGAGTTTAGATTAGTGCAGTACATTCTCCTCTGATTGAATGAACCATAGATTCTTTAATATTATGTTCATAAAAACATGTGAAATTTATATGCAAAGCTGTGTGTGCATTTCTTTGCCTAATTTACCTGTGTGGTGATTTGCGACTCTATACAATGTATGAATTGTGAACTCTCTGTATCTGTGTCAGGCTGAAAACTCCATTTTGAATATGAATTTTTTTGCCTTCTTGAAGCTCCAACATGTAGAGATTCAGGCTGACAATAGAGGGTAGTTGACTTTTAGTATCCAATCACTGGACATCTATTTACTCTAGACAAAAGACTCACTGGTCCCTGTCCAGGACTAGTTTAGCAGGGGAAGGTCGCCTTCCTTGGCAACAAAGTTACCTGGCAGAAGTTTGTGCTCATCTGGGCAAACTGGCAAGGGTGTCACCTGACTTCAGGGGCTGAAGGTTTTAAAAGGGCAGAAGCAGGTCTTCTGCTGCTCAGGGGCTAGTCCATGAGGGAGAAGCAACACAGTATGTTTCAGCCCACAAGCCAGGCACTGAAGCAGGACTCTGGACAACCTAAGGGACTCAGGCTCCAGCCCAAAGAATGCCCTGGAGTGGCGAAGAAACTGAGGCAGAGAATTGTGTATAGTTTTTGTTTTATATGATCTGTACTCGCCTGTGCTTTATGCGATTAAGTAAAGGAACAAATGTGTTAGACGCTGTGCAAAGTGAGTCTGTGTTAACTATATTTCACAACTGCTCTGTGCCTCTGAGTGACTTAAATGGTAAACCAGAAGCTTTACACTTTTTTGGTTGAGTTCTGGGAGAGGGTGTGTTTAAGCAACTAAGTATCTTGGGGGCCAGCATTGGTCCTGGGGTCCTAAGGGAGGAGCTTCATTTCTGAGAAGGGATAGCAGACTGACAGTCAGTGTCCAGAAAATGTACCAAAGAGGTCAAGAGAGGAAAGAGTGCTGTAGCCTGCTGAGGTCCAAGGAAGCTATAATTACTTAGGGATCCAGGGACTCAGCGGCCTGGATTCCCCACACAGCAGTCCTAGTGAGTGACCAGATGGGGCGCTTGATAGGAGCTGTGACAGCATGTACTAATAGCATGATTGTCCATATAATCCCAACAATTGCATGTACAAATGACCAACCACAGTGGCCTATGCATAAACCTTTTTGCAAATATGGAAAGAGCACACACAATTTAGATGCACAATTGAATGCCCACTTTTCTGAAAATCTGGCCCTCTGTTTCTCTGGATGGCATGGCTGTTCTGAGTGATTGTTATTAGCACTTACAACAGAGATAAGTCCATTTTATGATACTGCCCAGGACAAGAAGCAGGCTGCTCTCATTCAGTTGGCCCTCCTGATTTCCCATTTACAGAAGAATCACAGCCAAAAGATAGGTCTAGGAGTCCCTGATGATTTGGTTGACCTCACCATACTCTTTCATTCAAAGGAGTACAGGTTGTACTCAGCCCTCCTGCAGCACTATATATCTTATATTTTATAAAATATTACACAGGGGTTTTCCTTTAAATTAATGCACAAAATCACAATACAGTGACAAGTAACTATTAACATAACTCTTTAAGAAAATACCTGATGACGAATTTGGCAGAAACATACTTGCCACAGACATGAGATATTTAACAACTTTTAATACTCACCTAATATCTTGTTTCACATGGAAAAGTTTGACAGCTGAGAGATCATTCTCTTAAGGAAAAAGTGCTTCTCTATATGATGTCAGGTGACATGGTAGATGACACCTGATTTAGGTTTGACACATCAGAGTGGTGTGATGCATGAGCTGTGAGAAAGATGGACTTCTAGCAATTTATCCCTACTTATGATATCACATCAGTGCTCCTTGACAGTGAATCCAACAAACAGTATGCATCCCATTTTCTTAAGAGCCACTAGTGGCTTGTGATCTGTTTCTGCTATTACTTGTCTGCCATAAATAAAAGCATGAAACTTTTCACATCCATCAACCAGGGCTAAGTCCTCCTTTTCTAGCTGAGCATACTGAACATACTCTGTTTTGGTTAGCACTTTGGAAGCATATGCCACAGGTCTCCAGTGCTCACCATACCTTTGCATGTGTAATAATAATATAATATATGGAGATATACCTATCTCATAGAACTGGAAGGGACCTCAAAAGGTCATTGAGTCCAGCCCCCTGCCTTCACTAGTAGGACCAAGTACTGATTTTTGCCCCAGATCCCTAAGTGGCCCCCCTCAAGGATTGAACTCATAACCCTGGGTTTAGCAGGCCAATGCTCAAACCACTGAGCTGCTCCAATGTCTTCCTTAGAAGTATCAGTAGATGAAATCATCTGGTGGTTACAGTCATAATAGCTAAGGACTGGAGCCTCCTTTATTAACTTTTTCAGGTTTTCAAATACCTTCTTATGATTGGCATCCCATGTCCATTGGGCATTTTTACACAGACCTGCTCTCATGTTGTTGGTTTTATCAGCCAAGTTGGGTACAAACTTCCCTACCAAATTTATGATTCCTAGGGATTTTGATATATCTTTTTTGTCTGCTGACACTAGCATATTGGTAATCACCTGCACCCTGCTGGACTCTACCTGTACCACTTCTTCCATCAACCTTTCTCCCAGGTATGTTGTTTCTCTGACCTTAAATTTACATTTTTGTTGATTTAGCTTTAACCCAGATGAATGAACCCTTTCTAGCACACCATCAAATATTTGTTGTACTTTTCTGTGGAACACTTCAGATGCAGAACATAACCCAAAAGACAGGCTGCAAAAGCAGTATCTCCCAACGGTTGTGTTAAAATGCACAAACTTGTGCTCCTTTTTTCGAAGGGACTTTGCCAAAATCCAGCAGATGCATCTACTGTGGAGAAATATTTGGCATCAGCCATTTCTAACAAAAAATTCTTCCCTTATAGGTAAAGGAAAATGTTCCCTTTTTACATACTTACTAAGTTGCTTGGGGTCTAGACATAGACGGAGGGTTCCATCTTTCTGTTCAACAACTACTAAAGAATGGACACACTCTATTGGTTATTCTACTTTCTCTGTGATGTCTAGTGCAACTAACTTGTCCAATTCCTCTTTGAGTTTCTGCTTAAGAACAAGAGCCACATTCCTAGGGACATATATAGTGGGACTATTGGTCTGAGTCAACTCTATTCTCAATTTATATTCTGTCGATAGCTTTCCAGTGCCCTTAAAGACATGTTGGAACTAGTCCTCAGAGTGTGTGATCCCCTGCAACTCCAAAGACGACACTCTCTGCATAAGGCCCAGGATCTGACATGCTTTCAACCCTAGTATTTGTACTCTTTTCCCTTGCACAATTACAAACATTATCCTTTCCACACTGTCTTTTACCTTTACTTCAAGCTCACATACACCAACAGATGGAATAAGCTCTGAACTTTACCTGTATTTTTTTCAATGTCTTGGTTTTTTTCTTTAAGCCCTGTATAATAGATTCTGGCACCATATTTGCTTATGCACCAGTGCCCAACAAAAGTTCCATTTGTTTCTAAAGTAATAGTCCCATCACTTGGTGCTGCTGTTTCATGTATAGTTCCTATGAAGAATTTTTCGCTGGTGCTTGTTCTCTTCTTGGTACGGGGTGTTTGCGCATATGTTGTTGCTGCCTGCAAACTCTTGCAAAGTGGTTAAGCTTTTTGCAGTTGTTGCAGCATTGTCTAAAAGCAGGACATTGCTGAGGCCCATGTCTGCCACCACACTGCACACAGCTCTTTTTGCTGCCTTCTGGAAGCTCATTCTAATTGTTTTTTTCAGATTTCTCTTTAGAACTCTAAAATCTATTTTGCCTCTTTTGTTTTCTGTAACTTTGAAGGGTTATAATCCTGTCCACTGCTTCAGTCTATTTTGTTTTCCCTCCAACAGTTTCCATCTGGCCCTGAGTAACCTCAGATGCCTGGCAAATTCTGACTGCCTTTTCTAAATTCAAGTCTGGATCTTCCAACAGTCTCTATCTCAGCTTTATGTCTCTGATCCCCATAACAATCTGGTCTCTAATCAGGGAATCTGCGGACTCTCCATAATTACATGATTGGCTCAGCAGTCTGAGATCAGTCACAAATCTTCAAAAGTTTCTCCCTCTTTTTGAGCTCTCATACAAAAGTTGTATCTTTAAAAAGTCTCATTCTTTTGGGGACCGCAGTACTCCTCAAATTTTTGCAGCACTGTCTCATAACTAGTCTGCTCTTCCTGGCTTAACTGTAGACTATTATATACATCCAGTGCTTCTGGTCCAGTTACATTAAGGAAAATAGCTACCTTTGTTTATCTGCCTTCTCAGTGGCTCTGCTTACCAACATGTAGAGGCTCAGCTAATGCTTGAAAGTCCTCCATTTGTCTGCTGCATTGATGGAGAGTTTGAGCTCTGCTGGGGCTCTGAGCTGCTCCACTTCCTGTCTTTGTCCTCTTCACCCCACTCCTAGTAAAATGCAATATTTGTGGGTTCTTATGAAGGAGATTTAGGCAAAGCTGAGGGAGATGGTTCTTTATTACAAGTAAGATCTCGACCATCTGACCACTCTCTCTGAGAGTCTCTGTGGCACTGCACCTCCTTGTGCTTAGACTATGTGGAGCCAACTCCCAAGCATGGCTCTCTGAAAGTGAGATCCTCACGGGAAAGACATGGGACTGAGATTTGTATGATCTAACAGACTTGCTCAAGAGAATCATGACAGATATTTCGTAATAGAAAGATCCTTAGAAAGACAATTCTTTAGCATGCAGATGAGTTTGTTATATTAGCAGATGTTCACCTTTTAAATAAAAATGTGCTTTTAAGAGCTCCTGTGAGACATCACAATTATCCCCGCTTATTAAAAGGTACTTTGATTGATATTATTACAATTGTTGAAACATCCCTCAGCAATAGAAAGAACTATTTTACGTGCAACATATTAATTCACTTCCTTTATTTTAGACATTGCAATTCAAATATTTCTTGAATACCTTGTGGAATATTAAACATTTTCAAGCAACGAATTAAATCCAAGACAGTGTGTGCAGCTCTGCAACCAGGTCTCCCAGCTGTGCAATAAATTGCTGGGAGAAACAATTAGTGTAGAGTAATTTGTTACAGAATGAACCAAAAATGTGTCTTAAAATGCCAATGCTAAGTGTGCTGACAATTAAGAGGAAATTACTTAGCAAAGATGCCATGTGTTCATAGGTTGCTTCAGCTATAGAAATTAGATGCCTAACACCACATTTTATTTAAAAAGTAATTGCACATTTTGGTCAATGTAGTATCTTTACTGAAATCAGATGATATTGAGTAATCAGTTTTTAAGTAGAAATCTCCAGTGACTTCAGCTATAGTACCTCTCTACTCTATGGGAAATATGCATTTGAATGAAACCCGGTATACACCATAATCATACACTGTTTTTTCCATGCCCCACCAAAAGTGCTAGAGGAGCATCAGGATGAGAAAAAAGAAATAGGTAACTAATAAGTTTAAGTTACAGTGGAATGGTCTCTCAAGTGAAGTGGTAGAAGTTCCATTCCCTGATTCATTGAAAACTAGACTGGACAAAGGGTTTGGGAATATACCATAAGGAATAATCCTGCATTGGTGGGTGGCCATTTGAAGTGCTTACAGGGGAAGTGTTCAAAGAACTGAAAGAGCAGACATTTTACTCAAGAATAATTTGTGACACGTAGTAATCAGTGCCAATAAAAGAACCCTAGGTAGATAGAATTTTCAGAGCAAATTTAAATTCCTGTTGCATATAATGGGTTTTGTCATCTCATATAGATTGTTTGTTTATTTTTTCTGTATGGTTCCTTTGAAATGACAGCTATTGTTCGAGAATAGATTTAGAGTGAAATTCTCAAAAGCACCTAAGCGACCAGAGACGGACTGACCAGAAGCTGTGGGGTTCTCTGGCATTGAGGAATCCCAAGTGTACATAAGGCTGGCATAGCTGGCTCCTACTCCAGCCCCTCTGCAGCTCCATGCACAAGGAGCATGTAGGGGCAGGGAGGAGATATGGTCAGAGCAGAGAAGTTGGGGTGCAGTTGAAAACAATCTTATAATAGGATTTTAGCATAACTATGGCATGGTCACCAATTCTTAATAAGAACACCTTTGCACTTACTCAACACTTTGAAAAACCATTACTTTTTCCAATTTATTTGACATCTTAATTACCCCATAATATAGAATTCATTTCACCCTGACCCTGAGAAAGTCCCTAGTCTATAGCCTACTTGCTCAGGCTCTATGCTGGAGATTCACCTTGGACTTTTCATACCAAATTCTTATCCAAATGAAGTCAATGACAAAACTCTCTCAATCAGACCAGGATTTGGCTCTTGAGGGGCTTTCAAAAGGGTACACATTATGACTTATGGATAGATATATCTGTCATGCTGTCTGGAGTGGTTCATGACCATAAGTGCCAGACTCAGGGCAGACTGTAAAAAAGCAGGGCAGACACCCCAAACTAGTTGTATGTTCTATAATTAGATTTCACCAACCCAGTAACAAATGTGAACTCCTGAAGCACTATATGTCTTACCAAGGAGTCACAGATAGTCCCCTTAGGCATTCCACTCTATTTTGCCACTCAGGCAAGCTGGACTTCATGCTAGTTGGTTGCTATACACCAAAAATCACAGAAGAGTCAGGTTGCTTCCAGTCCCAAGAGACCAGTCACTTACCCCAGGTCAATTTGTACCTCAGATCTCACACCACAGACAAGGCTTGTAGCCAATCCTTTAGTAAACTAAGGATTTTTTAACTAGGAAAAAGAAATGAGAGAGTTATTTACAGGTTGAAGCAGGCAAACATACATACACAAATGAGTTACAGTCGATGGTTCCAAAAGGTGACAGAGTTGTAGTCATCTGTTAGCACTGACTGTCTTTTAGGGCTAACCCAGGTTGATCTGAGGCAATCTCTGTTTCTGTTTCCTAGCTCCAGTCCTGTGAGAGTCCAAACAGCAAAGACATGGAAAATGTTCATGTCAGCTGTCTGTATTTCTTTCTTCCAGCTTTCAAACTGATGGAAGGAGCCCTTTTGAATGTAGCCCATGCAGAGGCAATTAGCGAAAGTCTTTGTATTGTTTTGATAGTCCTTCCTGAGGGCAAGAGGTAATACTTTTCATAGGGCTTTAGCATTTAGTACTAGGTAAAGTTTTTCCTTGTTTGATGAGTTACACAGTTCAGAGCAAACATTTTACAGCTATATAGCAAACATTTAAGTATTACCTTATAGCTTGGGATACAGACATTATAAGCAGGATTAATACTCGTAGCAACTTACAAGCATTTAATAAGTTGTTATAAGTCCAATACCCATCTAAACCATACTAACCTACAAGTGAGCTGGACTGGTTTCCAGCAATGAATTTGTCTGTGCTTGGGTAAGGTCAAAAGCCTTGGCAAGAGCCGGCATCCGGTCTGCCAGCTTCACAATAGCATGATCTCAATGAGAGCCTCTGGCTAGAGCAAAATCAGGATGTCTGAGGAGAGGGAAAAGCTCTTTCCTCTTTAGAAGCTCTTGTTCCGCTTTACATCTTTTACCTGAATGTAAATCCTGTCAGACAAAAGCATGATACCATTCCTGTTTGTGTGATGTATTGGCTCAATAGAAGATGGTGTGCTCCATAAGGTTCCACAAAAGAAACTGTCATAGAAATAGTAAAAGCTAATTTTGACCTGGTTTGGAGACAGTTGTGTGACTAGTGCTGTGTGAAACATTTGTAATTAAATCTGAAGCTCAGGCCTGATTCATCAAGGTTCACAAACCAATATTTAGTGAGCCTGGATCTAGTTTTGTACAAACTTGGGCTGATGGATGGTTTCAGATGGAAATCATAAGAAAGTTGGTGCTTTCATGTGGATTGGCTTTGAATATGTGGGGTTTCTTTTTGCAGCTGAAATTAAAAGTGGCATTCGGGGGTGCAAAACCAGAAAAAGTTCACACAAACTGCCCAGACAAAGTTAATACAAAACCTCTAGCTAGTACCCAATTTGCCCAAGAATTGAAGACTCTGAAGAACATTAAACATGTCACAAAGATGTCCTCTGAAGCAAGGGAATTGTTTGTAGGCCAGCAAACCTCAAAATTTATTCTAGTACTTACATTTCAATCAAATCCATTTTATGAAGTTTTAACTTACTCCTTCTAAATATGTTTTAGATAACCATAAATTAAAACAATTATGTCAAGCACACTAGAATCAAAGAATGTTGCAAATTAGGAGACTTTATACTGCTGCACTCATACCACACATATGCAGGGAATAAAATACCAGATCTGTTCGGACAACTTCTCTTCTCTCTTTTGGCCACCAGCCTTTCATATTTGGTAACCTACATCTGAGAAGTTGCTACTTTTGTAAATGTGAATTAAGCCAATAGACTTGGAATAGCTATTAGAAATGGGCCTGAGTCACAAAGTTTGGATCCAGATCAGAACTTTTGTGAAGTTCAAAGATATTCAGATCTGAATGTTTGGGCCCATTTCTAGTCATCATCCTAGTAATCAACACATACCCATGTACGAGACATATTTATGTAATTGTGTGGACACATATACTTTCACCCACCTGAGAAAACCTTTAGTTTATTCCTCCAGGTGTCCTCCTAGTCATAAAAACCCATTTTATATGAAATTTATAGATTGTATTTGGCCCTTAATGAATCAGATATTCCGTGCAGGTTCATGCATTCACAGAGACCTTTAAAAAAAATTCAGCTAACCATTATTAATTTATTTCCTGAATTATTGTCACCTGGATGCAATATATGCTGTTGAAATTATATAAGAACCTAGATTGTAGAAGTGTGAATGGGAAGCCAGTCCATCTCTAAATAGATTAATTTACTCTTGCATATAATAATAATTTGCATTTTATAGCACCTTCCATCTGAGGATCTCAAAGAGCTTTATGAACATTTACAAACCTCTCAGTCTTCTCTTCTCCAGACTGAACAAACCCATTTTTTTTCAACTTTCCCTCAAAGGTCATGTTTTCTAGAGCTTTAATCATTTTGTTGCTCTTCTCTGGACTTTCTCAATTTTGTCCACATCCTTACTGACATGTGGCACCCAGAATTCCCTTTGAGGCCTAATCAGCGCGGAGTAGAGCAGAATGATGTTTGCTTTTTTTGCAACAGCATTACACTGTTGACTCATATTTAGCTTGCGATCCACTATGAGCCCCAGATCTCTTTCTGTAGTATTCCTTCCTAGGCAGTCATTTTCCAGTTTTTATGTGTGCAACTGATTGTTTGACAAACTGCATTTGTCCTTATTGAATTTCATCCTATTTACTTCAGCCGATTTCTCCAGTTTGTCCAGAACATTTTGAATTTTAATCTTATCTTTCAAGGCACTTGCAACCCCTCCCAGCTTGGTATCATCTGCAAACTTTATAAGTGTACTCTCTATGCCATTATCTAAATCATTGATGAAGATATTGAACACTCGATATGCCCTTCTAGCTTGAATGTGAGCCACTGATAACTACTGTCTGGGAGAGGTACTTGCGTTGTTGGGGGTAGCTGGAGGTGGAAAGTAACTGGTTTAATTTACTGAGTGACAAAAAAAGGGGTCAAGTTTGCAAGAGGGATGAGAGGTGTCAAGTGGTGTTTGGAGAGCCATACCCTGTTTCCAACAGTGATGGGAGGGTTAGTCTCATGGCTGCAGTCCACAAACTTATAGTCTGCCTTGGCAGCATCCAGCTGGGATCTTAGTTCCTTCAGGAGGTGTTGGAGGTGTTTGACCAGGCCAGAAGTGGCAGGGAGGTGGGAAGTTGAGGGTAGGGACAGGTAGAACCGAGGGTGGAAACTGTAGCTGGAGAAAAAGGGGCTCTAGAAGGTGGACTTATCCTCAGAATTGTTATAGGTAAACTCCACAAAGGGTAGGAGTAGGTAGGGGGACCAAGGCATGCAGGGGCTTAGGTGGGGGATCTACATACGGCAACATATCTTGAACAAGTTGATGTATGATCTCATGGAAGTATGCAAGCTGGGTCACCAGAAATGTCACACAATCAGTTTTATGGTCTTCCAGTATCCAAAATAGCCAGTCTGAGTTGAGTTGTGGTACAGTCAGAGAATCGCAAGGTAGGGCAGGCCTTCAGGGCCATAAATGCAGTCTTTGAACAAAAGTACCCCATCTCTAATAGAGACATCTGGGTGGGGATTTTACAATGGCTAACAGGTCCATGTTCATTAGCACACTGGCAAAATGGCAGGGCTCCAGCATGGTGGAGGATTCTTATGGTCCTTTCTTGCCATCAAGGTACTCTCCCTTGCAGGAGACAGCATTGGGCTTCCTGTTGCAGCCTCTGGCCAATAATGTAGCATGAACTCAAAACAGGAGAAAAACAGTGACCATTGGATCTGCTGCTGGTTGAGGGCCTTCGCAGACTGTAGGTGTGCTACATTTTTATGGGTGTTGAATACTTGGACAGGGAAATGCAAGCTTTCCAAATGATGACTCCTCTCCTCAAAGGTAGCCTTGATGGCTAGCAGATCTTTGTCATAGATTTTATAGTTCTGTTCCTTGGGAGTTAGCTTTCTGGAGTAGAATGTGCCTGGGTGGAGAATGCTCTGTGACCCCTGCGGTTGTGACAGTTCCACTCCAATGGCATAATAGGAAGCATCTGCCTAACAACAAAGGGCTTGGATGGGTGTGAGCGCTTCAATGTAGGTGCGAAGGTGAAAGCCTTCTTTAGTTGCTTGAAAGCCAGTCGGACCGCTGATATCCAGCTCAGTGTATTTAGTTTGTCAGAAAAGAAGATTAAGAGATGATGGTATAAAAGCACCTACGTGGGGTGAGATTTCTCATAGACGAGAGTTCTTTAATCTAGCAGAAGAAAGCATGACAATATCCAGTGTCTGGAAGTTGAAAATAGACAAATTAAGACTGGAAATAAGGTGCACATTTTAAAAAGTGAGAGTAAATAACAACGAGAACAACCTACCTAAGGATTCTTATCCCTTGAAGACTTTAAATCAGAAGTTATGGGCTTGATGTAGAAATTACTGGATGAAATTTTATGGTCAGTTTTTTGCAGAAGATCATAAAAGAAGATTATAATAGTCCCTTCTGGCCTTATAATCTGTGGGTGAAATACTGGCCTTTTGAAGTCAACGACAAAAATCACATTGACTTCACTGGGGCCAGGATTTTACCCTGTGATCTATGAATGACTGCTTTTTCATAAACTGACTGCCAGCCAATCCAAACTTTGTCATTACCTCCTCACTGGCAAATCATAGTCAATGATTCCAAACTTTTCTAAAGCAGACTTATGCAAAAAGTACTTTCACACAGCTCTGAGAGGCCTTTACTCAGCAAAGCATTTAAGCCTCCATTTAACTTAAGGTTACACATATGCTTACCTGCTTTGCTGAACAGGGATGGATTAAAGCATATTCTCAGCTGAATCAGGGCAAACCTTGATTGGCTGACAAGTTAGTTAGTTTTTTCTTGGTGGAACATGCTACCACAGCAAGGGAGGGTTATTGATTTTTGTTTTGTTTTGCTTTTAAATTTTCTAAATTATGTTTGTGACCTGAGTTCTTCTGAGAGGTTTTAGCATTTGAAAAACGCCTTTTATTTCATCCACAATGCAAGCTATTAAGCAGGATATGACCACATAGTCTTCTGGCCCCAAAGCCAGAAACATACACCTGAATCAACCAGCCACCCAGAGAAAGATTGCAGGCTGACAGCTCTGGAGACTGAAGTCACAGATAAGATAACTCATGGGCAGTTCAAGCTTCCCCACATTGCTCTATAAATGTACCTCAGTCCTGACCTGGAGACTACCACCTGGAGGGGTCACCATTCAATTCTTGGCCTCTCTGCTGATCTTGCCAACAAGGTTGCTGGTCAGTTCAAATTGTCATGGGTTGTTTTTTTTTATACTTATCCTCTGGGAACTGGTCTCAGAGCACCAAACTACTCATTTCACACAGGCCCCTCTGAATAGCCATCAGAAGGTAACATAAAGAAGGGTTGTTCTATCATGTCTAACAGACGACGAAAACTCTGCCAAAAAAAATAAAAATTTGAATTATTTGTAATAAATTGTTTTTGTTTTTTTTTAATGTAGGTGATCATCTGCCATTGGTTAGACTGAGCTCATCATTCATTTCTTTGTGACATGTCAGGCCACATTTAAACCCAAATATAGAGTAGTAAGAATCTAATGCCTTAAACTACAGAGATGCTGTCACCTTCTTGCCACTCCAAATTTGCCACATGAAATACCAGTTTAATTCCAATTATGACCACACAGTCACATCAAGTATAATTAAAACAAGAGATTCATCATTTGATTTTTGCATGCATCTGCATTCTCGCTCAGATATTGTCCACATGCCACTATGCAATTAAGCACCTAACTGCCAAGGTCTCTTTTTGAATCCAGCATCTCTCTCTCACCCATCCTGACTTGCATATTAATATCACATAGGAAACTCCCAGAGAATCAGAACATATAGGGGTCTGCTCCTATGTCAATGGTATTGAAGTCAATGGCAAAACTCCCACTGACTCCAAAGGGAGTAGGATCAGCTACACAATCTGTTTACTACCAATGTGTAATCATATATATCCACCTGTCTATTTGCAGATTTGGAGTTAATATCTTATTATGTAAAATCTTAATTAAGGCTAAATTAAAAAAATACTGATTCAATGTAACTTTATTGTTTGTAACATACTAATACATACGGTAATCTACCATAGCCAGAAAATCAAGTCCCATTAACCTAAAGCTGTCAAGTCTCATCAAAAATAACAGTATCTAATGCTAAAAGCTGGCATATAAAGTGTGAGTGGACAGATAAACTATCCTTTCCCCTGGGCTCTATCTCTCTCTCTCTTTTTTTTCAAACGACCCTTCCCAAATAATAGAGCACAGTGTTTTATGTTTCAAATGTACCATATGGCATGATGTGAGTGCAGTTTAATTACGTATTAGCATATTCTTACAACAAGGATTGACTGGTTAAAGCAGCTTGACAAAACATGAATTAGAAATATTTGCATGAACTCTTTTGGAGTAAATCTGGCTTCGATGTTATCACTTTCCCCCCCCCACTTATGAGTGTGTGATGATCCCACTTTATCCTTCACAAGTGGATATGGTAAAAGAGAATTGAAGCTAGCTGCCCATTTATCACTGTGATTTTAACTTTTGTGTTAAAGATCATGGAAGCATTTGAACAAGTACAATTCACTATGATTGCATGATTTTCACCCCTTCCCCAAATTTTACAGCTTCAAAATAAGTGCAGCTGAGGCTGAAGCACATTTTCCTTTTCATTTACAAAGTGGATAAATTTGCTGGGCAAGATTTACCCTTCTTTCTGTCTCATTAAGAATGTTTCTTCACTGATACGTTTAACCACCCTTATGCTATCTTTAGCCATTGCAGATGATCAATGGCATCATTTGGTTTCTTAAGAAGGAGAAAGCAATTAGTAGCAAATTTATAGGAGAGAGGCCTGTGAACGTGAACCTTCTCCCACTCTCTGCTTTCTCTTCTATTATTGCCCCTCATTGCCAGGTTGTCACATTTTTTATAAAACAGGTTTTTAAAAGGTTTATTAAAGACCTCCATCCTACTCTGCTTGTCCACTTGATTCCCTCAGCTGATACTACTAGAAGCATATCTCCATTTGGCAATTCAAGGGGCACTATCTCTGACTAGAGATGCTGTTTTGGCACCAAGTCCTGCAACCACTTATACACATGAGTTCAATGGAACTACTCATGTGAGTAACTGCTCATATGTGTAAGTGTTTGCAGGACCAGACCCTATGTTTTTCAAATTAGCTGGATCTGTTCTGTATTGACATTTCAAGCTCGCAAGGTTCAAGAGAATTAAGGAAACTCTTTACACATGCCCCTACAATCCCTGAACACTGATATTTTTATTGCAGTTTGTCCTGAACAATTTTTACTTTACTTACCGATGGTAAAATTCACACCTTTGCAGAGGATCTGGAGAAGGTCTATGCACTACTAAAGTCGTCAAAAAAGGGTTTATGTGGAACTCAAACGGTGCATTGGCCTTATGCTGGCCCTCTGTAAAGTAACGAATGGCACCCATATTGAAATGTTAAGTTTCCTCATAGTGCTTGATACAGGGATAAGTACACTGGTCTGTAGGCTAACGACAACAAATCAGCCTTTTAACATAATTTCTTCAAGCAATATTTATAATTAATGCTTGTGTTGAAATATTTAGAAATATAAAAGAACCATAGCTTTGTCAATAAAATGCGGTATGGTTAAATTTGTGAGATAATTTCCACTATAAGCCCAATTTTCACCCACCCCACGCTCAGACCTCTTGCTGAAAAAAGCTCCTTTCCACAGAAAATGTTTCACTATGTTGACCTTCCCCAGAGAACTATGTGGTGTGGGGTAGAATGGGGGCGGGGGATATAGTGATGAGAGGAGTCATGAGGTTGCAATAATCAGACAAGCCATTGTAGAGTCACAAGGCGTTGTTTCCCACTTTTTGATAGTTGGTCTGATATTTTTGGTCCATCCCTAATTCCAAAGGGTCATTCTGTAAAAACCTCATTCCTGCTTTCTGTACTAATCCTCGACAAGAACTAGCACACTCTACTATTTTTACCAAGTTGGAATGGAAAATAGATCTCTAATTATGTAGAAACCTCGATGAGAGTTTTTGTAAATTTCACGTTTTATTCTGCCTTTTTTTTTAATGTATGCTTTCCAGCCCATGCCGGCCAAGTGTGCCATATCTAGAGTGACAGACATTTGCCCCTGCTTTGGCACTCATCCCAGCTGAAATGTCACTCATCATCAAGACTGCAGACTGAGAAAGGTTTTCCCTGCATTTCTTCCTCCCAGTTGATAAAGGCTTGGCTAGGAGCTGTTGCAGGGGGAAGCTCACACATCCTCCAACTCTGCCTTCCTTTTCTGATGCACTGCTAGCCACTCACTGAAGGACAAAGGGGCAGGCAATGGGGAGAAGAGACATACAGTAGAGAGGACTAGGAAGTCAACACTGGCTATTTCATATTCACTCACCTACCTGCCTCCTGGGCCCTTGGAGAAGCACCATCACAAGCGTGAAAGGTTCTGAGGAGACAATATTATTGTGAGGGCAGGAGAGAGAGGAGTTTCTGGAAGCAAAGAGGAAAAAGATAGGCTGTGGCCTGTGGGTTGGATATATAGGAGTGTGGGAAACAGGACTAGAGGGTGATGAAGAAATGCAAGGGAAAAGGACTGAGGCAGCAGATCATTGAGGGAGAGGGGACTAGTGGAAATGGAGGGAGAAAGACTTGAGTTATGGGCAAAGTGAGAAACAATGACAGAGGATATGGGAGAGAGATTGGGATTAAGAGAGGGAAAGGGAGAAAAAATGCCTGAAGGTAAAATAGGGGCAAGATGATTCTGTAGCTAACGCACAGGACTAGAAGTCAGAAGAACTGGGTTCCATTTCCAGCTTTACCACCTGGACTCAGGCAAGTCATGGGAATATTTTGTGTCTCCATTCACCTATCTGTAAAAAAAAAAAAAGGATAATAGTACTTCTGTGTTTCACAGGAAGGTGAAAGTGCCTTAAAACTCTCAGATGGAAGGTGTTATATTACTGCCCATTTATTATTAATTAAAATTAATAATTATTGTCAGAAAAACCTCTCTCATTTCACTCACGCGCATGAAAAATGTCACTACCTAGGACATGGTAGCTACACTAGCCCCGTTTGTTCTAAAGACCACCTTCAAAATGTAAACCAACTTCTAGCTTGTACCTTTGTTAGGGTAATCTTTCCTAAAACCCATGGTTTATTCACAATAATTTGTTCATAAAAATAATAGGAGCTTCCCAGTATAGTTTTCTCTTCCCATTTCTCCCATCCACCCACAGACACTGATTGCCAGAGCTCCTGCCTTGAGTTCTTGATCCCAGCAGTAAGCATCTTCGTCCCCACCTGTCTGCAAAAGGGATGATGGTAGTGCTTACATTTGATTTCATAACTGATGTGGCTTTCTAGCCCATAGGTGGAAGGTGAGCAGAAATATAGGAACAGTTAAGGTTTGTGTTGCAACTGCAAATTTCTTGAATTTCTAGCCATCAGAGATTTATTTTAAATTATGACAGTATGAGTGTACTGGCTTTGACTTCATAGTTAAGGATGAGTACTGTTTTGCACTTAAAGAAGAAATTCAACCTCGTTATGTATGAAAAATACAACTTAGCCTCCCCAAACTTATAGCACTTCCTCTCTGAGTATATTATGAATTAGCTGAAAATTTACAAGTACATTTGTTAATGTATATGTTAAAAAATCACTTGAAAACTGGATCTTTAAGAAATTTAGCATGTTTCAGTCTTTGTACTGAATGATTTTAATAACAGAATAATATAAATATGAAAAATGTCCAACATAGTTAAAATTAATTGAAATCTTGTGCATAGACTGCATTTGAAGAAATGAGGCTGTCATTAATTATTATTGTATCTAATTATAGTCTATATAATCATAACAACAGGGTTAGGTCAACAACTCAGGTAACTGTTGTGGAAATGCACAGATAAGCATCCAAAAAGCCCTGTAGTGACCCCAAGAAGGGAAAAAATATATAAAACAAACCTAGTGCATCTTTACAAAACAGTTTAATCTAATTTGAGAGCACAAATACTAAAATGACTTAATCATACTTGTATTTTTATTGTATGGTGTTGCTGCTATTTGTGGGGGAAGGGGCAGAGTTAAGGTTGTTTGGGTGCTCGTACTGTACATTTCTATACCTTAACATATTTGGGTTTCTTTTAAGTGTATCCTTAACTCTGAATTTCCTGGGTTTGTAATGCTTGGTGTTCGGATAATTACAACATCTCTATAATTCTTTTTCCCTTTAAGTTACTGATATGTACTCTCAACTTTAACTACATTTTAATGGTTTTGAGGGGATTATTATTGTTATTATTATTATTTTGGTTTTTCTGGTTTTTACCCTGGAATACTACTGAGTAAAGGCCTTCTGTATACATGTCAGAGTAGCATGAAGCTTTTGTCTTTCCTGTGATGTATTCACTGATTTGAATTACATATTGTTTTATATTTGATGATGTAACAAGCTTTTATCCTTCAGTATAAATTAAATTGGTTCCCTAAAGAAAAATCAGAACATATTTGCTATGAAGTCAAGCAGACTCCTGATGGTGAAGGAACATTGGCATATGTGCAGACTACTGTAAGCATTGGGCTTTATATGAACATCCTACATGTCATTAATATGCAGGAGTAATAGCAGTGGCCAACTGAGAGGAATGATGGTATAGAAGCACCACCCACAGCCTTTCTTAGGATAAGGATGACCCATAAACATCAATTTTGAAATGGTTCCTTGGGATTTCAATACAGATTAGAAATCAGACTATTGGGTGCTATTTTGAATAGACTAACAGTTGTACAGAAAGGAAAGGTTAGTGCTAGCCAGTTGCCTTAGAAGCAAAATTGTAAAATGTAAGAAAAAAGTCTGGATAATTGGCAATGTCTCAGCTCTTAGTCATGTGATGAGTTTATTTCTGTGGAATCAAATCCTTTAATTTTATTTTATTTTATTTTATTTTAAACACTTGTGTTTTAATTACTTGTAAAGCTTTAAGACATATTCAGTTACTGTAAGCTTATCAGGCTTCATTATATGACATTTCATTTTGCCCCAGGAAGCTATATTTTATAAAAAGGCATAAGAGATAAAATGCATACCAACCTTCAAAATTCTAAACAAGGAATTAATTTGATGGATAAACAGTGGTCATCAAACACCATTATCTTAGATTCCAATATGAAAGGGTCCTCTTTAGAATCAAGAGAGCTATACTCTGAGCATGAGAACAAAACAATTGTGAGTTTTTTTCTCTTTTTTTTAGATGATCTTAGACTTCAGTTGTTACATGCAGAAAGAACAGCTGTGTCGTACATCTTCCAAATCTGCAAAATGTTTGCACTAAATCACAGACGAACCTCCTAGGAAAATAACTTCAGAAAAGCTTGAATTCATCCTTTTGCAGGATATGCAATCTAATCAGTACCCAGGGCAAGAGGGAATAGATTAGAAATAACAGACTTTGTTTATTTTTGTCTGGGAACTATGGAAATGTACATTTATGGCTTTATTTGAGAGCTCATAGTTATAAATATTGTATATAATTCAGTATTACTGCCTACTTACTCCCTAAATAACTTAAACCACAGAAGGATCCATTTAGAGTAGAGATTGGCCGACACCAAACTTCAAATTCCTTTGAATTTCAAGGAGTGGAGTTCATTTATGAATATCCAGATCTGAATCCACTTGCATGGGTTTGCTTCTGGATCATATCCACAAATGGCTTGGTTTCTGGTTCAAGTTCAGCTGTGGTCAATATCTTACAATAAACATTGAGTTTGTGAGGTTCCTGCCACCTTGGGCAAAAGTCTCACGAGAACAAGTTTGAAAATGAACCGACACCTGAAACCTAGTGTACACTTGGTTTGGCCTCAAGACCAAGCTTCAAAGCCTATTTCTAACTAGCCCTATTTTAAAACTTTATTTAACCACATCAGGAGTCGGCAACCTATGGCACGCTGCTGCCTGCCGGAGTCCCGTGCCATTAAAAATCCTGCCCAGCCCGGGCCGCTCTTCTCCACCCTCCGCTCCCACCCCTGCAGGGGCAGGGGGCAGGAGCATAGGCGTGCGCACGGGGTGTGCCCAGGCACACCCTAATGCAGGGGTGGGCAAATGGCCCCACTCTCCTGGCGCGGCAAGCCACGGGGTCCGCGCTGCCGGGCCGGAGCGCCCGGCCGAGTGCAACAAGCTGCTGGCTCCTCCCCCACCTTCCCCCCCTACCCTGGGGGCATGCCACCGCGCGCGCAGCGCTCTGAGGGGCGGGGTTTCCCGCTCCCGCGGGGCAGCGTGTCTGGCTCTGCGCGGAGCAGAACATGGTGCTAGGAGCCTCATGGTAAGGGGTCTGGGGGCAGTCAGGGGACAGGGAGCAGGGTGGGTTGGATGGGGGTGGGATCCTGGGCGGGGTGGTTAGGGGCGGGGGGTTTCTGGAGGGGGCAGTCAGGGAGCAGGGGGTTTGGATGGGGCATGGGAGTCCTGGGGTCTGTCAGGGGGCGGGGGGTGGATAGGGGTCAGGGCAGTCAGGGGACAGGGAGCAAGGAGGGTCCTGGGGGGCAGTTAGGGTGGGGGGTCTCTGGAGGGGGTGGTCAGGGGACAAGGAACTGGGGGGGGGGTTGGATGAGTCAGGAGTTCTGTGGGGGGGGGCCTGTCAGGAGGCAGGGGTGTGGAGAGGGGTTGGGGCAGGCAGGGAGCAGGGGGGGTTGTATGGGTTGGGAGTTCTGGGGGTCCTGTCAGGGGGGCAGGGAGCGGTTGGATAGGCATGGGAGTCCCGGGGGTCTGTCTGGGGGCGGGGTTGTGGATAAGGGTCGGGGCAGTCAGGGGACAGGTAGGGGGTAAGGTCCTAGGGGGGCAGTCAGGGGACAAGGAGCAGGGAGGCTTAGATAGGGGTTGGGGTTCTGGGGGGCAGTTAGGGGCAGGGGTCAGCTGATGGGTCAGTGTGCTCGCTGCTCCTGGCGGAGGCAGAGAAGAAGAGGGGGCAGGGCCTTGGGGAAGGGGGGTGGTGGAATAGGGGCATATTCCTTGTAGCCTCCTGCCCTGACCCCCCTTCACACACCTCCCAGCCCTCTGCCCTGACCCCCCCTCACATAAACACAGCCCTCTGCCCTGAGCCCCGCAGCCCCGCACACACCCCAGGCCCATGCCCTGAGCCCTGTACCCCCCTCATACACACCCAGCCCTCTGCTTGACTCCTTCACACACACACACCCACAACCCCAGCCCTGACACCTGCACCCCCCCACCTACCCAGCCCCCCCTGCCCTGACACCTGCACCCCCCCACCTACCCAGCCCCCCCACACCCTATGCACCCCCCATATCCTGACTCTTGCACCCCCCACATCCCCAACCCCCACCCTGAGCAGCAAACGGGAGCTCCTGCACACACCCACACCCACATTCCCACCTGCACCCCTCGCACCAAATGGGAGCTGCCCAGGTAAGTGCCCCACACACAAACCTCCTGGCCCAACCCTGAGCCCCCTCCCTCCTTCTAGCTCCTGGCCAGACCCTTCACCCTCAGCCCTGTGTTCAGTGCACTCCCACTCTCAGCTCAGTGCAGAGAGAGGAAGAGAATGGGTCAGAACCAGGGAGAAGGTAGGTACCCACTGTATGTGGGCAGGACCAGGACCCCAGACCGGCAGCGGGCTGAGCGGGTCCGGCAGCCGGGATCCCGCCTGGCAGGAGCCGGCGGATGGAACCCCTGAGCGGCAGTGGGATGAGTGACTTAGCCCACAGCCAGTCTGGGGTCCCGGCCGCCGGCCCCGCACAGCCCGCTGCCGGTCTGGGGTTCTGGCTGCCGGACCCTTGCCAGCCAGGGTTCCGGCTGCAGACCCCACTCAGCCCGCTGCCAGCCTAGGTGAACAGAACCCCAGACCAGCAGCGGGCTGAGCGGGCCGGCAGCGTAAGATCAACATTTTAATTTAATTTTAAATTAAGCTTCTTAAACATTTTGGAAACCTTGTTTCTTTTACAATACAACACTAGTTTAGTTATATAATATATAGACTTTTAGCAAGAGACCTTCTAAAAAACATTAAAATGTATTACCGGCATGTGAAACCTTAAATTAAAGTGAATAAACGAAGACTTGGCACACCACTTCTGAAAGATTGCCGACCCCTGAACCACATCATTGCTGATGTGCACAGTTGGTAAGGCCTCAGCTGCTTAGCAATTTGACTTATCCAAAGAAGACAAGTGTACTAGATAGTTTCCTGTTCATCAGGGTGCAAAAAGGAGATCGCTAGACTGAAACACTCTCAGCCTTTTCATTAGTGATACCATATAACCAGAAACACTATGTCCAAGGAGATATTGTTTCCATAAATGATCATTCAGTAGACCCACAGAAAAAACAGTAAAAAGATGTCTTTTGGTAAAGATATGTGGACTTAGCCCAGGGATCAGCAACCTTTGGCACGTGGCACCCCAGGGTAAGCACCCTGGTGGGCTGGGCCGGTTTGTTTATCTGCCGTGTCCGCAGGTTCGTCCGATTGCGGCTCCCACTGGCCGTGGTTCACCATTCCAAGCCAATGGGGGCTGCGGGACGCTGAGCAGGCTGAGGGATGTCCTGGCCGCCACTTCCCGCTGCCCCCATTGGCCTGGAGCAGCGAACCACTGCCAGTGGAAGTCGTGATCAGCCGAACCTGCGGACGCGGCAGGTAAACAAACCAGCCCGGCCCGCCAGGGTGCTTACCCTGGCGAGCCGCGTGCCAAAGGTTGCAGATCCCTGACTTAGTCATTTACTAGGTGTCACAGTTCAGGGCAACTGCACCTGTATTTCCCCTCAGTGATTCCACTCTTAGGCTTCTGGCTCCCAGACCAGGGTGGAGACATGCATCTCTCTCTCTCTCTTCTGAGTCAGATATCTCCAGACTGAACAGTTCCCTGCCTTCTCTGTGCGATATGGGCTGCCTAAGCAGACCTGCATGCTTTCTCTTCACAGATGTTTAACAGTCTGACTGCCCACTGTTATAGTTACCACACAGAACTTTTTATGCAAGTCTATTTTATTCTTAAGGTAAAAGCACTAGAGAAATCATATTGAAAACAATAAAAGAACCTTCATACATGCTAATAAGCTTGCCAGAGATCACCTCAACCCTAACATGGACTCTTGCAAGAGCAGTCCTTCAATACTGCACCCAACAGGTTTCCTTGTGGCTTTCAAGTTCATCACAGCTTTAGCTCAGAAAAAGCACACAGACTTATGGGGCCTTAGTAGGCCCAGTCCTTCTAACCCTTCCCTAAGGATTGGGGCCTTCTGTGGATTGGGGTCCTGTCCATTTGCTGGATCAGACAGAGGCCTTGAACCTGTTTAAAATCAGGCTATTTATCCAAAAACCCTTTTTTATCTGCTGGTCCCTGGAGAATTCAATTTAAACTAATATATATGAACCTCTCCAGCGTGTGGTTTCAAAAGGGCAGATAACCAGAGTAAATACAACTGCATCTCCCTCCTTCTAGAGGAGTTACATACAATTTCACAACAACACATACACCATTGCATTTTTACTACAATGGACCACAAAGATAGTTAACCTAATTCAATAAGTTTTAATTTAATTCAGTAAAGTTTATTTTAATTCCACAAGGTTTGTCTGGGATATTGCCAGTCTGTCACACTGAATATCTTAGATGGCATAGTTATCGTCTTTACTATTTCATAAGCAGAAGGGGGGAACATTTATCTACCATTGATTATTAATTATTATTATTATGTATTATTTATTATTAATCAAATTGTAGCTGGCAGTTTGTGAAGGAAATGTGTGTGGGGAACATGTCCATGCACCTAACAGTGGATTAAGGGATAAACAGGTAACAATTACCAGGGCTACTCATAAATCAATACTTGGAGATACCTGTATTATTGCATATGTAGCCATCAAATATCCAGCTCCATGGAGCACAGATTAAAGAGCCTATGTGAGCTAGAAATTAGAGTAAAAGACTAGGAGCAAGGTGCCATGAGATAATTCTGGTAGAGCTACTTTAAAGATGGATTCGCTAGGCTTATTAATTCTATTTTTTGTTTTACACTGGTCTCACTGCTATCATTTCAGTCATACTTCTCAAATGTCCCTCATTTTGAGTAATGTCAGTCATTTTAGTCTGAAAGTTGCCTACATTCTGCACAAATTTCATAGTCCCTTGGTTTTATTGTTAAAAATTATTTACATCAGAAATACAGGCTCATGAAAGTGAGGTTATAAAAAGAGTTATTTGTATTAATAGGATGAATGTGACAGCATTTGAAATTTCCTGCATGAATAGTTTTATTGGCATCTCACATCTGGGTCTTGTCAGGTACAGAGGCATGGACTTGAGTGGAGTTACTCCTGATTTACATCAGTGTAAATGTTAGCAGCAGTCTCCAGTCCAATGTCTGTCCTTAAAGAAGTAATCTGAGTGCCTTTTGTGCCTCCATCAGTTTGGAAAGAAACAATGAAGTAATGAAAGCAGTTGCCTCACTGAAAATCAGATTCTGTGCCTGAGGTAAATGAAAGACCAAAACACATCCCTGATTCAAAACTATCATTACATAGGATAAGGCCATGAAAATGTTTGGTCTATGGAAGATCAAAACCATAGAAATATCCAGTGACTGAATTTCACTCTGCTGCAAGCTTGTTCCAAAGCTTCTATTGTGTTTTTTTTACTGATTGGGCTTTCTCAACTGAACTAGCTAAATGGTGACAGAAAAATCTTGGATGTATATGAAGATCAGACTTTTAAAAATTCGGCTTCCTCTCCCCTTTTCACCAACTAGATAATGGACAGATTAATCTTGGACGTTTAATTCTGTGGAATTATATTACATTAGAGTCCGTTGTTAGAATAGCCGTGGAAAATATTTTCCATAGTACCACCTGGGATACAGTAGGAGTAGTGTATTAATTTTGATACCACAAAACACTTGAGTTTTATTAATTCACATGGCTAATTACATTATTCATCCACTACCATGGAGTATGCCAAAACATTCTTTTATTCCTCAAAAGGAAGAATTGTGAATGAAAACTAAATACTGTAGGAATTGTATTACAGGACGCTACATGATGTGCTAGAATGCGGCTGCCTCTCCTTAAAAAGGACCTCATCATGTATGAGTGGGCCAAATTTATCAATAGGTCATTGAAGTAACAAATTTGATTTTATTGTGTCTTGTTTCACTTATTTCAGCAATTTATTATTTATTTATTTTGATTTCTAAACTGAGCACTTGTCTTTACTAAAAGTTCTCATACAAAAGTTAAAATTACAGACCTGGTATGACATCATAAGAAACATCAGCCAGCTTCGCTAAAGTGCCCATCAACACCCAATGGTGTAGTGAAAGCAAATGCAGGAAGATCTAAACTCAAACTTCAGAGTCTTTGCAAGTATGCTAGAAAATCATTTCCTTTCTAATTTTGTAATGCTTCACAGCACTGCCTCTAATCATAACTAATGCATACTTTGTGGCTAATGGTGCAAATATCATACATGATGGCATTTTATCTGAGGAAGCATAAAAATGGTGCAAGAAATCATTACAGGAAATACAAAGCAAATGTGAAAAATCAGCAAAGTTTAAAATGAAATGTTCTCTCTTGGTTCCATACGCTCTCGGCATAATAATGCTATAGCATATAATTATCATTAGTTGTGCTGCTGTAATTGAAGTAGTATAAACCAGTCTGATATAACCTTGTTTTGGAAGACATACTAAAAGTTCTGACTCCATCATAGCTGTATTAGCTGCACACATCTCAGAGACTCCAGAATGAAAGACTATCTACCTCACCATCACTTTTACATTTTCTCCATTTCAAGCTTTGATTTGCTATATAAAAAGAAGGGCTGAAAACTAGCATTTCTACAAATGTGCCTTCAAACAGTGTCAAAGTTGAAAATAATAAGTGGCAGTGAATTACTGAAGGCCTGCTCATGAGTCCAAGCTCCACCTGTAAACCAGAGTAGCTGATTGTTCCTGCCAAAATAAACAGCATGTATTCAATAACACAAATAGTTAACAATATTGACACTGAGATTTTTTTTTCAATCTTGGGGTGCACCAGGTTCCCACTTGAAATCAATGGGGCTCCATGTAGGATCTGCCAGCATGGAGCAAGTTGCAGGATCAGGACCCTAGATGTACAGGAATGGCCTTACACAACATATTTTTACTTCTGTGGGACATAAGTTTAAGAATAACTTACTGGCCAGAGGCTTTTTTCAAATCCACTTTTCCCCTATATAGCACCCACCGTAGAAACCTTTCACAGATGATTTAGCTTAAATTATGTGAAAATCCAAAATACATAAACATATGAACTGAGCCACTTGTCATACATATAGCAATAATTACAACCTATATGCAAACATCTTGCTGCACTTTCTGAAAGATAAAATCAAACAGAAGCAAATGAAAAATGTAATGCCAAGGCCAGGAGGATCCAAATGTCCAGAATTGCATGCACTTGTGCTTATGGTTTCATGTGTTCCCAATGTGCAGCATGCAAACTCCAGCATGAAGATGAACATTGATTTGCACACGGATAAAAGTATGGGTATGCATTTACACTGATCTTCCACACACACACAGCTGGTACATGCAGTGTGCATGCAATTTGTCATTCACACTTTCAAAATACAGCTCAAGATATCTGCACACTTGATTTAAGATCTTTGAATGACTCCAAGAAATTAATGTTTGGAAGTAGTGACTTTCATACTGTATATGGTGAATCATGCAAACAAAGAGGCTCAGTCAGTGATCCTTCAGATTAGATTATACCACACAGCCATAACCCTCCATCCGATGAGGCACAAATGTAGGATACAATGTAAGGACACAAAAAATTGTTCATTCAGAATATTTCAAATGCTATGAGATTTGTACCTTCACTGTAAATATCTTTTTCTATAACCTCAGTTTCACTGATCCTTTATTTCCAGTGTAAATAATTTTCAACAAGAAAAGTGAGGTGATACCTAATTTGTGGAAAACCTAGGTAACTTTGAGTCTAAAATGAGTAATGTCCCTCAAAATGAGGTACCCTGGAGAGATGTGCATGTAGCTTCTCAGAAATTATGGCTTCTGATGGATTTGTTTGGTTTAACTGAAACCAGAGAATGTTGAAGGGAAGAAAAACGTTATTAAAATCTCTTATCTGCTTCACTGGAACTTTGCTTATCAGAAAAAAAGCAAACATTTTATTTGTTGGAACAATAGCCTTTAACAAATTTTCAAATGTAGAAACAGTAAAGAATTAGGCAATAACAAACAGATTAAGCAGAAAACCCAAATATATTTCCTCAAAGCACAGTATCAACTGAGCTAAATTTTAATTTTATGTACCAAACACTTGTACCACATCTATATTCTGATATATTCCCAAGCATTGTCTCTAAAGAAAAACCAACTGCACAATGCAAATTTTTATGCACCTAAGTGATATGTGCTCAGAATAGTGATTGGCCCCCTGTGGTATAGGGGGAACATGAAAATCTTTGCTAATTAGCTACCTTATAAAAAGGAATTTTAATGATTTATATTATGCAATCAAGTATGAGAATTTCTTTCATTATAAAGTGCTATACTTCACTGCTATGCCAGAGCAACTACTAATTTTATTTTTAGATCAATAGTTTGTATGTTGAGTTAATAAATGTGAAATGTTAATGCAGTATCTAATAGCAATTTAGGCCTCTTGGTTCTAGTAACATCCTTCTAATCAGTACACTGTTCTGTGATGTATATGAACTATCTATAGAGACAGCTGAATCTCATAATGTAGAGAGCTGCTGCTGGCTCCTACAGCTAGTTTAGACAGGCCTTCTGAAAGAGATCACAATGCAGCTTGCAATAAATGCTTTTTTTATCGTGTTTGTCTAATAAAATCTGTGTAATTCTGAAATGTGTTTTCTCAAGAGGTATAATGCATATTTACTCTCCTTTAGGCAGGTTGAGCCAATAATGATTGCAATCAATACAAAAGTCTTTCATCAGTATAGTTTTATTATAGAAGCTTTAAGGGTCTCCAACTATCAGATGCACTCACTTACATTTTGTGGGTGATTTACCGGATGTACCTTGTGAAAACTACTTCAAGAAGTTTAAAATGTATTTTCATTTGGAGTGAGTGAAAATCCTGATAGATCAAGGGACAGCAAAGAGCATTTTATCTCTACAGTAGATTGATAACCGGTAGGCTCAGTTTTCAAAAGCACCTCACCACAGCCTCTGAAATTGTATGAGCAATTGGTGTATGCAAGTTTTTCAGCTCACAAATACGAGTGTTTATATAGGCCAAAGCTTACATATAAAAACCAGGCATGCAAAACTGCAGCTACGAGTTTAGAGACCACTTTTGAAAATTTGGCCCTAATCGTCTATTTTGTTGGATTTACTCCCAATATATATTTATGGGACAGGTAAAAACCACTGTATTTTCTTTCTGTTTCTTTTCCCAGGTTCAGTCATTTAGGTTCTTTAAAATTTCCTATGTGTAAGCAATGGCAGTTTAGGGCCTGATCCTGAGAAGTTCTAAGCACCCATAACTCCCATTAAAATCCAGGGGCTTTGTGGATGTTCAGAAATTCTCAGGGATAGACCCTTTGATTGTATGGACTCAGTGCTAGGAAACCTACATACTTGACAGAGTCACACTAGACATCATGAATTTTTGATACCCCAGTGCTGCCAACTCCCACAATTTTATCACAAGTCTTGCAATGTTTGATGGTTTACTTAAAGCCCAAGCTCCTGGGAACAAGTGATTACATGAGAATCTTGACTTTCATCTTGATAAAAGTAATTTTCTAGCCATCATGATGGTGGAGAAAAGCTTGAAAATGTGACCCAACTGCACCCTGAAGTCTCTATAACCAGAACTTTTTTTTTTTTTTTAATTTCACAATTTTTAAACAAACAATCTTATGATTTTTAGGGACTCAACTCAAGATTTTGGAATGTTTGGGGTTGGCAATTAATTCCATTGTTATTATTATTATTAATATTGCAACATTTTTATTGTGGCAGCACCTCGCTGCCAACATGGTTGAGGCTCCACTGTGTTAGGCGTTGTACGTACAAAAGTAAAAAGCTATGGTCTCTGAGCCACAGATCCAGAGAATATGTCTTCTGAAATTTCAGGCTTGAAAAAAGTGTGCCTATTTTAATCAAATGTGAAAGCTAGTTTTCTTGCTGGAGTTTTTTGACTACAAAATCCTATAGTGCAATTCAGCCTTACACACAGATACTTTAAATCGTTATGTATCACTGCAACATTTTTTTTCTCACAATAAAATTTCTATGCAAAAACAAGGCAGGGAAACATCCTCCAAATGAAATGCTTACTATGAGCCTCTCAAGTACTACAACCATTTTAATATTATTTTGGTTCTGATGCAGCATTCCATTCCTATTCAAAAAAATCACATAAGCACATGTTAAAATTCAATGGGACTTATTACTTTGCCTATGTGCTTTGCTGAATTGGGATGGAATTAAGTACATGCTTACATGTTTTGCTAAACTGGGGACCTGTGGCACCCTGAATTGTAAATATTTCAAAATAAACAGAACACGGCTTAAATATGTATAAATTAGTTGTCTTGACAGTAATATGGTAGGTATTACATTGTAATACAGGCCAAATTAATGGAAAATATCCTTGATTTAAATATCTTTCCTTTTTTATCTAAACTGGGGAGAAATCCATATGACTAAAACAAACCTAAAAAAGGAGCAAAAAAGCTCATAGAAAAGAGAATGCTATTGTGTGTGTATATTTAAAATATAACACACAAATTAGTAAAGTTACTCAGGTAATTTCAAGTGAATGAAAACAGATGAAATTTTAAAACCAAGCTCTATTAACTCAGTTTATCCTTGCAAATAAATAAAATTCTAGCAAAATTGTATATTGCTTGTCCATACATTACTTGTATGGAGATTATTAGGAATTTGTGACACTGGTAATGGCGAATTCTGTCAGAGAGAACTTTTCCATGCCAATTGAATCTGAATGGTCAAACTGAGGTCAAATGTCAAAACGAAGACTTCATTGCATATCTAAGAAAAACTGCCTTTCAATTTAATAGTCCAGGAGGAGTCCAACCGTTCCTATAGTCATTCAGGGTGACACAATAATATATATGCTACCACATATGCTG
Organism: Emys orbicularis; assembly: GCF_028017835.1. NCBI lineage: Eukaryota > Metazoa > Chordata > Testudines > Emydidae > Emys > Emys orbicularis. The sequence continues at coordinate 232,727,193 of NC_088684.1, read as the reverse complement.
TTATTGCCATAATACCTAAATTCACACTAAATATAAAAAGGCAGAAAAGAAATAGGCAATTTAGCTTCAAAACAGCAAAAGTCTAGTCAGATATCCATTCCCTATAGAGATATGAGGCAAATATTACCATTTAATTTACTTGTCTGTTGAAACTGAATCTTCAGATAGCAACTTTATCAGTGAAATGCTCCTCTCTGTTAACTTAATAATAATACTTATCCACATCAGAGTTGTACAGGGAAGCAGTGTGAAGGGTTCTGTCTTGGAATTCAGCTGGCGTGGGTTCTGTTCCCGGCTCTTCCACTACGTGACCTTAGGCCAGTCACTTAACCTCAGTGGGGCTCAGATTTCCCATTTGTAAATTGGGAAGAATGATATTTCCTCACTTTGGGAAATCTATTTGAGATCTAGGTACTGAAAGTGCTATGTAAGTGCTAAGTATCATTAACTTTTGATGAATAAGTAGGTAATGTTTTTTTTTAAAATGCTTTAAATGCACTGTATAACTGCTTATTATTATTTATTATTATTTATTAATTGTTGTCTGGTATCTTGCATATTTCAGTTGAACTTAATCAACTACTAATAGCTCCTTTGACAGTCTATGCCCTCCCCCACCCCGGCAAATGAACATTCATACTTGACTATTTCTGTGAAACATCCTTCTGTTTGATCGCTTAAAATGTTGGTAAATGTTGATCATTGACGGTGAGCACTGTGGTATTACCAGAGAACAGTAGCTCTCTTCTTTATACTGTATCTTGTAAAGTCTGCTTCATATGAGAACTTCTTTTGTAACACGTGTGCTTCCTCTGTATGAATATGTAATTGAACCTGCGAGGAACTGTAGCTTGCTCACATAGCAAAATTTGTGAGTTTGAGTATTTTCATTCCCAGGATAACATTCCTTAGACTCCATTAAAATGTCTTTTTATAGAAAACATTCTTTCAGAAGCACATCCAGGCAAAACTGTGGTCAGTTATCTTTGATGGCTTATTGGATTTGCAGAACTAATCTCAGTACCTGATCTGATACGGTGTATTTGTAGAACAGCGTTGCTAACTTCCTATATATTACTCTGGGTAAAAAAGCTGCTTTGCAAATAGGTCCTCAAAATGACATTTACATCCTACTTACAAGAAATTAGTAGTAGCTTAGTGGGCAACTATTTAACAGTTATATATTCTGAGGATTTCCCAAGGCCTGTCATATTTTGACTAACAGACTTGCAGTCATCATTCGATTTCTTAGTGCCAGATGGCGGTACATCTATTCCCCCTGAAAAGTACCCTAATCTGTAAGTAGTTCCGATGACTTCAATGGGACTATCTGTGGACTAAGGTGCTACTCAACATGATTTTCCCTGGCCCTTAGGTGGGTGGGCAGAGGATAGGGAGGAAGGAGCTCCTGACATCCTGGCTTACCCCCCCCTAAGGGTGAGGAACAATTACAGTCCTTATGCATAAGAGAGCACAGTGCATTGCCAGAGATGCACATGGCCCCAAGAGATGGGGGAGGAGTCAGGATAAAGGCCGCACCCTCCTCTCTATAGCAAAGTGAGCAGCACCATACTGAGGCACAATCCCTCCCGGAGCACTGACAGGCACTGCAGGTACAGACCACCCCTGGTGTGGGGCAGTGCCTTACGAACATTAGCCCCGAGATACAGGACAGGAATCTGGGGGTATCTGGTAAGCAACAGCATGTCCCAGTCTCTTCCCTTTCAAGTGCACTGTATGTGCCCGAATCACTAAGGAAAAAGTGATTATAAAAAAGGTTTGTCTCATCATGTTTTGTATCAGAATAATCTGTGACTCAGATATGTTGAGAAGACAGATGGCAATGGAAAATCTTACCTAAATGCACAATTTATATTGTATATAGAGCTAGCGCAAAATTTTCCACAACAACAGTTTTCATTTTTGAAATGAAAATTTTCACAGAAAATATGAAAATGTTTCCATTGTTCAACAAAAACAGATAATTTTCACTGGAAATTAAAAAAAAAAAAGAATTAAAATTCCTACAAACATCAATTAACATTTTTCAACCAGCTGTAATTTCCACAGTTATAGTCATCTGTACTGTCCACACATTAACTAAACGTTTCCCAGTTTAACTTCCCTACAACTCAGTCACATGCCACATAGAAACTTTGCAGTGAACTGTAACTTAGAATTTAAGATTTAACCATCATGTTAGGCACATTCCCTTCTTTTATTAAAAAAAGGTTTTGCAGTTTAGCCCTGACAAAAACAATTCTCACATTATAGTGGGTCTGGCAGTAACCACGATTGTTAAGCTTGCCAACCCACTGTTTTTAGTGGCTTCTAAACTTCATTTTCATGATGGAAAGTTTTGAGGCTTGATCTCTACCTGAACTTGACACTTTTTGGAACATTTGAGCAAACGTTGTTGAGTGTTCTTGAGTGTGATAGAGAGGAAGTCTGCATGTGGTGCACAGTAAGGGGTGCATACAGTAGTTGTCATGTCCCCCTAAAAGTGGGAGCAGGGGATCTGTATGAGCACAAATAAGGTTAAACACTAAGCACCACACTGAGCAGGGTAATGTCTTAAATTCCCATGCACCTAATCCCTTTTCTGAAAGAGCACAGGTAGAAAAAAAAATAGAGTGGGATCTGCGTGGAGAGAGAGTGAGCTGTCTTAGGAGAAATGATATTAGGGACTCCATGCAGATATGTCATTTAGCTATGTATTTCCCCTTTGTCCTTACTCTGCAACTAGACAACTAGACAGTATTAACTTTGGTGGCCCTGCAGCAGTGCTTTCACTAATGCAAAAACAGATTACCTTGTACTCTTCACATTTTACCTCAGATTTTGTATGGGCAAATCTTTACAACTTCACTGTGCAGGATCAAAACCCCTCCTTATCCAGATTCATCTGGGGACATGTTGCTTTGCACTCATGTTTTCTTATCAAAGCCTGGCAAAATAAAATAAAAAAGTTTAAACTTAGCAAGAAATGAAAGGTGGGAAACCGTGTTTTTCTCCACCAACTAATAGGAAAAGGACCTGCCAGTTTTGGTGGTTTAGCATAAAATATGGTATTTCTTGCACAAACAGTTAGACAAACTGGAAAATATTTCTTGTACACCAAACCCTTTGATGCTTCTATAGTGAATATTTACAATGAAAAAACAATCCAGATCTGACCTTCTCAGTCAATAATTATTTCACAACCTGCATTAATTTTTTTACTGAGTAGCTCTGTGGTTTTCTATCCATTTTGCAGGAGGCCCTGTTGACCTTCAGTCACTGGAAATCTCTATGTGTTGTAATGTGGATGTCATTAAAATATAACATTTATCTGCTGAGAACAACATTATGCTATTTATGAATCCATATAATTTCAATAACCAAACTCAGCAAGATTTTATTGCTCTCTCCACCTGTAATCGCAGAAGAGCTGATTCATCAGTCCATAATCATAGCTCACCAATACATTGCTTCACTGAATTTTGCAAAGTGACTTGTTTTCTCATCTTTCCTGCATAACCTTATTTTCCCCAGTAAAAGAGCCCTCTCCCAAAGGTATAATCAATTAAAAACTCAGATTAACACCAGAGACACATTCATGTGACATATTCTTCACTGCCTTGCTAATCAGAAAGAGCTATATTTTTTTTTTAAACTATTTATTTATTTAGGAAGTTTTAACAAGTTTACAAAGCCTTGCCATGTAAATATCAGAAACAAAACAATCATTATAACCGTTAGCTTCTGTTTAAAGAAACATTTTACGGGAATATAGTCATCAGATCTTTGTATTTATCAGTGTTTCCATATTACAGCATGAGCATCATTACAATACCTATTATATGGCATTTCTAGTGATTTTTATTAAATTGAGTGAAATATCAATATACACATATTGAGCAGCCCAGGCATATCTATCAAATGTTAATATTCAAAACAATTGGACAGGGGTGTGCTGGATTTTTTGCAGGTGAATGCATTTTGTATTGAATAAAAGGTAACCAAATGTCTAAGTATCTATCTGTCCTCTCTCTATTTTGCCAGGTACGTAACTGATATGTTAATTTTTCCATACCTACAACCTCCCATATATTTTTGAACCATTCCCCAACGGTTGGGCTATTTTTCTTTTTCTAATGAGATGCTACGAATAACCGAGCAGCTACTTGCAGATGAGAAAGTAATTTTTCATTTCCTCTTCTGTGACCATTTCCACTAGAAGCCCTAGGAGAATTACCGAAGGATCATTTGGTAATGAATATCCAACAATTTGTGATATTTGGTTATGGATTGCATCCCAATATTCTCTAATGATTGGACTTGTCCACCCTGTATGTATAAAATTCCTCTCCCCACAATTTTTCCAATATCTATCCCCATTCAATCTCTCTACATATTTTTAACTGCACCAGTGTGAGGTACCATTGAAACAGAATCTTAAAGAAATTTTCTTTTATTGTGCTACAGACTGAGGTTGCTGGTTCTCTTTTCCAGATCAAATCCTGTTCCTTAGTAATTTGTCTATCCAGATCCTTTCCCCAGGATGCCATATATGGACTTCTTTTGTTAGGAAAGTTGTCTGCAAAAATTGACATAAAATAATTATAATTTGTTTGTTTCCTAATTGGCCAGATACCATTGCATCTATTAAAGTTAGCTTTCTGTATAAAACAGATTTTATAGAAAGTTGAGCAACATAATGCTTGATTTGGAAGGACTGGTTCCAGGGGAGAATGGGCGAGTTAAAGTTAATTTTGGAACAATATATATTTTAATAACATGAAAATGAATTAAAATTCATGAATAATTATTTTTTAAAAATAGATATTTTACCTTTTGCTTAAGTTGTGATAAAATAGGCCTTCCTTCAAGGATTGAGATGATTTCCTTTGTACTTCTTTATTCACTATGTGGCATATTTACTTCATCACAAATTTCTTCTACATGTCAGGTTTTTCCACCTTAAATCTTTAATGATTAGTGTCATCCTTTAATGATATGGCCTATTTGTTAAGGAATACAACATCTGATGTAGGCTATAAAATAGTACTTTAGCTTTTTCACTCACAAGATAAAAACACCGCAGGATCAAAGGAAATGCTATAGTGCAATAGTCTAGTGATGATTCACCAAAGCCAGTATCTGATCCCCAACAGTAGCTTATACCAGGTGCTGCAGAGGAAGGTATCCACTCCTCTTTCCTGCAATAGTACACCTGAACAGTAGTGCAGAACTAAACTTTGCGAGATTGGGTATTTCTGCCTGAACCCAACCTAGTGATCAGTTCGAAGCGTTAGAATTAGCCTTTCTAAACTTTATTCTACCTTATGGCACTTAAGAGATTTTTCTTATTCATAAAGCTTTTATCATCATTTCTATAGCATCATTGGCATGCATGACACTTTTCAGAGACGTATAAAGACAATGGGTCCAGGGAAGGGTTAATGTAAATTACACGTTTGTAAGTGTAAATTGAGGAGGGGATCAGAAGAGTGGGTTGTAGCAGGAAAAGCATACAAGCGAAAAGTGTAACCTAGAAGGTATAAGAAAAACAAGAGGGACCTTTCCCAGAGGTCCAATCCCTCTCCCATCTCCTCAGCCCACAAAGGGAGTGTCCATCCAAACTATTCCTTAGGATGGCACAGTATGCTCCTCCCTGTACAGGATGGTGCAGAGGGAGAGCAGGACAGTGAGCTATGGCTCCATCTCCTCCCCACTCCCTTTCAGATGTTTTGCACCCCGGGGAGCTAAGAGAGAAATCCCTGTACTTCCCTGGAGCAAAGGGTCTGCTGTTGTCTCTGGCCCTTACATGAGAGTGGGACAAAAGATGGAGCAAATCTCCTGATGTTCCACCTGTGCACCATTACTAGGACCAGGGACAATTTATTATGTAACCTCTCTGCTGAGGAGTTTACCGTCGTAAAGTGCATGTAGTTTTATTATAATACAAAACAATGCCTTCTACAGCTAGCCCCCAGCACAGATAAGTCCTTTAATGGGGATTGTATGGGGTGCTGGGCTTGATTGTACACATCGGGTTCATGTTAACAGTGTTTCCACATATTTGAGTGTCTTTTACACCTGTTTCCAGGTATCAGTGAGAACTTGGTTCCATAAATGCAGCTTGTTGCAATTTAAAAATGCAGAGAAAAAAACCAGTGGGCCAGATTCTCAACCCCAAGCCCATTTGCTTTACACTGCCAGAGTGGTGAAAAGGCGGCACAGTCTGGCCACAGCTGGACAGCTGAAAATTCCCACAGTGAAGGATGGTTCCTACACCAGTCTTCCCATTTCACTAGCATAAGGGATGTGTTGGCTGAGGCAGGGACAGTGACCAGGATGGGGCAGGGCAGGTTGGAGTGGAGTTCCCTTATGTCAGTTCTCAAGCAGGGTGTTATCTCTTTTAGAGACTGTAGCCAGTGGTAGTAAGGCAGAGCAGTCCCTAGACAGCTCTACATTGCATCAGAGCTGGGGAAGGGGCAACTTGAAAATTAGTAAGACATTTCCACCTCTCTGATGTCCCCCGATCCCCATCTCCCTGCCTTGAGCTTATCTTGAGAAAAACTGAACTCATATAGGTAATTTTGTGGCTTTTGTGAAGGGATATTATTTTGTGAAGTGACTCATATGTCTATGGTGTAAGACTTACATCACGTTATTCAGCTAAACTAGAGTAATTTTATCAAATAAAAATTGGGAAACTGAATCATATATATGCATAGAGAGTGCTGAGGGGTACCTTAGCAACCAGTGCTAAACAAACACTGTATTGGATCAGAGACTAGGCTGGCAAAAATCGTCATTGCTCCATAGTCTTCAATGGAGCTATTCTGACTTACACCCATTGCGGATCTGGCCCATGTATTAAAAAGGATGGGAAAGCCAGTTTCTTAGTCATCTCAGGTAAATTGAAGGAATGCTCTGAAAAGAAAGACAACGCCCTTTATTTGACTTCTTTAAAACATTTTAGGCCTTATTGTTAATAACATTAAAAAGGAGATGAGTAATAAAGATATGGGAGCAGAGTTTATGATGAGCAAAAGTACACTTTGGGAAGAGTCCTCTCCCACTACTTAGTTCAACACTTTGTGTACACATCCTTCCATTCAGATTTTTTTATTACTGTTTGCCCGGGGGTGGGGGAGAAAGTCCTGTTAAAAGAATGTGAGCAGGAGTCAACTGACTTCACTTTCCAGTTTTCTCTAGCTGCATGGATTCACGTACTTCCCATAACTTAGCAGTTTTCTGCCAGTCATGACAGCAGACCCTTCACTGGATGAAACTCAGTACTTTCCTTGCAAATAAAGCAAGTAATCTGACAAACTGTATTTTCCCTGTCTTTCGTGAGCCATTCAGTGACTATTTTACTGAAGGAACAAGGGAAAGTTTATAATAGGATCAGTTTTGTTTGCAATTTGTTTCTAATAGATGCCAATAAGCCAGTTAACTAGGCTCTAGTTAATGGAAATTTTATTGTTTCCCCCCCTGCAGTGCACATGACCTTTTCTTACAAGCATTTGTGATTCTTGAAAACATGTATCTGCTGCCTTGCCTCTTAGAGCAGGGATATGACCACAGGCTCTTCTGAACTTGTTCACCAGCCTTAGACCAAAATACTTTGATCATCCTGTCAGTGGCAAATTTACAGCAACTTTCTGGCTTTTGTTCCATGTGTATTTCTCCAAATATAATATCTCCCTCAAGAAATCAATGATAAGCTGTTAAACTAAAGAGCATGGTAACATCCACAGAGCAGTAAATTAATGGTCTTTTGTGGATAGATGGTTACAGATTTCATCATAAAAAATGGATAAAAGATTACATATCACACAGAGCGAAACTTTTAATAACTCAACATGACTTTTCTTAATGGGTTTTATTCATTTTAATCATTATAGTGTCAATGATGATTATAGCCTTATTAGATTCTAGTGATTGAGGAGCCTGTTTATGAGATATTGAAACTCTTAGTCTGCTCTGAAGTGCACAGCAGTCTGTGTGGGTTTGATGTGTAACTTCATCTGTGGGAGTAAGGCTTGTCAGAAGAGTTTCAATTAATACTTTTACTAAATTGCTCCTGTCTTTAGTGACCTAGGTCACAGATGACTTAAGGATTCTACAACATCAGCTTCTCAAAACAGTACCCCAGCAGCCGAGTAAATCAGAGAGATCTGTGGAGTTAAAAAAAAATAAAAAGGAAAAATCACATGGTGAAAGTGGACCAGTCTGCTTTCCCATATAGCTACTACATCAGTATCGAGTCTTTTCCTATCATTCTGTACTAAACCTTCCTTCTTAATAATAGAATTCATCAGTTTGAAGTGGAATTCAGTGTATACTTACATTACGAGTAAGATTGTAATAATTTCTTTTAATATTTCCTGGGACAAGAATAGAACAGTACAGATAATGGAAGAGATAATTAATGCTATCACTATTGCATTCTGGGAGGAAAATTGCATTCTGGGAAAGAAAAGTCTAGTACCATGTTTTACCCCTTTTAAAGTGAACAGATGTTAGTAATTCCCTTTAATTTGAACAGGAATATAAAACACCTTCATCTTGATTTTGTATTGATCCTGCAGGATGTCAGTGGAGAGCACACTTTCCCTTTTAAAAACTTTGATCCAATCTAAACTCTGTCATTTTAAAGAGACTTCAAGTGTTTGTGCATCATTAAAGAAATAAAATATGTTTAGCAAGCACATACACCTCCATTGTTGTCAGGTCAGCAACTATTCCCTGTGTTTACAAATTAGTGATAGGGAAATCTCAGAAGGTTTAGAGTTCGGGTTGAGATAAGAACCCAGAAGTTTGTGTGTGTGTATCTAAACCTTCTCTGCATCAATACATCTTTCAAGTCTGAAACATTTGGTAAGAAATCTTGAAAAAATGCTTTTTTTCTTGAGATTTCCAGAACTTCCCGCTTCCAGTAAGGCCAGAAATACTGCTGGTTGATTCATGTCTTCCCCATGGCCTCCTTCCACTGACTATATAAAGGGGCCACAAAACAGTCACATTGCTGCCTCCTCCACTCCTCTGAATACCCCTAGAGCAAAAGAGGTTCCTCACTAGGCTCAGAGCCAGTTCTTGTTCTCCCTCCACCCCCACAAATTCCTAATACAGGGGGCAGTCAAAGGAGTGGGAGAGTGTGTGTCCAGAGTGGTTTTTGTGCCAGGGACTCAACCAGTCTCAATAGTCCTTTGACTGGGGAAAGGGAGAACAGGACACAGAAGCCACCCCATCTCCGTGCCTGCACAGAGACCTGCACTGGGGCAGGGATGAATCAGGGCCACTGAGAACCTTTCTTACTCTACATCAAATCTTTCCCCTAACTCCTGTGCAAGAGAGAGCGATGGCAGCTCCTTCCCTGCGTATGGGAACTGACCCAGGCCTGAGCCCACCCTCTCCTGCACCCGAACCCCTTGCCCCAGGTCAGAATCCCCTCCTGCACTCCCTCCCAGAGCCTGCACTACTCACCCTCTCCTGCACCCCAACACTCTGCCCCAGCCTGGCGGCTCCTCCTGCACCCAAACTCCCTCCCAGAAAGAAACTGATATAGCAGCTGTTCTAAGGTAAGACGTAGGCTATTTTGAATTAACATGTAACCACAGAACGGATAACCAGAGGAGCTACATTAACACATTAATCACAGAACGGCTTTATGTTAATTAATAGGCAAGTTTAGTATAGCGTTAATAGCCTCCAGGGCTGGCTCCAGGGTTTTTGCCGCCCCAAGCAGCAAAAAAAAAAAAAAAAAAAAAAGCCACGATCGCGATCTGCGGCACTTCCGCGGCAGCTCTGCCGCCACTGCTTCATTCTTCGGCGGCAATTTGGCGGCAGGTCCTTCACTCCGAGAAGGAGTGAGGGACCCGCCGCCGAATTGCCGCCGAAGAGCCGGACGTGCCGCCCCTCTCCGTTGGCCGCCCCAAGCACCTGATTGCTGAGCTGGTGCCTGGAGCCGGCCCTGATAGCCTCGATGCCATAATTGTGATAATTTTGTTTTAAATTAGGAAAAAGACTTGTATACAGGGGCCCCACAAAATCTAATATCCCCGGGCCAGAGGAGAGTTAATCTGGCCCTCAGGCACCCCCCACAGAACTTCCACAGAAGGGAGAAGGGGCTGGCAATGCGTTGACAAAATGATCCTTTTTGGGTGGTGGTGAGTCCCAAGGGGATACGTCCTGTCAACCCTAATTTTTCTGGGGGATACATTTGGCCTCATAAGCTCATCCTTTCCAAATGACAGTAGCGGGCTGTGAACTGCCATCTTCTTCCACCTTCCCAGTTGTCACTCAGAAGAAAAGGTCAACCCCTCCCACTACCCACATTAAGACATCAGTGCAGGCTCTGCCGCAGTTCCCCCATTCATATAAGGCAACGGGAAAAGTCAAGGCTCCATAAGTCTGCAGTAACTCATTTAGATTCCCCCTCTGAACATTCAGTATAAGTCTGCAACACCAAGAGAATTACCAGTGTGTGAATCAACAAAGGAAGTCTGAGTCTTCCATAACAGATGCAGATTCCCCCTCTGCACTGCTTCTGCTCCTCCCAAGAGAAGCAGCAGCTGGGGGACAATGCAGAGGCATGAGGCCTCCATAAGGGAGATCCTCCCAAATCATGAGGTCCATAGCTTTCGTGTGGGGAGCAAATCCTCCAATGAGCTGGAAGAATGAAGTGAATCCCTGTGAGATTAAAGCCATTGGGCAGATTTCCAGCCCCACGTTGCATCACCAGAGCAGTGCACTAGGAAAACTAAATTGGCAGCTATGGACTCCCTTGGGGTGTGGGAACTCTCAGCTGGCATCAGCAAGCATAACCAGCTCTATACCTGCCCCCACCCTATTCCCCAGCATAGGGGACATATTCCAGTGACTGGAAGAGACGGCTGTGCAGTGATTCTCGCTGGTGTAGCCATTAGGATGATCTAACTTGTCCCGGAGGTTAATTTGGCTGTCAACTAGCCCCAGGATCAGGGGAGGTAGAATGGTGATTTACACCCACTTATGTCACCTCCTACCCTCCACTGTATGGAGCGTGTGCCTGGCTCAGCTGAGGATCATCCTCATAGTGTTATATCTGAATAACATTGTCACTCCCCTACATACTCATGTAAGGTAGCATGCGTCTTTCAGCTCTCACTTGGGCAAAATTCACACCATAGTCATTGGAAGTTTATCCTGAAAAAGGATTTAGCCCATTCTGACCAATTCAGTTCGGTCCCACAAATGCCAGTTTATGTATTGTTTATATTGCCACTCACCACTCCGCTTTCCATTCTGCCTAATGAGTTTCTTTTTAGAATTTTTGGATAATCTTCCAGGCTCATTAAGGGAGTCAGGTTCTGAGTCAGACCTCCCCTTACACCCACATTTCCAATTCTTCATGCTTAGAGGGTTTTAGATTCCCACCATTTCTTTTTTATACATTTGAATCTTAAATTTTATGCTTTTTATGAATTAGCTATTAATACTTTATGCCTTATATCATTGTATTGTTACTGAATAACCCTATCTGCAACAGAGAATAATAACAGAGAACTCATTATCTATCAATAGATGGGGACACAAATGGATACCAAAAGTAATATACATGAAAAATTGTCTGTCAAGAAATGTCAGACCAAATGAGCAGGAATTTACAATCATATACAGTAGCTACAATGACTTTCATTGTTGATTCACCCTCTGATTATTCTGTTTGCACTGCAGACAAAATGTTCTAAATGAAGACGAAGATAATAAGTGAACTATCTATCATCTATTTTATTCTTATAGCCAGTGGGAGAGCCCTACTGATTCACCACAATAACACCTTTCTCAGTGCCCAAGATTCTGTGAATTGCTTCAAATAGGCAATAGAATTTTATGGTTATACTGCTGTACTAGACACCACACTACTGGGGGAAAAGCCATGGCTTCAGCATTACAACAATTATTGCAGCATGTGCAGTTGACTTTTCTTAGTCATTTCAGCAGGTGCATTAAAAAGGTAACAAAACAGCTGAAGGAAGGAAGGCAGGCAGGGACAAAGCTGGTTTATTTTAGAAATGGCTCTGGCTATTTTAAAAATAATCCAGCCATCAGTTTTTAAAACAGAGCGCAACTCCACCAGCCAGGGCAATCCAAATAAAGCCCACACACTCAAGCTTCGGTCCACATTCCCTTTTCTCAGGGCAGGTTTATTAATCAACCAAGAGAATGCTGATTATTCAAAATAATGCAAAACACTTAGAAGCAGGAACCTTTCCTGCTTTCCATGGCTGGGAAAGGGAAGGACAATCCTTCCTTCCCCCTTAGGTTACCCTTCCTGGCTAGTAGTGAAAGCCTTTTCTTTGGTCCTTCACTGACCTACGGTCTCTCCTCTCCGCCCCCTGCCTAGCAGGCAGGAAAGCTTTTGTGTGATTACATGTAGGGCGCATAACTAGGAGCAAGCATATGATCTGCAGCTACAGACCTCAGTTTGAAAGGATCAGTGGATACACCAGGCACACTGGTGCATGCACACATGCTCCAAGGCCCAGTGCTGTTACACAACTTCATCGTGATCTAGTTTATTCTGCATTTTAGTAATAAATATGGGCTAGACAAAGACCTTGTTCCTCGAACTTAGCAAAGAGCTGCCCAGGACTCAGCAAGTGACAGGTCCCTCGGGGGAAGTAACTTGCTATGGGCCCAGATCAGTAGTAACACTTCTCTGTGTTAGGGTCGGGGGAGAGCAGAGCCAAGACTCCACTCATTTTCTGGCAGGAGTAGGTCCATGGAGCCTGCTCAGCCTGTCAAGAACAGACTGGAGATGCAGGGAAGCCACCCAGAGTGTATTATTCCCTTGTGTGAATCCATAGGGAAAGTGAGTCTTGGTTCTATATTAACAGGAATAAACAAATAAAATATATCAAAAGTGTTGAGATGGAAGCTGTAGCCTCTTTATCGTTATGGAATGGTCCTATAGAATTAAACAGAAAAATTAATAACTTAAAAAAGTATATTTTTGAGACACCCTATGGTTTTCCATAGAAAAATTTACCCCTGCTATAGAACTTCATAGGATGGTTTAAAAACAAAATATGGAAAAATATTATTCTATATGTTTTAGAGTAATTTCTATAGAGCTCCATAGATTTCATCCCTATTCAGTTTTATAAGACTCTCCCATCACAGTAAAAATGTCATCCAACAAATGAAAGCTCAAGCTAGCCAAAACTGGAAGGTAAAGTAGTTCCTTCTGATGGAGGATGTGAATATGGTGAACAGGGTTTGGCCAAATGTGTTAAAGCCACTGTAAGGTAATTCCTGTGCAGGGATCCTTGCAGCATATCCTATGAAATATTCTCCCTTTCAGATAAAGTATTAAGGGACCTGTAATGAAAGCAAATAAATGATGATTGTGCCTCACTGCCTGATCAAAGCCATTAAATTAATGTTGAATGTATTGGTAGTATAATTGTATGATAAAATAAAATGGCCTAATATCTCTACAGTGAGTGAGCCAAAAATACCTACTCCAAATATCCAGATATTTTTCTTAAGGTCAAGCAGCCTATTCCATTTTCTAGAGTTTGCCTGATAGGTTCATGGTCCCATCTTCTTTCTTTTACTATGGTAATAATTAATTGTTTCTGTTCTATACCTTTGTCATACGTAATTGCCATTTTATCATTCCCAGTGGGCAATTTTACTAAGACTTTTAAAAAGCTGAATTTAAAATGACTAACGCCGTTTAAAAGAAGAAATTCAGTGTTGCAAAGCCTATCACAGCCTTATGCCATTTCCTGTGCTTGTATTTTAAGATAATTAAGAAATCTCACCATAATGCATTTTTGGTAAGGTAACCCTGCCAGTGTATTAAGATACAGGCCTATGCACAAAATATTCACACTTGGTGGTGAGGTGGAAAGCTTTTTCCTGACTTTTTCTAAATATTTCAGCACATCCTAACATGTACCAATAAAAATCCTACTAGTTAGCTATCACCGGAATTATTTTAAACTGCTTCCCAGTAAGGAGAAGATCCAGGGAGAGGGGCATGGCAGATATCAAGGGCTTGATTCTACAAGCTCTTACTCATGTGAGTAAGGCTAACAAGACTACTCATGTAAATAAGGGTGATTCACGTGGGTAAGGATTTGCTAGATTGGACCCCAAATCAATTGTTTTCATTGCTCTATAGAGCTTGAAAATATTAGTTTAAAAATGCTACACAGGGCTCTTGTATCTCTTAAGTACACTGTATGTTCAAATAAAAGAGAAACCTTTATTTACTTACAGACAAACATAGCCTAATTTTTCAGAGGTGATGAGCAATCTAGTGTCATCTGAAGACAATGCGATCTGTAGAAGTCCAGGAGAGGTCCATGTTTGGAGTCCTTCAAGGATTCAGCCTCTTCATTTTTCAAAGATCCTGCTTTTGTTCTAAGGCTTTTACCTATCTACTCTGAATTAATAGTTAAAAAAATAGTTTAAAAAAATAAAGTCACTTATATGAAAGACATTGGGAAAAAATGGATTTTTATGAAACAAAATTTACATTATTACATTACAAGTATTACATTATACTATTATGTAATTTTTTTTGCAGTTTTATGATGCACCTCTTTTAATGTAACGTAAAAGCGATTTGAATCAGGTGCCCACTATTAGGAAAGGTTAAAGTCCTACAATAGACTAACAAAGTAAGACTAGCCATTAGTAAATAAGGGTTTATGGAAAACGCATAAACTTACTTAATTGGCCTCTCAGAGTTGGTAAGACAACTCCCACCTGTTCATGCTCTCTGTATGTGTGTGTATATATATCTCCTCAATATATGTTCCATTCTATGCATCCGAAGAAGTGGGATGTAGCCCACGAAAGCTGATGCTCAAATAAATTTGTTAGTCTCTAAGGTGCCACAAGTACTCCTGTTCTTTTTGCGGATACAGACTAACACGGCTGCTACTCTGAAACCTGGCATAAAACATAGTGTCAACCAAGGCATCTAAAGTTCAAACTTGGGTAATTTATCTAATATAATACACATATTGACGGAAGTCTAAGAGTGGAAAAAATACAGTTCTTTTTTATAAAATATTGGGAAAGGGCAGAGATATAAATTGATCAAATGACACTAGCTGAAAGGATTCACCAAAGAGTCTGAAATCTCAGCAGATTTATATCACACAGAAAGTGTACATTTCAGCATAATCTGCATGGTAGATTATTAATACAAATCTATGTTCAGAATGCAGTTAAAAGTGGGATTAGAGAACTATCTGGCACAGACATTGCTAGATTTACATTATGCTAGGCAATGTTCAGACAACTGCATGGTTTCACATTACAGAGACTATACTGTCCCACCACGGAGAGCAGAGTAAGGCAGACAGAATGGAGCATATCATTCATTTCTGTTGAAGAGATGCCTTTCAAATAGGGAAGAGTGAGACAGTCTGTCACTGATGGCTACTTGGCACTACACAGAGCTGTTTTCCCAACAGTGATATTCCCACAACAGTTAAAGGCCTGGTCTACACTAGGAGCTTATATCGAATTTAGCGCCGTTACATCGAATTAACCCTGCACCCGTCCACACCAGGAAGCTACTTAGTTCGAAATAGAGCTCTTTTAAATTCGACTTCTGTAATCCTCGAAAACGAGAGGAGTAGCGCTAAATTCGAAATGGCAATATCGAATTAGGCTAGGTGTGGATGGAAATCGACAGTAATAGCTCCGGGAGCTATCCCACAGTGCACCACTCTGTTGACGCTCTGGACAGCACTTCGAGCTCGGATGCTCTGACCAGCCACACAGGAAAAGCCCCGGGAAAATTTGAATTCCTTTTCCTGTCTGGGCAGTTTGAATCTCATTTCCTGTTTGGACATCGTGGCGAGCTCAGCAGCACTGGCAACGATGCAGAGCTCTCCAGCAGCAGTGACCATGCAATCACAGAATAGAAAGAGGGCCCCAGCATGGACTGATCGGGAAGTCTTGGATCTCATCGCTGTGTGGGGCGATGAGTCCGTGCTTTCAGAGCTGCGCTCCAAAAGAAGGAATGCAAAGATCTACGAGAAGATCTCTAAAGCCATGGCAGAGAGAGGATACAGCCGGGATGCAACGCAGTGCCGCGTGAAAATCAAGGAGCTGAGACAAGGCTACCAAAAAACCAAAGAGGCAAACCGACGCTCCGGATCCCAGCCCCACACATCACGTTTCTACGAGGCACTGCATTCCATCCTAGGTGCGGCCGCCACCACTACCCCACCAGTGACCGTGGACTCCGAGGATGGGATATTGTCCACGGCCGGTTCCTCCTCGGAAATGTTAGGTGACGGGGAAGATGAGGAAGGAGATGAGGAGGACGAGGCAGTCGACAGCGCTTGCACCGCTGATTTCAACGACAGCCAGGAGCTCTTCATCACCCTTACCGAGATCCCCTACCAACCGTCCACAGCCCTTACCCCGGACACCGAATCAGGGGAAGGATCAAGCAGTGAGTGCTTTAAACATCTAAACATTTCATTTTAACATAAGTGGAATATTTATATTGTTAAGAATGGGCTTTTCAGTCACTCATTTAAACATAGAAACTTTTATTTATAACAAAACAGGAATATTAACTATATTAGTAATTTGTTGTTCATGATTTAGTTGGCTTAGTGAACTATTTACTCCTAACTATGTATAGAAAATCAAGTACTGTCCGGATATTCATGATTAGTCCACCACAGGACGCTCCACTCTGTAGTCCGTAATGCTGAACTTAAATGAAAAGGCGGTCAATGTGCCCGGGAATGGACAGACAGTCCTCCTGGGATAGCTCGGCATAGCTCTCCTGCAGGTACCGCTCCAGCATGCGCACGAGGTTCAACGGCAGGGCGATCTTGTTTGGTCCCCCGTGGTAACACACGTTCCCACGCCATGAGTCCATCAGGTAGTCGGGGATCAGTGCGCGGCACAGCATGGCGGCATACGGCCCAGGCCTCTGCATGCTTTCACGCAGCATCCTTCCCCTCTCGGTCTCCGAGATCCTCATGAGTGTTATGTCACACATGACGCCCTGCTTTAAATTAGGGAGGGGAATGTTAGTATTGGGACTGCTTTACAGCCACGCTGTGGAGGCGGCAGAGGGGCAGCATACAGGGATCTTTCCCGGGGACAGCCGCGAGGTGGTGGGACAGGGGTAGAGCTCATGCTTCCCTGATTGCTGCCAGCAGAGAGTGGCCTTGCATTCAGTGCGAAAGGAGCCCAGTGCTACTATTACATGTTTAAGCTGCCACTAGTCTACGGCTTACCATGTTTTCCTGCAGCAGAAGTAGAGGTGTCCTGCAACGCTTCTCTGATCGCAACTGCAGGACCCCAGACACTTAAGGCGAGGGCCGAAAATTCGACCTTGTCCTGAGTGCGCATGTGAAAGGTGCAGTGCATGGTGTTGTTCACAGAGAAAGACTATGCTCTTTGTTAGCAACTTCATTTATCTGTCTCAGGAATTTACTCCCTTTTTCCCATTCCCACAGACACATCTGCGACTGTCTCCCAACCCAGCCTGGCATCACACTCCCAGAGGCTAGCGCAGATTAGAAGAAGGAAGAGAAAAACGCGGGAAGACATGTTTTATGAATTTATGGAGTGCTCACGAGAGCAGGCAGCCCAGACGACACAGTGGAGGGAGAACTTGTCACAAATGCACAGAGCAGTCATGGAACGGGAGGAGAGGTGGCGCCAGGAGGACCAGCAGGCTACTCAAACCCTGCTTGGACTAATGAGGGAGCAAACGGAGACGCTCCGGCGCCTTGTGGATGTTCTGCAAGACCGGAGGCAGGAGGACAGAGCACTGCTGCTGTCTATCTCTAACCGCCCTCCCCCACCACCAAGTCCCACACCCCCCTCACCAAAAGTACAAAGAAGGAGGGGCGGCAAGGTCCGTTAAAACTGTCAGTCGGCCACTGCACACTGCTGCAGCAATGGAAGGCTCTCGTTCCAAAGTTTGAAAAGTCCTTTCCTACCCGTCTCACACTAGCCCATGTCCAAGTTTCCTCCCCCCCCCCCCTTTTCATGTGCGGTTCATAATAAAACATCTGTTTCTGTTAAGTACTGTTTCCGAGAGTGTCTTTTGGAGGGGATTCTGTCTGAAGGGGGGGAAGGGGTTTGTTACTTGGACAGGACAGTCACCTGTAGCAGGCTACAGAGGCGGGGGCAGGTCCAGCATCAGGACACATACACAGCACAGTCACCAGTTACCCTGGTCAGTCTGGGAGGCGGTTTTCTTGTTCTGGGGTGCGAGGGGGTTGATCTGTGACTTTGTGTCGGGGGAGGGCAGTTAGAGATCCTATGCCGCGGTCCTTATCCTGGATCACAGAGCCACGCAGCAGGGGATCTGTTACCCTCCGCCCCCTGCCAGAAAGTCACTTGGCCGACACATACATCCAATCCCGCCCAGGACTGCTGGCAGGCTGCGTTGAAACAACCAATCCAGCACTGCGGAGCCTGTCATTCCCGGACTTTAGAAGCATCATTTGCATCAAAACACTAAGCCCGCCCCCCGCCACAGTCTGCGTCCCCGGTTTAAAACATTCCCGCGAAAACAGTAAAAAAGAGAACCTTGTTCATTAACAGAACAGAACAGATTTTATTTGTTGGGAAGGTGGGGAAGGGGGTATGTAACTTGGAAGGATAGTCAACAGTAACTGGGTAAAGAAACGGGGGCAGGTTCAGCATCTGTGTCCACAAAATAAAAAGTCACTGGAGACCCTGTTCAGTCAGGAACCTGGCTTTCAAAGCCTCCCTGATGCACAGCGCGTCCCGCTGTGATCTTCTAATCGCCCTGCTGTCTGGCTGAACGTAATCAGAAGCCAGGCTATTTGCCTCAAGCTCCCACCCCGCCATAAAGGTCTCCCCCTTGCTCTCACACAAATTGTGGAGCACACAGCAAGCAGCTATCACAATCGGGATATTGGTCTCGCTGAGATCACAGCGAGTGAGTAGGCTTCTCCATCTCCCCTTGAGACGGCCAAAAGCACACTCCACCACCATTCTGCACTTGCTGAGCCGGTAGTTGAATAGTTCTTTCCCTGAGTCCAGTGCGCCAGTGTAGGGCTTCATGAGCCAGGGCATTAGCGGGTATGCAGGGTCCCCGAGGATGACTGTTGGCATCTCCACATCCCCAACAGTTACTTTGTGGTCCGGGAAGTAAAGACCTTCCTGCAGCCGTCTACACAGACCAGAGTTCCTGAACACCCTAGCGTCATGAACCTTGCCAGGCCATCCAACGTAGATATTGGTAAAACGTCCCCGATGGTCCACCAGTGCTTGCAGCACCATGGAAAAGTAGCCCTTCCGGTTGATGTACTGGCTAGCCTGGTGGTCCGGTGCCAGGATAGGGATGTGAGTCCCATCTATAGCCCCACCGCAGTTTGGGAATCCCATCTCGGCAAAGCCATCTCTGATGAGCTCCACGTTTCCCAGGGTCACTACCTTAGATAGCAGTAGCTTGACGATTGCCCTGGCTACTTGCATAACAGCAACCCCCACGGTAGACTTGCCCACGCCAAACTGGTTAGCGACGGACCGGTAGCTGTCTGGCGTTGCGAGCTTCCAGAGGGCTATGGCCACTCGCTTCTGGACAGTCAGGGCTGCCCGCATCCGGGTGTCCTTTCGCTTCAGGGAAGGGGACAGCAACTCACACAGTTCGAGGAAAGTCCCCTTCCGCATGCGAAAGTTGCGCAGCCACTGGG
The DNA here is from genome assembly GCF_028017835.1 of Emys orbicularis. Classification (NCBI taxonomy): domain Eukaryota; kingdom Metazoa; phylum Chordata; order Testudines; family Emydidae; genus Emys; species Emys orbicularis. The sequence goes on along the minus strand of NC_088684.1, from coordinate 232,707,484 downwards.
ATTCATCCCAGACCCGCAGCACTATGCGGTCCCACCATTCCGTGCTGGTTTCACGGGCCCAGAATCGCCGTTCAACAGTATCAACAAGACCCAGTGACAGCGAGATGTCCTGGGCGCTGGGTCTCATGTTCTCAGAGAGGTCGGAGCTAGTGTCCGACTTCATGCCGTCACGGTAGTGCCGTAGCCTCCTCTCATGTTTGATCTGCAGCTGCCTCTGGTACAGGTGGAGGAGAAGCTGCGAGGCGTTGAGAACTGCCACAACTGCAGCGATGGTCGCAGCGGGATCCATGCTCGCACTGCTGTGGCGTCCGCGCTGTCAGTAATCAGAAAAGCGCGCGAACTGATTTCCCGCCGGCGCTTTCAGGGAGGGAGGGAGGGAGGGCTTGAGTGACGGACGGATGACGACAGGCGCCCAAAAGCACCCTCGACACATTTTTTTACCCAGAAGGCATTTGGGGCTCGACCCAGAATTCCAATGGGCAGGGGGGACTGCGGGAACTGTGGGATAGCTGCCCACAGTGCACCGCTTCCAATGTCGACGCTTGCCCCGTTAGTGTGGACTCACAAAGTCTCACAAAGTCGAATTACTGTCCTTAGTGTGGACACACACGTTCGACTTAGTAATATCGATTCCACATAGTCGAATTAACTAAAATCGAAGTACTCTCGTAGTGTAGACAAGGCCAAAGTCACCTGGTACTGGACACACGATCTGCAAGAAGTCTTTTGATTGGACACCCTATGATGGTGCTGCTTTTGGCACACTCCTTCCTAATTTGTGATTAACAAGGATTATGTTGTTTTCACTTTGTAGGAGCTATTTATAGTGCAATGGGAGGTTTTTCCCTGAACCCACAGTGTATCAATGGCATGATTTTAGTCTTAAAATGTAACTGCACCTCTACAGTCAATTGGAGTGATTTACTAAAACAGCTATTTATAACATACAAAGGATTAAGTAAAACCACAGTAACAATGCTTTCCATTTACACAGCACACATTTCTTCCAGAAGAAGCAGAACCCCACTAACTCTTTTTCAATGAACCACCACTGAAATGCAGCTACCTCTGGGTAGAACATGCTTTCTGTTTACAAGTTCCCTACACAACACTTTAGGACAGTAAACAGAGAATAACTATCCAGTTGAAATTCTAGTAGAAATCAATGGCTCAAAGCTTGCTCCCACTGAAGCCAATGGAAGCAAGTTCAAGACTTAAAAACAGGCCAGAAAATAATTATCTGAGATGGAATTTGGCTGAGACATCTGGGTTAGAATGCATTTATTAATTCAGGAGAAAGTTCAGCTTGACATAGGCCAGTGTACATAACAAATAAAAGATAGCTGTGAGGTATGTTAGGTTACCAATATAAAATCTTGAGTTAGGGTGGGATTTTTAAAAGCACTCAGTGCTGGCTTAGATCTATTCCCACTGAAGACAGCTGTAAAAAAAAAATCCCATTCTTCCTTTTAAAATCTCTAGGTCTGTAAGCCTTGGGGTGTGGAAGATGGGGAGAGAAAGGGAGACTTAAAACCTGCCCTTCCCTGCATTTCACACCTCCTCCTCTCCACCCATGAACCATAACTATATGGGATTCAACTATACCATTGGCAACATCGCATGCATCTCTATAGAAGAGGGTCATATCTTTGGCATCCCCCCAGAAGAGTAGCAACCTATTCAGACTATGAACATTGGTATGTTCCAACAAAGCACAATCCATACTGGGGCTGGGGTCAACAGCAGAGGCACACACAAGAAGGGCAATAAAGGAAATGGAACATGAGAAAAGGAGGTATACAGACTACAGCTGAGCAAACCCAGTATGCTTCTCACCTGAAACACAGATAAAAAATGGCACTCAAAATAAGTAAACCAGAGGATGCTTTAAAGTGCTGGAAATTGAGTATGTATGTGCCAGGGAGGCAGCAACCATAGACAACATCAACCAAATTCTACTGACACTACTGACATAGGTCACTCATTGTCTGGAGAGGCCTTGCTTTCTAACAAATAGTTTCCTTTTGTTGTATCTCTGCAATTGCTGGCTGTTAATGAATACTAGAATATGGATTCCGTACTCTAAGTGAGATATGCACTTGGACCCAAGACTTTATTTACCTTCCCAGCTGGGCCTCCTGCATGGCTACTTATCCCACTCCAGGCTTCTTACAGCCCTGTTACAGGTGCCATACAGAAATGTGCCCTGTGCAGCTTTGCTGCTATTATCACTTTACACTGCCTCCTATTCCCTGTCACTGGCTGGATCAGTTACCAGTGTTTTGTTCACTAGCCATTACCCTTTGGACTTTGTATTGCTCTCTTTTGAGACAATCCCTTTCCCAATCCTCTGTCCTTATGTGGCCACATTGTAGCCTTGCTGGACCATGCTCAGAGCTGCTGAGCACCCACTTTCAACTCACTCTTCTTCTCTAACACATTTTTTTGGGTGTGTACCTGGATATCACCAGGCCCATGATATAGAAGCATAATTTCTCTTTTTCCCTTCCTCCAACAGCTAAAAGAAAGATTTAAGCCTACAGTCATTAATGAATTATTATTATATTTATTATTTGTTGAATCTCAACAGTGTGTTCAGAATATGCTCTGGAGCATCAGATCTGAATGCCACTGAAATGGTTGGTTTTGTTTCACTTCAATCCCCTCCTTCTCAGTTCTCACTTCAGTCAGCACCACAGATTCAGTTGTCAGTTCCCTCCACTCAGCTCTCTCTTCCACCCTTGATTCTTTCCTTTTGCATTGTAAAGTCTATCCCTTTAACCATCATATCTGGCTAACACCCTACATCTGATTCCTTTGGCCATGCAGACTTACTTCATTACAAGTTGTTCTCTCCTCCTTTGCTTCAGCCATTTTCTTGATCCAACAGCATTATTTGTCCACTCTGACTGATGTCCAAACCTTCAATCCCTCTTGCCTATTTGCAATCACTGACCCCCCTCCCCCTTAAACCATTTCCTGCTCCAGCACCTTTCTCCTTCTCCAGGCATGATCTTGCAGACATTCTCAAAAGATCAACAAGATCTGCCATGACCTACTTCCTAACTCTACCAGTTTCTTCCCCCTCTCCCTCTGTCAACATTTTCTCCTTCTCCCCTGTGACTGATATTGAGGTTTCTTGCCTAATCTCCACTTCTAATCCTTCCACTTCCCCCATCCCTTTCTGCTTCTTAAGGTCCCTTGCCCCCACTCCTACCCTCTGTCTTGTCTTCCTCATTAACTTCTCACTCTCTTCTGTCTCCACTCCTCACATTACAAACCCATCCCCTGACTCCACGCACTTCTCCAATTTAGGCATCATCTCTTGTCTTCTGCTTATCTCTAACCTCACTGCACACAACATTTACAATTGTTGCCTTGAGTTCCCCTCTTCCAACTCCATCCTGGATCCTCTCCAATCTGGCTTTTCCCCACTGAAATTTGGGGATGGATTATATAATTTAACAAGGAAAATATTTGTTATTGAAACATTGTTTCACCAGGACAAGGCCAGTCACCACCTGGCCTCTACTTATACTGTTCTATCCTTTCCCCTACTTTTCCCCATCTATATTTGTTTTGCCTTTTTAAGGTATAAGCCCTTGGGGGTTTATTTAGTTATTGGGTAATCCCTAGCACATTAAGAGCACAGTGAAGAACATAAAAACAATAATACAGTGAAATAATCAGAACACAACTATCATTGATATTATATTACAACATTCAATAATTTCCTCAAAAACTCCTCAAACCCAAACTGACTTTGACATTGTGAATGAAATTTCCCTCGAGCCTATTAACATTCCAAGTGCTCACTACATGAGAATCCTGATTTTGGTTAGGCTAGTACAACTGAGAGCAGAGTTTGGTTTGACGTACTTATTTTTATTTTGCAGAGACTCCTGTTATTTAGGTATTACTGTACATGACTGTATTCTGATTTTCATGCACCTGTTTGATTACTTTGTCATTTATTTGTTATTCTCCTTGGCTGATTTAGTTACCTTTTCTGAATATTTTTCCATGGTTTAATAAATTGTGAAAGATAAACACATTAAGCATAGCCAAATTTAACTCAATCTTTGTTAACTTTAAGAAAATTACATGGGTTCATTTACATTCTTTATTATTCATTTTCCTTATAAAGCCTCAAGAAGCATGTAAATTACCAGTCAGTTTTATTACTTAAATGCTCTAGCCATCCTTACTTAAGATTAAAGTAATTCTTGTCACAATTGCCCTCCCTTGTTACAAGAGAATTCAACTTGTGGAGAAACAAATTCAGTATAAATGGGTTCTGCTGGACCTCCAAGCTTTCAGCCTAGATTAGGACAGGATTTTAAATCAGGAAATGACATATCTGAGCAGTGATCAGTTGTGCTATCCAGGCAAGTCTATTTAAAAGCACTTTCCATTTTAAATATAGCAATAAAATACCAGACTAGCAAACCTTCTTGATAAGGGTAAAAGCAATACATCCAAATCCAATCTAAATTTGACATTGCCTCCAACAAGAATTCACATTGATAAGTCAGGACTCATTTACAGGGCCATAAATGGGTGGGTAGCTATAATTTGGGTATTAAACTTGTAAAATATATTGATGGCATACAAGGGCTAAATAAATAATTTACTACAAGAAAATTGGAAATCTTTACACAGTACTTAATTGACCAGCCAGTCTCACATGTTCTTGATGACTTCCTAGTTTGCATTTTCTTATTTTTCACACTGAAATTTTCCCCATGTGTATTTTATTTTCAACTTTAGTAACTGATCACAAGTTAATACATTTCTGAAAACATGATCAGTTTCCATGTTTGTTTCATCTGTCAATTACATTCTTTTGACATTTTCATTTGCTTAAAAGCCTGAATGAATCAAATGCCTTTTCTGGGTGGATTAGCTGCTTTTGTTCTTAAAACTAAAATAAAATTGTCTTAGTGAGCAACCTAACTGTGAAAGATAGTTAAATCATGTTCTGAACACACAGTTAAAGGGCCTGATCCAAAACACTGCAGTTAAGGAGTGTCTTTGCAGTGACTCAAATGCAGGGCCGGCTCCAGGGTTTTGGCCACCCCAAGCAGCCAAAAAAAAAAAAAAAAAAAAAAAAAAAAAAAAAAAAAAGCCGCGATCGCGATCTGCGGCAGCAATTCGGCAGAAGGTCCTTCGCTCCGAGCAGGAGTGAGGGACCGTCCACCGAATTGCCGCCGAATAGCTGGACATGCCGCCCCTCTCCGGAGCGGCCGCCCCAAGCACCTGCTTGCCAGGCTGGTGCCTGGAGCCGGCCCTGCTCAAATGGGAGTTCAATGTGCCCCAATTCATTAATATCATAAACTGTATCTGGTATGTGTCATGAAAGGTATCATTGGAAAATTAATAACACACCAGTCACTAATATTCTTGTGTGGTGTATGTATAGCAGTGGTCTCCAACCTTTTTATGCACAAGATCACTTTTTGAATTTAAGTGTAACACAGGATCTACCTTCCGCAAGGCCCTGCCCATTCCCCGAGGCCCCGCCCCACTCACTCCATCCCCCCTCCGTCGCTTGCTCTCCCCCACCCTCACTCACTTTCACTGGGCTGGGGCAGGATTTGGGGTGTGGGAGGGGGCTCCGGGATGAGCCTAGGGCAGGGGTTTGGAGTGCAGGAGGTGGTGAGGGGTGCAAGCTCTGGGAGGGAGTTGGGATGCAGGAAGGAGCTCCGGGCTGGGGCAGAGTATTGGGATGCAGGAAGGGTATGGGGTGCTGGCTCTGGGAGGGGGCTCAAGGCTGGGGGTTGGGGTACGGGAGGGGTGCGGGCTCCTGCCGTGCGGTACTTACCTTGGGCAGCTCCTGGTCAGCAGTGCAGTGGGGCTAAGGCAGGCTCCCTGGCCCCATGCTGTTCCCGGAAGCAACTATCGTGCCCCTGCAGCCCCTGGGGGGTGCACATGGCTCCACGCACTGCCCCTCTCTTCAGGCACTGCCCCCGCAGCTCCCATCGGCCGCAGTTCCCTGTTCCTGGCCAATGGGAGCTGTGGGGTTGGTGCTTGCAAGGAGGAGCAGCACGCAGAGACCCCTGCCTCCCCCCACATGGGCCTCAGGAGCGTGCTGGCCACTTCCAGGAATGGCATGGGGCCAGGGCAGGCAGGGAGCCTGCCTTAGCCCTGCTGTGCCGCCGGACTTTTATCAGCCGGAGATCGCGATTGACTGTCAGAGGCTCCAGGATTGACCAGTCAATCACAATCTACCGGTTGGTTACCACTGATGTACAGTAAACTCCCAAGGGACCATACAAATATGAAGGGAATGTGGAACTAAAATATGTTTACCAGACAAATCTGGGGAGAGGGTAACCAGGTTTCTCTCAGACAAAGGATAGGCAGATACCTCCAGCCAGGTGTCATCACAGTCAATTAGCAATCTCATCTCAAGTGACCACTCATTTGCATTTTAATAAACACAAGTGGAGGAATACACCAGCATGGAATTCTCTTCACCAACAGACTCCATGTTCACAGCTTGAATGAACTTACTTTGCTAACCTTCAGAAGAATCCATTTCAAAGGTTCACTGGACTATAAAAGAGCAGGATAAAGAACCCCTAGTTATCTTTCACCTAAGAAGACAAAGGAACTGAGTACTTTGGACTTTGTGGGAGATCCTGACCAGAGGAGTGGTCAGCCATCTTGCTGGAAGATAGTGTGGTAAAAATTTTACCTTGAACCAAGACTGTAAATTTGTTAAGTCTTAGCCCCTAGAAATCATTTTCCTCTTTTATTTGCTTGTAATTATTTCTAACTCTACCCTTCATACTTGAACTTACTTAAAATCCTATCTCCTTTTGTTAATAAACTTGTCTTAATTATAATCTAAACCAACCCAGTGCTGTGTTTGAACTGAAGTGACTGTTAACTCCAGTTAAAGTGATAAGATGTGCATTTTGTCTCTTTAGAGGAGCAAATGAGCCTTATTATTCCTCTGAATGGTCCAGGAAAGGGTTGGACATTGCAGAGCACACAGTTTTGGGAAAATTCGGGACTGGGAGGTGTTGGGGACATCTTGCCAGGTGTAACCAAAAAGCGGGTGGATACCAGAGTGTGGCTGGGGTGTAACGGGCAGGCTGCTGGTGTCAGAGTTTCTGATCCAGAGCTGCTTATCACACAGACACTAAGTGCATGCTTCTATGTTGGCTGGGAGCGTCCAGACAAGGATGTTATAGAGCAGAGCATTTTAAGACACCCAGAGTTACGGAAGGCAGTGACACAACCCCTCACTGGTCCGGATTGCACCCCAGAACATGACAGAGTTAGATTGCAAACTTTTACAAAGTGACCTAAAATGCTCAAGGCTAGATCCTTGGCTGGAATAAGTTTAGCTCTATTGGAGTCAATTAACTTTGACTTCAATGCAGCTACTCCATTCATACCTGCTGAGGTTCTGGTACTGAGGCTATACAAACCCAGCATTCGAAAATCATGAGTCAGACCTGTGTTCCCTGTAAGCTGCGCGCTTACACGGCTGCCCAAGAGAAATTCAAATGCCGTCCATCTGATTAGCAGAGCGCGCACAGCTGGCAGCATGTGTTCAGGTGCCCTTCCCCCCACATTGCTCCGTCCTGCAGCTGCTCCCAGGACCCTCCTGCTGACTGTGTGGGGGTGGGGGGGAGGGAGAGTGCTGATGTCAGGGTGACCCCCTCTGCCTGCCCCTGTACCCCATTTCTGCAGAGCAGGGGACACAGCCTGGCTCAGGTCTCGGCGCTGCTGTGGAGAACAGAGAGTCAAGTGCCTTTCTTAAAGAGACAGTGCACTGTTTCTGAGCTTTCCCCAGCAGCCAGCTCGCACTCTCTCTCTCTCTCTCTCTCTCTCTCTCACACACACACACACACACACACACACACACACACACAAAGAGTCTCTTTTCCACTCACCTCCCAACACATACTTGTATTATGGTTGTTGTTACTTCTTAGTACTTCCTGCAGTGCATATACATTCTCTGTAATTTTATTCTTTCAAAGTGAGTTATTTTAGTGTTTTGACTGGTCTATGCATTTCATAACTTTTATTTCTCCTACACTTAAATTTAATTCTTTGAGTACTGAGTTCTAAAATGCCTAACCTGTCCTGGCTGGAGTAATTATCCCTATGGTAACTTTTTAAAAATATATATTTTATCTAGGTGTTTTGTTTCTTCTGGTGGCGCACATCTGCACATACCTTGGTGCACATAACAAAATTTATTCCGCATATGGATGGAAAAAATTAGAGGGAACATTGAGTCAGACCCCTAAAAATCACAAGGTTTTATTTTTAAAATAATATTTTTCAGTTTCTTTTTCTGTGCCCTTTGGTTTCTGAGCCTTCAGGTGCACTTGCTTCATGTTTTCACACTTTTCTCCAGCATCATGAGGATAGAAACTTACTTTTTTTCAAATGAAAGCTGAGCTTCTCATGCAATCACATGATTCCAGCAGCCTGGGCTTTAAGAAAAACACCCACAATCATAAGATGTGCAATGAAAGTGTGAGAGGTAGCAATACTACAGGCTATTGGAACTTGGTGAATGTCAGGGTCTGAACAATGGCAGCAAAGAACGACATAACCAGAATCATCTCTGTTAACAACCAGCCGCATCAGTGTAAGAATATATTCACAACTGCCTGAGAGATAAAGGGCATGGGAGTGCAACAGGAGAAAGGAAGACTGACATATACAATCAAAATATGAATAGCCTTTTTGGGCAAAGGGTGAATATAGATTCATAGATTCTAAGGCCAAAAGGGACCATTATGCTCATTTAGTCTGACACAGGCCGGAGAACTTCACCCAAAATAATTCCTAGAGTATATTTTTTAGAAAAACACCCAATCTTGATTTTAAAATGATCAGTGATAGAGAATCCACAAGGTCCATTGGTAAATTGTTCCAATGGTTAATTATACTCACTGATAAAAATGTACACATTATTTCCAATCTGAATTTGTCTAGCTTCAACTTCCAGCCATTGTATCATGTTATACCTTTCTCTGCTAGACTGAAGAGCCTATTATTAAATACTTGTCCCCATGTAGGTACTTATAGACTGGAATCAAGTCATCTCTTAACCTTCTCTTTGTTAAGCTAAATACATTGAGCTCCTTGAGTCTACAACTATAAGGCATGTTTTCTAATTCCTTAATCATTCTCCTAGCTCTTCTCTGAACCCCCCTGAATGTATCAACATGCTTCTTGAATTGTGGGCACCAGAACTGGACACAGTATTCCAGCAGAGGTTGCACTATGCCAAATACAGAGGTAAAATAACCTCTCTACTCCTATATGTGGTTTATGAATGTGACTCTTACTCCAGTCTAGCTTCAGGTAATCACTGCCTCCACTAATGTGAACCTTTGGGCCTTAAAGTGAAGTTCTTCCCATTGACATCACCTTTCAGCATCCCCTGCATGCAATCAGGCCCCCTCTCAGAGCAGGGAATTCATCCACATCGCCCTGGAGAGAAAGGTGAACTCACCTGCTCCATGTCCTTCCTCCCTCAGGAAGCAGATCAGATTGCTGCTGGGAGTGGGAGGGAAGAGCAGACACGGCACTGGTAGCTCTGCAGTGAGGAGCAGGAAGAGGTGGGGAGCTCAGCACTCAGGGTTGGGTTTGGGTTGGGTTGGGTTTGGTAACCATCCCAGCAAACACCCCTATGGCAGTACCCTCCTGCTCTTCTCTCTCTTCATCTTTGGAATCTCTGTGTTCTTTCTGCCCTTATTCATTAGGTTGCCCCAGTTTCCTTTAGATGGAGGTCACAAGTGCTACCCCCATCCTCCACCCTCCTCTGTCTCTCCCATTACTGGGGGTGGGTGGGTGGGCGGGAAGAGTACTCCACTCCCCTAATTGTTCTAGGTTACTTGGCAGGGCACAGCACATGTGTACCTGCCCATGCCCCACTGACTCCTTTGTGTGGCAGAGTGGAATTGTTCCTCTCCCTAAGCTGCACTGCATCCTTCTATTGGAGTAGTGAGAGGACATGGGTGTATCTGTCTGCCCCCCATTGCCTTCTTAGGGCTGCTGCAGTTTGACAGTGTCTCTAGTTGACCACACTCCAGCGAATCAGGATTCTAGCTGGGTAGGGGACTTGGATAAAAACCTACAATCAAGAAGAGAAAAAGAAGGGATCAGTCAGGAGCCCTTAAAATATTAAATAACAGCAGCAATATTATAAATAGTGATATATTTAAAGGTCAAGGCAGGCTTTTTACCTTCCCTGACCGTCACTTTCATGGAAAGTAAGCAAAGCAAAAAACAAACCCTGCATCCAGTCAGACTTTAAATCTCCCTTTGGAGAGTCCATCTAAATTCACATACCCCTTTAAACCCTACATGGACAATTCAGACTTTGGGTCCAGGTGCACAATAGCAAGTGGGATTACACATCCATTTATTTCCTCCAAGGGAGTAGGAAGGGAGGGGTGGAAAATGGCTGGAGCATTGGTTCCATCTGCCTACCCACTGGCCAGCTCAGCTGAACCAGTGTTTGCGAGGTGGGAGGCATAATTTTACTTCAGGACAGCAGTAAATTATTACCCCCACGAGTAAGGAGGAAAAGGTGAGTCTCCAAGTTACAATGTCTCTTGGGGCTCCTTCTGTGGGTGGTGTAGCTTATGCATCACCCTACAATCAGGACTGTGCCTAAAGTTAAAATCTAGCCCTTAACTCAGGGGTCAGCAACCTATGGCACGTGTGCCAAAGGTGGCACGCGAGCTGATTTTCAGTGGCACTCTGCTGTCGGCCTGGGGTTCCATCCCAACCGCCGGCCCCACTCAGCCCACTGCCGGCCTGGATGAATGGAACCCCAGGCCGGCAGCGGGCTGAGCGGGGCCGGCGGACAGAACCCAAGACCAGCAGCGGGCTGAGCCAGGGTTCCATCCGCCAGCCCCACTCAGCCCACTGCCAGTCTGGGGTTCCGTTCGCTGATCCCGCTCTGTCTGCTGCCAGTCTGGGGTTCCATCCGCCAGTACCTTGCCAGTTGGTGTCCCAGCCGCTGGCCCCGCTCAGCCTGCTGCCGGCCTGGGAACATTGGAAAACTCAGCAAGGAAAAGCAAGGGCAAGGATCACACTAAACTGATAAGATCTGCATTTTAATTTAATTTTAAATGAAGCTTCTTAAACATTTTAAAAACTTTATTTACTTTAAATACAACAATAGTTTAGTTATATAATATAGACTTATAGATAGAGACCTTCTAAAAACGTTAAAATGTATTACTGGCATGCGAAACCTTAAATTACAATGAATAAATGAAGACTTGGCACACCACTTCTGAAAGGTTGCCGACCTCTGCCTTAACTTATTTCTACTTCTATTCTTTTGTTAGTAGCTTTCATTGCTAAACTCTTCTCTTTTGGCCCCTTGGCACCTACATTAGACATTCATGCATTCATCAGGCCAAATTCAGAGGCAAAGTATAAGGGTGTATGTATAATTTACATGCTGGTAAGGTGTCAGTCTAAGGGAATCTAGAAGGCGTCTAAGTCAGTATAATGTATTCATTATGGAGGCAAGAAGAAGCTGTACGTTTTACCAGGTTAGAATACCTCTTAATCTCACCACTGAAGTTGGTTCTGTGTCTCCAAAGTGCCTTTAAATAATGTATTTTTGATCCAGGGTGTTTTTAAAGAAATGAATGGGAGAGGATGTTGACTCAGAGTCAAAAGTAACTCATATACAGTAGAGTCAACAAAACTTTACATAATAATTTGATAATATAAAATGGAGAGATTACCCTTCCAGGGCAAAGTCCACAAGATGAAACTCCACAAGGACCCTCACATGAATCTTTCCACAAGTTGTTCCATTCAGAGGTAGGTTCTGAACAGGGGAGAACCCCCAAATCCCTAGAAGATTCAATTTCCTTCTCAGAGATCAGGGCCATCTTCACAATACTCTGTGTCCCCACATCAAATGTGGGGTACTGTATCTGCTCCCCCATCCATGCTGTCTGGGTTTCTTCCATCAGCGACACTCCCAACTTCTGTGAGGAAAGGGGGAGATGTGCCTGAAGGGCCCCTTCCATTCACTGTTCCAGTGGGGGAGGGGAGCGGAACATCCCTCTCAAGGTGTTTACCCACAGTGAATTATATGTTTATTACTTTATGATGCACTAAGTATATCCTTTGCCTAGTACAATTTCCACGTACAGTATGTGCAATACACAGTGAAGGTGTATTTTATTATTGCAATGTTTGCTCTTGAGCTGTTTGGGCAAGACCGCTGCATAGAGTGTTCTGCATAAAATAGCCATTCTGGCACTGTGACAGCTATGGTATCTGAGTGCCTCGTTCCACTGGTGTGTGACGTGCCTACATAAGGATATACTGATCTAGCTCTCTCTTCCCTCCAGGCATCAGGGCCTGAATTTTGTTGTGGTTCTTTTGGGAATGGGGGAGGGTTAGGTGGTGATAGTGTGGGAAGCTCAGATTAAAAAAAGGGGGGTTCTTACTTTGCACTTTCATCCCAGGATTTTCAAAGGGCTGCACAAACATTAACAAATTCTGAACACCCAAGTGCTGTAGGTATACATTTTGCCCATTCTACAGATGGGTAAAACTGATTCACAGAGAGGGTAAGGGATTTACCCAAGGGCACACAATGAGAGCGAGCAATATAATAATAATAATAAGAGCCTTGCTATCTAATCCCCATCTAGAGCCATTTGAGCACACTGCCTTCCAGATGAATTAATAGGACTAAAAGAGGTTTAATACAAGAGCACAAACTCAGTATAGATACCCTAACCACAACTCTAACAGTGCTTATGTAATCAGTAACATAAAGAAAATAAGGAAGGGGAGGTGTGCATCACATTTCACCATGCATTCTGCTGATGAATAAGTAAACAAGAACTTCTGCCAGAGACTGGATCATATTTTAATACTCAAAACTGAGCTTTTGAAAGTGCCGTTCTTTTCCAGCTATGCTCTCCAAGATGCATAGGACAAGTGTGCACTGAACACAACAGAATTAATTGAACAATCACAGCAAAGGAGGTCAAAACCCAACAAACAGTGTAGCATCTAAAATGACTCCAGAGAATTTTAACAGATGGACACTTGTAAATCTAACAGGATTTCCTACTGGTGAGAATGCCTTAGGTAAAATGCAGAATGTCTCATTAAACTGTCAGCCAGCTATGAGGTGTTGCTCATGTGGATAACACCAGCAATACAATTCTACTGTAAATTCATACAAAGATATATTAGGAATGGGCCTAAGTTGCAAAATTCAGACCTGAATCCAGGCTTAGAACCCTTTCAAAGTTGAGGGGGTGCTCAAATCTGATGTTTTGGTCCAGCTCCTTTAAAGAGACAGGAGTAGAATTAAAACAGGATCCAGGCACCAAAGCCATATCTCCCCTTTCATTCCCAAAGTTCAAGGGTGTTTGGTGACCAGCCTATGTATATTTCCACTGAAATTAGGGAAATATTTAAAAAGGCTTTTCTGATTCTTTTGTTATTGCTCTGTTGTGATTTTAAATCCTCTTACGTTGCTGATAAAATGCAGAGAGCACTGATTAAACTCTATGTTTCTCCCAAGTAGGTGCTGTTACATCAGTTACACTGCTCTACAGCCAAAATGCTTCTGAAATAAATGTAGTCAAACTTTACTAATTCTGGGTTACTGAGAACGAAAATGATGCTTAAAATTGTTGATTGGCTCTAGTTTTCAAGATATGCTATTGGATCAGTATATACGACCCTTGACTTGGGAATGGCGGAGGATAAGTGAGTTATAAAGGGAAGGGATCTCAATTTAAACCAGAAATGACTAAAATACATCTTTGACTGGATCTATGAATAAATCTATGACTGGGTTTGGACAGTACTTGCTTTTTAGGCAAAACAATGAATGATGCAATCTGAAGCTGGTATTGCGTCATACATGATATGAATTGCATCATGTTATTCCTAGAAGTCATGGATGATGCAATCATAACGAACTTTACATCACTCTGCTGAACAAACTGCCCTATATCAGCTCTAGAAATCATACAGTGTCTTGCTCTCTTATTTGTCAGTGTTTGATTTTGCACAGGGACACATTTCTGTTTAGCCGAAGTGAGCAGAGATGCCTCGTACTTGTGTGAACAGTGCAGATAACTTCTGCTATGTTTGTGGTGAAGTGACTTTTGCATCACAAAAGCGCAGTATAACCACTATGGTTAAGAAAGCCTATCACCTTTATTTTGGCTGCAAAATTGGAGATCAGGACAAGAGGTGGGCCCCAAACATATGCTGCAACACTTGTGCAACAAATCTTCGCCAGTGGTTGAACAGGAAAAGGAAATCTATGCCTTTTGCAGTGCCAATGATTTGGAGAGAGCCAACAGATCATACCAGCAATTGTTACTTCTGCATGGTGCCTCCAGTTGGGAAAGGTGTGTCAAAGAAGAAAAAGTGGACTGTGCATTATCCAAACATTCCATCAGCTATACGCCCAGTACCCCACGGAGAAGGACTGCTGGTTACTGATGCACCAGAATCATTCTCACTTGAGTCAGACGAGGAAGAGGAAGAGGATGAAACTTCTGGTCCTGAACCATCAATGTCACAGGACCCACATTTTCTCCCATCCTCCTCCTCTGAACCACATCTCATAACACAAGGTGAACTGAATGACCTTGTCAGGGATTTGGAACTACCCAAGAGTAAGGCAGAGCTGTTGGGCTCCAGACTACAGCAGTGGAATCTCCTGGCAGGTGATGTTAGGGTTTCCATGTTCCGTGACCGTCAAAAGGATCTTGTCCCATTCTTCTTCATGGAAGGTGATCTTGCAGCCTGCAACAACATCGATGGTGTGATGGCAGCCCTCAACATCGTTCACCATCCAGACGAGTGGAGACTGTTCATTGATTCATCGAAGACGAGTCTTAAAGCTGTTTTACTGCATAATGGCAATGTTTTGCCATCAATTCCAGTTGGTCATGCAGTCCATATGAAGGAAACCTATGACAACATGAAACAACTTTTGAGGTGCATAAACTATGACCAACATCAGTGGCAGCTTTGTGGCGATTTGAAGGTTGTTGCTCTCTTGCTTGGTCTGCAGACTGGATACACAAAGTACTGCTGTTTTCTCTGTGAATGGGATAGTCGTGCAAGAGATTCCCACTACATCAAGAAAGATTGGCCACTCCGACAGTCATTGGAGCCTGGGAGGAAAAGTGTTCAGCATCCACCACTTGCTGAATCAAGGAAGATTTTGTTACCACCCTTACACATCAAGCTGGGTCTGATGAAGAACTTTGTCAAGGCGATTGACAAAACACAAGCAGCTTTCAAGTACCTCTGTGGAAAATTTCCAAGGTTAAGTGAAGCTAAGATAAAGGAAGGTGTCTTTGTTGGTCCTCAGATTCGTGAACTTCTTCGAGATGATGCATTTGACCATGCACTGCGTGGCAAGGAAAAGATGGCATGGAAAGCCTTCCAGTTAGTGGCAATAAATTTTCTTGGAAACAACAAGGCAGACAACCACAGGTTGTTGGTGGCAAACCTCCTCATGTCATACAAAAGCCTTGGTTGCAACATGTCACTAAAGATACATTTTTTGCACTCTCATCTAGATTTTTTTCCACCGAACTGCGGAGCAGTGAGCGACGAGCACGGCGAGCAATTTCACCAGGACATTGCAACAATGGAGAAACGCTATCAGGGCAAATGGAGCCCATCAATGCTTGTAGACTATTGCTGGACAGTGACAAGAGATGCTCCATTTAATGAATACAAGAGACAAGCCAAGAAGCGCCGAGTAGACACTGAATAGGACTAAACTATGTACAGAATAGTTTTTTGCCTTTTGTTTCATAATAAATTTTATTTATATAACCCTTTTGCTGATTTTTAAAGTGTTACATAAATAGGACAGGTGAAATATTATCATGTAAAGCAACCATAAACACATGAAAAGACCTAGGTGTACAATTTATGATTAAAACTCTACTATCTACACAATATACATAGACATAAAATGTAAAAACTTAAATATTTTAAAAACAGTAGCCAATCAGTTGTTTTAATTGTCATATTTGAATTCAGCACATCAAAATACATAATAAATAGCAAATTTTATCTCTGAAGCAGACGACTTCTCAAAAATTGTAGACCAGTGTTATTTGAATGGTAAGTCAAGTAAGTGTAGTGGTTACACATTTTCATTTTTACGTTTGCACTTACAGCATTGGTGATCTGGATAAGAGCAATTAATCTCTTACTGAAATACTGCATCTGCCCCTTTCTCACATTTAGTAAACCTATTGTTGAGATCTGTGAGTCTGTTGTTCAAGGCCACACTCCTATACAATCAACTTTCTTGTAAGAAATACTCTGTGGTGGGCTTACTGGCATTTCTCGCGGTATCTGAGTTCAAAGGAAATGATTATAACTTAAGACAGAGCTCTGTTCTTTAAAGCACTACAGCATCTACATCTGTAGAGTGATATATAACATAAGAACAACTTCCAACTGAGGAAAGCTTAGCACAGCTCCTGCAGGCTTGGCGATAGGAGGCTTCCATTTGGCTCAGCTGCTAGAATTACTGCTTACAGACCATAAAGGGCCCAGCTTGAGTTTCAGCTGTGGAGGCATGTGTGTTGCACACACACAAGTCCAGCCACAGGATGGGATATCTGCCAATTCTCTAACCTCAGATGAAATATCTAGCCACTAGCTGACAGGCAGAACGTGCTTATTCACTGCCCATCAGCATCAGACAACTAGGCTGCAAAACAGCTTAAGGACGAAAAGAATTGTGTGAAACCACCATTTTCTGCTTTCTGAGTATTAACACACCAAGCTGACAGGCTTTGCACCTGTTAAAACTGCCCTTCATTTTAGTGCTATTCTTGGCATGAAGACAATCTGTAAATATAAATAGCTCCCTTCCCTCATCACTGAAAGGCAGGCACCTCTGGGGTGGAATACTGAACATGTGGACCAGTGTCATAAACCCTGTACAAAAGCTTAGACCGGACCCTGAGGGGCACACCTTATGGCCCAATTAAAAGAGCTGAGAGAGGAAAGGTTGAGTGTGAGGGGAGCACATACAACAATCAAAACACCCTGCAAACCACAGACCAGAGAATGCACCTCCATCGGGACTCCCTGTGCCACTGTGGCTAGGGGAGTTTTGAGGGTAGGCTGCAAATGGGATGGGGCTGGTGGATCTGTGACTATGCAGACACACTGACCAAATCCCGCTGCAGAGAGTAGGCACAAAAGCCTGGAGGCCAAACTAATAACTTAGTTTGCCACTCTGCATCCTGAATGAAAGATTTCATCCCACTAACCCCCTGCAGATCTCCCCAGTGCAAAGCTCTTTGATTTAGTCTTTGTACTGGGGAAAGAATTTGGTCCTAAATCCTTCAATCTTAGCATTTGCTGGGGGGGGAGGGATGTGACATCACAGGTGAGAGAGTTGTGCATAGTGTTATTACAATTCTGATGTAAGTGTCAGTCCCAGGATGTTAGAGAGGCAAAGTGGGTGAGGTAATATCTTTTATTGGACCAACTTCTGTTGGTGAGAGGGACAAGTTTCAAGCTTACACAGAGATCTTCTTTTATTATTTTTTCTTTTTAAATTCAGTATTTGAAAACCATTTTTGGTAAAATACGTTACCAACTTTTTTTCAGCGTTTAATGTCTGTTTTTTTCTCCATTTCTTCTCTCTCTAACACCAAAGATTCCACCATTATTCTGTGAGGCTTAAGTCTACTGAGTCCTCTAGGACAGTGGTTCTCAACCTTTTTGGGCTCAGGATCCATTTATAAACGTTGATGGCTTGTCACAACTCAGTAAATAGTCTGAGGGTGGAGTCCCGGGAGTGGTTTCGATTGGGTCCTGCACCCCCGGGTGTTGGGTCCTACCCAGCACTCACCCCCCAGTGGGAGCTCCTGCAGCTCCTGTGCTGTGGGCCTGACTGGGCTTGGCTCTCTGTTCCAAGCATTGCAACCTCCGGGGTGCAGTGTCACTCTGGTTTGGCCCCACTCCGACCCCCGCCCCCAGACTGGACCAAATTTGTGTGAGTGGAGTTGTGTCCTGGCTCATAGGGTTGCAGTGCCACTCACTCAAATCTGACCTACCCGGACTCCCGTCATCATGACAGCTGGGCCAAACGTGAGTAGCACTGGGACCCCAGAAGTTGCAGTGCCTGGAGCAGGGAGGTAAGCCCAGCCAATCCTGTGGGACAGGAGCTGCCACGAAACCTTTTGAAATATTCTGGTGAACCAATTTTGGGTCCCGACCCACGGATTGAGAACCCCTGCTCTAGGATTCTACCTAGCAAGCCTGTGGGTGGTTAGAACTCAGCACAGAGACAAAGATGTTTTCCTGAGAGTTCCTTTTGCATCTAAAATTTTCATTTATATTCATTTTTATTTCTGCAGAGTTTGAGGAAAATTGCTTTGTTTTGGCTGTTTCACAATTTTCAGCTTTTTTCCTACTTTGTCATGGCTGTCTGTGATGATCCATTTTTATTTGACCGCTACCATCATCAATCAAATTCTTAAGTGCCTATTAGCAGATCATTGTTCATGACTCAAATATTCCATCCCCTCAACACCCTTTATAGCTCACCAGTCTTACTCTTTTTTCAGTCTTTTGCTTATACTTTTTTTTAAAAAATCTCTTTTTTACAGGTTCCTAAATTGGGAAAACAACACTAAACAGGCTACAGTAGAGCTAATGGTAAAAATATGACTAAACTTTCAAAATAAGAACATTAAGATAAGTTTGCACAAGTAAACAGACAACTCTAAATGCATGCAGAAATGTGGAGTTTGTACATGCATTTACCTGTGCACGTACTCTGTTACAGTTCTGCTTGAATTAAAATCCTGGAGCTATGCTGTGGATCTGAACTTTGTGTGTCTGGTTCTCCTCTCACTTGCACTGGTGTAAATCTGGAAGAACCCTGTTGAAGTCAATGACGTTATACAGGTTTAAAGGCAGAGGAAGAGGATACTTGGGCCTCTACGGTGGAGAGAAACAGATGCAAATATTTCCATATTTGGGGTTTGCAATTCTATCCTGTCCTATTGTATCCCTATCCAGGCTGAGTGGGCGGTATCCACCCTTGGCAGACATCTGGAGGATCCTACATTTTGACATTTGTACAGATTGTTATGCATTTAAAGTGACATTACATTGAATTGTAATCCAGATTGGAATTTAACGAAATTGCAGAGTGTTCTGATTTGGCTTTTTATAGAGACAAGCTCAAGATGTGAAGTCTGAGGTCTGGACTTGGGTCCAACACTACTCAAAGTATAGTACTGCTTTGAAAAAGTGACTCTGTACACCGGCAAGGCAGGGTCCCATTTCATCTCACTTATTCCATATCATATTTGCTCAGTTCATAAGAAAAAATATATTTCTTCTAACGGGCAGCTCTGCAAATATAACCTGGGATCTGAGAGTCAAGCTGGGTTCTTATTTCATGCATGGTCCTCACTGGGCATATCTGAAGGTAGAATTCGATTTGCAGAATTTATATTACTAATGATGATACATGAGAAGGAAAGAACCTGCTGGGACTCTATGAGAAACAACAAAGAACACAGAACCACACAATGCCCTTTTTACAGTTACTAGCAAGAGAAGAACAGCATTTAAAAGTCTAACTTCTGAAAATCTGGCACTATCATATACAAGAGTAACAACTAGTAGGAACTCATTCAATAGAAAGCAGAGATACATCAGGGAAGCCAGGTTTTGCAAAATCTTTTTGGTGACGTTTTCATTTTGTAGAATCATAATGAAATTAGTGGTGGCTTGGTGCTAAGTTCTACTTTATTCAAGACACCAATTTGTTAGCACTTTGGAATATAGCAAGGCTGACTTGCTGACTTCTAAGTCCCCCTCATTGTTTTCTCTCTGAGTAATCAATAGTGACAATGACTTCTCATAAGTGTTCCCTTCTGATGCTTGTCATCTTCTCAATTGCTACATCTCAGACGTTCACAACTGGTTTATCCAACATTGATGCATACCACATTATGGCACCAGAAGTTATAATGATGCAAGTAAATGATAAAAGATGTTATAACAATAGCTGTGTTCTAGTTTGTGGTAGGCTGTGCTTGTTTATGGCTTGTTTGTTTTTACTGTTACACTATTACATATGCGAGGGGCAGCTGATGGGAAACTGAGATCAGAGGAAGTGTCTCTGGCGTTATAAAATATGAAAAAGGAGTTTCAAACATTAATAAAAGGTTAAATACGTACCTCAACTGGTTAAGCAGTAAATAAACTCAGCAGAAAGTTCTCATTTTGAGATTTTTGTGTCCTGTTATAGTTGAAAGAAAGAAAGAAAGAAAGAAAGAAAGAAAGAAAGAAAGAAAGAAAGAAAGAAAGAAAGAAAGAAAGAAAGAAAGAAAGTTTATTTTGACAAAAAAACATGTTAATCTGCAACTTTCTGATGTTTTTCTCATTAACCTTTTCTTGCTGAAAACTCACAGCCTAACAATAATGACAGCACTAGAAAAAGACCTAATTTAGCCTGCATATCAAATGTGTAGCCAATAGAGTAAGAACAGCCATCCCTATTTAAAGGATGGAAAGCTACTACATAATTGAACTCTCTACACAGAAACAAGTGGGTAGGTAGGGAGAGATATAAAACCTGATGTTATTAGCTTTACAAGTCCAAATTTAAAATACCATGTACAGCATTTTCTTGGGACAAGAGGAGAGACAAAGAGCAATTATCTTGTTATGAAATTTCATATATACAATAGTTAAGCTAGTAGGAACACAGGCTATGCTCTTCAGTGAACGTCTTTTTGGTGATTTGTTAAACAAAATGGAAAGATTTATTTTCTAGGAGAAAGCAGAATATAGGGTGGATACAAACACTCTGAAAGAGCAGAATGTTTTTTTCAAAAGGAGTCACATGGGCATAAATAGCACCTATTTAAAAAAAAATCATACTCCAACAGCTTTAATCTGGGCAAGCAACTTTGCACTGTTCTTTTTATATGTTTATGTCAACTTCAGTAAGACAAGAAAGAATACAGCAAGTATTTCTTATGTAAGAACAACTGTAACATATGCGGGCCAGATTCTCAACCTACCTGGCACAAAGGGAATGTTATTTGGCCTCACTTGGCCAACTGAGATTTCTCACTGTGTTTGAAGGTTAGGGGGAAGTCTTGAGGTTGGATTAGCTTATGCTAAGGACCAGTTTGGTCCCTAGCACATCCCAGGATCAGGAGAAAACAAAGCTGAAGGAAAGCCATCTTGTCATCCACCTCCTTTTGGGTCCTGCACTGAGCAGAACTTGGCCAGACCCAAGCATTGAGGCCCTACTTTCTTGAAGTCATTCTCCCCTTCTGATTACCAAATGAGAGAGTCCTATGTTTCCTCTAAGAACCTGTTTGGGCACTCAGTCCTCTGCACATTATTCCACTTTGTACTCCTGGGGGAATTCTGCATCAGTTTGCAATGCACCCCCCAAACACTCTCTCCCAGAACACACAGACCCCTCCAGCACTTCCAAATAGCCCCTCCAGCACCCCTCACATGCCCCCTTCCAGTACACACATATACCCCCACAGGACCCCCCAGATACCCTCTCCCAGTACACACACAACCTTATAGCATCCCCCAGATACCTGCTCCCAGTACATACACCCCATACAGTCCCCACCAAATGTCCCCTCCCAGTACACACACACACCTCTACAGCACCCCCAGAGACCCTCTACAGTGCCTGCCAACTGTACCCCCTCAGCTCCCCTTCCCTCCCCATCAGTATCCTCTATTTGGGAAACTCTATATGGTAACCCTATGGGGGAAGGGCAAAAAAACAAGAATTGAAAAAAACTACTAAAAGTCCCGAGGGGCAGAATTTTCCTCCAAGGTGCACCCAGCTGGCATGTGCGACACACCCAGACTGAGGCACCCAACAAAAGCGTAACAGAGAAACAGTGACTGGGTTGTTGTAGGGGTTTCTTTAACTCTCTACTCCTGGGGGAATCTTTTTTGTTGGCTGTATTGTTACAGACATACTTGCTGACAGGTATTTTGCAATAAATTACTAAAATAACTGAAACTGGCGTGATTATATTGTGTTATTTGGACAAATAAAATATGCAGAGTTTTGCAGAATTTTAAAATAGTGTGCACAGAGTTTTTAGGTGCAGAATTCCCCGAGGAGTAACTCAGTACAGCTGTGTCTGGGGTTTAAGCACAGTTCTAACGCCCTGCTAGCTGGAAGAGAAAAAAAAAGAGGTCCTGTGAACCTAGTCACAGTAACTACGCCTATGTCCACAACTTCCAGAGGGAAGAGAAACAAAGTAATTAATGTAATTTACAAAACCAAATTGATTAGTCTACATTATTGATTTGTCAAAAGATATTTTCTATGGCAATCTATTTCTCAACTGTATAGGAATTACAGCTGGAGAGCGATCTAAATGTATAACTTTCTCTTAGTTCCCTATAACATGAAAAAAAAAATAGCGGAAACATTTCTTAATTAAATAAACAAACTTTAACAGGGGACAAGACCATATGCTTAGTTCCCACCCTGAAAGGAATTTGTATCAAAGAGTTACAGGTCCCTGAAAATAGCAGATTATAATAGTGATTCAAACTAAACTACATTGGTTCTAGCAAATGTAACTATAATGCATGTTGCAGACAACAGACATGTAGGGTCTTATTCTATATCCTTTCAAGTCAATTAAAAGACTCCCTTGGCTCCAGTG
This sequence comes from Emys orbicularis, assembly GCF_028017835.1. Taxonomy (NCBI): domain Eukaryota; kingdom Metazoa; phylum Chordata; order Testudines; family Emydidae; genus Emys; species Emys orbicularis. Next base: position 232,684,754 of record NC_088684.1, on the reverse strand, counting down.
GGCGTTGGATCAGGCCCTTAAGCCACAGAGCAGGATAACAGAAACAAGACCTAGTGTAGTTGTGAATCACAGTCATGCCTTTGCCTTTATGCTCAGTTTAACCTACAGTTTAATGTAACAATTGCAAAAATTGCTATTTTCCATACTGCTGATCCTGCAGACTTTAAAAATCCTGAGTATGAAATAAATATCTTGATCTTAATAAATGTCTAATTTAGGTATAGATAATATATTTAAATGTGAGAAGATATAAATGATAGATTTTTATTGCATTTCTGGTTACCTTTCTATATTGATTCAGATAAATGCAAACTTTAAAAATTACAAGGAGCTGTCTAAAAACATTTTCTTATCATAAGTGACATACTGGAAAAATGGTATGCAAAGTTTTGAAGATTAAGTAGACTGTATCAGTGCAATCAACATTTGAGTATCTCCCAAGTGAAGCTGTGGCTATATCATGTAGATGTAGTGATAAAACATTGCATAGAGAATAAGATTGGAATCAAAGTAGTATTCTTCTCAATTATTCTTCATTAGATGGATTGTCTGTGTCAATATACCATATTCCTTCCCAGGGAGAAGGCTCAGAAAGATGGGATAATTATGAAATATTTTTGGTACTTAGAACTGTGTTGTTGCTGTCTTCGAATAAAACATTTTTAGAGCCATGCTTTGGGAAGTTTTAGAGAGAAATTATTCATAAAACAATAAAATGTGTGAGAAAATGGATTACTTGACATAGTGGAGTGTGCTGGATAAAATGGTAATTTAAAATTTTGTATGCATCCTCTTTAGCTGGATGAATTGCTAGGGGGTTAAATTCCCTCCATGAAAGGTTCTTACCCTTTCCAGGTAACTCTGTGGCCACTTTCTCTATAGCTTCGTACTTTATCCAGGTCTTTTGATTCATCTTTTGCTATTTGACCTACTCCATGACATTTCTGAATCACCATCATAGACAGATCCCCAGATACAAAACTAAGCATTTAATTGAATGATCCATTAAGATTCTACTCTCCTCCATTTCCTTGCTTCAGCCAGTTATTTTTTTTCTTTCCTTCCCCCTTCTTCTTCTGCCTCTTCCCTCTCATTATTCTGACCATGAAGAATCAAGACAGATATGAAGATGAGTCAGGTATCCAGACCACTATCAAATAAAACTCCATACAGCTATAAGACCATTCTTCAGCTGTCATTATTGAATGAAGGTCTTGGTCAAGAGCTGGTTTTGGCAACTTGCTATGAAAACAGTCAGGCTTGAACTTATTCAATCTTCCACTAAGAATGCTCCGCCCTGTGTTCCTGAGACTTTCACCCTAATATCCCTGAGTTGCAACATTCCCCCTAAGCACCTCTGTCTCAGTAGGTTGAAGATGGATAATCAGGCTCTAAAAAAGCATGCCTTGACTTCATAAAGGTCCTTACTTGGGAGTAAAGCTTGACTGTACCCTGACAGACTGGCCTCACCTGGAACATCTGTAAATGAAGATCTCTTCCCTTACTCCCTTGTTACATAAACTATCAGGAACTCCTGGGGAGCAAACCCTTTGTTCCTTCAAACATCCATAATGGCCCTCTTGTTCGCTCCTCTGAATACTGCTTTGTGGTCTCAGGGCACAGCCACCGCACTCAGCTTGCTGACATGGAGCTGAATTCAGCCACAACATTATTAGCGGCTGTTTGAGTTATATACCAACTTCCAGTTTGCGTGTGCTAGTACACACAGCTCTGCCAGACCTTCAGTGAGATGCCATTCCTGTTGAGTCTGCCTGAAGAATTGTAACAGATGAAACCAACCTATTACAGCTCCGGTTGACCAATGCTCCATTTTCAGATAGGAAAAACACACAGTGCCAACTTGAAGGTCTGCTTGTATCGAGGGGAGGACTCCCACTCCTGTAGACCAGAATGTGACACCACGGCTGATCTCTCAACACCCCGTTTCTATGGCAGCTCATGCACTCCTGGATAAGAGCAGTACTGGCCCTTTACCAGGCATGGATGATCAGCACCAGCAGGGAGCTGAAAACCATGTTCTTATAGAGTGGAAACATTGGTGGGAAAGAGAGTCTAACACACTAAGTAAATTCAGTAGTCCATTGCTGCTCCTGCTTCCTTGTTCACTTGATTTTAGATCCTGGACCAGGCTCAATATTCTACTTGCTAGCTAATCTAGAGTTGCCACAAACATGTACCAGCTTGTCCTGGTTTCCTCTTCACACTGACTGTGGAGCAGCATTGCAGACAATAACTCATGTAGTGGAGGAGTGCCCAACTCGACATCTGGAGGGCAGATTACAATGCCTAGCCTCCCTTGATACAGAGTTATCCTATGGTAATGGAACCTGGACAATGAGATCTGATGTCTGCATTCAAGGATGATGATAAAGGGTCTTAAACAGCAGGTCTAGGACCCTGCCATGTATCTAGGATCTAACGGGGAGCCAGTGAAGTGTGTGGAGCTATGTTGTGATGTTCTCTCAAGGATCACTCTTGCTCAAAAATGGAACTGCAGTGTTTGAAAAAGTTTCCATGTAGCTTCTCTCTGAACTCTATTCCTCCCTCTGCCGGTCACACATTCCTTTTTTCCCCCCTCTAGATTTCTCACTGCTTTCAGACTTACTCTTTTTGACCTGGCCTACACTACAAAAATGACCCAGTGTTGACAACAGGTGTTGGCAGTGGGTGCAGCTGTATAGACAACTATAGATAAAGTGTCTTTAGTACCATTTCCAAAACAGAGGTTAAAACTTGATGAGTCCACAAAATTAGTCCATATGACACTAGACTTCACCAGCTTCTTTCCTGTAGGCCAAAAAGCCATCATGCAGGAATGTGAGTTTCAGAGCTTCAAAAGAACGTCACTGATTTGTGAGGTCAGTAAAGACCGACTCCCAGAGATGAATTTGGCATTTGTTCCCACATGTGACCTTTTGCAATTCCCTGCCACTCACTGTATTATAGCTGCACACATGCATAATAATTCACTCAGCAATATCTATTAGTTCTTCCCCTTCTAACTGTGCAAGATGTTAAAAACAAAGGAATCACAATTGATAAGTACAAGAGAAAAAGCACTGAGCACTCTAAGGGCAGGTCTTCACTACGGGGGGGGTCGATTTAAGATACGCAAATTCAGCTACGCGAATAGCGTAGCTGAATTCGACGTATCGCAGCCGACTTACCCCACTGTAAGGACGGTGGCAAAATCGACCTCCGCGGCTTCCCGTCGACGGCGCTTACTCCCACCTCCGCTGGTGGAGTAAGAGCGTCGATTCGGGGATTGATTGTCGCGTCCCGACGAGACGCGATAATTCGATCCCCGAGAGGTCGATTTCTACCCGCCGATTCAGGCGGGTAGTGTAGACCTAGCCTGAGTGTAGATATGGGAACTGGGATTAGGGACACTTGATAAAAGCTAAAAAGAAAAAAGAAAAATCTCCCCTCTCTTTCTCCAGCCTATAGGAATGTAGTGAAAATAAAGTCTTCTTGCCCTTCCAAATTCTTCATTGTGAGTTTTACTCATTATCTTATTTACAACAAAAATATTGGTTTATGACCCATGTACGTGTGTACATATGGCACATGATACAGGTACAACCCTACACCCAAAACAAATATCTGGATCAGTGCCCTACCTCATTTCCATAAGTATCCAAATTATTCAGACAACATCTCTTATGTTTTTTTAAAGACGCAGCCCCCAGTATTACCATCCTCCTGTTTGCATATAAAAATCATTTAAATTAAATTTTAAAATAGTGCCTGTCTCTCTCCGATCTCCTTCCACTGCAAATCTCCCGGGATATTTAATTCCTGCCTATTTACTAGGTGCGGTTGAAAAGTTCAACATGTAAAAAAAAATCTGCTTAATGGTTTAAAAACTGTATATATATTAAACTCTGAATCACTGAGTGGCTACAGTACAGAATAGGTTTGGTTAACTTATAATTAATCAGTAAAACAATGAATCTGCAAAATGCCCTCTCTGGGTCAGGCTGGCTCAATAAGAATATAAACTACATACGTTGTTCTTATTAATTGTGACTAATCTTTTTTTTGGAAAGGAAGAAGTTTGGATTTGCAGCAAGTAAACTCATAATAGATATAGCCTCATTAAGCAAGTGTGCGTACAGAGAACAAGATGCTTTAGCTGCTGCTCTTTCAAAGTTTGTTTTCTTTTTCCATCTGCTTTTATCTGATCCGAAGGCACATAATTAGTGTGCATGTATTAACGACATGTACTAAAGTTCCTCATCCTCACTGCAATGATTCAGTAAGTTGGGTCAAATATAAAGGGCCCCCCTAAAAACGTTTTCTTTATCCTACAATTTTGCTTTCAAAGGCTTCAATCTAGTTCTCCTGCCCTTCCTCCTTTTTTTTCAAATGACTTGTTTGAATTGTGAGGGCGGGGTAATTATGACCAGTGTCCATTTACTTCAGCTTTATAGCAGTGTAACTGAGAGCAGAAGTTGACTGTAAGTGATTTTATTAAGAGGCAATTTTGGGCCATGCTAGTAACAATATCGCCAACTCTTTTCAAAAATCTCACAAGAGCTTTAACTGCCACCTCGTTCTCCTTATAACAAGGAGGGCCAAATCAAGCTCTAATCAGTACAGTGTCGGGAATCACAGATACTTCCCAGTGCATTTCCTGCTCCAGGGTCCCACGGACCACATCAGGATTCCACACAATAAGCCAGGGTACATTTGGTTGCTCCGATGAGCAGGAGCAGAGTGCACCCTTTCCCATCTGCTGGCTGAAGTTTGCTGTTTACTCCAACATATGTGCTATTATGATGGAAGGGCTAGACATCCCTCTAAAGCATAGACCATTCATAGTACACTGGCCAGAGTGTTAGTCAGTGGGGTCGATCTTACAGCTCAATTCAGCTACCACAGAAATCAAGTGAATGACTCCACTGATTTCACTGAGTACTGGATCATGAGCCTAATGCTCATTTGAGCACTCTGGCAAAATCCCATCCTGCCATTTGCACAAGGCAAAGAGGTTCCCTATGTCATATTTGCTTCCCCAGCCTTGTTTACCAATGTAGCCAAGGACTACTCTTATCCCATAGACTACATAGTGCACGAGGTTGTTGCTCTCAGACCCAAAAGCCTCAACACCATTGCTGAGCCATCAGGAAAGGATATGAGTAAAAAGTCACCATATAGATTCAAGACTGCTTTCATAGAGCTGATGGTACGCATCCTGATATACACTGGGTCCTTTAGCCGCAGACTTAGGACTGATTATTGCCTGCACCTTGTCACGAGTTACTGAAGGAATGGGGATCCCCCTACCACAGTGATTCATGGGGACACGCAGGCATTGGTTTTTAGACTGCACGAAGATAAGTGTCACCATCACCAATGACTTGAAGAATGAAATTAAAAGGATAAAAATATCTACCAAAATGAAAATACATTGTAGGAAGGAATCCAACATGCTGTATGGTCTGAAAAACTAATGTGTCTGAGGCCTGGTCTACACTACGAGTTTAGGTCGACTTTAGCAGCGTTAAATCGAATTAAGCCTGGACACGTTCACACGACGAAGCCCTTTCTTTCGACTTAAAGGGCCCTTTAAACCGGTTTCTTTACTCCACCTCCGACGAGGGGATTAGCGATAAAATCGGCCTTAGCGGGTCGGAATTGGGGTAGTGTGAACGGAATTAGACGTTATTGGCCTCCGGGAGCTATCCCACAGTGCTTCATTGTGACCGCTCTAGACAGCACTCTCAACTCAGATGCACTGACCAGGTAGACAGGAAAAGCCCCGCGAACATTTGAATTTCATTTCCTGTTTGCCCAGCGTGGAGAGCACAGGTGACCACGCAGAGCTCATCAGCACAGGTAACCGTGATGGAGTCCCAGGATCGCAAAAGAGCTCCAGCATGGACCGAACGGGAGGTACGGGATCTGCTCACCATATGGGGAGATGAATCAGTGCTAGCTGAACTCCGTAGCAGTAAACGAAATGGCAAAATATTAGAAAAGGTCTCCAAGGCCATGAAGGACAGAGGCCATAACAGGGACGCACAGCAGTGCCGCGTGAAAATTAAGGAGCTACGGCAAGCCTACCACAAAGCCAGAGAAGCAAACGGAAGGTCCGGGGCAGAGCCGCAAACATGCTGCTTCTACGCGGAGCTGCATGCCATTCTAGGGGGTGCAGCCACCACTACCCCAACCGTGTGCTATGACTCCTTCACTGGAGAAACACACAGGGAAGCGGGTTCGGGGTACGAGGAAGATGAGGATGAAGATAATGTAGATAGCTCACAGCAGCAAGGAAGCGGAGAAACCGGTTTCCCCAACAGCCAGGATATGTTTATCACCCTGGACCTGGAACCAGTAACCCCCGAACTCACCCAAGGCATGCTCCCAGACCTTGAGGGCACACAGGGGACCTCTGGTGAGTGTACCTTTGTAAATATTACACATGGTTTAAAAGCAAGCGTGTATAATGATTAATGATTAATTTGCCCTGGCAATCTCGGCCAGTACAGCTACTGGAAAAGTCTGTTAACGTGTATGGGGATGGAGCAGAAATCCTCCGGGGACATCTCCAGAAAGCTCTCCTTCATGTACTCCCAAAGCCTTTGCAAAAGGTTTCTGGGGAGGGCTGCCTTATCCCGTCCGCCATGGTAGGACACTTTACCACGCCAGGCCAGTAGCACGTAGTCTGGAATCATTGCATAACAAAGCATGGCAGCGTATGGTCCCGGTGTTTGCTGGCATGCAGACAACATCCATTCCTTATTGCTCTTTGTTATCCTCAGGAGAGTGATATCATTCACGGTCACCTGGTTGAAATGGGGCGATTTTATTAAGGGGCCATTCAGAGGTGCCCCTTCCTGCTCTGCTGAACAGAAATGTTCCCCGCTGTTAGCCACGTGGTGGGGGGGAGGGGTGAAGTGATCATCCCCGATAATTGGGTGTGGGGGGGGAGGGGAATTAGTTGGGTTTGTGCTGCATGTTAACCCTGAAACCGCAGCCCCTCCTTTTACATTGCAAACCCATTTTAAATGGCCAACCCAACGGGTGCTTGGTATGGGAAATGAGGGCGCTACTGTTTGAAACCATTCCCACATGTTAAGAAGGTTAAAAAAGCCAAAAGACTGTGGCTTACCATGGCTGCCTGCAAGCCGAAATTTGTTGCCTGGCACTGCATGAGTGATCTCTCACACTAGACCGGCAGGCCCTCAATATAAGAGGAAAAATGCGACCTTGTAACGAAAGCACATGTGCTGTGTAATGTGAACAGCAAAATTTAACGTGAAAGAGTGTACCCATTGTTCTCTAAAATGTGTCTTTTTTTAACCACCTCTCCCTTCTCCTCCACCAGCTGCAAATGTTTCTCCTTCACAGAGGCTAGTGAAGATTAGAAGGAGAAAACGGCAGACTCGGGATGATATGTTCACGGAGCTCCAGATGTCCTCCCACGCTGACAGAGCACAGCAGAGTGCGTGGAGGCAGTCAATGTCAGACTACAGAAAAGCCCAATATGAACGAGAGGAGAGGTGGCGGGCTGAATCACAGGATGAACAGAGCAAGTGGTGGGCTGAAGATGATAGGTGGCGTCAGCTTGCAGACAGAAGGCAAGAGTCAATGCTCCGGCTGCTGGAGCATCAAACTGATATGCTCCAGCGTATGGTTGAGCTGCAGGAAAGGCAGCAGGAGCAGAGACCGCCGCTACAGCCCCTGTGTAACCAACAGCCCTCCTCCCCAAGTTCCATAGCCTCCTCACCCAGACGCCCAAGAACACGGTGGGGGGGCCTCCGGCCACCCAGTCACTCCACCACAGATGATTGCCCGAGCATCAGAAGGCTGGCCTTCAATAAGAGTTAAAGTTTTAAACTGCAGTGTGTCCTTTTCCTTCCCTCCTCCCCCACCCATCCCGGGCTACCTTGGCAATTATCCCCCTAGTTGTGTGATGAATTAATAAAGAATGCATGAATGTGAAGTAACAATGACTTTATTGCATCTGCAAGCGGTGCTCGAAGGGGGAAGGGGAGGGTGGGGTGGTTGGTTTACAGGGAAGTAGAGTGAACCGGGTGGGGGGGGGGGGGCGGAGGGTTCATCAAGGAGAAACAAACAGAAGTTTCACACCGTAGCCTGGCCAGTCACAAAACTCATTTTCAAAGCTTCTCTGATGCACCGCGCCCTGCTGTGCTCTTCTAACCGCCCTGGTGTCTGGCTGCGCGTAATCAGCGGCCAGGCGATTTGCCTCAACCTCCCACCACGCCATAAATGTCTCCCCCTTACTCTCACAGATATTGTGGAGCGCACAGCAAGCAGCAATAATAATGGGGATCTTCTTTTCACTGAGGTCTGAGCGAGTCAGTAAGCTGCGCCAGCGCGCTTTTAAACGTCCAAATGCACATTCCAGCACCATTCGGCACTTGCTCAGCCTGTAGTTGAACAGGTCCTGACTACTGTCCAGGCTGTCTGTGTACGGCTTCATGAGCCATGGCATTAAGGGGTAGGCTGGGTCCCCAAGGATCACGATAGGCATTTCAACATCCCCAACGGTTATTTTCCGGTCCGGGAAGAAAGTCCCTTCCTCCAGCTTTCGAAACAGACCAGAGTGCCTGAAGACGCGAGCATCATGTACCTTTTCCGGCCATCCCACGTTGATGTTGGTGAAACGTCCCTTGTGATCCACCAGGGCTTGCAGCAGCATTGAAAAGTACCCCTTGCGGTTTATGTACTCGGTGGCTTGGTGCTCCAGTGACAAGATAGGGATATGGGTTCCGTCTATCGCCCCACCACAGTTTGGGAATCCCATTGCAGCAAAGCCATCCACTATGGCCTGCACATTTCCCAGAGTCACTACCCTTGATATCACCAGGTCTTTGATTGCCCTGGCAGCTTGGATCACAGCAGCCCCCACAGTAGATTTGCCCACTCCAAATTGATTCCCTACTGACCGGTAGCTGTCTGGCGTTGCAAGCTTCCACAGGGCTATCGCCACTCGCTTCTCAACTGTGAGGGCTGCTCTCATCCTGGTATTCTGGTGCTTCAGGGCAGGGGAAAGCAAGTCACAAAGTTCCATGAAAGTGCCCTTACACATGCGAAAGTTTCGCAGCCACTGGGAATCGTCCCACACCTGCAACACGATGCGGTCCCACCAGTCTGTGCTTGTTTCCCAGGCCCAGAATCGGCGTTCCACGGCATCAACCTGCCCCAGTAACACCATGATTTGCACATTGCTGGGGCCTGTGCCTTGTGAGAGGTCTATGTCCATGTCAATTTCCTCATCACTCTCGTCGCCGCGCTGCAATCGCCTCCTCGGCTGGTCCTGGTTTTGCTTTGGCATGTCCTGGCTCTGCATATACTCCAGCACAATGCGCGTGGTGTTCATAGTGCTCATAATTGCCGCGGTGATCTGAGCGGGCTCCATGATCCCAGTGCTATGGCGTCTGGTCTGAAAAAAGGCGCGAAACTAGTATCTGATGGACGGAGGGAGGGAGGGGCGAGTGACGACATGGCGTACAGGTACAGGGAATTAAAATCAACAAAGGTGGCTGTGCATCAGGGAGAAACACAAACAACTGTCACTCAGAATGGCCCCCCCAAAGATTGAACTCAAAACCCTGGGTTTAGCATGCCGTTGATTTCACGGAGGGAGGAGGAAGCAAATGAATACAGAACAAATCTATTTTTTACATCTTAAGCTGGCAGACGACGGTGCAGCATGACTGATAGCCCTCGGCATCTTCTGGGTGCTTGGCAGAAAATACTGGGCGCTTGGCAGAAAATAGCATACTACGACTGATAGCCATCATCGTCAAGACAGTTCGATAGGACTGAGCATGTCTGCCCAGGTGCCCATGATTGACAGCCACTGCAGTACGACAACGACGGATACCAATCGTAATACACCATCTTCTACCAAAAGGCAAGGGGCTGCTGATGTGTGCAATGCAGCCCCACGTCTGCCAGCCCCACGTCTGCCAGCACCCAGATCGCCGATGAAGGGTACCAGTCATACTGCACCGTCTACTGCCAAAAGGCAATTAGCTGCTGCTGTGTAGCAGTGCAGTACCACATCTGCCGGCACCCAGAGGACATACGGTGACGGTGAGCTGAGCTGAGCTGAGCGGGCTCCATGCTTGGCGTGGTATGTTGTCTGCACAGGTAACCCAGGTAAAAAGGCGCGAATCGATTGTCTGCCGTTGCTCTGACGGAGGGGGAGGTGCCTGACGACATGTACCCAGAACCCCCCGCGACACTGTTTTGCATCATTCAGGCATTGGGATCTCAACCCAGAATTCCAATGGGCGGCGGAGACTGTGGGAACTGTGGGATAGCTACCCACAGTGCAACGCTCCGGAAGTCGACGCTAGCCTCGGTACTGTGGACGCGGTCCGCCGACTTAATGCACTTAGAGCATTTTATGTGGGGACACACACAATCGGCTGTATACAACCGATTTCTATAAAACCGGCTTCTATACATTCGACCTAATTTCATAGTGTAGACATACCCTGATTCAGCAGTGATGTCTTATGTAGCATAGTCAATGCTAGGGAATAAGAAAAAAACCAACTGCATATCTGAGGGACACCAAAAAGTATGCTCCCACTTTAAAACCCTGACTCCTTAGTTGATTTATTCTAATTATTTGGAAAAGTATATTTTTAAACAAATATTTTATTTACTAGCTATTTTAAAATACATTTATGTTATTAACAATTTAATGTTTTAAAGTAAAGCAGACCAGGTCTGATAAGGATAATAACATTCAGTGACAGAAGGTATTGGGTTCTCTAGAGGAACAAACCCTAATGATTCTTGCAGCGACAATCACCATAGTAACAGAAATGCCACTTATATTGGTTTTCCTTGTCTATGAAATGAAATATTGCTACTCTAGGGAATTTACAGAATTGCCTGCAAAGGCCTTGATCCTGCAAGGTGCTGAACACCCCCGGTGTGGTTCTGAGAGCCCTTAACTCCCACTGAAAGAGACGGTTTAGGCCGTATCCCTTATGCCCATCAAACTAACTGGGAGTTTTGTCATCAGTTTTAATAGGAACAGGATTGGGTCCTTACTAAGACTATATGGTATTTATCTGAGACTATTAAAGATTACAAAAAGCAGCCATTGATACAATGCAGTGAGCTGTTAAGACAGCCATGAACTCATTGGTTTAATTTGCATGATTCCTATTGTTTTCTTACCTGATTTCAGTCTTATCCAGCCAGGCAGCCAGACTGTGAAATATCCCCTTTTTGATGTACAAGGTACCAGAAACAACTTAGCTCAAGTGGTCAAAATAGCTGTTCGTAACTTAATACAATTTGGGATTGTGCAGACCCACAAAGGGATCTTATTTATCACAGAGAAAGCAGACTGGGGCAATAATCATCAAAGTAATATTTACCCCTTAATAACTGCCTATTTTTATATTGGTGTTAGAGGTTAATAGCACTGTTATTTACTTCTTTGCCAAAGAGTACTGAAGGATGTGAAATGTAACAGTCAATAAAGCTGAGCTGTCTGATAAATAACATTCATATTATTCCCTGACAAATCCTTTTGCAATACAGGGATATAAATAACACTAAGAAAGCAGTTCCTACATTACAAGTTTACTGATGTGTAAAATGTAATTTTAAAAAAAGCCCAAAGCCCTAGGAGTGTGACACTGTTACATGATATATAGGAAGAGGTACTTGGAAATCCAACACTAGTAAGTATAAGAAACTGGGAAAGTGAGACATCTCTGTAAAGATGCGTTAGAGAACCAAAGTCCAAAGAAAGACAGATACTTCCATTCAGTGAGTGGATAATCAGGTAGAAGGTAACTTTATCAGTTGAAGGGAGCTTTGCAATAATGAAGCAATGATAATATTTTTGCCTTAACAGTCCCACATGGGATGGTGAGTCTATGATCAGAAAAAGATTCTACTCTTATTTAATATGTCTGTTTTAGAGATGGGCCCAAACAAAAATGCTGGCTCTGAAAACCAGAAAAGCAATGAGCTTTGGGCAAGTGCCCAACTTTAGTTTGGTTGATCAAAAGAGTGGTGAATTAATTATGCATATGGGGAGATCTAAATTGGTGGATTCTCCTGTTCAGTAGCGCTCAATATGGACCCACCCCTTCTCCACACTGGCTTGGCAAAAGGGGGTTGCAGCATCCCTGGCACTCCCAGATAAATTTTCTTGCCTCAGAATAATTCTTTACTCCCAGCCTGCCAGGAAGCAGAGAGCCATTTAAATAAATAATAATAATAATAGTAATAAAAACCCTAAACAAGCCAGAAAAGCACTGGAGAAGATGGAAATGGAAAACTACAGAGCACATGAAGTGAGACAGAAGGGAATTTGTTGGGGGAAGGCAGAAGGAATGAGACATGAGTCATGCTGTTTGAAGGCCTGTAAATCCTCCCTACAGCCTGCTAATGTCATTGCAGGTAGCAGAGATAAGAGAAGGGGGAACTGTCCTGAGTGGTGAGCAGCCTTGTTAAGCAGGTTTATCTCCATTCAGTTACTATGTTGAGCTTTTCTTTTTGTGAAAAAGAAATTTCATGAAAAGGCACTTAAAATCACTAAGGCCTGGTCTACATTACAAACTTAGGTCAACGGAAGCCGCCTGAAGTCAACCTCATAATGTACAATGTCCAGCGACACTACCAGGAATCGTTTTAATATATGTGTGTAAATTTAGGACAAAATAGATAGTAGTTATGTACTTGCTGGAATATGTGTAGGATAAAGAAGGCGTGATGGATGCATCAACCTAACAAACTACCCCACTAATGAGCTTCTCTCACTCACCTGAAACAAATGTCTTCACTTCCATAGTCTCCCCCATTCACTAGGTGCACAGCTAATTTTGGCAGGCAATTGTAACTGCTTTCCTGCACCTGTATACCGGGGGTACTCTTCTATTTTCTATTGTTTATTATAATGAGAACATGGCTGAGACTCAATGGAGACTGTTTATAAATGGGAATCATAATGGGGAATTTTGCCTCTTGTAAGGGCCTAGACTATTGTACAGTATGCAGATATCTATGGACACAGAGATCTTCATGTGTCTGGCAGCATTTTCTCCTCACTTTCAATGGTTGAGCAGTTACTGAAATATAAAGAGTTTGGCTTTTCTACCAATTATTCTCTAGTTTGTTTTTCATTTTACTGCTGTGTGAATGATTGAAACTCTGGAGGTGCAGTTGCATTCCACTTCAGTCATGGTATAAAATATCAGCAATGACACTTCCAAATCATTAGATCCATTCTTAAGGAGGGGCCTAATTCCAAGACCACTGCAGTCGATGGAAAGACTCCCCCTGATGGCAATGGGCTTTGGCTGAGTTCCCCAGAAGGGAAGAAGGCGCTGTTTTGATGTCAACAGATAAAAGGTGTCAAAATCTGTAAATGCAGCCACCCCATTTCGCAGTGCTGAGGCTGCCTTTGCAGAGCGTCCAGCCCCTCCTGCATATCTTCCCACCTTCCCATGTTCTTGTGACAATACGGACAGTAACACTTCCCAGTTAATAGTTAATTAAACAATGGGTTCTGGTTACCCAACACCAGCATGACAAAACACATTGCGCCAGAAGGGAAGATAACATGGGTTACCACCATTGCTGGCTGAAGGGATTTTGTTGCTCTAACCAAATTGGAAATATCCACCTTTTCCCACCCATAGTCTATTACACTTTAAAGTCATGGAAAGTGTTGCTTTGGTAGGCAGCAGCCTATTCTTCCTGTATAGTAAAGCAGGGGGGCATATAAACTACCACTACAAGTTATTGTGTACAACCTACTAACAGAATCTTTATATACAGTATATAATAAGCATACCTGGTTCCTATATAGCACCTTTCACGTGTATATTCCTAAAGTGCTTTACCAAGGAGGTAAGGATCATGATTCTCTTTTTATACATGAGGAAACTGAAGCCACAGAGAGATGAACTGGCTTGTCACCCAACAGCTCAGAGGCGGAGCCAGGATTAGAACCCAAGTTTCCTGAATCCAGGTCCAATCCTAGCCACTACCTCTCCCTTTATAAGAGAACCTTGAGTTACCTTTGAAGTTTGCAAAATAATATATGTAGGGGAAAATATATTAAGGCAAAGTAAAGAGAGTGAAATCCCACACAATACTGAGAGTGAAATGCTGGGAATTCCAGAGTTCTTTAGATGGAATGTAATTTCTAAAACATCAGGGGTTTCTTTGCCCAATTAAGAATATTTGCAGCATAAATTGTAGGAGACTGGGAATGCTTAAACCATAGAAATGTAACAACAAAAATAACTGTAATATTGTTATTATTAAAAACAATCTTACTTACATTTTGAAGAATTTCAGTCATATCTTGACCCAATGGAAAGGAAGCACAGTTAAACATGAAATGGAGATGTGTTCCCTTCGGATTTTTCTTCCCTATTAACAAACTTCTCCTGCAAACAGGAAACAGCAAGAGCAATTTTGCAATCAAAACAACTTTATTTTTTGCATTTGTTCAAGCAAAAAAATATATATAATTCAATTAATACACATTAAGGACAAAAAGGTTCTGCAGCCCTGGGCTAAGACCTATCTAATTTCTTTTAAAATGGGTTCAGACATGTCATAACCAAAGGATAAATTCTGTGAACATTATGAACATAGCCATGTGGGAAGCAAAAACAAATATGATGTAGACCCAGCTTTTGTCATAGATAAATAGTTCTTTACGTAGCAAGCCCATGAGTATTTAGAGCAAGGCTGCAAAGTCCAATGAAGTGTCAGCTCAAGCCAGCAGCATTATCATTTATTGTCAGCTAGAACCTTCATCACTTACAGCCATCATTGGAAATATTGCTGATGATTGATACTGAGTAATAATGATTACTCTTGCAATAAGCTAAATTAAAATAATGAAGTACTGTGGCACATAAATTGGTTGTTGCCCAAGGAGGATAACGTGTAAGCAGCACAAGGAAGTCACCAGCTCACAGAGCGCTCATCCTTCAAGTTTGACACAGCTGGGAAGCCAAGGAGGCACTATCTGTTATTTCCCCATTACTAGCTCATCTCCCACATAAATACCTATACAAATAATTGCTGGAATAGGCATGGTCACAATAACTTATTGGATATTAATCTCGATTGTCTACTGCAAAAAAAGTAAAGCATATGTTGTTATTAAGGGGTGCTGCTTGTCTCGAGAAACTTCTTTGTCAGTAACGGTTCTATGGGGAGGTGCTTATCTGACTCCCTGGTTGTGACATGTTAAGCTGTCTTTCTTTTCCACTCTTGGTAACCCACACAATCAAAGGTTATAAAGGATCTGCAAGGCTGAGAATCAGTTCTGGCCTATCTCATTCCAGGCAGCTATGTTAGAAAACCCAATGACTAGGCTATAATATCAGTGCATTTTTCTTTTCTAGTCAACTCAAGCTATTATCTTCCTTCACAGAATCTCAGAATAAGAATCTAAACTCTGGCCCACACAAAAAGCTGGACTTAAACCTGAGTCTCTGTCAACCTAACACAATCTGTGGAAGTCTTAAACCATAAGCAGCTCTTGGCCCACAATGGAAAAGATCAAAGAACTATTTATCAAATCATCTAGCTTTATAAACTAGAATACCAACCAGCAACCCCTAGCTTTATGGTTTGGGCCTATTAAAATAATTACTCAGACCATAGAAGGCTATAAGCATTTGAGAGGGAGCTTGACCATTAATAAGTGGGTTTTTTATTGTTAGATTTGTACTTCTGATTGACTTGGACCCGTTCCAGGTGGGGTGGGGAGGAAATCATCTGGTGAATTACACATCTGGCTAGCAGCACCTAAATGAGATGATGTACAAAATACTGATTCAGGGGGAAAATCATATAACAGTATGGAGAACATCTCTTTTGCTCCTGTGCAATATGTCATATTCACAGCAGGATTATGAATGAAGTCTCAAGTTGCCACCCATGTTATTTGGCTGGAACAGTCTAGTTTTTTTGCTTCCTTTACTTGTCCTTTCCTATCTCTAGCTGTGAGACTACCTATCTTTTATGTTACTTTGCCTGGAAGTTTGCATCTTGCCTCTTGGACTCTGTATGATATGTACTTTCTTACCACTTTTTTTTGAGCTCACGGCTTTAAAATAACCTTCTTCCTAATAAAATAATACTGTTAGGGTAGGCAGTATTCTGGATAAATTACTCTCTCCTGTGAGTGAGAAGCAAATGAGACAGTTGATATCCATTCTAAGTAGAAAGGGTCTGACTGAGGCTCTCCTGTTACTCTGTGCTCTGTTAAAATTTCTCTGCTCCAGATCTTCAGCTGATCTAAATCAATGTAGCCCATTGAAATCCATGAAGCTATGTCAATTTGTGCCATCTGAGGATCTGGCCCAAATAAAATACATATACATACATACATATATATATAAAAAACTTTTTGGCTCACTTAAGAAGAAGCTGAATAGAAATCCAGCCTGGAGTTCATCCCGCTCTACCTGCTTATTCTGTTTACTGCAGCTTTGCCCTATCTTTTCTCCCACAACAAATGAAAACAAGTTCTTATGGGGAGGAGGAGAAATTACACAAGTATAAAGGAGGAAAATACAATCTGCTGAACTGTGCTTATTGTAAAACTGGTTTCCTGTAAGATTATATACGAACTTACAGTTCCCTGTGCATGCTGGAGAGTTTTTTCTTCTGTAAGAAGCTATTCTGCGCAGTATGCTGGCTGCACGCTGGGAAAGCATTAAAAAAAAGTCAATAAAAAATACCCTTACATCATGAGATCTTAATTGAATTTCTCAGATGAGAGGGAAACTGTGTGTGTGTGTGTGTGTGTGTGTGTGTGTGTGTGTGTGTGTGTGTGTGTGTGTGTGTGTGTGTGTGTAAAAGAGAGAGAGAGAGGATTCCCATGGGGTCCAAGTTTACAATACAACACATTCCCCCAGGTTTTGTGAGAAGCTGATAATGAAGGGTGCCCAAATGACCCAGTTTATAAATTTAAAGGGAAAAATAAAGTCAAAAGTATTTTAAAAGGACTTGTGTAAAAGACAGACCTAGGGAGGGAGAGAGGGAGCGCCGTGCATGCATGCATATGAAGGACTGGATTGTTGGTAATACTGTATTATCCTGTTGATGCTTCTCAAGCTGAGAGAGGCCCCACTCAGTTAGGTACTGACAGAGTGAGCATAGGGGAGCTTGCAATGAGTGGGAATAAGAAGCTTAATTAGTTGTTAGTGGGCGAAAGTAAAGAAAAACTGTAAAATCAAAAACAACTACAAGATTTTAGCTACTAACTAAAAGATAGAAGTAAAACCTAATTCAATTTAGTACCCAGTCACAGTTCAGCTCTGAAAGTTGAGGACCAGACAGCAATAGATTTTGGGGCTGCACTGTTTAATGCAAAGCAGCCCTGATTCAGCAAAGCATTTTTACTCAGCAAAGCATTTAAGTATTTGCTTAAGTTTTGCTTCACTGACTAGGAACAGCTTTAAGCGTGTACTCTAATGCATTGACAAATCAGGATCAGAGTGCAGCATGTGCAAATTCACTGGTCTACAATTTTTGAGAAGTCGTCTGCTTCAGAGATAAAATGTGCGATTTATTATGTATTTTGATGTGCTGAATTCAAATATGACAATTAAAACAACTGATTGGCTACTGTTTCTAAGGCCTGGTCTACACTAACCCCCAAATTCGAACTAAGGTACGCAACTTCAGCTACGTGAATAACGTAGCTGAAGTCGACATACCTTAGTTCGAACTTACCGCGGTTCAGACGCGGTCCACACGCGGCAGGCAGGCTCCCCGTCGACTCCGCGGTACTCCTCTCGCCGAACGGAGTACCGCAGTCGACGGCGAGCACTTCCGGGATTGATTTATCGCATCCAGACCAGACGCGATAAATCGAACCCGGAAGTTCGATTGCCAGCCGTCGAACTACCGCGGTAGTGTAGACCTGGCCTAAGATATTTAAGTTTTTACATTTTATGTCTATGTATATTGTGTAGATAGTAGAGTTTTAATCATAAATTGTAAACCTAGGTCTTTTCATGTGTTTATGGTTGCTTTACATGATAATATTTCACCTGTCCTGTTTATGTAACACTTTAAAAATCAGCAAAAGGGTTATATAAATAAAATTTATTATGAAACAAAAGGCAAAAAACTATTCTGTACATAGTTTAGTCCTATTCAGTGTCTACTCGGCGCTTCTTGGCTTGTCTCTTGTATTCATTAAATGGAGCATCTCTTGTCACTGTCCAGCAATAGTCTGCAAGCATTGATGGGCTCCATTTGCCCTGATAGCATTTCTCCATTGTTGCAATGTCCTGGTGAAATCGCTCGCCGTGCTCGTCGCTCACTGCTCCGCAGTTCGGTGGAAAAAAAATCTAGATGAGAGCGCAAAAAATGTATCTTTAGTGACATGTTGCAACCAAGGCTTTTGTATGCCTTGAGGAGGTTTTCCACCAACAACCTGTGGTTGTCTGCCTTGTTGTTTCCGAGAAAATTTATTGCCACTAACTGGAAGGCTTTCCATGCCGTCTTTTCCTTGCCACTCAGTGCATGGTCAAATGCATCATCTAGAAGAAGTTCACGAATCTGAGGACCAACAAAGACACCTTCCTTTATCTTAGCTTCACTTAACCTTGGAAATTTTCCACGGAGGTACTTGAAAGCTGCTTGTGTTTTGTCAATGGCCTTGACAAAGTTCTTCATCAGACCCAGCTTGATGTGTAAGGGTGGTAACAAAATCTTCCTTGATTCAACAAGTGGTGGATGCTGAACACTTTTCCTCCCAGGCTCCAATGACTGTCGGAGTGGCCAATCTTTCTTGATGTAGTGGGAATCTCTTGTACGACTATCCCATTCGCAGAGAAAACAGCAGTACTTTGTGTATCCAGTCTGCAGACCAAGCAAGAGAGCAACAACCTTCAAATCGCCACAAAGCTGCCACTGATGTTGGTCATAGTTTATGCACCTCAAAAGTTGTTTCATGTTGTCATAGGTTTCCTTCATATGGACTGCATGACCAACTGGAATTGATGGGAAAACATTGCCATTATGCAGTAAAACAGCTTTAAGACTCGTCTTCGATTAATCAATGAACAGTCTCCACTCATCTGGATCGTGAACAATGTTGAGGGCTGCCATCACACCATCGATGTTGTTGCAGGCTGCAAGATCACCTTCTGTCAAGGCTGTATCCCCACTTTGAACTTTAGGGTACAAATGTAGGGGCCTGCATGAGGACTTTTAAGCTTAACTACCAGCTTAGTTTTGGTTCGCTGCCACCATTCCCTACCCTGGGAAGCTTTTAGAAACTTTTTACCAATTCCCTGGTAAATACAGATCCAAACCCCCTTGGATCTTAAAACAAGGAGAAATTGACCCTTCCCCCCTTCTTCCTTTCACCAACTTTTGGTGAAAACAGATCCAAACCCCCTTGGATCTTAAGACAAGGAGAAATTAATCAGGTTCTTAAAAAGAAGGCTTTTAATTAAAGAAAAAGGTAAAAATCATTTCTGTAAAATTAGTATGGAAAATAACTTTACAGGGTAATCAAACTTAAAGAGCTCAAAGGACCCCCCTCTGTTTTAGGTTCAAAGTACAGCAAACAAAGATAAACACTTTAGTAAAAGGTACATTTACAAATTGAGAAAACAAAGTAAATCTAAGACGCCTTGCCTGGCTTTTACTTACAATTTTGAAATAAGAGAGACTTGTTTAGAAAGATGGGGAGAACCTGGATTGATGTCTGGTCCCTCTCAGTCCCAAGAGCGAACCACCCCTTAAAACAAAGAGCACACACAAAAGCCTTCCCCTCCCCCCCCCCCCAAGATTTGAAAGTATCTTGTCCCCTTATTGGTTCTTTGGGTCAGGTGTCAGCCAGGTTACCCGAGCTTCTTAACCCTTTACAGGTAAAAGGATTTTGGAGTCTCTGGCCAGGAGGGATTTTTAGTACTGTACACAGGAGAGCTGTTACCCTTCCCTTTATAGTTATGACACCTTCCATGAAGAAGAATGGGACAAGATCCTTTTGATGGTCACAGAACATGGAAACCCTAACATCACCTGCCAGGAGATTCCACTGCTGTAGTCTGGAGCCCAACAGCTCTGCCTTACTCTTGGGTAGTTCCAAATCCCTGACAAGGTCATTCAGTTCACCTTGTGTTATGAGGTGTGGTTCAGAGGAGGAGGAGGAGGGGAGAAAATGTGGGTCCTGTGACATTGATGGTTCAGGACCAGAAGTTTCATCCTCTTCCTCTTCCTCGTCTGACTCAAGTGAGAATGATTCTGGTGCATCAGGAACCGGCAGTCCTTCTCTGTGGGGTACTGGGCGTATAGCTGATGGAATGTTTGGATAATGCACAGTCCACTTTTTCTTCTTTGACACACCTTTCCCAACTGGAGGCACCATGCAGAAGTAACAATTGCTGGTATGATCTGTTGGCTCTCTCCAAATCATTGGCACTGCAAAAGGCATAGATTTCCTTTTCCTGTTCAACCACTGGCGAAGATTTGTTGCACAAGTGTTGCAGCATATGTGTGGGGCCCACCTCTTGTCCTGATCTCCAATTTTGCAGCCAAAATAAAGGTGATAGGCTTTCTTAACCATAGTGGTTATACTGCGCTTTTGTGATGCAAAAGTCACTTCACCACAAACATAGCAGAAGTTATCTGCACTGTTCACACAAGTACGAGGCATCTCTGCTCACTTTGGCTAAACAGAAATGTGTCCCTTTGCAAAATCAAACACTGACAAATAAGAGAGCACGACACTGTACGATTTCTAGAGCTGATATAGGGCAATTTGTTCAGCAGAATGATGTAAGCTTCATTATGATTGCATCATCCATGACTTCTAGGAATAACATGATGCAATTCATATCATGTATGACGCAATACCAGCTTCAGATTGCATCATTCATTGTTTTGCCTAAAAAGCAAGTACTGTCCAAACCCAGTCATAGATTTATTCATAGATCCAATCAAAGATGTATTTTAGTCATTTCTGGTTTAAATTGAGATCCCTTCCCTTTACAACTCACTTATCCTCTGCCATTCCCAAGTCAAGGGTCGTATATACTGACCCAATAGCATATCTTGAAAACTAAAGCCAATCAACAATTTTAAGCATCATTTTCGTTCTCAGTAACCCAGAATTAGTAAAGTTTGACTACATTTATTTCAGAAGCATTTTGGCTGTAGAGCAGTGTTAGGGCTGGCCAATATTTTATGATAAAAAATTGCATTTTTAACAAATGAATTTTTAATGACAACTGCCTGCTTTCCCCCAAAAATGACAAACTTTCATTGAAAAACTGAATACCTGAAAATTGAAAAATTTTGGCTGAAAACCAAAGAATTTCTATTCCACAATGTCACTGATGATGGCCTGGTCTACACTGGGGGGGGGGGGGTCGATATAAGATATGCAACTTCAGCTACGGGAGTAGCGTAGCTGAAGTCAACGTATCTTATTTTGACTTACCTCCCGTCCTCACGGCGTGGGATTGACGGCCGCAGCTCCGTCAACTCCGCTACCGCCGCTCGCCCTGGTGGAGTTCCGGAGTCGACGGGATCGTGTTCGAGGATCGATATATCGCGTCTAGACTAGACGCGATATATCGATCCCCGATAGATCGATCACTACACGCCGATCTGGCGGGTAGTCTGGACGTACAAACAGCTCATGGCCCTCAGAGCCCAAGATCAGGCCACGATTAATCAAGGCACACTCATTGCACTTGTACAGGGCTCCCATCTCAGCCCCCCACTTTCCCCTGCAAACAAACTGAGTGGGGCTCAAATTTGGCCCAGCCAGCCCCTCCCCAATGAAAGAGAAGGAGCAGTATGAGTGTGGGGTGGGCAAAGGGAGCAAGAAGAGCTGTGCAGAACTGCCCTAGCCCAATATGTGAGCAGAGTGCTGAGCTGGCGAGTGGCCAGGAAGGTCCCAGGGGCAATGGGTGAGGGGCTGGGGGCAAGTTGTTCATGAGATATGGGGTGAGTGCAGAGTATTGGGGGGCTTCAGCATAAGTGGTTGGGGGCAAGCAAGGAATGTTGGGGATCCGTGGATGAGTTGTATGGGAAATGGGGGAAGTTGGGGGCTAGTGGGGCTGAGGTGCTGGAGGCTGCAGTGCGCAGGATGTATGTCAGGGCTGCTGGGATTGTGTGGGGCTGGCAGGATAAATGGGAGATGGTGGAGGGTTGTTGGGGTATATGTGAGATGGGAGGGCCATTTCGGGGACCTGTGTGTATGGTGAAGTGGGACGGGCATTCAGGAGTCTGTGAGAGGTGGGGTATGCAGGGGCAAGGGCCCCAAAATTCTTTAATCTGGGCCTGTCCAAGGTCATCATCTTGAGGCCAGAGTTGTTGAACTGATGAGAGAAGAGAGTCAAATTTACAGAGGCAGCATATAGATCCAAGTAATTTGCACCCAAAACAAACAAAAGAGTTAACAAATGAGCACTCAGAATTGTTCATGTTAATTTTGAATAAATCTTGCAAAAAAGCAGAAGTTCCAGAAAACTAGAAGAAAGCAATGTTGCATCAATATTTAAAATGGTAAACAGGATGACCCGAGTAATTATGGACCTGTTAGTCCAACATGCAAAATAATGGAACAGCTGATACAGGATTCAATCAATTAAAAAAAAAAGGATAAAGTGTAATTTATGCCAATCAACATGTTTTGATGGAAAATATGTCTTGTGAAATGAATTTAATATAATTATTTGATGAGATTACAGATTCAGTTGATAAAGGTAACTATATTTGTGTAATATACATAAACTTATGTAAGGCATTTGACTTAGTCTCACAAGCTATTTTGCTTAAAATTCGCATAGTACAAAATCAATGTGGCACACACTAAATGGATTAAAAACTGGCTAAATGATTCTTAATGAGGAATCATCAATGAGTGGGAGTATTTCTAGTGGAGTCCTGCAGGGATTGGTTCTTGGCTGAAAACTATTCAATACTTTAATCACTGGTCTAGAAGAAAATATAAAATCATTGTTGATAAAGATTGGAGGAGATAATATTGAAAGGGACAGGTCACTTTTAGCAGTCTGGATAATTTGATAAGCAGCTAAACCAGGGCCGGCTCCAAGCACCAGCTTACCAAGCAGGTGCTTGGGGCGGCCACTTCGGAGAGGGGCGGCACGTCCAGCTGTTCGGCGGCAATTCCGCGGACGGTCCCTCACTCCTGCTCGGAGCGAAGGACCTCCCGCTGAATTGCCACCGCAGATCGCGATCGCCGCTTTTTTGTTTGTTTGTTTGTTTGGCTGCTTGGGGTGGCCAAAACCCTGGAGCCGGCCCTGAGCTAAACAATATGTATATGAATAAAGTCATATCAGGTCATACACTTCTGAACAAAGAATGTAGGCCATACTTACTGGATGGAGGGCTATATCCTAAAAAGGAATGACTCTGAAAAGGACTCAGAACTCATGATAGACAAACTGAACATGAGCTCCCAGTGCAATACTATGGCTAAAAGGGGTAATGTGATATTTGGATGTATATACAAGTGAATATCAAATATGAATAGGAAGGTGATATTCAGGGCCGCCCGGGGTGGGGCAAGTGGGGCAATTTGCCCCAGGCCCCGGGCCCCGCAGGGGCCCCCCAAGAATATAGTATTCTATAGTATTGCAACTTTTTTTTTATGGAAGGGGCCCCCGAAATTGCTTTGCCCCAGGCCCCCTGAATCCTCTGGGCGGCCCTGGTGATATTACCTCTGTATAGAGCATTGGCAAGAACACTACTGGAATACTGTGTCCAGTTTTGATGTCCAGGCTTTAAAAAGAAAGTCAAACTATAGGGGAGGGCTCCCAAGAGAGACACAAGAATGATCTGAGATCTGGAAAACCTGTCTTACAGCGAGAGCCTTTAGAAGCTCTATTTACTTAGCTTACTGAAGAAAAGAGAAGAACTCTTGATCATGATTCACAAGTAACTACACAGAAAGAAGATTTCTGTTACTACAGGACTTGAATAACAAAGAAAGGAATAACAAGATCCAATGGCCAGAAGTTGATGATAGAAAAATGTAAACCAGAAATAATGTGCCAGTTTTAAAAGTGAGGGCAATTAGCCATTGGAACAGATTGCCAAGGGAAGTGGTAGATTTTCCTTCATGTGCATCTTTTAACTCAAGACTGGATGTCTTTCTAAAACAGAACAGTGCTGTAGTTCAACCAGAAGTTATTGAGTTTGATGCAGAAAACACTGGTTCTGTGGTCAGTGTTATTCAAGATGTCTGATGAGATGATCTTTACAGTCCTTTCTGACCTTAAAACCTCTGAATCTATCACTATATGGACATTGCAGAATAGGCACACCTCAGAACTGACTGCCCTAGTCATGCAGCTGAGAAAGCTGGTCATATGATGGGAGGGTACCAAGGTGGAATGGAAGGCATTTGGATGGGACCCACCTTCCAAAAGGGTTGAGGACACTGATCATTCCTCATGAGGGTGAGTAATGAGGTGGCAAAATTTGTAGATGAGACACAATTATTTAGATTAGTAAATAATAGAGAAGACTGTGAGGAACTTCAGGAGAGGTACCTAGTCAAATTAGGTGAATAGACAACATGGTGAATAAATCTGTTGATAAATAAATTCAGTGTTGATTAATGCAAGGTAATGCACATTGGAGGGAATAATCTGAACAACTCATATACATTGCTGGATTCTAAATTAACTGTAATCATTCAGGAAAATGACATGGGCATCATTATATGCAGTGGCAATCAAGAAAGCAAGCAAAATGTTAGAATAAATGTATAACAACACAGAGAATAATACTGAAAATATTATAATGTCATGATATAAATCAATGGTATGTCCTCACATGAAATACTGAGTTAGTTCTGGCCCCCTAACTCACAAAGAATACAAACAAAAAAGAGAGGTTCAAAGACACGCAGCAAAAATGACTAGAGGCATGGGAAGACTTCCAAGTGACGAAAGCTTGAAAAGACTGGGATGAGTTAGTTTAGAGAGCAGATGAATAAAAGGAGATGATAAAGGTATACAAAATGATGATTGGTACAGAGAAGGTAAATTGGGTGCTCCTATTTATCCTCTCCAATAATTCAAGAATGTGGGGACGTTTGATTAAATTAAAGGGCAACAAAACTTGTTTAAGGAAATCCTTTTCTGTTTTTCTAACCACACAGTGACTAACCTGTGTAACTCAAGACATCACTGTGGACAAGAGGTTACCAGGATTGAAAAAAAGATCAGATGTTTATATGGACAAAGAGAATATCTATAGTAGCATAAGGCTCTGAATCAGTAATCCATCCCTATTCAGCAAAGCATGTAGAGGAGCGATTTTCAAAGACACAAACGGCAAGGCAGTGGGAGCTGGGTGCCAAACTTACACTTGTGCCTTAAAAAATCTCCCCCTTAAGCACATGTTTCACTTTAAACATGTGCTTACATGCCTTTGATTTAAATGTCAGAAACTAGCTACTAGACTGGGCTGATCTGGTATGGCCAATCCTCTCTTTCCTGTATAGTAAAACTGATGTCTCTTTTCCTGCTGTTAATCTCTTTCCTTTCTATTAACTTCAGGGCACAGGGAAGAGTTAATGTTTTTCATCCAAGACCAGAAGACTTCAGAGAAGAGCACCGCCGTAGAATTTTTTATTTTAGGCACTACAACAGACACACCTGCCATATCTCCTACTATTTCTCAGAGGACGAGAATCTAATATTTCTTCTGTGGGGAGTTCTCAGGTCTAAGTAGTTTTCAAAAGGTATGCCAGTGTACTTGCTTCTTCAATGATCTATGTGAGGTATAATACCAGCCTACTAATTATTAGCAACAATTATGTAATTTCAAAATAACCTTTTGGGCTACAAGTAGGTATTGCAAATAGAAGTTTAGGGCCTGATCTTGCACTCATTGAAGGCAATGTAAAAACTCCCATTCTCTTCTATGGGACCAGGATCTGGTAGTGTCAACCCTATGAAATAACAGAGGTTTTGCAATCCTCACAATTATATGTGCCTCATAATTTGACACCTAAAAATATAAAAATATTTTAAAGCAACGGTCAAAACTATGCAACTAACACACTGTGAGCATGATGAGTGGGGGGGCAAGAGATGGGCTGCAAAGAAGTCATTTGCAGTTTCTCTATCCTGGTGTTTTAGTGTTTTGAACCTTACTTGTAGACTACTTGTAGTATATTTCATAAGGGATCGTGTGGTAAAATGAAACCCAGTGTGATGTGGCTTGAAAGTGGAAAATGCACAATGTTCTCAATCACTGGGCTAAAATCAGTTGGGCCTGAGGAAAAATTAGCACTACATTTAAAAAAAAATACCATTGCAAATTCTGTTGTGTGTCTTGTACCCACTAATGGATTTTAACGTTATTGCTGCCCAGTTTTATTGGAGCTAATCAGAATGAGCTGTGGGAATGAGAGGGCTCCCACACTATTGAAACAGTTAATTTTTTTTTAAGCCAGGATACAAAAGTGCAGTTTAAGAGGGGAGCAGATCAAATCCATGTGCAGGTCATTTAAGAGCTCAGTCTCATTTTTGAAATATAGATTAGCCAGGATAGTATGAATTCAGCATTTCTATGTAATGCTGTTTCATTGATTCTTTAGACCAGCTGGACTTGGCTTTAGACAGATACTTAAAAATGAGTTTTAAACCTTTACCGTCTTTTAATATTTTATAACCTGTCAGAAAATCAGTTAGGGACTCTGCTTTTCTCAGCTCCTGATATCAAAGCAGCAGATTTTTAACAAGAGTGAGGGGGTTATTTTTTAACATAAACTAAATGATAGTTGCCATAAAAGTGCTCAGTCAATCATGGCTCCAAGGAAATTCTTGGGTGAACAGTTTTCAAGGTGAAATGAATGGCTATTACCTGCCAAAACCTGAACGTACAGTGTTGATGTCATCAGTCGTGCCATCACTTTGCAGGCAAAGCCTAACGTCAGGTCTTGACAGCTAAGGGCAGGAGGCTATGATCTTCAAATATTCTATTTTAAGATGCATTGATTGTGTGGTCCTTTTAAGGCTACACATTCATTCTGTTAGGGCTTGATCCTGCCAGTTGCTGAACACCCTCAGCTCTCACTGAAGTCTAATCAGGATCCAGCCTTTGCTAATCAGGTGCTAATTTATATTTATAAGCTTTTCTGTGGAGTATCTGGGGGACCATGCATACTAATTGAATTACCCTCACTATACGCTGTGAGTTAAGGAAGTATTATTATCCCTGTTTTGAAATGGGGAACTGAGGCAAAGAGATGAAATGATTACTTGCCCAAGGTCACACAGATCTGTGACAGAATAGAATCCAGATCATAGACTATCAGGCTTGGAAGGGACCTGAGGAGGTCATCTAGTCCAACCCCCTGCTCAAAGCAAGGCCAATCCCCAGACTGATTTTTGCCCCAGATCCCTAAATGGCCCCCTCAAGGATTGAACGCACAACTCTAGGTTTAACAGGCCAATGCTCAAACCACTGAGCTATCCCTCCTGCCTTCACCACAAGTCCCTCTGTTTTGCCAATCAAGGGTCCAGTTCTTTACTTGTGTGGGAGTTGAGGGATCTCAATGCCTCACAGGATCTGGCCCATTGGATCTTAAACACTTTTCGTCTTCTTCTAATATTAATAACTTGGTACTTTTCACAAACATTAAGCCCACACAATTAAAAAGAAGACATTTTAGTTCAACTATAAATTACAAACAGTCCATTTTGAGAATGAAACCTTTTCTTTCCTGAGCTAACATTCCAGAACCAAAATTCTATGTACATCCCTCTCCCACCGATCTACCTTAGCATGGTTGTATTAAATACCTTCAGCTAGGAATATAGAGGAAACTTGGTCCAACAGACAGGGCACAGGGTCTGGAAGTCAGAAGACTTCAGTATAATTCTTGGTTTTACCACTCACCTACTGTGTGACCGTGGACAAATTGCTTAACTACACTGTGCCTCAGTTTACCCACCTGTAAAATAGGCATAATGGTACTCACGTATGTTTACAAGGTATTTTGAGATTGTGGATAATAAGTGCTGTATACAGGCTTAGAACTATAGTTCAGAATGTATTTTAATACCCTACACGAAACAGCTGACTTTATAAACCTAATTTCCCTAAAAACACAATGGCTGCTAAACTAAGAAATCATCTAGCCAAATACTGGGACCATCCAGTTTACTATAGTTAAATCGCAGTGGTAGCAAAAAAGAAATGCAATATTTGTTAATCTGCCAAGGGTACTGTTTACTGCACAACTGCACATGGAACTATTTAACTCTTGTGATAATAAAACACTGGAGATCTTTATTATGTTGATGTTTAATAACCAGTTGAAAAAGATGAGAAACACAAAGCACATTGTAGTCCCTGCTGGAGCATACTGAAAAGAGAAATGAATTATCTCCTTTGCTTAAAAAACTAACAAATTGTAGTACCAGCTCTGAAAGCCCAGCCTGCCTGGCAATGGACTTAAGATTTCAGGTCACACAGCAGCTGAAGCTGAAAGTAATGTGAATGAAGGTGATGTGTTTAGCCCCAGGAAAGGTGGAATTAAACTGTCTGCTGGTAGGAAGAAGAAAAAAAGCTAGAAACAGCAGCAGTCCCTCACTTCAGCAACAACAGCCCACAGGAAGGTGGGGGAAATAAGGGGGGGCTAAAACACAGCAAGTTTTCTCGTCAGTGGACCTAGCAGGAGATTAACAAAGAATATGCTTAATTATTGCTTCCTGCC
Organism: Emys orbicularis; assembly: GCF_028017835.1. Taxonomy (NCBI): domain Eukaryota; kingdom Metazoa; phylum Chordata; order Testudines; family Emydidae; genus Emys; species Emys orbicularis. The sequence continues at coordinate 232,656,013 of NC_088684.1, read as the reverse complement.
CACCTGCCTCGTTTCTTCAAGAACCAGGACTCACTCAAATAACATTCACTCCCTTGGCAAATTTACTCATAATGTAAGTGGTTACAAATTAACCAAGCCTGTTTTCTTTATTTTAAATGAAAGGAATTATATTTTTTCCTTCTAGTTCTTATGAAGACCTGAGGATGACCTTTCTCTTTTGAGATGAGTGAAGGCCAGATTCTTAGCTGGTATAAATCAACTTAGTTCTGTTCAAGTCAATGGAGCTACATCCACTTACACCAGCTAAGGATCTGACCCTGGATGTTTAGACTCATTGTTCTATTTACTGTTTACAGTGTTGTGTTATTCTACCCGGCACTGTATTTTTTTTTTTTTAATAATTCATGTAGTATCTTCAGCTTATGAGTCTCTATTTTACACAAATGATCTGGAGTGATTAAACTACCTTTAAAGCACCTTGAGTGCCATTAGCAGAAACAACTGCAAGTATTTAAAAGAATATTTAATACCATATACTGCCAGCATGCATGCTGGGAAACAAGCTCACATCCCAGAGCCTATCTTGGGCCAATCACTGGAGAATGGTTTAATTGGTTAATCATATAAATTACAGTCACTTAATCATTTTAATCACCATCAGCCAATTAGCTCAGAGTTATGGGCTCTGAGGTAACAGTTATGCAAATGTTTGTTCCGCTGCAAGCTATTAACAGCCATATTTTCCAGATCAAGCTGACAATGACTGATGTGGAGAGGGAAGTGAAGGAAAGCGAGCATTTGTTTAGTTTAAACTTCTTTCCTGCCAGATTACAATGAGGCATATGACAGGAAGTGGCCTTAAAATGTAACAATTGACTTTTCCCCATTGAAAGTAGCCTTCCCACGTAGGATAGCGAAGGTTATGCTGGTGCAATGTGACCAAGGAGATTCCACTTCTACCAGTAAAGAGCATGATTTTGATTATTCCAATGCCCTAACATCTCCAGTACTTTTAATGAACTGTTTCGCAAGTAGCAGAGAAATAAATACCTGTTCGCATTCTATTAGTGGGAATTTGCAAGAATTGATGGAGGCAGATTAGTTATAGTTCAGTTACGCTTTGATAATTTTCTAAAGCAGAGACATGAAGCCGTCTGTATATAGCAGCGGTTCTAGTTATTGTTCTACCAGAATTACCCCCACTTTCCTGAGTTTATGGGCCAGATTGTGATCTCCATTACTTTTGTGTAACCCCACTGGTTTCAGTGGAGCTGCTCCAGATTTACACGAGAATAACATAAATCAGAATCTAGTACTATAAACATGAGTTGTTCTCAAATATTTGCCCTGGGCTGAAAACTATGGGGGAGATTCTCCCCCATGTTATTGCCACTTTGCAGCCATCGGCCTAATCAGCAGGATAATAAGCCCGGCAGATCCAGGCAGCTGAGGATTCCCCAGCATGTTTGAATCTGCAAATGATGTAGAGCTAGAATGTTCAGGGTATTTGTCTGAACCTGAATACTGCTGGTATCCATGCACTTCAGGAAATATTCTATGTGCCCAACCCTAACTCAGGCCCTTCTATACACACAGAGCTTTGACTAACATGGGGCCTGATCCCATCTACGCTGAGGGGGAACTGGATTGGGAATTAGGTGTGCTGCCCTTGTAATATGAATGGTATGCCTCATTCTACAATTATAGTGCTGCAATAGAATGGATCATTTAGTATTGACTGATATAGCAAACTCTCATAAGCAGCTTTTGTCTTTAAATTTTTTTTTTTTTAAATGTAAGAACATAAGAAAGGCCATACTGGGTCAGACTATTGGTCCATTGAGGCCAGTGTCCTGTCTGCAGACAATGGCCAGTGCTAGATGCTTCAGAGGGAATGAACAGAACAGGGCAATTCTCAAGTGATCTATCCCCTGTCATCCCATCCCCGCTTCTGGCAGTCAGAGGTCTAGGGACACCCAGAGCAAGGGGTTGAATCCCTGACCAACTTGGCTAATAGCCTTTGATGGACCTATCCTCCATAAACGTATCTAATTCTTTCTTGAACCAGTTTATAGTTTTGGCCTTCACAACATCCCCTGGCAATGAGTTCCACAGGTTGATTGTGCATTGTGTGAAGGAGTACCTCCTTACATTCCTTTTAAAAGTATTAACTGCTTATTAATTTCATTGGGTGACCCTGGGTTCATGAATTATGTGAAGGGGGAAATAAAACTTCCCTATTCACTTTCTCCACACCAGTCATGTTTTTATACACTTTCGTCATTTCCCCCTTTAGTTGTCTCTTTTCTTTTTAATCTCTCCTCATATGGAAATTGTTCCATATCCCTAATAATTTTTGTTGCCATTTTCTGTAAGTTTTTCAATTCTAATATATCTTTTTTGAGATGGGTAACAAAAACTGCATGCAGTATTCAAGGTGTGGATGGACATGGATTTATATAGTGACATTTTGATTTATTATCTATTCCTTTCCTAATGGTTCCTAACATTCGGTTAGCTTTTTTGACTGCTGCTGCACATTGAGCAGATGTTTTCAAAGAACTATCCATGATACCACTCAAGAAAGAGATCTTGGAGTTAACAGTTAATTTAGATGCCATCATTTTGTATGTATAATTAGGATTATTTTTCCAACGTGCATTACTTTGCACTTATCCAATATTGAACTTCATCTACCATTTTGTTGCCCAGCACCCCTTTTAGAGAGATCCCTTTGTAACTCTTCACAGTCAGCTTTGGACTTAATTATCTTGAGTAATTTTGTATCATCTGCAAATTTTGCCACCTCACTGTTTACCTTTTTTGAATAGCACAGTTCAGACCCTAGGGTAACACCATTATTTACCTCTTTCCACTGTGAAAACTGACCATATATTCCTACCTTTTGTTTCCTATCTTGTTAACCAGTTACTGATCCATGAGAGGACCTTACCTCTTATTCCATCGCAGCTTACTTTGCTTAAGAGCCTTTGGTGAGGTACCTTGTCAAAGGCTTTCTGAAAGTCCAACTATACTATATCAACTGGATCATCCTGGTTCACATGCTTGTTCACACCCTCAAAGAATTCTAATAGATTGGTGAGGCATGACAGTGTTGACTCTTCCCCAACGTGTTGTGTTCATCTATGTGTCTGATAATTCTGTTTTTACTATAGAGTCAACCAATTTGCCTGGTACTGAAGTTAGTCTTACTGGCCTGTAGTTGCCTCTGGAGCCTTTTTTAAAAATCAGTGTTACATTAGCTATCCTCCAGTCATCTGGTACAGAGACTGATTTAAGCAATAGGTTACATACCACAGTAAGTAGTTCTTCAGTTTCACATTTGAGTTCCTGTAGAACTCTTTGGTGAATACCATCTAGTCCTGGTGAATTATACTGTTTAATTTATCAGTTTATTTCAAAACCTCCTCTACTGACACCTCAATCTGGGACAGTGCCTCAGATTTGTCACCTAAGAATAGTTCAGGTGTGGGGATCTCTCACATCACCTGCAGTGAAGACTGATGCAAAGAATTCAGTTAGCTTCTCTGCAACAGCCTTGTCTTCCTTGAGTGCTTCTTTAATACCTTCATCACCCAGTGGCCCCACTGATTGTTTGGCAGACTTCCTGCAGGGCGGGTGCAAGGATGTTTCGCGCCCTAGGCGAAACTTCCACCTTGCGCACCCCCCCCCGAGCCCTGTGGCAGCTCTCCGTCCCCCCTCTGCCCTAAGGTGCCCCCCCCGCGGCAGCTCCCCCCCCCGCCCTGAGGCGCCCTCCCCCTCCCTGCGGCAGCTCCCCGCAGCCCGAGGAGCCGTGCGGCAGCTCCCCGCCCCGGCTCACCTCTGCTCTGCCTCCTCCCCGAGCACGTCGTCGCCGCTCCACTTCTCGCGGCTCCCAGGTTTGCGGCGCCAATCAGCTGTTTGGTGAGCTGGGACGGGGAGTTCTCCTGCGTGCCGCCCCCCCCTTACTTGCTGCAGGCAGCCCTCCCCGTGCCCCCCTGCCCCAGCTCCCTCCGCCTAAATGCCGACGACGACCGGAGCGGCCGAAGATCCGGCCGCCGTGGTCGCCGCCGAAGGACCCAAAATGCTGCCCCGCAAATGCTAGCGCCCTAGGTGACCGCCTAGGTCACCTAATGGGTTGCTCCAGCCCTGATTTACTGCTATACTTAAAAAAAAAAATTGCTATTTGTTTTTCTGCCTTTAGCTAGTTGCTCTTCAAATTCTTTTTTGGTCTAACTAATTAAACTTTTACACTCGACTTCCCAGAGTTTATGCTCCTTTCTATTTTCCTCACGAGGATTTGACTTCCAATTTTTAAAGGATGCCTTTTTGCCTTTAACTCCTCTTTTACTCTGCTGTTTAGCCATGCTGGCATTTTTTTCGTCTTCTTACTGTTTCGTTTTTGTTTTTTAATTTGGGGTATACATTTAGTTTGAGCCTCTATTATGGTGTTAATAGTTTCCATGCCGCGTGCCGTTTCTATGCCACTTGTTCCTTTTAATTTCCATTTAATTAGCTTCCTCACTTTTGTGTAGTCCCCCTTTTTGAAGTTAAATGTTACTGTGGTGGGTTTCTTTGTATTTTTCCCCCTACAAGGATGTTAAATTTAATTACATTATGGTTGCTATTACCAAGTGGTTCAGCTATATTCACCTGTTGGCCAGATCCTGTGCTCCATTTAAGACTAAATCAAGAATTGCCTCTCCCCCATGGGGACTAGCTGCTCCAAGGAGCAGTCTTCAATGGTATCTAGAAATTTTATCTCTGCATCCCGTCCTGAGGTAACATATATCCAGTCAATATGGGGATAGTTGAAAACCCCTTCCATCACTATAGCAAGTGTTTACACTACAGTGTACAACAGCGTAGCTGGAGCACTGCAGCTGTGGCATTGTAACACTTGTAGTATAGACATACCCTGAGACGAGCTAGGGGAAATTTTTTTCAGTGAATAATTTATTTGCCCAAAAATGCAGTTTCAAGTCAACTGAAACTATTTGCAAATTAGGGTTGAATTCAGCAAATGGTTTCAGCCAAAACAAAAAAGTGAGAAAAAAATTCAGAAAAAGTCAAAATGATTCCATTTTGAAACTTTGCAAACAAAATGTTTTGACTTTTTGTTCTGAAATTTAGCTAGATTTAACTGACAAACAGAAACTAAAGGAGTAAAATCCATCCTAAAGCCAAACAACATTTTTAATTTCAGGTTGAACACAATGCTTTGTTTAACCCCAAATGACATTTTTTTCAGTTTCTTGTTTTGGCCACCGAACCAAAAAAATCCAGTCTTTCATTAGGCCAGAGTAGGGGGCCTCAGGACTACAAACAAAAGTTGTCATATGCCAGGAATCACTCCAAAGATGTAGTTTCAGTCAAAAATAAGATTGCGAGTCTCCTGCTTGGAGCCCCCTCTCTGGCAGTGCAAGAAAGAGGGAGCCTATTAAAGAATCTGTAAGACAAAAGGTTTTCCTGCAGAGGGGACAGAAGATTGTTAGTGGCCTCTCACCAGGATCCTTCCTGGTGCCAGGACGGAAGCTCGTTGCCTGGGAGAGTACAGTCTCTCCCATAAAACCACTGTTTCCTACACTGACTAAACAGAGTTTTGCACTGTCAGGTCAAAATTCTCCAAAATCCTTTCTGAGGCCAAAAAGTAGCAAGAGTCCATGCTCCAAAAAATGTACCAAAGATATTTATAGAATGCAATGAGTGTGGTATAGACCCTGGCACTGGATCATCCTGTTGTTCAGAAATGGTTGGAATTTTTTTCTTAAAATTTTCAACAAACTTTTTGCAATAAAAAAAAATAAACTTGCTTTCGTTCCACCAATGTACAAAGTAGTCAACATTTTTCAAAAACTTTTAATGTTGATAAAAAAAAATGTGTGTGAGTAAAATTTTGAATTTTTTCATGAAAAAAGGATCTTCATTGTCAATCATTTCTCTTGTTTTTCCTCTGATGGCCTGTCCTTCATTCTTTGTATCTACTGGCAGTCTGCACTGTGCAAGCAATGCAAGTTCTGGCCCCAGGTAAATTAGGCTCTATTAAGTCAGGTCAGTGGCCTTCGATTGTTATCAACTGATTAGAAAGAGAAAGACAGATTTACAATAAATAAGTCAGTAACTTAACATTTTTTTACCTGGTAAAAAGTATCTCCTTTCTGTCTATGTTTATTTTATGCAGTGTAGTTGTAGCCATGTCGGTCCCAGGATATTAGAGAGACAAGGTGAGTGAGGTAATATAACAGAAGTTGGTCCAATAAAAGATATTACCTCACCCACCTTGTCTCTCTCTGTTTATTTTAGTTAATCCATTAAGGCGCCATTATTTATGCTAACATGCCTAGACTGAATTTTTTTTTATTCTATTGACAAACCTGTCACTAAGGAAGGAATATAACATTGCTACTAGTTTTTCTGATTAGTGCTAGTTCTGAATACATTAAATACAATAACAGTTTTAATATATTGCCACTTAGGAGCAAGGTGGTACTTGTGTCTTAATCCTGTATGTCCAGGGATTGCACTGTACAAGGGATTTAGTACTTAAAGATCATTTAGGTGCAGATAAGCACCTAGTCGGATTTCAAAAGCACCTAGATGCTTAACTCCCATTGCAGGAAGAAGCCATGTAACCAGGGGGCAGGAAGTCAGAGGACAGCTACAAGACTATCAAAGGATCCTATCTTAGAAAAAATAGTTTGTAGGAGGAGACAGGATCCTTGCATGGTCTGGGGTAGACAGGAGATATTGTGGTCAGCAGGGGAAACAGTGGAGAGAAAAAGAACGAAGATCTGCTTTTTTGACTGGAGTTGGTACAAAAAAAAAAAAAAAAAAAGGGAAAACTCCACCTATGTCATCAACACACCTTAGTCAGTCCTGCCTCTGGCATGCCAAGTCATTGAGTGCACCCAACAGACTACTACACTCCAGTGCAGCTCACATTTTCCCCACCGTAGATAAAATGGCAGTACATAGTTGCTGAGTTCTTGGAGGAGTAAGAAACATTGAATTCCCCCATTGACATTCTCCCTCACAGTGATTACATTTATAGATTGAAACAATGTTTAAGGTCTAGAGGTAAATTGAGACAAAAATCACAGCTGTACTGCCTAAGATATATCAGAATAGAAATGACACAGTTAAATTAATAGGGGTGTTCTGTTGTTAAGACCTGGGAACATGGAATACAAGCCAGGTCTGGGCAATGAATGTTAAATGCAGCAGTAAAATGGGTAACATTAAAAGTATAAAAGGACTATTTTAAACTCCTGATTAAGCTTTTTTAATAAAAACTGAAAGCTGGCATTGCAGTAAGGACTATTGAAAGTTGTGACTGTGTTAAAATACTATTGGGGGCAGGGAGAGGGAAAAGAAGGGAAAGTAGCGCATTAGGAGAAAGTGTAATTTTATTTTCTCTTTTAGTTTTTATTATTAAAGTTTATAATGGAAAGGGGATAAATGGACTCCTCCATTTACACAAGCAGAGAGGAGCTTGATTCCAAGGGTATGGCTTAGAGAACACAGAAGACAACTAGCTCTGAGCCATGCTCCAACTTCACCTTTGATTTCACAGAAGTCCTTCCATGGTTGTTTCATGGGTTTCAGATTCTGTGCATAAGACAGGAGTCAAAATAAAAGAGAAACCAGGGGGAACATAGTTTTCCCTCCTCGACCTAAAGAAGAAAGGAGCTCCCCCTCTTCTCTCTGGATTGGCTGAACAGCACCACATCTTCTTGGCTGATGTAGTCAGAAATCTCCCTCTTGTTTTGGTCTACTTTTACTACTGAGAAGAAGTGGATGGGTTGGTGGTAGGAGGGGCTATGTGGGCTCAGAACACCTGGGGTGAAAATCCTTACTCCCCCGCCATTGACTTCAGTGGGGCACTCAATCCCTTTTGAAACTAAGGCTGGGTCTACACTACCCGCCTGAATCGGCGGGTAGAAATCGACCTCTCGGGGATCGATTTATCGCGTCCCGTTGGGACGCGACAATCGATCCCCGAATCGACGCTCTTACTCCACCAGCGAAGGTGGGAGTAAGCGCCGTCGACGGGAAGCCGCAGAGGTCGATTTTGCCACCGTCCCTACAGCGGGTAAGTCGGCTGCGATACGTCGAATTCAGCTACGCTATTCGCGTAGCTGAATTTGCGTATCTTAAATCGACCCCCCCCGTAGTGAAGACGTAGCCTAAAAGAAAGCAGATTTAGATTTTTATCCACCTCCAAATTTCTAACCATACAATCTTATACTGTTAGCAGTTAGCAAATGATGAAATCTTCACACATAAAGAAAAGGTGATTTCTGACTAGCTAACCCTTTCAAATGATGTATCATACTATTTATTATTAACTCCTCTAACCACCAGATATAAATGGTGCTTATTTAGTATTGAGAATATAACATACTGAAGGATAAAAGAACATAACATACTGAAGGATAAAAGAATGTGGGTTGGGCAGCATTTGGGGGACAGGGAGTAGATAGTATATGAAATGCAGGAAAATCACTACTTGTGAGAGAGGCTAGTGAGAAAACAATTTGGTTGCAACATTCACTAAAATAGAGTTTGAAAACTCAAGTAACTCCAGTTAATTGATGCCCAAGATCCCATAACCAGCGTAATACACATTCATTATTAGTTTGTAATAGTTATGGGTGAATGAATTGAATCATTATGGTAAATCACAGGCCTCTTGCCCAGCTTCCCCAGTGACCATATTATCACAGTGGTTATGAGAAAAGAACATGTGCGTTAAAATCTGCCTGGATAATGAGGTGGCCCCCACACATTTCAGTTTGGAGTTTTGTGAGTTGCGCCTACATTTCAGTACAGAGCAATATCCTTTAGTGCACTAAATACTGGCAGTGAAAGTGCTTAAGCTTTTTCTACAGGCCAATTTGCAGCAGTTTAGTTAAATTGGTGCAAACCCTGTGTGGACACACTTATTTCAGTTGAAATGTGGCTTAGGCCCTGACTCCACTATGGCTGCTACAGCATCATAGCTAAATATCTGTAGCTATGCCACTCTAACCCTGTAGGGTAGATGCAGATTACAGCAACAGAAGGAGTTTTTCTGCTCCTTCTCCCACCTCCCTGAGCAATGTTAGCTAGGTCAATAGAAGCATTCTCCCATCAATCTAGCTGCATCTACACTGAGGGTTAGGTTGGTATAGTTACGGCAGCCAGGGGTGTGGATTGAGCAATGTAGCTATGTTGACCTAAGTTTTCAGTGCTGTCTAGTTTGGTTTAGCTTAAACCTGTTCCCAGTTGACTTAAATTAAACTGAACTGAGATTCAGCCTTTTGCACCTCTTTAAAACTGGTTTAAAAATCACAGCTTAAGTTAAAAACTGCTTCAGTTCTGCATGCAGACAAACCCTAAAAAGTTTAGGTTCACTTAGCTCCTAAGCATCACCTGAATTAATTACATCACTTCTATGTTGTGGAAAACATATATGAGCCAATCATGCATTCCCTCAAGGCATGACCCAGCTCCCGTTGATTCAGTGGGAGTGTTGCCATGGACTTCAATGGATGGGGAGAGGATCAGAGTTGGCTCTCAATGTGGTGCTCAATCCTCTGGACCACTCTGCCTCTCCTTGACCTCTCTGGCCTGACACAAAGCCCATTGGAGTCAACAGAAGTGGTTCCCTATTCATGGAATTCCTAATTATTTCTGCATTGTTTTCCACACATGGTGATTTTACAGAATTGAGTCACCAATCAGAAACTCAATGGTATTCATTAAAGACTCTACCCAATTCCACTGTAGGCAATAACATAATTCCCATTGACTTCAGAGTGCAGGACCTGGCCCTCAGGGCCGGCTCCAGGCATCAGCTTGCCAGGCAGGTGCTTGGGGCGGCCACTCTGAAGAGGGGCGGCACGTCCAGCGATTCGGCGGCAATTCAGTGGACGGTCCCTCACTCCCGCTCAGAGCGAAGGACCTCCCGCCAAATTGCCGCCGCAGATCGCGATCGCGGATTTTTTTTTTTTTTCCGCTTGGGGCGGCAAAAACCCTGGAGCCGTTCCTGCTGGCCCTTAATAAGAATAATTCTGTTTCCTGTCAGTTCATTTCCCATATGGTGTATATTAAATTAATTGGACAATTTTACCCTGAAAAACTCCATCTTCTTCCCACCACACACCTTCCTTTGAGTCTTGCATATAATTCAAGATAACATAACCAGACTGAAAAATATCTACATATGAAACAGCTGTTGATCCTGATCTTACAACCATTTCCTTCAATTTTAATTACCTTTTCAAAGTAACTTACTATGAAGCTTAACAGACTGTTTTTATTGTCTTCTATTGTCTTCTTTTATTGTCTTCCAACAATTTGCTCAATCATTTCATGTAATATGTTACCTAGGGATTTTTCCTCAGAATAAGGTAGATTAGATTTATTCATAAATATCTGACTAAAGCTATTTGGTTTATTCTTGCCAGTTCTAAATGACTGTTGTTGGAGTAAATACTCCAACTAACTGAGGTTACTGGGCCTGCTTCACCACTGGTTTATTCCAGTTTTAGGCTGGTGTAATGGATTTATATTAACTTAAATCTGGAGTAATACAATGGTGAATAGGATGTATGTAATTATCTTCTGCTTTTTTTAGTGACTCACCAATGATGATGATGATGACTTCTCTGTGCACACTCTTCCAGCTGCAGTATGGAATTGCATATGCTGACAATAAATTAATTCCAGAAGAGCTTCAAAAGGGCAGTATGGATCTGATACTGTAAGGCACTAAGCAGGTAGTGCTGAGTAGTCTCTACTCCCATGCAGGAGGGTGCTCAGCATCTCATAGGATTGGCCCCTGAGAACTGTTGTGGTTCACATTCATGACAGCCAGCTCGTCCCAATGAGAAACCAACCAACATTTCAAACTTTGATCCAACCATAAATTGGCTGCTGTTCAATTAAACAGAAATTAGATCTTCACTCACTGGGCCAGAAGCATCAGCACCATATATTTCTCTACAGCAGTTTTTTAGTAGTCATTCTACAGTTGTAACCAGAAAAGTAAATAAAAGACATTTTGATCTGACTAGTTGTTGTTCTGAATCTTTCAATTGTCTATAGGAGGAGTGGCATGAGGAAGCAATTGTAGTAGAATCGTAGGGATATGGACCCCAGCCATCTGAGGGAGCCTCCCCTTAGTGAATCAGAGAGAAACTAAGTGCAAAATATTCAAAAAGTGGCTCCTGATTTTGGGTACCTAATTTGAGACACTGAGCTAAGAGGGAAAGATCAAGAAATTAATTGAGAGAGAGGCACTGGGAGGAAGAGTCCATTTTAATAGACTAGGAGAAGAATATCAAGTAATTGAAGGCAAGGCAAAAGATTTTGGGGTGAGTTAGGCCCCATTTAGTCTTAATCCCCAATGATAATATAAATCTGATTGGCTGTTATAGGACTATGTGCCCTAACAATCCATTGGGTTTAAATGGAAGGGAAATGGATGATAGGCTAAGGAATCAGCAGCAAAGGATTAAATAGAAGAACTATTAGTAGACCAATAAATACAGTGGTAGTTCATTATGGGAAATAATAACTTCCAGAAATGCTTTGTAAAAGGACTGGTAGGCAAAGTGTCAGTACTGGACATGTGGGTAATACATGCCTTACAACTTTTGTGATTGCATATACACCTCTACCTCGATATAACGCTGTCCTCGGGAGCCAAAAAATCTTCCCGCATTATAGGTGAAACCGCATTATATTGAACTTGCTTTGATCCACCGGAGTGCGCAGCCCCGCCCTCCCGGAGCACTGCTTTACCGCATTATATCCAAATTCGTGTTATATCTGGTCACATTATATCGAGGTAGAGGTGTATGTGAATAGTTATTGTGCACCATTTCCCTTGAATTTCAATATCATATTTGATTCTAAATGATTCTATAACTTTATTCTCTGATTGCTACTCGCACAATTTTTTTTAAAAATCAAAATTAATTTCTTAGTTTAAAAAAAATAAAGGTGGCAAGTCAATGCTATGCTGTGATTTTCTGTCTTTAAATAGTGTAAACTCTTCACAGAGGGATGAGAAGGAGGAGCTCCTCCCCAAGCATGGCAGATGCTTACCCCAGCATGGAAAGGTGACCACAGTAATAAGCAGATATCCAAAAGCTATGCAAATGTCTCCCAATCCAAAATGGGAACTGGAGATTCTTGCCAGTGATAAGTGATTTGACAAGGATAAGGATAATTCAGGTTTTCCACAGTTGAATTTGAAATGGCCCAAGGGGTGGAAGACACAGAAAGAAAAGTGTATGTGTCAGAGCAATCAAATGCTTCTATTCTAGATGTTCCAGTCCCATGTCCATTTCACATTTGGCTTCGTGGTGCAGATGGAATCTTTAAAGGACATCCATGCAAGCTTCCTGGATTCTCATCCACTTAAAACAAAGTCACCTTTCAGGCATTCAGACTATGATCCAAATTATTAGGTCTTTGACTAGCTATTGTGAAGCAAGCCAATGCATCCCGAAGAGCTCCGGTAACATGTCTTCAAGCAGTGCCTTGACTGAATTCACCAAAAAAGTACAGTCAAAGAGGAATAGAAGCAGATGGTGACATTCAGTTCTAGGTTACATCAGCTTCTGCCATTAAAACCCAGTGCACAAGACAGCCAGTGATGGAATGCATATTTGGAGGGAGGTTATGGTAAAGCAATGCCACAGAATGTATGGGTCCAAGTTGCCAGTGCAGCCCTTTGTAGCCTCGTGCAGCAGGCACCTGTCCTCAAATTAAATCTGCCTTCCCCTGGTGAAATCCCTAAGCAAAGATGGCAGTACAACCACCACCTTTGCACCTGCAGGACAGAAACCCCTCTTGGGTGTAACAGTCCCTACCGGCCCCAGGAAGCACCACTTGGAGTAATTTTAATCTGTCACATTGTACATGGTTTGCAAATGGGCTGCACTGTACGGCAGATTGAGTGACTGAAGTTATGATCAAAATCTGTTTTGTAGTTACGGAGATGTTGCAAAGCGAACAACTAGTTAGGGTCATTTAAAATAAACAAACAAACAATCTATGGTATCGTAATGGTTTTTATTTCAATGGGACTTAAGCATGTGCTGTAAATTAAGTACATACTGTGACAGTCTGTACCCTTATGTTCACACTTTTTACAAGACTACGATACATTTAATATAAAGTATGCTTTGTGAGGTATCATCTGAAAACCCATAATCTGCTGAACATTATTTTCCTGCTAAAATGTGTGTGACAACATTGTATGTAAAGTTATAAAATTCTGCTGTTTAAAACATGTTCCAAGTCTGGGGAAACAGCTTCAAACCAGTTCCCCAGAAACAAAAGTCTAGCCAACACCTCAGCCAGGTCTCATCATAATCAAATGGACTATCACCTGGTTAAGCAGCCATTCTTTGGCAGGAAGAAGGGTGTGAGCAAGAAGTTTACATCTTGGCAATGGAACAGCTGGAGGTTCCAGTGAAAACAGACTTTCTGTCACCTGAAACCCAGCTGGAGACGATTCTCACAGAAGACAATTGCTATAAGAAAAGGGAGCAAACTCCCCAGATTATCTCTCTCTTCATCTCTACTCACGGCATCAACAACATTTGAAAGACAAAGGAAACATCAATGGACTGGGGAGGGATCCTGGATGAAAGATTCAACCAATAAGATTGATAGATGATGTGGTGGGAGAGACCCTTTTGCTTTAAGTTCACTTAGCTTGTTAAGTTAGGTATTAGTTTGCATTTTACCTTTTCTTTCTTTGTAACCAATTCTGAGTTTTATGCCTCTTTACTTGTAATCACTTAAAATCTATCTTTCTGTAATTAATAAACTTGTTTTATTGTATTATCTAAACAATTGTTTGATTGAAGTGTTTGGGAACTTCATTTGGGATAACAAAATATGTGCATATCACTTTCTATGAGCTTGGATTGTCCAGGAGGGTACTGAGCAGTACAAGACACACATTTCTGGGGACAAGTCTGGGACTGGGCATTTGCTGGTGTCACTCTGTAATATAATTCATGCGTGGGTGGGTGACTAGCTATAACACTCATACAATATAGCTGGGAGTGATTTATATGCTGGAGGCTGTGTGTGGGCAGACCAGGAGTGGTTGCTCTCACAGTGAAGCAGTGTAAAAGGCACCCCAGGCTGGAGAATTGCGGGGTTCAACAGTCCAGATTGTACCCTGGGTAATATCACACATACTTAAGTATTGTCCTGAATAGAGATGGACTTAAGTATGTGTTTCCCAGTTTTCTTGAATCAAGGCCATAGCTACATACCTTTCTATCATGCCTCGGTGCTTCGATTCAAGGTTCTCTAGGTATACTGGGACACTACAGACATAAAAGTCCCAACCAGGTTAATCTGCGTATGGAGAATAAAAGCCAGGAATCTACTGAGGTATTTGAATGGCCCTCATCATTGTAGTATCAGATCACCTCACAATCACTAATAGATTTTTATCCTCACGTCATGGAAGTACTATCCACCTCGACAGATGGGGAACTGAGATATAAATCAGAGTGAGTGATTTGTCCAAAGCCACAAGAGAAGGCTGAGCTGGGAATTGAATGCAGGACTCACAGGTCCTTACCTACAAAAACAACAAGGAGTCCGGTGGCACCTTAAAGACTAACCGATGTATTTGGGCATAAGCTTTCGTGGGTAAAAACCTCACTTCTTCGGATGCATGGAGTGAAAGTTACAGATGCAGGCATTATATACTGACACATGAAGAGAAGGGAGTACCTCAGAAGTGGAGAACCAGTGTTGACAGGGCCAATTCTGGGTGGATGGAGTCCACTCCCAATAATAGATGAGGAGGTGTCAATTCCAGGAGAGGCAAAGCTGCTTTTGTAATGAGCCAGCCACTCCCAGTCCCTATTCAAGCCCAAATTAATGGTGTTAAATTTGCAAATGAATTTTAGTTCTGCTGTTTCTCTTTGAAGTCTGTTTCTGAAGTTTTTTTGTTCAAGAATAGTTACTTTTAAAGCTGTTATAGAATGTCCAGGGAGGTTGAAGTGTTCACCTACTGGCTTTTGTATGTTACCATTCCTCATGTCCGATTTGTATCCATTTATTCTTTTATGTAGGGACTGTCCGGTTTGGCCAATGTACATGGCAGAGGGGCATTGCTAGCACATGATGGCATATATAACATTAGTAGACGTGCAGGTGAATGAGCCCTTGATGGTGTGGCTGATGTGGTTGGGTCCTCTGATGGTGTCGCTAGAGTAGATATGGGGACAAAGTAGGCAACGAGGTTTGCTACAGGGATTGGTTCCTGGGTTGGTGTTTCTGTGGTGTGGTGTGTAGTTGCTGGTGAGTATTTGCTTCAGGTTTGGGGGTTGTCTGTAAGCGAGGATTGGCCTGCCTCCCAAGGTCTGTGAGAGTGAGGGATCATTTTCCAGGATAGGTTGTATGTTGTTGATAATGCGCTGGAGAGGTTTTAGCTGGGGGCTGTACGTGATGGCCAGTGGTGTTCTGTTATTTTCCTTGTTGGGCCTGTCCTGTAGTAGGTGATTTCTGGGTACCCGTCTCGCTCTGTCAATCTGTTTCCTCACTTCCCTAGGTGGGTATTGTAGTTTTAAGAATGCTTGATAAAGATCTTGTAGGTGTGTAGAGAGGCGGTGTAGGTCCCCGCCACCCCGGAGGAGGACGAGCCCATCCGGAGGCCGGAGTGGGCAGAGCTAGGGAGCTCTGAGCCCACCCCTCAGAAGGTCAGGCGGCAACCCAGAAGTATAAAGGCTCGCCCTCAGAGCTCAGTAGAGGGCCAGACGCCAGGGAGGCCAGACGCCTCCAGCCTAGCCCGCGACTGCGAAACCCCCGCAGCCCAAGGTGCCCACCAGGACTGGCCTGACTTGCCCTGCGTCCACTACCCAGAGGAGCTGCCGGGCCTGCCCTGCGCTCGCTACCCGGAGGAGCTGCCGGGCCTGCCCTGCGCTCGCTACCCAGAGGAGCTGCCGGGCCTGCCGCTTGACCACTACCCCGAGGAAACCATGGTGCTGGACCCCCCGGAGGACACCACCGTGACTCAGGAACCACAAGAGGGGGGAGTCAGGAAGTAGCCCGGGGGCAGCCAACCCTAGTCTGGCTGCAGCACTGCCAGAGCCCATATCTTTGTGTTGCGGCCAGGATCCCCACTGACACAGCAGCGGGTCTTCTCCTGCTGCTAGGGCCCCGGGCTGGGATGCAGTGGAGTGGGTGGGCCTGTGTCCCCCCTGCCACCCAACTCGTGGGTGGCAGTCTCCCCCGCTCCCAGGCCTTTGGAGGCTTGGGCCTACTGTTATTGCTCAGCCCCTGCCTGAGGGCCTGAGCTCCTGACTCATTATTGCCCCGCCCTGACCTAGGGCCGGGGCTTGCTACTGTTTGTACTGGTGTTGCTCAGCCCTGCCTGAGGGCCTGAGCTCCTGACTTATTACTGCCCCGCCCTGACCTAGGGCCCTGGCGTAATTGTACTTATTTCTGCCTCTGCAAGGGCCGCCAGGAAAGACTCCCGCGGCTGGACTAATTCCCCAAACCTCAGTGGTGTGCAGTGAGCCGGTGTGGCTACCCACCGCCCCGGAGAGGGTCGAGCCCCGGCCAGCACCTCTGCACGGTGTTTGTCTCTGTCTGAGGGATTGGAGCAAATTCGGTTGTATCTTAGGGCTTGGTTGTAGACAATGGATCATGTGATGTGTCCTGGATGGAAGCTGGAGGCATGTAGGTAAGTATTGCGGTCAGTAGGTTTCCAGTATAGGGTAGTGTTTATGTGACCATCACTTATTTGCACTGTAGTGTCCAGGAAGTGGATCCTAACCTAATGTCCTATCCCCTAGAGAAGCCTTCCTCCTGCTAAGAAGTTCTAGGTGATCCCCTCTTGTGCTAACTGAAAATAAGCGAATTAAATCAATTATAAATGGAAAGCTTATGAGGCCTGCACTTGCTCTGCAACTAGCTGTGGAAAAAGAGAAAGAGGAGACACGGATACACTGGGAGGATGTCGATTGATTCAGCTCTCATAATTACATGCACACATACTGTACTCTCTGATTCTTGAAAGCTTGCCTGGTTTTTTAGTCCAATAAAATAGGTCACCATCAGCTTTTGTCTGAGTAAATACAGTTTGTGAGACCTGAAGTGACAACATATCAATGGCATAATTAGAATCAGAAATGCCTGGATGCTTTAGTGGCACCTAAAACTTTGCAATGGTTGAACAGCAGCAGATTCTTCAAATTAACAACATTCTGCATGTTTCAAAGAGCAATAAAAATGCACACACTGCTGTTGCAGTTCTTCTCTTGAATGGAACTGGGCTCAGACTAAGACATAAGGTAGAGAGCCACCATGATCAAGCTTCTGATGGCCCACAACATGAATTCCCTTTCCAAAATCCTTCCCCATTGACTTTTTTTTCTCATATACATGCAATTATTATACACTACCAAAGGAGGACCAACAGAGAGATTTCTAGGTTCCATGCCAACTGGATATCAGTGCTGAAATAATTCCTATGCATATATTGGGTTAATTTACTCTGCATTACCAGTCCTAAGGGTATGTCTATGCAGCAGCTGGAAAGTCAGATTCCCAGCTCAGGCAGACAAATGTGCGCTAGCTCTGCTTGAGCTAGCATGCTAACAATAGCCGTGTGGCCATGGTGGCACAGGCAGCAGCTTGGGCTAGTCATCCGAGTATATACTCCTGGGGTCAGGTGGGATTTTACTTGGATAGCTAGCTCTAGTCGCCACCCATGCCACCGCGGACACATTGGTATTGTAACACACTAGCTCGAGCAGAGCCAGTGAGTGTATGTCTAGCCAAGCTGAGAACTGCGCCTCCCAGCCGCTGTGTAGAGACAGCCTCAATGTGCAAAAAATCATGAGTCAGCCCCAGAAAATCTTGAAATTAGCTTAATAAGCATGAGATTAAAAAAACTAAAGCAATACATGTGGGGTTCTTTTTATTTGTCCTCTGGTTTCTCAGCTTTTAGGGTGCTCTCTGGTCATATTTTATCCATATCCTGCCCTTTTTCTACACAGTTATGAGCTCTCTGATTGGCATAATAAAGCTACCTCCACAAACGGCAGAAGGTAAGTCAGCAGGAGAAGCTCTCTCCTGTCGGTCTAGAGCATCTTCACCAGATGTGCTGCATCAGTACAGCTGCGCCACTGCAGTGCTGTACGTGTAGACATTGCCCTTAGATACTTTTCAAAGGGCTCTCCTGCCGACACAGCACTGTGCACACGAACGCTTATGCTGCTGTAACTTATGTCGCTCAGGCGGGTGGTTTATTCACCCCCCCCCGAGTAGGGTGACCACATGTCCCAATTTTATAGGGACAGTCTGGATATTTGGGGCTTTTTCTTACATAGGCGCCTATTACCCCCCACCCCCTGTCCCGATTTTTCATACTTGCTGTCTGGTCAGCCTACCCCCGAGTGACATAAATTATGCCGACATCAAAGGCAGATTATGCTTTTGTGGGGCTCTGGGCCAGAGAAAGTGGGGGCCCCTCCCAACCCCTTCTGCCTGCAGTCCTCTCCCGCCCCCCTCCAGTACTCCTGCTGGGGAGCGGGG
This sequence comes from Emys orbicularis, assembly GCF_028017835.1. Lineage (NCBI taxonomy): Eukaryota > Metazoa > Chordata > Testudines > Emydidae > Emys > Emys orbicularis. The sequence goes on along the minus strand of NC_088684.1, from coordinate 232,637,482 downwards.
TCGGGCTGCAGGGGCCTCCCTGCCCCCAGTGCTCCTGCTGGGGAATGGGGTTGGGGTGCACGGGCTTCCCCTACTCCCCAGCAGGAGCACTGGGCGTAAGCCCCAGCACCCCGACCCCACTCCCCAGCAGAAGCGCCAGGCAGGCAGAGCGGGTCGGGGCACTGGGGCGCCCATTTTTCCAGGGCCCCTGGGCATGGGCCCCATTGGCCCAGTGGCTAATCTGCCACTGGCTGACATAAACTGTAGTGTAGACATAGCTTAGGGATCCTTTTTAGGCCTATGGAAACTCAGGATAGTTCCTACTTCTTCAGCAAGAACTGCAGCCATTATTTTGGTACATTGAATCTAGATTGATGGTATTCCATTAAGAAGGAATGCATTAACTCTACAACTGTCACCACCACCAAAGGAAGTGCTCCACATGGCTTTGCTGACTTGATTGATATACTATTTTTCATCAGTCTAGTGTCTCTGCGATGAGAAAAGCAGCTAAAGGGAAGTTCAGTTTTGCTAATTTTGCTTCATTCTCTGGCACTGGCCATGACAGCCAAATAATACAGTTTAAAAATGTCAGTTTAAATTTTTCACTTCATCCAAGTAGAGCAGGGGCAGGCAAACTTTTTGGCCTGAAGGCCACATCGGGTTTCGTAAATTGTATGCAGGGCCAGTTAGGGGAGGGGGTCGTGGCCCAGCCCCCACATCCTATCTGCCCCCCCGGGACTCCTGCCCCATCCAACCCCCCCTGTTCCCTGACAGCCCCTCTGAGACCCTTGCCCCATCCACACACCCCTGCTCCCTGTCCCCTAACTGCCCCCGGACCCCCGCCGCCCCATCCAACCCCTCCTCTCATTCCTGACGGCCCCCACCCAGGGACCCCTGCCCCATCCAACCACCCCTTCTCCCTGTCCCCTGACTACCCCCTGCCACCCCATCCAACCCCCCCTCCTTCCTGACTGCCCCCTGGGATCCCTGCCCCCATTCAACCCCCCATTTTGCCCCCAACCACCATCCACATCCCCACCCCCTGACCATCACCCTGAACTCCCCTGCCCTCTATCCAACCCCCCCCCCCCGCTCCCTGCCCCCTTACCATGCTGCCTGGCGCACCGGTGGCTGGTGGCGCTGGAGCCACGCCGCCCCTGCCACCACACAGCACAGAGATCGGGTCAGGCTGGGCTCTGCAGCTGCACTGCCCCAGGAGCTCACAGCCCCGCCACCCAGAGCATTGCGCCGGCGGTGGAGTGAGCGAACTGAGACTGCGGGAGAAGGGGGACAGTATGGGAGGGGCCAGGGGTGAGCCTCCCGGGCCAGGAGCTCGGGGGCTGGGCAGGACGGTCGGGCCATAGTTTGCCCATCCCTGAAGTAGAGGGAGGCCAAAATCAGAGCAGTGAATCTGAACCCTCTCCCCTCCCACCACAAACAAGAGCAGTTTAGCTCAAATTCCAGGTCTAGAACTGAACTTTGCAAGTCCGGCCTTTCATTGAAAAAGGCCAAACAGGCAACCACAAGCCTTGGGGAAGTTGCAGGGTAAGATCAAAGTTGAGATCCTAACTTCATGAGTCAGATCCTTCTCTATGTACAACAAGCATGTTAAAAAAAAAAAATCACACTGCAAAACCTGGGCAGTCTATTTATATGGCACCCATTACTATAGTATCTGAACTCCTCACAGTCTTTAATGTATTTATCCTCACAATAGAGAGATAAGGAAGTATTATGATCTTCATTTTACAGATGGGGCACAGAGGGAATAAATGACTTTCCCAATGCCACAGTGGAAGTGTGTCACAAAGCAGGGACTTGAACTCAGGTGTCCCAACTACCAGGCTAGTGTCCTAACTATTGGCTCTTCCACAAGGATGGTCAGTCCTAACAGAACCAGTCTGATACAAACTAGAAGAGTGTCACAAGGCTAGGACCATAGACAATGATATGCTATAATACAAGAAATAGACCAATTCAAGAATAATGTACACACCCCTGAGTTCTTTGCTTTCCCTTTTGACCATCAAAGTAGACTTGATCACAGAATTAAACATTTCATCCACTTAGATGGCATTTTTTTGTTCTGATGTATTGAGGCTTTTGATTGTGTATCTATCAGGAAGAAGAAAACTCAACGTTTTCTGTTAATTTTATTCCCGCGATGTTACTGGAAACAGCCCCTTTTATATTAAAATTAAGTACCCATCATAATCAGAGGAATATATTTTATTAAATATTTTAGGACTGAATTAGTTCTCAGCTGTTAGTACTGTTTCTTGTTTAAACTTTAAACTACAAGAATGTCATCCATTTAACTACTGCAGTCTTCAGCACCTTGTTCAAGGTAGAGCCCTGCTTAAAGTTACAACAGAGAGGTGTTTTTGTTTTTATTCTCATTTCTTTTTGTTGAAAGACAAAAGCAATAATTACCATATATCTGTATATAACATTAACCATTTATTTGTGAATTAAGGCAAAATTAAAATGATTTGCAAACTATTTTAGTATGTCCCTGAAATCACTGACTCTGTGTATATTAATTCATATATAGACATGCTTCCTGCTTTTGGGCAACTATTGCTTATCTAATTCAGCTAACATGGAGAATAAATAGTCAGTCCCAGGACATTTGGTAGGTCAGCAATGAACCAACGAACCTGTCCTTGACTTCCGATGGCATAGTGTGTGCTGCTTAGAAACTCAGCGTATATGTACCACTGAGTTCAGGAGTAAAATAAAACATCCAACAGCTACAGTGAATCAGCCCTAAGTGAAATGTCCTATTAACATTTGGAAAATCGGTGTGTCAAATTCTTTTCTTACAGGCACCACACAATACCATTAGTTAATGTACCAGTATAAACAACAGCAGGTTCTGGCCCCTTATGTCCAAGATGGAAACAGTGCAAATGCTCACTTTTTACTGTTTTCTCCTGTTCCCCAGCTGCCTATATTGCACCAAACACAAATCTACGACAGCTCTTCTGTTCCAATAGATGTAGTGGGGCCACAGTAAATCCACTAATCAGCATTCTTAGAATTGAACTGTAAAGAACTCTCCCAATGCTGTATTCCATCCTAACATTACAATAGATGCTAAGGCTGATCATCGATAATAATTATCACTTCCAACCTGTTCTGTAGTCAGCACTTAATGTCAATTCATCTTTCTTGATATGCTGGTGCAATTCTCCATATAGAAATGTATGAATCATGACATGTACTGAGGCAAATATACAGCAGTGCCAAAGATGAGTGCACTTAAAAATAAACGTTAGGTCCATTTGTCTCTCATCTTTGTCTGTAAGCCAAAGCAAATGTGTGTTTTTCACCTAAAAGATTTTACATTTTCCTTGAGATAATTTCTCATCTAAGTCTCCTACTTCTATTAAATGTGAGCTATTGCGCTGTTATTTTAATATAGGTGATTCTGAAAACTTTTATCCCTCAGTATTTGACTTTATAAAACTTATTTATTAGGCTTCTTTGGCTCACCAGTGTAATGAGAATTCTGAAACTACAGAGAGTCAGGAAATGGTGTCATTGGAGAAGTATCCTTTACTTTGTTCACAGCCTGGAAAGATACTTTGAAATCTTCCTACATTTTTAGATTTGGGGTATAGTATTGTACTGATTAGCTAGACACTGCTCCTTTCCAGAACAGGTGGCAGAGCTTTCTCAGTAGAGAAAGCACTTGCCTAAGGAACACTGTCTATTTTGGCATTTATATGACATTCATCACCGTGGTATCAAAGCTCCAGGCAGTCTGGTAAAGCTCCCATTCAGCAATCTTCAGGGCAGGTTGTAAGGCACATGTGTTTGGTCAGTCTTTTAGCTAATTGATAATACATCAGCTGACAATGAGAGGGGAATATGGCTGCAGATGTTTCCTAGTGGCAGCATGCTTGTGGCTTTTAGGCTACCCTTTTGGGTAGGGTAGAGCTTAATTTTTATATTTTTGTAAAGAACCTGGATAAGGTGATGAGCACTTAAATATGCTAAGCATATTCCTTTATGCCAGCATTTTATAATCATAATCTGCAGTTGCCAGGAGTTTGCTTTCATAGAATCATAGAAGATATAAATGTAGAAGACCCAGTATGTGCTTTATTTGCTAATATTTTAAAAAGAAAATTTTGATTGCCAAAACCACTATAGAAAAGAATTCTGTGCACCAACAAAACACACACTCACATCTTTCTACTTTATCACTGCTATGAAATAGCTGTTAACTGGAAGAACTGCTACAGTAATCATCTGTTTGTTTGCTTCAGAATTTCTACTGATGCATTAATTAGCTGTATTAAAGCGGGTGCTTTACAACCATACATATGTGGTGTAGTATAACAGGGCTAGTCAGTATAGTACAACAACTCTCTTTAGAGGATTTCAACAGCCAATTTTTATTGTATTTAATCAAAAAGAAAGAAACAAGCTGACTGCATTGCTGACTGTTGAGTTAAAACATGTTTTACCAATTCATTTTTCAATAGACTTTCATGGCTGAACTGCATCAACTTTATTTTTGCTATAAAACTTTATATAGATTCATTCATTATTCATTTTAAACAAAGTGTAGTATCAGGTTGACATACTTTTCTAGCAAAAATCTGTTGACGCACTTGCATTCATTTGTCATGAAGATGAAAGTGATAAAGTCCTTGCATCAGAAAACTCACTCAGATCAAGTTACATACAGTCCTTCTCTGATAACTCCCCTTAGTTTGCTGGAACAACTTAAATTACATGCATATATTGACACTGAGGGGCCGAGTTCTGTGATGTGCTGAGCCTCCACAATTCCTGCTGGCGCCAATGGGATGTAAGGGCAATGAGCACATTGCAAGATTAGGTCCTAAATTATACACACAGTGGATACAGGGCAACACTGCAAGTTTCTGAATGGCTTCAATGGGAGTTGAGGCCCCTCAACACCTTTATAGGGGGCCTGAGCGGCCTGAATGGAAAGACTCCTATCGACTTCATTGGGCTTTGGATAAGAATTAGGCCCAAACTAGGTTTTCTACTTTACCAATTATTTTACTCTTAATCCATTACCCAAACTTTATTAATTACATTCTATGGGCCAAATTCTGACATCTATTTACACTCATTCAACCCTACTCACTACAATGAGGTTGAGGGTACATAACTGATTGTACGATTCATGTGGGGGTAAATTCTGCCATCTGTTTGGCTTTATTGAACACATTTTTACCAAGCTGCCTACTGTAGTTCCTGATTAGCACTTCAGTTATGTTTTCAAATAACTGAGCATTTCTACCAACATTTGCACATCATAAACAGACTATTTTACAGCTGTTGGGATTACCCCCAAATTAAGTTCTCCATCATGTGCTCTCTAACTTCATGATGGAAACTTTTCTTAGTCATACCATCCTAGAATTAATGTTAGTCTTTATTATGACTTACAGATAGTAAATACTCACCTACCGCAGTGGTATTTCAACTGCATCTGCCAAAGGTTCTAAAACAGACCCAGGAGGGATGGGGCAGATGCAGAATTATAGAACGCACACTGTTTTAGGCCACAGGTCCAGACAACACAAACCCACTACTACATTGCTCCGATCAGTACAGCTGGCAGGTGTGACAGAAATATGCTGAGTTGTGCAAAGATAAGTTAACTACTCAGCAACATGGATTATTGCAGTATTAGAAAGTGATGTGTCCAAAACATGCATTTTTAATGGGTTCCCAGACTGCTAGCAGTGAATATTTTTTAAATAATGCATGGATCATTCAGTTCTAAAGCTATGTACCACGTAAGTAGTGTACCTGTACGTTTTTGCTTACCAAGTGGCATTTTAAAAGTGTTTTGGAGCTAAATCATATTCAAAGGGCTAAATCCAAATCCACCCCTACTATTCTGGTTCAAAACTAGAAGGCGTTTGCATGCAGATGAGGGCCACTATGACAAACTTCCTGAGAATGGGTGATCTCATGACATTTTCACCATGTTCTCTTAGGAACACCTTATGAGATTTCTTTGTCATTAAATCAGAACCTGAACCCCTGCCAAAACTCAGCCTGGAACTTGAAATCCATCCCGGATTTTAAAGCTGATCTCAAACCACAACTGGTCACCATCTCCTGAGCTCATATGCTAAAAGAACATCAGATTGGTTATGTTCTTTTTAAAGTGATATGCTCCCATTGGAAAGAGGAAGGCAGATATTTTTAATTTTTTTATGTTATAGTAACTTACATTTCTATAGCATCTTTCATCCTGAAACATCCCAAAGTGTTTTAGAAACTATACAATGGGATCATTCATCGACCAGTAAAATGCATCTCCTTGTGTTTCACAGCAACACTACACTGCAATTTAGGAGAGGATGTAGAGATTTTTAATGACCACAAATGGACAGATCCTTGGTTTTAAGTTTCATCCAAAATGTGGTGACTCCATCAGCCTAGTCCCCCAAGAGCAGACTGGGTCAGCAGTTCAGTTCTGACTGCAAAGGGAGCTTGCAACGTACTAAATCACTACCAACTCTTACAGCAGCACCACACATTCATTGGGACCTTCTAGCCAAGTACAGACTTACCTCAAATCCTGCTTAGCTTGTGAGATCTAATATGAATACACCACAAAGTGGTAATGATTGAGAGGTTTTTGAACCAATTACGTGAAATCTTTGGAGCTCATTAATCCACTGATTAGAAGGTGGTGGCGAGGGCAAAAGTAGCATCTATTATGACGAAAAATATTTGCCACCCAATCTACTCATTACTCTTGTCAAAATATAAATTAACCCATCAGATCTATTTTCAGTCATCATTTTGTTTAAAATATATATACGAAATTTGCTAAAAACAACTATAATTGAAGCATAAAATCCAAACACATATTCTAAAATATTAACACAGAAAGCTTGATCAATAAATTACATTAATACATTGATCATATGATCTTATTTTTTATAGTATAGCAGTTCGCTCAGTGATATAAAACATGAACTAAGAAAGTATAGATTTAAAATTATAACTGAATTACTGCACTTTCCAGACATGCATGACTCATTCAGTAAAGATGGCAGTTCTCTTAGATTAGATGCATTTCACATAGTATAACTACACAAATAAATTACTGTATCAATGTGCATATTTTGCTAATTATAAAAAAAAATCTATCTTCTGCATGGGGGTGAAATTCAGTCTTCTGTGTTTTTACTAATATTCATTGGGACTTTAAAAATGTAGCTACTAAATGAAAGCCAAACCTCTACAATATTTATTTTTGTATAGCATTCCTATCACAGAAGGGTGAGGTAGAAAAAAGTTGATTTATAGAGATGGGTAGAACTGTCATGCAGGCAGAAAAGGAAACGGCATACAAAGATAAGGGGACATTCAAAGAGCAGAGAGCTTAACTAGTGAAGATCGAGGCCAAGATTTTCAAAAGTGACTAGTGATTTTGGGTGCCTCCATATTTTGAATGTCCAACCTGAAACACATTAAAGGTGCCTTCCTGATTTTCTCTATGGTATCTCAAGTTAATCACCTCAAATCACTAATCACTTTGGGTAATCTTGGTTGAAAAGTAAAATTTAAAAGTAGGAAAGATTAAAGTATTCTTGTGGACTATCATCCAGTACAGAAAGAATGGTAGGGTCTGGTGAATAGGGAAGGGACAAATATATAGGATTTAGAATCAACTGCTTGCGTAAGTAAAGTGGAAGGTTGAAGACAATGGCTCAAGGGAAGAACTGGCTCCTATCAGAGTTAACAACACTGACAGAATGCACCATTACGATTGAACCAACATCAAGCAGCAGCTGAATGAGCACAGAAACTGTCTGCAGATGTATTCCCTCCAGAAGAAGTCTGAGCCAGAAGCACAATTTTTAAAATAACACTTTGTGCATAATTTTAGACTATATCTTACCAATGTTGAACAAAAAAGGGCAAATCCGTACACTTTTGTCATGGTTCAGCCATGTTACAACTCCAACCCTGTGCTTTGCAAATACTCTTCCACTTTCCAAGTAGTAGGTCATGAGCAGGATGTCAGGATTGTGCCCACTCTCATGCCAGTGTTTAACAAGTGAGCCACAACAATTATGTCAGGCAAATGCAACTAAAATGGCCAGACCCTCATCTGGTGTACATGAACAGAACTCTATTGGAGTCAATGGAGCTACACCACTTACACAGTCAGAGGATGTTTCCCAATATATTTAGATAGCAGTTAAATGTCAACAGAGAGAAAAAAATTGGAAGGCCTGATTGATACGACAAAAGCAAAAGATTCCTTGCCAACACCAAAGAAAGTTTAAGATGAGATTCTGTACCTCCCAAAAATGGCACAGAGGGCAGTTGACCAGAGTTAATCTTGTTCACAACGTTCCATTCTTCTCACAAGCTCTAAGAATGGAATAAGAAGTACTTCTGTCCAGCCAACATCAGCATAGCTTAGCTTGGCCCAGAAAAACTTAATAAGACCAGAGCACTAAATTAAGTAAGACAAACTGTGCTATGTCAGCAGTTTGATCAGCAAAGTATACAATAACGTACTGTACTATTAAGGTATGCAATCCAATTACTAAAATATGTAAAAAATTGAAATAAACATGCAGTCTGATTAAATGAGGATATAAAATCTATGGTAATGAAGGCTACATTTGAATCAACTAAGTTTATGAAAATTAAACTAGTAGAGCATGCATTTCTATCACTTAAGCATACAGCTATTAGTAAAGTATTCAATACTTACTAGAGACAAAACATGCAAGTCTTGTTTTTGTCTAAAATGATGCATACAAGCATCAATTCCATTATCACTTCAGCACTACTGAAGTAAGCTATGTATCGAGCTGCACATCTGGCTTCACCTTTACTAATTTCTCATCACGAAAACTGTCAGGACCTGATTTTCAGTACTGGTCTCTGTTTCGGTAGGCACAATATTGCACATGCAAATATCTGTGCCAGTATTTTTGCACCCACAATAAACTGCAGCACAAGTAAGGGTAGGCAGAAGTTTAACTTTTGCCCACAAACCTGGTACACCATTTACCATGAGGTGCTATTGACTCCCTTGCAGTATCCACCAGGGGTTGGATTTGCTCCTTTATCTTTAAAAGGTCACAGAATTATTGGCTAAGTCTTCAGCCTCCAGTCAACCCTCTTGTTCAATGTTTATATTAAGCCACAAGGGGAGAGTAAATAAATAAAAAAATAAATTAAATTAATGGAGATATCCCATCTCCTAGAACTGGAAGGGATCTTGAAAGGTCATTGAGTCCAGCCCCCTGCCTTCACTAGCAGGACCAAGTACTGATTTTGCCCCAGATCCCTAAGTGGCCCCCTCAAGGATTGAACTCACAACCCTGGGTTTAGCAGGCCAAAGCTCAAACCACTATGGATTAGACTACAGAGTCAACAAAATTGTGATGCTCTGCCTCCTTTTCCTCAAACCCAGATACAACTCTTGTTAACCTAACAGTATCTGGCAGAGGTAGAGATATAGATGAAAACTGCCCATGATTCAACTCAAATACATGCAAGACTAAAGTTTGATGGCAAGAAATGCCAAGGAATGACGGAGCAGTGTCGGTATTATTTACTGAGTGTATTCTTACCTTTAGCAAAATAGTTCCCAGCCTCAGGATTCTATTGGTTTCATCACTGCTCTTGGACTCCAACTCTCATGATTTTGTCATGAGTCTCATGATAATTATTGTTTTCCTTAAAGCCCCAGCTTCTGGAGTCAAGTGGATATGTGATGATTTCAGCCTTCATTCTTAAAGAAAAAGTAAGTGACCTTGTGTCTGTGGAGAAAGCTTCAAAATGTGACCCCAGTGCACCTAAAGGCTCAAAAAGCACAAAGCACATAAAAAGAACACCAAATTTATTATTTTTACATAATCTCATGATTTTAAAGCCAATCTCATGATTTTTGGTGAGCCTACTCATGATTTGTGAACATTTGTGGTTGGCAATACTGTAAACTTCACGTGGTCTATCACACTAGAAGCTATGACTGATGATGAACACGGAAACCTGATTTCTGAGTGCTGCAGGCTGCCATGAGCACATTATATCTTGATTCCATTCTCTGCACTGGCCTCCTATTTGCCTCTAGATAAAATTTGAGGGGTTGTTTATGGTCTTGGAAGCTCTGGATGGTTTAAGACCTATTTCTATTGGAGAATGTCTCTGGCTGGCTCTTTCAATGCCAACCCTCAAGCTTTCTCAGTTTCAAGACCCTGCCTTTGGAATTTGCTCTCCTTGGCAATCCACCAGAGCACAATGCTAGCAGCTTGCCATGCATAATGCAAAGCACTTTTTGTTAGTCCGTTTGGGTTTTGTTTTGCTTTCAGTGGAGAAGGCACGGCATATTTAATTTGTGATTTAGTCTTTGTAATTGCAGCACCTCGCTGCCACACTTATAGGTGTGATAGAAATTAGTACATAAAAAACAATTTGAGTCTAAATGCACCCAATCAGAGGATCTCTCTTGCTTGAAGAGCATGGATGATTTGTCTCCATGCATTAACTTTTCCATCACAACATTCTCCACACTTCGAACATGAAAGGATTATACTATGTAAGTAGAAATGAGTGAAAATGCAGTAGCCAGTCTCTGAAAAGAGCTCTGTTGTAACAAATTGTTGAATACATTACATATTACAGCATCTTGAGGGCCACTGCCAATTACATAAAAAGGTGGCTGCTGCCCAAGAATGCATATCTGCCTTCTAATTTATGACCCTTCTGTTTCCTTTATTATCCCAAATTGACACATTTTCCTTGATCTCTTTCTCTTGCTCTGGAGATCCATTCAAAGGTGATTTTCCCAAATGAGGAAGCAAGTCTTTAGGCAGATTTGTTGCTGTGTGTTTTAGTAACTAGAAGGCTAATTATCCCTCTACTTGTAGGTGTGATGTCTGTGCATCTGCTGATTGCCTTAGCCTTTTGCAAACCTCCTCAATGGCCTTTGGCAACAGATCTCTGTCTCTTCTCTCTTCATGAAGCCCTGCCTACACATCAAGCAAGTGAGGCCATCCCCTCTAAAGTCTGATCAGTAGTATCTGATTGCTGGAGGGCTTGAAGTGATTAAAAGGGACATGCTTTTTTCTTTTGTCTGAGTTTTTTCCATTCTGTTACTTTTAGCCTTAGCCTCATGTTTCAGTGAGTTTTCTCCCAGCAGGGAAACTGCCTGCTGCAGGGTGCTTTGTTGCTTTCATAAATCTCTAATTAGATCCCTATCTGATTTAACAAGAAGTCAATGCTGTCCCTAGTCATCTTGAAATCCTTACAAATCTTTGCTTTTTGAAGTCTTCTGAGAGGAAGAAGGAAGCTCCCTCCCCACCCCACTATTCACCTTTTCTCCTTGTCTTGAATAGTGCTATTTGCTATCCTCTCCCTTTCTAGATACAATAAAAGCAACTAAACATTGAAAAGTAAAATAAACTACTTCTTGTATGTATTTTCATATTTGAAGGGTGCTTGTGCGAAATAAGCCCAGTTGGAAGCTTAATGCTTTCTTGGTTGGGGTTGAGAGCATTTTATTTGCAGTGAAACAGCCCACAACACTCCATTTTGCAGCAAGTTATTATTAGAATTTCCAATACTAAGATCTCCACTTCTGTTTGTCAAACAAGACTAGTTTCCTCTAATTTAATCCAGCAACCAAGATTCCTGGAATTGACAAGAAAGAGGATCATCAGTGGAATTCATGAACTGGAGTTCATGAACTTCTCCTCCACTCCAGTTATGTCACCCATTGCAGGTGTGGAAAAAAGGAAGAAGTATAAGTATAAAGTCTTTCTAAACTGTTTGAAAGCTTTAAAAAAAATGGTTTGGAAATTGGAGATAATGCAACTTGAGCATTGACTATATGGCTGGTTTCCCCCCAGGTTTTTTTTTTTTTTTTTGTAAGGAAATGTAAAGTTTCCAAAAATCTGAAAAGATCATTGTACTTCATATAACACAACTGGGATTAAGGATAGCACACTTGCCTAGTAACAACTGAAACAATAACACCACTCATGTTAAATCACCAAAACCTACATTAAAATAATGGTTATGGGCTGACTTCTTTTGCAATTTATTTCCCAGGCAAGCTCATCTGAGTTACAACATATGGTTGCTAGTAAGGGCCAGCATTTTATCCAATTTTCAGCTCCAATGACTGGGACACCAGGAAGTTAACTTGACTTCCTTCAGGTCACACATATTTATTACTATAGGTGACCATGCTTCCTTAAAAGATTACTATGGTACATGAGTACATGTCAACCCTTGCGACGCTACTACAGGCATGATCACACTGCTATGAAATGAATTACAGCATTTATTTATATGGAACTTGATAGTTTTGCATTTCATCTTCAAACTAGAAGTGCCTGCTGCACAACTATCAATTAATTTGAAAAGAAAGCTATTTTAAATTACAGGAGCACAAATATTAATAAATAATAAAAATAACACTACATCATTCTGGGGTGGGTTTTTTTCCCCATTTTTATAACTTACAGTAAAACAATCAAAAGCTGGATTTTGAAGAAGACTGAGCACCCACAGATACAACGGAAGTCAATTAGAGTTTTGGACTCTCTTTGCATGAAAAATCAAGCTCTGATTCACTTCTATGTTATAGTCCTTCACATCTGATGCCAAAAAACTTTACAAAGGAATGCACCGTTATCTCAAATACACCTATCCTTTGGCCTCAGTGTCATCTAAAGCAGTGGTACAATAAGGATCTGAAAAATATATTTGCAACTGGAATCACGGGGTCTTTAACTTTTATTAGGGCAGGATTTCAGTTTAATGTTACAATCGAAGAACTATATAGAAAAGAACTGAATCACAGACACGCCCAAATCTTTCAGTTTTTCATAGATTTCAAGACCAAAAGGGGACTATGATCATCTGACATCCTGCATAACACAGGCCAGAGTAATTCTTTTAGAGCTCTCTACTATCAAGCCCAATAACATGTGGTTGAACTATAGCATATTTCTTGGAACGCTATCCAATCTTGATTTAAAGACTTAAAAGATAGATGAATTTACCACTTCTCTTGGTAGATTGTTTCAATGATTAGTTACCTTCACTGTTCAGAATTTGCATTTTACATTCTATTTGAATTTTTCAAACATCAGTGTCCAGCCATTAGCTCTTATTATGCCTTTGTCTACTATATTAAAGGGACCACTATCAGATATATTCTCCCTGTGTAGGTCTCCTAGGCAATAATCCAGTCACCTCTTAACCATCTTTTTGATAAATTAAATAGATTGAGCTCCCTAAGACTCTCACTGCAAGGTATATTTTCCGGACATAATATCATTTTTGTAGCTTTTTTTTTAACCGTTTCCAGTTTTCCGACTTTTTCTTTTAAAGTGTGGACACTAAAACGAGACACAGTAGTCTACTAACAAAATTCAGACACTAGCACTGATATGAAAGAGCTGGAAGAGTGTTCTGGGTATTGACATGCAAATAATCAGGCATACCCAAATCTTGGTTAAACCTTACACTAGTTGAAAAGATACTGGATATAGGACTTCTGAAGCACAGTAGGACATTTATTGGCTTGGTTTTGCATGTCAATACACAGCATGCTGTCCCAGCTTACAGTGATGTTGCAGCAATGCTGATATCTGAAAAAGGATAGGATTTTTGTATGTTTTAGTGTGATGAGAGTTTTTTCCTATGCAATTTGTGAGCAAAGATTGTAGAAAGTTTCCCCCACTTTTCACCTTCACACCTTTATCCTAATAATATCAAATTAATTTGCATGGCACCTTTTATGATTTTATGAGTGTATTTTAAATGGGGTATGCCAAGGTGCAGTTACCCTTTTGATCTAGATCAGACATAACAAGGTGAAAGGCCAGCTAATCAACACATTAAAGGCTAAAGTATTCCACTTTAAAGCTTATGGTATAAATTCACAGCACCACAGAACAACATCTAACTGTGGAAATTATTGTGAGGCAGATTTGACTAGAGTGAAGTGTAAAGTCATTCAGAAAACAAGCTGTTGAAAAGTTGCCTACGGCTGGCAACAGGGATAAACTCACAACAATGAAACACACATTAGAGTAATATCAAAGTCTGGCATAACGCTACCTAACAATTAAAAAAAAATGACAAAGAAACCCTTCATGAGTCCACATACTAGACCTCTATGAATGCATAAGGAAAACAGGGAATTTGTTAAATTGTATTGGCTCTTTTAAATTGCTTTAGCGCAGCACATAGGCTATTGGCAGAAAACGTTGGCATTCCTGCTGTGTGTGTCTCACCAACTGTTAGGTATATTGTATTATTTTCAAACAATGACAAACAAAATAGACTGTTTCTCCAAAGGTCACATCTATCACCGTTTTCAGTTTCTCATTTGAGTCAGTGCGTTAGGGTTTTGTCGTTATTCTATTTTACTTATTTATTTACTTATTTGGTGAAGCAAATCATTTAGGAGGATTGTTCCTTATCTGAATAGTTTAATAGAATCCAAATGTTGTTCATAGAGTTGAAAGAATTAAAGAGACCACTTAAGGTTGCAAAACACAAAGTGAATTTTGACCCTGTTTACTATTTATTTATGATTTTCTCAAATTTGAAATTAAAGTAAGTCTATTTAGATTAGGGTTACCATATTTAAAAAATAAAAAAAGAGGACACTCCATGGGGCCCTCAGCCCGCCCCTTTCCCACCCCGGCCCCGCCCCAACTCCACCCATTCCCCGCCCCAACTCCGCCCATTCCCCAAAGTCCCCGCCCTAACTCCGCCCCCTCCCCTGAGCGCCCCGCATTCCCCCTCCTCCCTCCCAGCCACGCGAAAAGGGCTGTCCGAGCGCTACTGGCTTCATGGTTTGCCGGGCAGCATCCAGACCCTGCGCCCCCAGCCGGCGCTTCCCCAGCGCAGCTGGAGCCCGGGAGGGGAAGCACCCAGCCAGGGGCGCAGGGTCTGGAGGCTGCCCGGCAAACCGTGAAGCCAGTAGCGCTCGGGCTTCGGGCAGCCCCCATGCCTCCGGACTCTGCGCCCCCGGCTGGGCACTTCCCCTCCCAGGCTCCGGCTGCTGTGCTCCTCCCCTGACTCTTCGGCTCTGTTTAAAGCCGAGCTGCCTGAGCGCTACCGGCTTCGGGCAGCCCCCATGCCTCTGGACCCTGCGCCCCCGGAGCCCGGGAGGGGAAGTGCCCGGCCGGCGGCTCAGGGTCCGGAGGCATGGGGGCTGCCCGAAGCCGGTAGCGCTCGGGCAGCTCGGCTTTAAACAGAGCAGAAGAGTCAAGGTAGGGAGCACAGCAGCCATGGGAGGGGAAGTGCCTGGCCGGCGGTATTTTCCCCAGACATGTTCGGCTTTTTGGCAATTCCCCCCGGACGGGGGTTTGATTACCAAAAAGCCAGACATGTCCGTGAAAAACCGGACGTATGGTAACCCTAATTTAGATTGTTCAGCCACCTAACTGATGCATCACTGAGGGTAGCAAGGTGTTGCAGTCCACACTGTAATCTTCTAATTATGAACTCCTGCTCCACCACGTTTGAGCATCTGCATTGCTGCCCCGCAGTCCCGCTGTGAAGACTGAACTAAGCCAAATTCAGCATTGTGACAGCTACTCGGAACAGAGGCTTGCGTTAAAAATGGTAAAGAACTATTAACTCATGTAGGCTATCCCATATCAATGGAAGGTTTTTGGCTACTGCCCACAAAACCACCCAGGTTAATAGATGAATTACATCAGAGGAAATTAATTGGCAGAAGAATAGAAGTCCACTAGTGTAAAAATGTATTCTGAATTCAACTACCAACGGCACAAAGATTTTATGAAGGACTATCATACTGCAGTTAAGGAGGTAAGGCAAAGCTTGTCCCTCCTTTGCCTTTACAGCCACAAAAAATCACATCCAACAGAGCTACCCCAGAGTGAACAGTCTCATCCACACTGTATAATACAAGCATCAGACATAAGCATGCACCAGTGCAAAGAGGTCCCATCCTATTTCACAGAAAAGATCAAATGCATTCACGAGGAATTTGCTGAGGAAGAAAACTAAACCTCACTTTAACTGTAATAAATGTGCAACACACGGGCATGCTGGTATGCGGATGGACTTTATTTTCTGGTCCTACTCACTTGACACAGATCAGGGTTACCAAAGTGTACACCCCATCACATGACAAGGGTCATCATCTACTGACTCCACTGGCTTTTACAACTTCATCATTGTTTGAAAATGAAATGCAAATAAAATACCACTAAATACAAATAATCACCACAAATAAATACAGGCAAACACACAAAGGAAGAGGTCTATGATAAAGACCTGGCTAGACAACCTGAACCTCCTGACAGACAAGAGGATTTCTCTGCCTCTTACTCAACATCTCTCAGTTACTGTCTCTGAACTGCAATTGTTTCTGAGGACATAACCACTTTTTGTTCTTCAAATGGTTCCTTTTATAGTGCCCTATTTGGCTGCTGGCATGGATCTGCCACCTGGAACCTGGCTTTGCTGCTGTAGGTTGTAGTATGATGATTGGAACTGAAGAACAAGAGGCTGGTTTCTGAATGAACAGAGTTTGGTCAGACACCAAGGACTCAAGATCCTGGGGGTCCTGATCCAAAAGGGAGTTGTGGGGGGAGGGGGAGGTGTCACAAAGTTATTTTAGGGGGGTCATGGTATTGCCACCCTTACTTCTGCGCTGCCTTCAGAACTGGGCAGCCGGAGAGTAGTAGCTGTTGGCCAGGCGCCCAGCTCTGAAGGCAGTGCCCCAGCAGCAGGAGCGCAGAAGTAAGGCCAGCAATACCATACCATGCCACCCTTACTTCTGCATTGCTGCCTTCAGAGCTGGGTGGCCAGAGAGTGGCAGCTGCTGACTGAGGGTCCAGCTCTGCAGGCAGCAGTGCAGAAGTAAGGGTGGCAATACTATACCAGGCCATCCTTACTTCTGCACTGCTGCTGGCGGCGGCGCTGCCTTCAGAGCTGGGATCCCGGCCAGCAACAGCCGCTTTCCAGCTGCCCAGCTCTGAAGGCAGCACCGCCGCCTGCAGCAGCACAGAATAAGGGTAGCAGTACCGCAACCCCCCCTACAATAACCTTATGACACACACACACACACACACACACAACTCCTTTTTGGGTCAGTACCCCTATAATTACAACACCATGAAATTTCAGATTTAAATAGCTGAAAACATGAAATTTACAATTTTTAAAATCCTATGACCGTGAAATTGACCAAAAGGGACTGTGAATTTGGTAGGGCCTAGCTATGATGAAGCCGTAGGCTTCTATATGCCAACAGACACAGTGGGGAAGAATGGGAAACCATCCATTGTGAGTCTGTTGAGATGCCAAGTGTGCCAGAGAACATAGAGACTGAGAATAATCCTGATGCTAGCCCTGCAGTCTTGGAAGAGACTCTAGAGAGAGACAGGTTAATAAATTTGAAAATGGGTGATAAAGGCAGGAGTAATGCAGTACAATCACCCATTGAGGAAACCATATTATATCAGGAATTAAGTGTCTACTTGAGTTCATGGCAAAGGCAGAACTCTGACTAGGCTACGCAATAGTAAACTATGGGTGTTCTATGGGATTAGAAGTTACTTAATTGTTTGTTTATAAAATAGTAAATATGTGGTATGATGAGCGGAACTGAAGAAAGAGGGTCAGGCTTAAGGAGGAATAAAGTTTAGTGTGGCACCAAAGGCGCAGGAATGCAAGCTGGGACACAGGCTGCTGCATTCAAACTTGAGAACCTCAGCATGTAATATTGGCCATTCAGCATGCTTAATAAAAGACATTTTCTAGAACTCTGCCTGCTTGACGCATCTCTGATTACACTGGTGTTTTTCATGGTCAGTGGCTGGGCGGACATGCATTACTTCTGTTAGCACCGTGAGCACTGACATGCCAAATGTCTTCAAGAAACACAGAGCCAGTGCCCTCCTTTGTTTTCATATACTCTGTAGGAGTCCTGACCCTCAGGAGATGTTTTGATATATGCCTTCGTTCAGGATGGAATAGCTGTTAGAGTGGTAGGTTGCCAGCCACTTTCTGTTTGGAATCCAAAGTTCTCTCCCATTTATAATGGTGAAAACCAGCAAAGAACACCTTTTATAGAAACCATGAACATCTCCTTCAGAGAAGTGAACTTGTTTATATTTTGAGGTCTAAAAAACAACATTAGGTTCAGAAAACCTTTCCAACTACTGCCCCATCTCCAACCTCTCATTTCTAGGCAAAAACTTTAAGCAAGTAGTGGAAACCTAGCTTAAATAACAATGTGTGATATATGCCAACATTCTGGATGCTTTGCAGTCAGGTTCAGATGGGAGCATGACATGGAAACAACCTGAGTGGTACTAACAGATGACCTCAAAATGGTAGTGGATGTTGGCCACATCTCAATATTCAGACTACTCAACCTATCAGCAACTTTTGAGACAGCTGACCAAGGTGCTGTTGACCCACTTACATAACACAGTTGGAAGAGGTGGTGCAGCACTCCAATCAATCCTGTTCAAAAGGACACAGAGAGGTAGCAGGCCTGCTGTTTTTCTTCCTCAAAAGTGGTCACCTGTGAATTGTCAAAGAGATAGCTTCTGAATACATGAGGTGATGCCATCAATGTGTTGTCATCTGCAAATTTCAATAATGTGTTGTTAATCCCCTCTTTCACATCATTAATGAAAACATTAGGACTAGATTTAACTGCAACACTCCGCCACAAAACTTCCTACCACACAGTACATTGCCATTTATCATTACATTTTTTGTGGTCCATTAGCCAATTATCAATGCATATGACTCCTATGTATGTCAATTTGAATTAATATTGAGCATAAGATTTTTAAGACACACTATCACACTTTAATAAAATCCAGAAATCTACTGCATTCTTTTCATTCACTAATTTTGTAATTGTACCCAAACAATCTAGTTTCCTGAAAAAAATGGCTCTTTATAAACCCTTGTTGTTCATTAAAACACTAAGAGCCTGATTCTGGTTTTGTTTACAGGGGACTAACTACATTGGGTGAAATCCTGGCCCCACAGAAGTCAATGGCAAACCTCCCAGACCAACCAACAGAGCCAGGTTTTCACTCACTGACTTTAACACAGTCACTCTTGAGCTACACTGTTATAACTGTGAGAAGAAACAGGCTCAGAGTAACATAGATCAAGCCAGGTAAAGATCCACAGAAAAGAAATGAAGGCATGTACATAAAAAAAAAATCAGAATAGGGGTTTCCATTATGTTTCTAGCCATAAAAGTACAATACTTAAGTTCTAGCTATAAAGAAAATGGCACAATTAAACTAACAAATATGTTTAGTTTTATCATAATTTTCTCTGTATACATGAGGAAGTACAAGGAAAATGGATCTTTCTTCAATATTACGTTTTTTGGTAAACACTTTGGCAATGGTCTTTTAGTACAGCACAATTTGTTAATTTATTGCATGCAATAAAGGCTACTTGCACCCATCCTGATATTTATTACTTCAGGTAGGAAGATCACAGCTTTCTAAATGTAACTGAGTAACTGTAAATTACTGTTAACAGCTACATGGGAGAGAAGGAAGTAGAAAAATCACCTCAACATTGATTATCAGTTTCTATTTCACCTTAGTGTTTTTGGAGGTGATGCTTTCAGATAAAGTAAAGTAAGGTTTTTTTCTTATATACCTGAAACATCTGCTAACAACCCCTTTTAGAACTAACATCAAAGGTATTCTTTGTAACTAGCTAGGTCATCGATACAGCAACATCAGTCATTACATTGTTAAATCTAATTTCCCAGTAATAAACGTAAATAATTTTGAAATCTGTTTAAACCCAGGATTGTAAAAGCAATATCAAAAAGAAAATAGATTTAAACTTGTTGCCTCATGTTTATTTACATGGTTTCCAGAATACAAAACTGATCATCTTCATAAAGAATACAAAACTAAATCAGTGTTACAATTCTTGCTTACATCCAACATGAAGATGGAAATTCAAGAAGTTAAGACTAAAATTTATCCTTAATCCAATATTCCTATATTTTCCAGAGGGGAATATTACTAATCAGTATTTACATAGGGCAGTAAATTAAATATACATAGCATGTTACAAAATATAGAATAAGATCCAATTTGGGTTTCAGTTCTGCTCTCACTTACATTGGTATGAATCAGGAGAACCCCCTGTGGAAGTCAATAGAGTTGCATGGGTGTAAATGTAAAAAAGAAGTGAATCAGGCCCCCGGTCTCTGTCCTGAAGAACTTACACTCTAACATCAACATGACAAGATGCAGGCAGTGCTTAGGTATTAGGCACTATAGAAAATCCCATGTCAGATAAAACAGCTTAAATAAGGGAGGGTGTAGAAAGAGACTACTGTTGAGGTGGCCCACACAGGAAAGATTCATGAGGGAAAACAGGCTTGATGAAAGAGGGAGAGGGTATGTATTGGCTGGGTAATAGGGAAACTGTTTCAATAGCAGATGGTATGATGCAAGCTTCAAATTAAGAGTGTTGAAGACAAAGATCCTGATTCTCCACTGCCTTGAGTCTTGCATAGTTATAAACCAAGTGCCAAGTGAGAGTAAAATGCTACCATTCTCATTGGCAGCATTAACATGGGTGTAAATGACTACATAAGGTGCACGGCAATGGAGAATATTGGGTTCAAAGAGAGCCATAAGGAGGCAGAAGAGTATAGGGAAGCAAGTAGGTGAGACAGAAGTAGGAAGAAAAGAGAAGAGAGGTCTAGATTGGGGTGAGGTTAAATAGGGTCTTGGAAGGGAAGAATTAGAAGTTTAAATCAGGATGTGATAAAAGAAAGCCAGCAAAATGATTTGAGGTACTGTAGTTGTCATGATTGTGGGAGAAGAAGGTAACTTTAGCAGCAAAAAACTGGATAGCACTGAAGTGCAGGGAAGAGGGATAAGAAAGGCTAGAGACAACAAAGTTATAGATGACCAAGGTGTGAACAAGATTTTTATTAGCAGAAATAGAGGGAAATGATGGATTTTGTTGGAATTATACATGGAGCAATGAGAAGGCTTCATGGGAGTCTGGTTGTAGCCAGATGTCAGACACAGGATGTGAGCCTGAGGGCAGGTCTACACTACAGCGGGGAACAACGCTCTGAGATCGATCCACCGGCGGTCGATTTAGCGGGTCTAGTAAAGACCAGCCAAATCGACTGCAGATCGCTCTCCAGTTAGCCCCTGTACTCTACCCCTGATGAGAAGAGTAAGGTAAGTCGACAGATTTTCTCCCGTCGACCCCCCGCGGTGTAGACTTTAGGTAACTCAACCTAAAGTACGTAGACTCAAGCTACGTTATTCATGTAGCTGGAGTTGCATAGTACAGGTCGACTTACCGTGGTAGTGTAGACATAACCTATGACACAAAGTAAGGTAAAGTTAGTAACACAGGTGGGGGTATATTTTAAGCGGTACGATTAGCCCAACATATAGACTCTCTGTTAAAACACACTCTGAATCCCTATTCTCATTTTCTCACACCATTTCTGAAGTCAATATGCTAATGCAGTGACTCTCAACCTTTCCAGACTACTGTACCCCTTGCAGGAATCTGATTTGTCTTGCGTAATCCCAAGTTTCACCTCACTTAAAAACTACTTGCTTACAAAATCAGACATAAAAATACAAACGTGTCACAGCACAGCATTACTGAAAAATTGCTTACTTTCTCATTTTTACCATATAATTATAAAATAAATCAATTGGAATATAAATATTGTACTTACATTTCAGTGTATAGTATATAGAACAGTATAAACAAGTCACTGTATGAAATTTTAGTTTGTACTGACTTCACTAGTGATTTTTATGTAACCTGTTGTAAAACTAGGCAAATAACTAGATGAGTTGATATACCCCCCTGGAAGACCTCTGCGTACCCCTGGTTGAGAACCACTGTGTTAGTGGATTTTAAGGAAAGAACTTAGCCAGCTGTGTTTAGAGTCATTATAATATTGTTTCTAGATACAAGAAGTTTGCTCTGAAATTTTCAGAATGGTTCAAGTGACATTTGGCATGTTTTCTCTAGATTCCCCCCCCCCCTCCCCTTTTGGGAATGACTGCTGCTCTGTAGCTTTGTTATTGAGAGGGATAGCAAATCACTGGCTAGTCAGAAATCAAATGAGAAGTGAGTATCCTTAACAATGCAGAAGGCACTGAAGTACTGTAGCTCTTTTATACTTCCTATGAAATGGCGAACCTCACCATCTGTTGTATTTGTTGCAAAGAAAGACTGAGCCTCTGTCTTCGTATTAAACAAAAGTAATTGCTTGTATCAAATGATGTTTAACTAGAGAAAGTGTAACTGCCTAGTTTTCAGGCAGGCACCAACTTCCACACACAGAACTCCAAGCACACACATCTCACTTATTCTTATTATAAAGTGACAGGTATTTTACAGCCTAACCAACCCCAGCCATGAACTTTTTAGATCATGGATCTTACCGCACAGTCCAAACATAGGTCCATTTCACAATACTTCAACATTTATCAGTCATGGGAGCAACATTGTACATTCTGTGTTAAACTGATGACCAATGCAACAATGAACAAAAGGATACACCTTCTTTCCAAATTTTTTATCTATGACCCATTTTGCCCAACCCCCATTTATCTTATATTAAAGATTTCAGGCAAACAAGACAAGCTGTCATTCACCAATTCCCTATTAACTACTGAACAGTGCAAGGGCCCTCATTTCTAAATAATGACTGTTCTCCCCCCACAAAATAATTATCTACTGAGATTTCTAGCTAGCAGGAACCTGGTAGCTTTCCTGAAAGACTAGCACGGCTACCCCTCTGATTCCTGAAAGTAGAGGCTTCATAGCTCATTAATGTTTGTGCACTAGCCCCATTTCAAAGTTTGTCCTATGCAAATCAGTGCTGATGAGCACTTAACTAATCTGTTTACAAACCAGAGCTGCTGGCAGGCCTCAGTGATTTTCTATCAAAGCAAACTACCCTTCTTTATGGGCATCTGGTTGTCCCTGAATAGGTAGTTTAAGCATATACTCTTTCTTCAAAGAAAGATCAAAAGCTTTATTACTTCTAAATGAGTGCATTATTTCCACTTACTACTTTCTTGTTTGTAATGTGTTAACAGCACCATCGCAGGTTTGCCTTGAGACTTGCTAGTTTATCAAAATGCAACCGTTCCTTAATAGATCCCTACGTATATTTTACACACACACAAAAAATGTAGCCAATAACATGTAGTCCATCAGATAGATGGATAATCAAGACCTACATTAATAAAGAAATCAAAACACACATTTCTATACAACTGGATAAAGGGCAGAAGGAATTGGGAGTATAATCTCAAGAGTTTATTGTGAATTTTTAAAAGATAGCATGTAGTTTGGTGTAGCTACATATGGAAAAGGCTGTTTCTCATTTTCCCTGTAAATGTAAAAGTTGCAATGAGAAAACCCATTTCAAAATTATGTTACAATTTTGTTTATGTAGCCAGTTTATGAGGAATTTTCCACATCCCCCATCATTTTGGCTCACAGATTGTAACCATATTTACTTACTATCCCTCGTTTCTTTCAGATTGAGTGACACTGGAGGAGAGATAGCTCAGTGGTTTGAGCATTGGCCTACTAAACCCAGGGTTGTGAGCTCAATCCTTGAGGGAGTCACTTATGGATCTGGGGCAAAATCAGTACTTGGTCCTGCTAGTGAAGGCAGGGGGCTGGACTCGATGACCTTTCAGGGTCCCTTCCAGCTCTATGAGATAGGTATATCTCCATATATTAACTTTGTGCACTTGCCGGCACTATTGTGAGCACCTGGAAAACAAGAAAGAGCTAACATCTTATTTCCACACAAACTGGAGACCAGTTACAGAAACAAAAGCTGGCTGTTCAAGAGAAAGTCCATAAGTAGGCTCTACGCAGCCAGGGCCAAGTCAGACAGTTCTGCGAAACTTGTGCAGAGGGCCCCAGGGAGAGGTTGGAAATGCTGGTGTGATGTTTATTGCTCAGATTTTAGTGCTGGGTGGGGTAGAGCAGGAGCTGCTTCTTGCTTCCTGAGAGCCCTCCAGCAAGAACTAGGGCTCCCTGTGGACTCAGAACACCTCCCTCTTTATTAGGGGTTCTGGCTGGGCAAATTGTGGGTTCCCCTATTCTCCTGTAACAGGAAACCTCCCATCCACTATTCCCCAATACCCCTCCACAAATAAGACACACCAGTGCTAGACAGTTGCTACTCTTCCCTGCCTACTCTTGATGGAATGAACCGTTCCCCACTCCTCATGTGAACTAGCCTGGTATAAGAAGTTGGGGGTAGGTGCAGAAACCTGGGTCCCACAATTGAGGTTGGGAAATACGACTGAATGGCTTTTCAGAGGGGCTCATTTGTGCGTAGTAACTCTTGGGGGCGCTGAAGAGCTGTTGCTCTAGTTTCCTTTAACAGGTTTTTAATTCTGGCAGGGCAAAGTAGTTATCATTGAGCACCCACAGAGCGTGCAGCACTGTACAAACATTATATGATGTAATTACATATATATGTTTAATATATGATGTTATAACCTAGTTGAGAAACATATAGTACATTAGAAGCAGAAATTCACAGCAGTGCAGGAGCCTTTGTAGAAAGGTTTAAAAAAAAAAAACATTTCAAAGAGCCCTGCTCTGTGCAACATAGGTTCAATCAAAGTTGAGTCAAATATTGTGTAAGGGCCAGGACTGCACGGATATCCTGGAATGTCTTAAGTCCACATGTCTGGAACACATTTCTTGACTAGAATTGGCAAGCAAAATTACCCTTTTTGGTGCTTTGACTTCAAATATCTGGTGCTTTGACTTCAAATATCCTTCCACCACAATCAGAGGTTTTTCCAGTGTTGGGAACACGATGCAGCCTGGTCTGTAGCCCTGGCGAGAGCTTCCACGGTGCACGGTTTCTCCATGAGTTGGCAGATCAATAGATGTGCCATGGTTTGTGTTGTGTTTTACCACAGTCACATGTGCCTGGCCCTACTTCTGCATATTGGCTTTTTACCTGCCAATTTTCCTTCAGCAGCAATTTAAACATCTCCAGCTCAACCAATCCTTCTTCACCCTTGGGTGAAGGCTTCAGTGACATCAATGTGCATGTTGATGTCCGTCTCAAATATTTTGAGCTGTGTGCACCACATTTCCAGTCATGAAGCACTGGTGATTTTTTAAGTGGCCCTGCTGCAGCTAAGAAGCTTTTTCATATTTTCAGGTGGCTAACTGCTGCAGTGTGGCCATATAGCAGATGTCTGGTGTCCTCAACCTGTCATAATTGTTCCATTTTGCTTGTGACCGCCCTCCTAATATCCAATGGAGTGATTCTGGCAAGCAGATAAAGGCTGTTCACATTTGTTGGCTTTAGACATCCTGTGATGAAGCGGCAGCTGTCATTCAGTACAGGGTCCAGCTTCTTTGCATGAGGTGATCTTTCCCACACTGGACATGTGTATTCAGCTGTTGAATGGCAAAGTACAAGCGTGATGGGTCTTATGGTTGCTGGATTGGTTCCCCATTTTGAATTAGCAAGCTTCCTGAGTATGTTGTTCTGGGTGCTAACACTGCCATTTGTCTTCTCCACGTGTACTTTGAAGGAGAGAGTGCTGTCTAGTGTCACTCCAAGGTAGACAAGATTCCAGCGGTTGGCAAGTGATACCCCATTCCAGATGATGTTGAGTTGTCTACTAGCTTCATGATTCAGAAAATGGAAGAGACTCACTTGCATTTTGGCTGGGTTGGTGCGCAGTTGGTTCTTGGTGTAATAGACCGAGCACAGATAGTGCTGATGTTAACATAGCTTCGATATGAGAGAGATCCTTGGCTTGGGCAGCAACATGTAAGTCATTGGCTTACAGAAAACTTTTTGCGCTGAGATGGATTGGTTGATCATTCGGGTACACATCAAAGAATATTGGTGAGAGTACACTCCCTTGTGGTAGGCCGTTTTTCTGTTGCCACACTGACTCTGCTTCCTGCATAGTTTGACGTAAAAAAGTCAGTTATTTAGTAGAGATTGTGTCAGTTGTACGAGATGGTTATCTTTCATCATGTTGTATTTTAGTGAAGGGCCTTCAGTGATTCAATGTGTCATATGCTGCTAATAGGTTGACAAACACTGAGCCCGTTACCATACCCTTTCTGAAGCCATCTTCAATGTATTGAATGATGTTCAGCACTTGACTGGTGCATGATTTGCCTGGGCAGAATCCAGCTTGCTCTGGGATTAGGTGCTTTTCAACAAGTGCCAATAGGTAGTTTAAAATGAGACACTTATACAGTTTGTAGAGGTGACATTGTAGTGATATAGGCCTGAAGATCTTCAGCTCTGTTGCCTTCTTCCCCAGCTTCAGGAATGCAGCAATACATGCTCATTGACAGACCTTGGTTAATTTTTAAGTGGCTGAGCATGTGTTAGACAACTTAAGAATTCTTTGTGGCTGGTCTGAAGTGTTTGATTTGGTCAGTATGAATGTCATCTAGACTGGGGGCTTTACCGCTCTTGAGGGTGTTCATTCCAGAGGTTTAATTCGGTCATTATGTACTGTGCCCTAAAATTACAAGTCTCCTAGTCTTCTTGCCACTTAAGCCATGTCTAGGGTTGTTTGTTCAATGCCCTGCCATTTTCTACAAGTTGGTGTGCACCCTGGTCTGCAGTAATGTTGTAGTGTTGCTCTGCCTTCCTTGGGTCATTGTTAAGCATCCGGATGGTTATCCATATTTTCTTGGTGCTGTGGGTCACATCCATGCACTCAGTGAGATTCTACCATGACTTCTGTTTTTCCTCTTTTAGTGCAGAGACCAATTCTTCACCATCTGCAATAGTATCCTCAGCAAATGGGTCTGCTTCAAACTTCTGCATGTATTTTGCATACCAATCTAGTAACTCGGCTGTTAGTCCTGGTACATAATTTGTTCTGCAGCCTCGTGGAATATGCTTCTTTGAGACAGCGTGTACTGCATTGACAAACTGGTCATAATTTTCTGGTATTGGTTCGCTCTTTCTTACAACGTCATTGAGGTTGTTGGTGGAGTCTTCCATTTCACCTTCTTAAAATTAAAGTGGTGCTGAAATGGTAGTGAATTCGGAGATATACCTTCACAGATCTGGATGGGCGAGTGCTGCAAACATGGAATCAGACCCAAACTAAGTTTGTTACACAAACCAGCTATGTTGTTACTCACAAATGCCAGATCAGGGTTGTAGTCCTGTTTCCACTAGCTGCTGTAGAAGGAATTGGGGAACTTGGGGTAATGAATTAGCTCAAGATGTGTGCCTCTACCCATAATTCAACTAATTCACCATTTTCAACAGTTACACTGTAGCCCCATTTGATGCTGTAACTGTTAACCTGGAACATGACAAAACACTTTATGTGAGGTAGTGAACTTGAATTGTTTGCATGGTGGTTTGTAGACAGATATGATGGAAATGCCACCAATGTCTACAGTCAGGACTTCAATGTCATTATTATTAGTCATAGATGCTGTGTTGATAAGATCAGGATTGACAAAAATGGTGTTGCCCTATTGCTTGTATGGTCCTATCCGGGGACAGTTGTTGTTAATTCCCCCACGTGTCTCCTGGAGGAATAACACCTGGCAGTGCACATTTTGGCTCTAAGGTCTTATTTGGCACCCAGGAGCCCTTAGACATTTGCTGATACTATTGTCAGTGCCAGTCCTGATGAGCACCCTTTTGAATGATACTGATGACTGTGTCAATCTTCAGGTACAGTCGGTCGGTTATGCTGACATTGACATATTCTTTGGTTATATTGTGTGGTAGGTGTTCAGGTGCTTTGACTGGTTATGGACCTTTAAGCTGGCCTCCCAACCACCATCATAAAATGACAGCATAAGAGTTTAAATTATAGTTAAGGTAACGTACTACTGTCCTAAATCTGCAAAATTTAGTTATGCATGGACATGCCCCCAAGACAATGAAAAATATCACTTCCAAGCAAGATGACATTTACTACACAAAAGAAAAAAAAAAGCCAACTATACAACAGTGCTGACAGTCATAGGAATAAAGCAGCAGGACATGGAGGTAGGAGATCTGGAGCACAGCAGCTAAAGAGGGCAAGGTGGCGTGGAATTTAGAAGCATGTGTACACAAGCTTAGCTGTCTTCTATTAAACTGTAAGCTCTTCAGGGCAAGGACTTGTCTTTTAGTCTGTATTTGTAAAACACCTAGGACAACAGGATAGTCTACCATGCTGTACTGTACAATGTGTTCGCAAACTAGACAGTCATGGAGAAAGCAAGTCTCTTGGAACAAAAGAGGAAGACTTAAGAGGAAGCACTAACTAGGTACCCAACCTGAAGAGAATTTTAAAAAGTACTACCTGGGTCAGATTATCTTCTTAGTTCAGTTGCCTTCTTTTATCTTTCCCTCTGAATGTTGGTGCCATACGTAAGTAGTCTGTGCCTACCTTGACCAGCTGTCAGGTATCTAATGTATAAATACTTTTTTTCAGAAATCATACCATGTGTAAGACCAATGCAAAGTGTCTGTGAGCACAAGTTCACCTTTGAGAAAAAAGTTTGTCCTGGCTAAATTTCAACTCTGGTAATTATATTCTGCTCACCCAGGTTCCATCCTGCAATTACAGTTGGCTATAATATGATTAAGTTGTTTCTCTAAACTATTGTGCAATGATGCTATGCACTGTAACAGCTTCTGCATTTTTCAGGGTGGTTGCATTTCAATTGTCAATTAAGTGATTCAGGTATCAGTCATGTACCAGTTACACTTGTGAAGTGCTTTGGGATCTTTTGAAATCTATGTGTTGTATAAACTGCAAGACAGTGTATTACTATTTCCAAATCAAGGTAATGCCTGGTGATTAATGGCCTACTGTTACACCACCATCACCACCACCACCACCACAAAAAGCCATCCTGCCTTCTGGGCTCAGTAAAACCCAAAACTAAACTAGCAGAGAGAATACCTCTGACCCCTAACGAGAATGAAGACTCCAAGTCAGGGTTAAGATCAGTACGGAAAGGGGGATGGGAGGGGGGAAAGGGGAGGAGACAGAATATTCAAACTGCTTTTAACTACATAGAAACTATATTTAGAAATCTATTACTTTTTAGAATTTATAGGTTTCAATACACCGCAAATATTCACTGAATGCATGAATAATGCACAAGAATAATTGACATATGTACACCTTGATCAAGGTTTAAAAATACTTTTCAATATATTGAATCTACTCCAGTTCTACCACGTGAAATAATTAATTCATTCTCTTTATCAGCCTGACAACAACAGTAAAATTTACAGAGTTTCCTTATTTATACAACTTTTACTAGCCATACTAGAAACTTGTCAGGTTCTGCCAAATAAAACAGGTGAAAGTGACAAGTCTTTCCAAATCTGAAAATACCAGAGTTTAAAAGATCGGTTACACATCTGTTAGGCTGTTGCATTCCACAGAAAAGAGAAAGTCTCAACTGTTGCAGGTATGAGCCTGTCAGATTGAGAGCATTTGTGGTAATTTGTGGACACTCAACTAAATTCATCCCAATATTGTAGAATAGCTTTTCAGTTTTGTATGGTTTCCACTAACAAACATATCCATCTGTCACTGAAGTCAATGAAAAGACTCCCATTGACTTTAAGGTTGTATAATCAATGTTAGGGTGTATAATCAGTGCCTAAATCCATAATACGGAAGGGAACCTAGCTCTACAGCTGTGTTTCGTCAGATCAAAAAAATACAGTAAATTCATTTTCTTAGCACCTTTTTGGAAATTTAAATTTGGATGGAAGTTTCCACTCCTCTATAATCAATTCCCACACACCTCCAGCACATACAGTGACAATACATATATCATATGCCTGACAACCATGCTATAGTGGAAAACCTTAACTCCTACCTCATTCTTCCCCATAGGAAAACACCACATACAGACGTGTTATATCCAACCTGTTGAGGTCTAACATGTACCTTGAATTGCACGATGTGTTGTATTCTCGTGGTTAAATACGCAGTCAGAGTTACAGCCTTATGCTACAGTGTGATCATGAGGAATGTGATGTGTGTACTGAATTGCTGTATACGTTGGAGGTGTATGGGAATTCCCTATAAATGGAGAGAAACGGTCAGCGAAAGCAATGAGTGGAGGATAATGAGCATTAAAGAAGGGTACCTTAAGAGGACATTCCTTTATTTTTAAAGGGAACACCCCCTCACAAAAACCCTTAAGCAACCTTAACTGGCTTGTAACAAAGTGGTTTTTGGGGGGATAGGAAGAGACCTTGCATACAGAGATAAATCCACCCCCTTTTGGTGCTAACCAGGCCTTCCCTTTTTAGGAACCATCAGAAAATATTCAGGTCTACTGCATATCTTTTATATCTCCATATTTTGAAGATGGTAAAATATCAGGAATATCAACTACAGTTGCTAAGTATCCCAAACAATGATTGCTGCCTGTCAATAGTTGGTCCCTGTTGCTTCCCTGTGTCAGAGCAAGTGGGCCTAACTGAGCCACTTAAAGGGGACAGGGCTAAAAGTGGGGCTATAAATGCCTGCCATGGGCAGGAAGAGGAGTGATTGGGGCAGGCTGTGTATGGGGAGAGGCACTAACTCAAATCATGGGCCCCTGATACGAGGGGAGAATGAGCTGGATCTTTGATGACCAATGAAGTGGGGGTGGAAACAAAGGCAGACTGAATATGAATAAGACTGCTTAGATATACTTTTATTAACCGCCCCCCTACAACTTTAGTGGTTAACAGTGGTTTCATGTTAGGCACAATGCATTAGATATAGGCAGTTTCTCATCAAGCATGATGGAAGGGCCAGTTTAATATTCAAAGTAATTTAAAAATAAGTTACCTAAAGTTTCCCTTTGGAACATTTACATAGCATGCAGTTAATTTGTTGCATCTAATTTGGGTGTATATACTGTTGGGTCATTAGTGTAAAAATTCAACAGTTTTACATGCTTTCTGTTCTGCTCAACAAGTTGTCACTGCCAGCAACAGATGTTGAAAATGATAACAGCCTTACTACTTGGCTAACTTGCATAGAGTAGTAAATCCCATGCAGAGGGGAAATTACAATTTTATATACTTATACCAATATGATATATATCTAATTTTCCTCTATAGAAATAGGAAAATATAAATTCTAATATAAATTTTATTATTGGCAGGGCTGATTAAGGTTGCCAGACACTTCCCATTATAACTTTGCCAGATTTAATTGTCTGGGCAGAAACTTTCCAGGTTGGGTGTCTGCCTCAGGCTGAACTTTTTTTCCCCAGCCAAAACAATTCAGTTGTTTACAAAAACGAGGATAGGGGGAAAATACAGTTTTGTGCTTGTTAGATTATGGCAACCTTTTCTCTGAACAGTTTTTTAACACCCATTCTTTGGAGCAGGGACTTGAAATTTAACAAGTGGGTGACTATTGTGTCAGGAATCACTCTCTCTCTCTGTTGCCATGAAAATCTTCCCACATTTGCCTAAGTTATAAGCCTTTGAAAAACTGCAGTTCACATATGCTCAGTAGAGACTTCTTCAATTTTATCAACTAAAATCTCTGAAAAGTCCATCCTCACTGAGCATGCTTGAGCCTCTCAGCTCTTACTGCTGAACAGACTACACATGCTCCAACCCCTCAGATCTCCTACTGTGACCAAACTACCCATTTAGCCAGCCACACAGAGCAACTGAGCATGCTCCCTCCAGCCCAGGGCTACAGAGGCAATGCCCGGCTATCCCTGTCATGGCTACTCCAGGCCAGCGTGCTGCCATGCACTAGAAATGAAGAGCAAGGAACCTGTCTGTCAGTGACAACCCTGCTGGTATGCAGGCAATGAGGAGGAGGAAGCCTTATGATTCAAATGTAGAGGGACCAGGTTCTTCCTGCAGTTCCCTGCCTCATTCACTGCACACCTTCCAACTGTGCAACAGATGAGGGAGGGGTCCTATAGACAAGGCCAGCCTTAGGGGAAATGGCACCCTGGGTGAACTTGTATTTTGGCGCCCCCCCATTGCCCCTTGCCCATGTGAGTTCCTCATGCATTTCACCTGGCCGTGTGGGCCCCACACCCTAACCTCTGCACTGTGACCCCATCACCCCTAACCCCTGCACCTCCCTCCTGCACCCACATAGGAAAATTGACCTGGATGCATGGAGTGCTTGGTATTGCTCCTCGCTCCCCCGCTCACAGCCCCCTAAGGGGGCACAGAGGAATGTTGGGGAGAGCAGTATCTGTGCATCAGCACTTGCCTCCTCCTTCCATGTTCCTGTTCCGGACGAAGCCAGGAGAAATATGGGCACCCCCTCTCCCCCCACAGCACTCCCCTGCCAGCTGGAAGCAGCTTCTGACTCTACACTGGCAGCAAACACCTCTGTGCTGCTGCACGGCGCTCCCCTTGACCATGGCGCCCTTGGGTGGTTGCCCAGATGGCCCACCCCCAGGGCCGGCTCTGGCTTTTTTGCCGCCCCAGGCAAAAAAGCCTCCGCCCCCCCTCCCAGCGGGGGGGGGGGGGAAGGCGGCCGGAGCCCCGGTGGGGGCTCCGCTCTCCCCCCGGCAGCCGGGGGGAGGGCGCCGGGGGGGGGGGGGAGGGCGGCCAGAGCGCCGGGGGCAGGGTGGCGAGAGGGCGGCGAGCCCCGGCCGGGGGGAGGGCGGCCAGAACGCCGGGGGGAGGGTGGCGAGCCTGGCCGTGGCCGCGCTCTCCTTGGCGGCCGGAGCGCCGCGCCGCCCCCCTCCAGGTGCCGCCCCAAGCACAAGCTTGCTGGGCTGGTGCCTGGAGCCGGCCCTGCCCACCCCTAAGGCTGGCCCTGCTTAAAGACAACAGCCTCCCTTCACTACCCAATCCTGATTCATCCCCAGAGCAGGTCCATCCTATTCACTGAATGAGACAGGAGTGCTGTGGAAAAATATTATGTGGTCATGTAATTAAAGACTGTATGACAGTGCATATGCACAGGAGGAAAAAAATTAAGGATGCACAAATAATCTTAATTCTGGCATTTCCTAACTTTTGAATAATTGACTTTGCAACCTTAATAATGTTCTTTTAATGAAGTTTGTTTTGTATGTAATATTAGATAGATTCAGAACCACTGCAATTGAGCAGATGAACTACTTTTTATCTAATTAGTTATAGGCAGATTGATAATTTGGAAACATATGCTTGTTTTTAATAGTATAGTGCCCATACATAGTAGTAATTAAGAAAGTACTAGACTAACCTAGAGCTTTATTTAGATATCAAAACAAGCTTGGAAAGGAATAAACAGAACAACCAGTAATATTTAATGAATTTTGTATAATGTTGCAGCTAATCTATAAAAATCTATGCCCAAATTTTCTGAGTTTTCCATGCACAATTGATGCCTATGTTGTGCACACAATTGTGTTACCTGCCACACGCCTATTAGATGCACCACTGTACATGCAAAATTCTGAAAATGTAGAGGTTAGGCTGCATAGTGACCATTAAGACCCCAATCCTGCAAATAACTTTACACTGAGTCGTCCCACTGAAGTCAACAGGAATACTCATCCTCAGAATGCTAGATCAGGGGTAGGTGAATGGTTAGGGAAATTAATATGCAAATATGCCACCCTACACATTTTACAATAAAAACTACTCAGTGCTTATGAAAGATGGACTGTAGAAGACCAAAAAATGAACGACCTAGCACAAATTTGCAGCTATTTGTATTTTTGCAAACTTGCATTTAAAAAAACCAAACAACCTTATAGCAGGCATTTACCAACATAGATTTTTATTTGATTTCAAAATAATGGGATTCATTTTATTTATATTTATAATAATGCAGTAATTATCTAAAGCAAATGTACATTTGTCAGAATTTTTAGTAGGTGCCATTCTTGACTTTTGAAAATATATGACAGGGTACAAGAAGGAAATATAAAATTGGGTTAGCCAAATATAGTACTGGAGCTTTACAAGAGAGACATATACTATGTTATTTTAACTAAGTCTACCAGTTAAACATGCTGTAACAGCTTTCCACTAACTTACATACCCCCATAAACATAAATCTGTAACACTAATCCCAGGAAAAATCCATCACTGATTATCAGGCCCAAGCTAATAGTTAAAAATAAATAGCAAGAAAAGAAAAGAAAAAAAAACACATTCTGTTTCTTCATTATAAGGACCTTCCCTTTTCCCATGAAGGCTTTATCTTTATTAAAAGTTAATGAAAGCTGGTTTGTCACCCTATGTTATTACTATTGAAGATTCAACTTAGTTTGCACAATTTAGAGCCATAATGTCAGTTGTTTATAAGCAAATCATTGGGTACTTAGTAAAAAAAAAAAAAAAAAAAGTACTTATCAACTGGATTTTGTGAATATGCTATTATGGTTCTTAAACAGTCAGTGTATTTTTTATCTGACCAAATAAACAACCCCTCTCCCAGCCTGCTTTTTAAAGAATTGATGAAAAATCCTGGAGTTTGCTGAGACCTAGACAACCAAAAGCAGACAGGTCGGTGTGGGTTCATGACTTGTGACCTTTGATTAAACCCATATACTTCTCAAATGAGCTACAAGGAGGTTCCAAAAAAAGTGTTTGGTTTCTAATAGTGTCCATTGCCAAAATAACAGCTCACAAGTTCTCCTCTTCACGTAAAAACTGGAACACAGCTGAGAAGTCTTTCAGGGCATAGCCCTTTGCACACATCATCCTGTAGATCTGATGTGCTAGAGATCCCAGAGGAACAGGTGTTTTAGTGTTGGTAGCAGTAATCTGTGCCAAGCCAAGATCCTGAAAGCAGAAAAACAACAAGGAATTAAGTAACCATATGAATATTACCCGCTATTTGGCTTCCTTGAAAAAGAGAAGCCACTGCCAACAAATGAAATACTGCAACCTTAAAATTCCAGCCCTGGAAGAAGGCAGGTATTGCCTTCATTTTCTGGTATTGCTACAGGGGCTGAACCAGAAAGTCCAAAACAGCTTTTGATTCACTTTAAACCAAAACTGATTTTTTTCAGTTTTTCTCAAATGAAATGAATACAGGGAAAAAAAATCCATTTTGATTTAAAAACACCTGAAATGGGGGGAAAAAACAAACCCAAAACAACTTTTTTCCTTTATCTTTGGGGTCTCTTTCACCTTTTAAAAAAAAACAATTAAATTTCTAAATGAAATACCATTTAGAAAAAAAGTCAAAACATTTTGACATTTTCCTATTATTTTTCTGGCTGAAACTATTAGCCAAATTTGACACACATTCAGTGAATAGTTTGAGCACCACAGAAAGTGCATTTTCCGGTGAATTTATGCTGAAGAACCAAATGGACCCATCAGTTTTTGGCACCACTTTGGAGCTCAGCTTTCTCTCTCAATCACTGTTGCTTTAGAAGTAGAGGCAGCATGCCTACTAGCAGGAACAGAGGACTCTATGTCAGGATTCCTGAGCTCTAGAACTGGCACTGCCACTGACCATGTGACACTTGCATAAAATCAGCTTATCAGAGCCTCAGGTTAACCATCTTCAAGTGGACATAATAGTATTTACTTGCCTCAAACCCTCCTAGACTAACCTGGTCTCTTGAGCTGCATGAGGAGTTTATACCAGGAGAAAGCACATTCTGTTTCCATTATAGCTCTCCCCTGGGGACCAGTTAAGATTTCCCTTGTGTCAGCTGGGACAGCTTTAAATACCACCAAAAGCTCTGTCCATGGAGACTGCAGTAGAGTTCTGATAAACCAGGTTCCTGGGCTGTCCTGGCCATGCCCACTCCTCAGCTAGTATCACTCCACTTTCCTGGGCATATTAGCCTAAGGGTATGTCTATGCTGCAGCTGGGAGTGAGCAGACAGACTCATGCTAGCATACTAAAAATAGCAGTTTGGATGTTGTGGCTCAGGTTGGAGCTCGCGAGTTTGTCTACCCAAGCTAGTAGTCTCACTCTCAGCTTCAGTGTAGATCATACCCACAGGATACGTCTACTTGGGGATAAAAGCCCTGTGTGGCACAGCCATGGTGAGTTGACTTGGGCTCATGGGGCTTGGGCTGCGGGGCTAAAAATTGCTCTGTAGATGTATGGGCTCGGGCTGGAGCCCAAGCTCCGGAACCCTCCACCCTCACAGGGCCCCAGAAAAGCTGTTACTATGCTGTCTGTTGAGGTCAACACACTGTTGACATCATTGGCTAGTAGCGTGCAGAAGACTGCCCTAACCCCAGAAAACCAGTATGCTGCTTTCTTGTAGAGATACCTTTCTCTATGAATGGACATGAAATATAAATGGGCTCCCCAACTCTTGAGAATGTGTTTATGATCACAATTTTCCAATGGTACACTCTAAACTCTGAGAGACCATTCACTAGCATAGGCAGAATTTCCATAGATCTTGGCATGACCATTCAACATGGATAATGAGTCCCTGCTCCAAGACTGTTGAAACACAGAGCTGCTAGTTGTTGGGGGTGTACCTGACCTTTTGCTCGATGGTCATCATAAGCACATGACCCCTAAATGGAGAAGGACTTCTCGGACTTCAGTGTAAGAAATGAGAGAAACAATTTTGCTCTTCTCTCCCGTGATGGATGCGATTCCCACACCTTCTGTGTCATGCTGAACTCTGAAGTAGCATAGATGCGGTTACAGAACAATAGACTGCTAAACATTATCATAAACTTCAGATTGTGAAGTTTCCAGCATCTTTTCTATAGCTGCTTGAAGCTCCTTGAACAAGACAACTTTGACTAATCAGCATTCAATAAGATATACTTTGTATCCTCTTCAAGCAGCTGCTAGCAATACTAGCACTTTTGTAACAGGGATGAAGACCTAAGGAAAATGAACTATATTTACCTAAAACAACCCAATCATGGAAACCGTGTGTCAATAGGCATCCTGTAACTTTATCAAAAACACATAATCTGTGGGCGCAGTCACTTGTCTTCAGAATTTATATTCTGAATTTCTTCAGATGACAAAGTTGTTCTGACTGGGATATGGCTCTTCCTGACCTTTTGGGAAAGGCAGAATCAGAATATACTTTCCTGCCCCTCTCCCCTTCTTGGGAACTGAGGCAATGGCTTCCAGATGTCTTACTATCAGAGACTAAAGCAATTTTTGCTGGACTTGGAGAAATATCAGTCTTTTATGGGGAAGCATTATGGCTTCCATTTTAAAAAGAATTGTTATTGTTATTAAGGAAATACTTCATTTATTTTTAATATTTTCTAGTCTGACCTGAATCAGATTCTGCCATTGAAAGGAAAACTCAAAGATTGTCCTGACCTAGCATCAGAAACTCTTTAGTAAAAAGAAATGGAAAGCCCTACTTCTGCCCCTACTCTGTCTCGATAAATCACCCCTGACAAGGGTCAAGATTAATATGATCTAAATCTAGCTCTTCCAGGAATCCTAAAAGGAAGGCTGTTATCAACACCTTTAATGTTAATGGGAGGAGAGGACTTCTGATCTGTAATGTCTTCTCTGTATAACCCTCTGACCCTTAAAAGGAAAAGCAATAAATCTGATCTTTGAAGTGAAATCTCCAGACCAGGGCTCATATTAGAGAGCTTGTCTAGACACTAGGTTACTTCAGACTTCAAGACAGAAGAGAGGTGATTTCCAGAGAGGTGTCTTGTAGAAAATTTGCTGCCAAAAAAAACTTGGAGCCTATAACTTTGTCTGTGGGATCCATCAGTGGTGGAATACTTTAATAAATCTTTCAACTATCACCATGTTTGACATCTGAGAAGATGAAGTTTTATGACCATCTTAGGACAACAGCTATCTTGTGGTCATTTGACTCTTTAAATAATTGTCTACATAGACAATCATCTTCTCCACTTCAAGAGATTCTCTCCCTCCCTTCCTCTACAAACTCTTATTATTCATTATTGTTTTATGGCAAAAGTGTGCTGTGCAGTTTACAGGAAAAATAAAAGAGTAGGTCCCTGGCCCGAAGAATTTACAATCTAATTTGAGTAATGGCATGAGTGGGTGGAACAAACAAAAGGATAAATTCTCATCTCACAAATCTCTTTACATAGACTAGGGAATGGACTGTTTAGTACCTGGAAGAGGTCACCACACCACTAATTTTCACCTTTTGGGATGTTCAGTAATGGATAGCTCTAGTGCCTTAGCTAAATGCTTACTCAAGTAATTGTTCCCTCTGCATCGAAGAATGTGTCCCCTGAGGATTGTTGAAGAAGTGCTAGAAAAATCTACTGCCCCTCCCTTCCCCCTGTGTTGCAGATTCAAGATTAGAAGAAGACAGTCAGACATTTCAGCTTTGCTCAATGGGGGAAAAGAGGAGGAGACTCAGATGAGGGCTGCTAGCAATCTGACTGTATGATTTACATTATGAACACTCTTGTGCTTTAGGAAACCTTTCCTTAGCTATCCTTGACACTTGATAGGCCAGAGGTTGGCAGCCTTATCAGTGACCGAAATTAAATTTTGATTTTGAAGAATGAAGTGCCAAATTAGTTAGCTCACATCAATTTTAAAGACAGTTCACACACGTACATTAGGTGCCTTTGCACTGGTGTCTCCTTTTTTCCTGTACCCTTTTCCTCTACCTTTTTTCCCTCTTCCATGGACTCCTTTCTATCTTTCTCCTCCTTCCTGTTCCCTAGTAACTTTCCTTACACCCCTCCCCAATCTGCTACTGCTCCACCAATATGCTCTATTTTATTCACATTAGAAAAATGCCTATTATAGTACCAGGGCACCAGACCCCTCCCAGTACACATACCCCTCCAGCACCCCACCAAATATCCCCTCCTGCATCCCCAAATACCCCCCTCCCAGTACATACACACCTCCAGCACCTCCTAATACACACACACACCCCTCCAGCACCCCCAAATATCCCCTCTAGCACCCCCAAATGCCCGCTCCCAGTACACACATACCTCCAGCACCCCTAAATACCCCCTCCCAGTACACACCCCTCCAGTACCCTCAAATACCACTCCCAGTACACACACACACACACACACTCTTCCTATACCCCCAAATACCTCCTCCAGCACCCCCCCAAATATCCCCTCCAGCACCTCCAAATACCCCTTCCCAGTACACACATCCCTCCAGCACCCCCAAATACTCCCTCCCAGTACACATATAGCACCCCCCTTCAGCTCCTCCCACCATCCTCTTTTGGGGAACCTGAAAGATAGTAACCCTAGCCCCATCAGTTTCACTTTCTAGTTCTGCTCCTGTCTCTCTTCTTTCACCTGACCTTGTGGGATATTGGGGGTGGGAGGTGGCATAAATAAAGGACGAGAGGAGGGAGGCAAGAGTTTTGTTTTATACTGCTCTGTATCTGCTCACTTTCAGGCTCTCAGACAAGTGGGTGCTCACTTTAACATATCAACTGCCCTGATCCTGCAAGCTACTCCTGCATCTGTCCAGAACCCCACCGAAAACAATCTTGTGATGGGGAGACAAGTGAAAAATACTAACAGGCTAATATACTATGAAATATTTTGAGGTGGTTAAAAACAAAGAGACCAGCAAAAAATCCAACTTCCTTCTGCACACTGCAAATCCCACACATACTCCTAGACAGGCCCCAATCCCGCAAGCTGATCTGGAAGGCTTCCCACCCTGCAGAGGTTTCATGCAGGCATCAGGGTTGGCCCACACAAATCAGTTTGCAGTTTAAGTATGAAAGAGTGAGAATGCGTGTGTCTATGTCACATATATACACGTGGCCAGGGTAGGGTTTTGGTTTTTTTTTTTTTAATTATTATTATCATCATCATTATTTTTTGCGTGTGCAGCTTTTGTTTTAAACTCTGAAGTATTAGAGTCAATAAAGAAAAGGCTGGGAAACTAGGAAGAACCCACATAAAACTTCCTTTCTGCAGCTTTTACTCCGCTTGAAAGTGAAGATGCTGTGAACAGGCCTGTGGCATGCAAGCTCCAAATATTTATTTTTAAAAAAGGAAAATTAAGCTCCAGACCAAAGTGTTCTGTGCAGCACAGCACACAGAGTAAATTCCTGCCCTGGGGAGTCTATTCTATAAAGACAGATAAAGATCACATGGAGCATGTGGGATTTTGGATGATGATAGAATGAAAGGAGGGATGGAGCCTGGAGCACTGATGGGAAAGTAGCTTCAGGCCTAAAGGGTAGGCACAAACAGGAAGGAGGGAGAAGGGAACAAGAGGGGATGGAAGAGAGAAAGTTGGAAAATAATAAGAGAAAAGAACAAAGGAGGAGAAGGGAGCAGCATTGTGCAAAGACTTTAAGAGCAAGGATAATAGATGTGAGAAGATAATGATGGTATGGGATGTCGATCAAGTGAGGAAATTATTTAGCTGCTGCATTGTGGATGTACTGGAAAGGAGCAATATGGGACCTCAAGAGAGACAGGAGAGGAGGCAGTTGCAATAATAAGGAAGATACTGCAAGTTTCATTCTCCCACCTCTTTCATCAGATATTACAGGAGAGAGAAGATTACTGTCTCTCTATGCACCCTGAAAGCATCACTTTTGCATCTCCAATAGAGAGAAGGCAAGGAAATATGGCCTGTTTGTATCTGTATTTGACCTGTTAGTCATCTATCTATCTATCTGGCTGGGGCAGTGCTACATTTGCTCCCTGAGATCCCCCCTCCCTGTAGAATATATGTCTGGGGGAGCGGGAGAGGGAGAGTACTGCTTCTCTCCTGTTCCCTCCCCTTTCCTTAGCGGTAGGGCACAGGGGGTATCCAGGTAATAGAGCCTGTCACAAGGGGCCAGCTGATGGCTCTTGCCTGCCAGGGGAAGGGGATAGCATCTGCTTGCCCTTGCTGCTGGTGGGTGGCCATTTTGGGCCCTGTTTGCTCTTGCAGCTGGCAAGTAGCCAGCTGGGCTCCATTCCATCACCATTTTGCTCACCCTCACCTAGTGAGCTGGATCTTTTATGATGCCAGGGGCTAGGCCAGTTGCCAATTGGATAGGAATTTTCCCATGTGGCAAATTGCCATGTGGATTTTCTCACCTGCCACCCAGCGTCTCAGAGGTCTGGTTTCAGGGGGGCGTGGTTTAAATTACAGTCACAACTTTGGCAGGGTCTAGTGCAGTTGCTGGATTTAAAAGGTCTGATGCAAGGTCCCTGTAACACAATGGTCTGCCTGGTCATGGGCCCAGAGCATGACACTGCATGTCTCATGCAGCATATGGCTCCCCTTATCTCATCTCTCCTACTTCCTGCATGGAGGAGGGAAATGGGTTGAGACTCTGCTTCCAGCCAGGATCCCTGGGCAGGCCTCACAGCGTAGAGAGGTACTTCCTTCATACCCACCTTCAGGACTGTAGGACATAAGAACATGGTTGAAATCCACCCTGGAACAGCCCAGCTGAGTAGTTAGGGTTCCTCATTGGTTAAGGGTTCTTAATTAAATACAGAGGACACAATTTTAAATCTCATTGTCTCCATGTCCACATCAATAGGTATAATACTTACACCTACCCCACAGGGGTGTTGGGAGGGTTAATTCAATCAATGTTTGTGAAGCCCTTTGAGATTGTCAATTGGAAGACACTGTGGGCCGAATCCTAGGCTAGTGTAAATCAGATAATTCCACGGAAGTCAATAGAAATACACTGATTTATATCATCTGAGGATCTAATCCTACACAAGTGCTAGGAATTGTTCTATATAGCCACTAGTTGACCAGGAGCATGTGCTGCTGGAAGAAGTCCAACTTCAAAGAGGGAGGATGTGGCTTTGTTGACAGTCTTTGGAACATAGAGTTCTAACACTAATCTTCACTGATCCTACACCCACACCTATCAAGGACTCAGCTGATAATTCAGAGCTACAGTAATGTGTGGTCCTCTCCAGGAGTGCACATAATTCCAAACACCATTAACAATTTTAACTGAGGGAAGAACATCACATTCCATCCAGTGTCCGCTGGAAGTGTGGTACACCATTAGCAGTGTGGTATAAGCGATCAATGATATTCAGGGAGACCACTCCCACAACATAGACACATTTCTCATGTATTCTGACACTCAAGAACAATAAAACAGTTCTTTCTATACTTATGATTATATTTATATACCTTAGCCATGAGCGTTGTTCCAAAGCCACCTTGGTAATTATTAGCAGAGGGTACTCCTTCCATTACTCCTGGAACAGGGTTGTAAGTGTCGCTTGACCAACAACGGCCCGAACTCATATTTAGGATTTTAGCCAGCAGTTTCGGGTCAAGCCCTAACCTGTCAAAGGTCAAGGAAGAGAAGTATTAATGTCAAAATGCACAAGATATGGGTGACTTGTTTTATATGCTAGGACCACACTATCATTTCTCTCCCTTTATTATAAGTCAAGAAAAATGATAGAGTATTGATATGGGGGGAGGGGATCCCCTATCTTAAATTAAAGGCCATCAATCAATTGTTTAAGCAATAAGTTTTCAAAGCTTCTGCCTTCTGCTCTATGAAAAGACCTTTCACCTGAAAATGCAAGCAAAATAAAGGCCATCTGAGAATAGCAGTTCTCTTGTATGCCTATTACCAAAAGAAGTTTTCAGTTCTTCCACATGCTACTGTATACTTGTCTTCATACCCTTACAGCCAAATGATTATCTTAGAAACTGGATGAACTATTTCAAAACTAAGTATTGGCAAATAAAAGGTGCATTATGGAAGTATGTTTTGGTGAATTTATGGGTATATATTTACTCGTTAATGCAAGCAATGTAATATTAACAATAAGGAGACTGAAAGATGTTATCCCTTTTAAAAAACATTTACTGTTGTTCACATTTGCAAACTAGTTTTTATTATTATTAAATCTTCATTATCCACTCTTGCTTAGGAAGCAAGTCTGCATGAAACTGTGACATATGCTCTCTATCTGTTCACAGACATGCATTATAGTTCTGGGTCAACTGCTGATAAGGTTACTGATCCTGATAAAACAAAGCTTGTCCGAGCAGAAAC
Source organism: Emys orbicularis (assembly GCF_028017835.1). NCBI lineage: Eukaryota > Metazoa > Chordata > Testudines > Emydidae > Emys > Emys orbicularis. The sequence goes on along the minus strand of NC_088684.1, from coordinate 232,594,546 downwards.
ATCATTTGTTCTATCACTGAGCTGATGGCATAAACTGCTGTTCATTGTGGACTTTCAAAGAAATGTAGTCAAGATATTACTTTAACACATTGAGTTTTTAGACCTGTTATTATTTTGCGTTTTTGCTGAATATCAAGTTGCAAATGTAATTTTACACCAATTGCATTTATATCAATAATTGGTAGCAATATTTTTTAAAGGTTCTATTTATATTCAGTTGCACTCTCCATGAAAAAAGAAATCAGACACAATTATCTCCTATATCTCCTAATGCAAAGCAGAACAAGAATTTTTGAAAGAGACTTCACAACCTACTATAGTCATATACTTCCTGCAGGAAAACTGACAAGACTAAACATAAAATATGTTTCATACCATAATTCCAAGTCAGTTTTACCCAGGGCCGGATTACGACATTCTGAGGCCCTAAGCTATGTCAAGTGTAAGCAGCTCCCGAACATAAATAATAAATTCATTTTTTTTTCATAGAAAGGACACTGAATATATAAACACAAAAGTTCTCACAGGAAAACAAGAGAGGATATATAATTTTTAAAGCCATAAATAAGGAAAAGTATCCTTCTTTTCATATGAATAAATGAAAAAAAAAACATATGATTTATTTTGATAGGGAAATACAAAGTTTATCCAGACTATATATAAAATATATTTACAAATGTTTATTCCAATTTAATTTTCGCTAAAAAAAAAAAAAAAAAAGAATTGTTGCGATTTTTCTTTTGCCGTGCTATAAAAATACAGTGAAGGTTCCCGAAACTGATGGAAGGAAGCCAACAAAAATTTATCCTCCTCAAGATCCACTCGACCCAAGTCTATAAGATGATCACCTGCAAACTCAATCATGTGAAGAACGGATAGTGCATGAAGCAGAAAGCGTCGTCCGCACTAAAATACACAACTGTATGTATGTACAGATCAAAAGAAGAAAGAACACACTAACACTTAAGAAAACGAAGAAAAACAGGACCGAAGGCACTATATGACTGAGCATGCTGGACCGTGAACAAAAGATGGCGGCCTTCCAGCTATTACCAGCCAAGGGGGACGCTATACATGACGTCTCTCCTAGGATGAGTCCCATCAGAGTATGAGTTTGGCAGAATTGCTTCACAACACTGCTGTCTCCAACCTCACATTTTTCCCGATTTTATCAGCAGTGAGATTATTTATTTATTTAAATAAATTATGAAGGCAGGTCAGAATTTTACCAGTAGCAGCTGGCCAGCAAAATGCTGCCTTAGGAGACTGATAGCAGATTTACTTGTAGAAATACTAATTTTACAAGTGCAATTATAGTTTTTTTCTCAGCCCTGGCCTCCCGCCTGTCAATAATGAACAATCATTGAAGGATAAGGGTAGGGTAAGGGTATTTGTGTAGCCAGATGTGTATATTTTTGTCATATTTGAACAAAAATGTGTATATTTAGAGAGAATCTTCTTTTTCCCATACCTCCTTTATTTATCAACCAATTTTGATAAAATTTGAAATGGAGTCGTCTTTTTCTTTTTTAGAGTTTTTTTCATTTGCGAGGCCCTAAACTGTAGCTTAGTTAGTTTATGCCTTAATCCTGCATTGGTTTTACATTCTCACAAAGAGAAGGTTCCTCCTCTTTGCACCAATTCTTTAATTGTAGCAACAACAGATCAGCAATGTATCCAAACTAATCATAGGAATCTTTGTTTGTAGCATGCAATATTTAATTTATGGGAGATTAAGGGTCATTTATTAGTGGAATTTATAAATAAATAAATGTTACATTTTAAATTGATAAGTTACAACTTCTCAAATATAAAATGACACTTTATATGGTGGGTACTAAGGTGTGGATCCTGCTCCCTTGGAAATATGTCTTAGCTATTCCCTCCTCCTTTTAAAAATACCCAATATTTCAAAGGTGCTTTTTAGAATTACCACTGTTAGTCCCATATTTAGGACCTGATGCTACAGCCCATGGAAGTCAGTGGATAGTTTCTTATTGACTTCATTTGGATCAGGGCCTTATTATCCTCCCCTCTCCCTCCTTTTTGAATTGAGCTTTCAATTTTTATTTAATTTGATTTGATATTTAAATTGAAAGTATTTCCCCCCCACCATTATGTTTTGATTGCATTTTAATCATGTTTTATCTTTTATAGTGCATCAAAGGCCTCAGCAAGGAGCACTTTATGAATAAAAGTATTATTGAAAGTGTTCTCATCCAAATAAGTTGTACATTGGAACATTGACTAAAAAGAATATTAAGAACATATAGGACTCCTGATCTCTCAGCCACACAGCACACTGGTTTGTTTGTTTGTTTGTTCTGTCTCCAGGATAAGTCCCTTCAGCAGCGCAGCACCTCCACTGGACCTTAGCTACAGCTTCCAATGGAGTTTACACTGCAAGACTGGGGTGGGAAGGAAGGGGCGAAATCTTAAAATGCATATAATCCCTCCCCCCAAAATGAGTATTGTCCTCGTAGCATTCCAGTCAGTTCCTTGAACAAAATATATTTTAAAAATACAGACACTGTAAATATACACTGAATGAATTTTCAGCACTAGATCTGAAAAGGCAATGTAAAAAGATTTTTGCTTGTGGTGGGGGAAAAGATTTGTGTGTCAGTTTGAATCTCTATTTTTTAAACTTTGATGCTCTTATGCACCATGCAGATTCACTTCAGAAGACCTGCAATACTTTTTTTTTTTTTTTTTTTGGCAGCAAGTGTATCATTAAAAAGAGCAAGTTAGAAGTGTTTTGCATTTCATCTTTCTGAGAATTCATCTACTGGTGCATATATAACTGACAGTTAAAATTAGACATGTATTAAAATCAGTTACTGAAGAAGTCCTCTGTCTTCCACTGCGCTCAAAGCTTGTAATGGTCTGAAACCAGCTAGAATATACAGTAATTGTCATTCAGTGAGAGTCTATCCTAGAAAGTCATGCTTCAGTGGAGAAGACTGAGTTTCCATTTGAAATCAACAAATTAATCCAAGACAGGTATCTGAAAGGGCAAGTTTAATAGGAAGCAGCTACTGGGCTCTCAACCATGATAAAATGTTATTGCTGTTTCCCTGTAAATTGGCTAGGAACATATGATACTTTCTGCATAAGAGCTCCATTGCTGTTCCAGAGATATACTGCTCAAGCTATCAAAATGATGACAGTCTGTCAGTCCCCATAATAACTTGCCACTGGACGTGGCAAGACTATGTGCACGCGCGTGTGCATTTACAATTGCCAAAATGTTCTTCCAGACACAGAGAAAGCAGCCAATATCCCAACATTATTAATAATGTAACGCAAAAACAATTGCTGTGTCAAATCAATGCATCTTCAACAGAAATACTAATGAGCTACCAGGGAGGTAGAAACTAAAGATGGACACACAGATCTGGATAAAAATAAGAACAATTCTAAGCACTGTTAAAAACCCAACCACATTCATTGAAGTTTGAAAAAAGTCTTTACCAACGTATTTTAAAATGTTCACAGACTTCTTCCCTGTTTCAGTCTGTAGCAGTAACAAATCAGCAGTGAGACCCCCCCCAAGAAAGGCAGTTCTGGGATTCCCTGAATGAGACTAGGAAGTAGCTAAACTCTTGAGAAATTTCCAGCCTGAGGTGCTTTGGGTAAGCAGCATCTGATATTTCAGATAATTATTCAGACAGAAGCTTTTGAGACTCGCCCATCACTAGTAGAAATGTGTACACCAGCGTGGTTTTTATTATCCACGTACCCTGAGTGGAATATTAATATTCACACAGGGCTCGATCATGCCATTTAGGTACAGACCCACATCGAGGGCAGCATAGTCACACTGCCCCAGAGTGCGATCTAGGTGTCTCCAGCCATTCCTTCCAAGATTTCCCAGTGTTCACCCAGTGCTACATCCCCACAGGGGGGCATAGCATGTTTCTTTCCTGTATGCCTGCCCAGCTCTTCTGTGATTGTCCTTCCCACCCCCTCAGCTCCACCTTGTGCCCCACAGATGCATACGGAGACAGCAATCCAGAGACTGGAGTGCAAGGACTACAACTGTGCTTGGCTGCTAAACAATGGCACAAAAGGAGGAGGAAATTCTTGTGTCTTCAGACCCACTTGCACACCCACAAAGCAGCCAGGCATAACCTGGCCCATAATAAAACTCTATAGGAGAAAAAAGAATCTTTTGCTACACTTGTGGTGGCCACTGTAGTCTCTCTCATGGTAGACAGGAGACTGGACTTGGTTGTAATGAATATAAAGGGAATTCTTTATGAAGACGTCTGATACAGACAAACCTTGTAGCTCTTTTGTGGCTCTCTAGCTCCCAAACTAATTATAAAATCCTGTGCTACCTATTGTCACCACCACATGGGTTCTCCTTTAAGGGTATGTCAACACTGCAATTAAAAACCCACGGCTGCCCCACGCCAGCTGACTCAAGCACGTGGGGCTTGGACTAAGGGGCTGCTTAGCTGCAATGTAGACAGTCGGGCTCGCGCTGGAGCCCAGGCTCTAGGACTTGTGAGGTGGGAGGGTCACAGAGTTTGAGCCTGAGCCCATACCTCTATACTGTAATTAAACAGCCCCTTAGCCCAAGCTGAAGTCAGCTGGCACAGGCCAGCCATGAGTGCCTAATTACAGTACAGACATACCCTAAGACTGCGCAGGCAGCCCCAGAAAGGACTCCCAACTACATTGCAGGCAGCAGCAATCTCCACATGACTTAGTTGCAAGTTAAATATCCACAATAGTTTCTTTAAATTTTCAAGCTTTATCTTGCTAATACTTCATTTTTTTACCTGAGAACCCAAAGATAAATAAAAGGAGGCCACTACAAACTGAGATGGTCAGCAATCCAGGTAGAAAGAAGAAGAGAAAAAGTAATCTGAGGTTGCTGACAGTATCAATATATATTTTAATTTCTCATTAATGAAATTTAGGTGCATTCTGTCTATTGCTTTGGCACCAATATAGCTTATAGCAATATACTTATACACTCATATGTTCCTACATGCATGTACATCCACACACACATGCTAAACCTCTCTCGTACTAGAGACTTTCACTATCAGACTGCAGCACTAAACTAGGAAAAGAAAAGCTCTAAATCAAAATGTATGTTACTTTCCAGTATTTTTGCCATACATCTTTCTACTACCTTTTATTATCAACATTCATAAAGGGCCATAGAGTGAATAGAAAAAAATAAATTAAAAAGGCAATTCAACAATTTTAAGAATTGCCAGAACTCAATGATCAAAACAAATAAAAGCCACTTAAAAATCCAAATTATAAATCTGAAACTAACTAAGAAGTAAACGCTTCTAATAAAAACAGCCATCTTCATTTGTAAATGAAGTTATCATGCAAGAAGAAATATGGTTCCCACCCTTTTAATTAAAAAAAAAAAAAAAAACCCAGAGGAGCAAATTGAATATAAATATAGCAGTCCTGTAGTGATTGGGATACTGTTTTTTGTGGGAGTTTACTACTGAGAAATGTATGCTCACTGATACCAATTTCATAGGTGCTCGAACTAGGGGTGCTAGCTTGAAGTGGATTCCATTATATACAGGGTTTACAGTTTGATTCAATGACTCAGCACCCCCACTCTACAAATGGTTCCATCACCCCTGACCAATTGGGGAAGCTCTCAGTATACTGTATTATGGAACAAATCTGTCATTTCAAAAATACATATGTAAATCTCATAGAAAATAAGAGAAGTTCTTGTTTTAGTGATTCTAAATGAATATAAAGAGACTCTCTGCCTGTAAGAAAATGAAAGAGATGCAGCACTGTTGGCAAATTCTGTAGTGGAGCAGAAGTTCATTAACACAAGCCCAAATATGAGGGCTTGTGTTAATGAAGTATCTTTCTTCTAGGAAAGAGAAACCCGGGGAAGTTACCTTGTTTGGTTACAGGATGTTTTCATTTGTGTATTCAATTTCTTTTTTTCTGCTGGACATTTTCTTGTTCCTTCGCACCCCTGCTCAAAAGCCAACCTTCCCTGTCCAACACACACAAAAAATCCCTAGCAGTTTCAAGTTAGTAAAGCTACCAATAAGCTTTCTCCATTGCCAGAAGTTGGACTTTCAATGCCAGACACTTGTCAACTTAATTAGTTGCACTCAGATTTCCACTTCTCTAACCCCAGCCACTGCCATCCTTTGGGCTTATCTACAATAAACAACTTCATCCCGTTTGAACACTGTGGGGAATAATCCAATTAGATGACATCATGATGATGATGACCACAACCTAGTGGCCAGTATAGACTGCAACAAATTGTGCTCAGCATCATGTCAATTAACTGTGATTAAACCGAGTCAGGCAAGTTGTTTTGAAGAAGGACACTACCTCCATAACTTGGAATACCGAGACTAGGTCACACAATGGATTTATACACACAAGAATTTCACCTATGGAAAAATCCTACTTTTGTTTAAAGTGGAAAAGGTGCCCTCCATGAGCTTGATCCAAAGCCCATTAATGCCCATGGAAAGACTACCATTTACTTCAATGGTCTTTCATTAGGGCCTATATAACAAACCCTCATGTTATTTGGTATGATGAACAGTCTGTACTCAAGCAATGCCCAGTATAGGAATAGCAGGTCAAGCTGAGCTGCATTACTGTTGCTGTGAGGTGGGGAAGCTTGCACAGTGCCTGCCTTCACTAAAATGCTACTTTCATACAACCCAAATTCACTCAACACTCTTGAGAGAAAAAATTAACCTGTAATAAGACAATCCAGACACTTGCAGGCTATAGCGGCTGCAAACACCTATTAGTTTCACATGGGATTTGATGCCAAGAATTTGTGTTCAAGGCCTCTTAAAATAAAACAAAAACAAAAACAAACCAAGTAAAATAATCCCTAGAAATGTGGACAAAAATATAACGAAGTCATATGGAACTGATTTTTCATTAAGTGAACCAACACTTAAAACTGACCATGATACAGCTTTACCATCCTGAATTATAATAGTTGTATACAATCCTACCAATTTTATTATGGCTTGGTACAGATATGCTTCACTATCTATCGTACAGACACTCAATTTTAAAATGTAAATGGTACAGGATATTGATAAACCAATTAGCACTGATGCAAAGCAAATTCCTCTTTTATCTCAATTACAACATGACAACTTAATAGGTCAAGATAGTCTAACATCTGAGACAAGGGCAATTCAATAAAACAACTGCATCTTGATATGGTAATTAAGAGGAAATGTGAATCCATTACCCTGCCTTTTGTGTGACTGTGTGTGTGCGCGCGTGTGCATATGCATTTTTTTATTTATTTAAATTTCTGAAGCCCTCTTACTGGTTTTGTAGTTTATATCAGAAACCACAGTAGGACATGCAATAGTGAACTGACAAATATCTGCAGTATCTGTAGTTTCTAGTCGGCGGTTGTAAAGGTGTAGCTAAAGAGATGAATAATTCATGAAAACCCTAAGAATCTATGCATTTACAGGATAATCTTCTCAGAAGCACAGACTTTTCTATTTATAAACCTACAAACGGTATTTCTATTGATGTAAGCTTGGGCAAGGGAATCAAAGGTAAAAATATTGCAAAGTTTAATTAAATGGCTTGTTACATGTAGAGGCTCACACAGGACTGGAAACGTAAAAATTTCTAACAAAATGAATACTTTAAAATGAAAGAAAAATTGGTTTTAGAAATTTAAATATCTCAAAATGTTGCTACCTACAAGTTAGATACATCACCTGTTACAGAAAAATGTTGTTTTTAAAACAGGAAATAGTTAAAGTAAAGTAATGGAATATATTTTGAATTTTTCACAAGTAAGTACCTGTGATGATTAGCATGAGAAACAATAGTAGTTAAGTTTGACAGGAGGGTAAATTGACATTTTATGACTGCATCCTAGTTTCTTTTGAGATATGAAAAAATGCTAGAGGTTTCTTTTTAGCACATTTTGGGGCAAATAAAGCCAAATGGAGCCATGTGGGAGCATAACACTTGTGATACACGGTACATTAGCCTATGCTTCAAACAAATATACCTCCATGTTTTCTGAGTACATTTACATTTTATAGTGCATGTATCATCACAACAGAAGAAACTGAGACATCATAGAAAAAATATAATGTAACTTTAGATATTTGTAATATTTTATGGCCATTGCAAAGAACGTTCATGTTCTCAAGGGTCCTACTCTTGGTCAAATAAATAAGCCTTATTGCATTCTAATAATGAAACACTTCTACCTTTTTTCTGGCAGAATCTCATCTATTTCTTCTGATCATCATTCTCTAGCCACAAAAAAGTCAACCAGCACTGCACATAAAAACTGCTAATATAAAAACACATAAAATCCAACAAACCTGATTCCAAGATTCATAGCCTCAGCAGTTCCAATCATACTGATAGCTAAGAGCATGTTGTTGCAGATCTTCGCAGCCTGAAAATAAATTAAATACCTAGTAAGATTCTCCGTTTCCATGTAGATATCACATAGGATTTTTTTTCACCCAGCTCCAACGGGATTTTGACTGTATATGTTTAAACAACCTTTCCCTAAATGTAACACCTGTAAGTACCAATGTACTATAGCATCAGGTCAATGAAGGTTGACCTATAGATACTTCAGATAGTGTGAAATATTTTTGTTTTGCTAGCACAGTAACTCCGCTTGCTTTGCTTTGAGTGTGTGGGCTACCTACTCTTTCAGACTATACCATAAATCTATTTCTATTGCATAAATTTTTTAAAAAAAATTGTGACCACCGAAAAGTACAATCTTAACAAGCCAAATTGAGAAAATGCTAGTTCAGATGTGTATTATTGGTTACCAAGCCAAGATGCTGGGTAATGGTACCATGAGATATTTTGTAGAAGAATTTGCACCTTTTTGCTGATACCACCATCTTATACTGAATTTCATTGTGGATTCTGGTTCTAGATAATTTACTTGGGGTAGATTAAAGGGAATTGGGTTAAAATGGAAGACAAATATGGTAACAAAAAGGGAAAGGCCAGGCTGATTGAATACCAAACATTCAGCAAGCATTACCTGTCCAGTTCCAACCTCTCCGCAGTAGATCACATTGGAACCCATGCATGTCAGCAGTTCTTTGGCAGCATCAAACTCTTGTTCCACTCCACCAACCATGAACGTAAGGTTCCCAGCTCGAGCAGCTCCAACACCTGAATTGAGAGGAAAACATTAGATTCAATACCAACCTTTTAAAGGATAGAACACTCATGTCTTTAACTTTGTACTTGTGAATAATCCCATGGAAGTCAATAGTACTATTCATGTGCAAAGTTAAGTTTGGGTTTAAGTTTCTGCAGGATCAAGACCTTGATTCTTAAACACGTAATCAGGGTATATGTATAAACCCAGCAAAGTATTCATCTAAAATTACTGGAGAGTTTGTTGTTGTTTTTTGAACATTGTATTAATGCCGAGAGGTAAAGTATAGTCATACATCAAACTTACTTGAAATTCCAAAATTTAATTTTGTATAGTTTCACATAAAAATATAGTCACCATTTTGTGCAATTCCGCATCTCTCTGAATTTAACTTTATTTTAAGTTTCTAAAGAAATGACTATTTTGGAATCAACAACACAATCCTGCAGGTTATTGATGGGAAGCGATCTTTGCTCAAAAACAAGATCATTTTTGATCAGACTATTACATAACTTAGTAAACTTTGTGAAAAGTTGGCCCGTTTTCAAATTTATAATGAAATCCAAAAAACAAAGACAAAAAAGGCTCAACATCTGATTTTTTTTTAAGTATATTAACATTTCGTTACAAATATTTTGCATACTTCTAATCAGAAATAGAAGATCTATTTCTCTGAATTAAGGGAACTTGAGACCAATTTCCCATATATAATTTATAAGGGAAAAATGTATTGCATAGCAATGTAAAAAAGTTTAAACAGGCAGAGGGGAAAAAATGATTAAACACACACAATATTTACAACTTCATTCCTATAAATCTGTCCCACCTTTATCAAGGGTCAGCAAACAAAGATGATAATTCATTGGCTACAGAATTTCAAAATGGCAATACATCAAGTTTTAGCTTATGATATCTTTTGTTCTATGAGGAAATAAACAATTCTGATGTGAATTGCATCCTCTTCAACCCCTTCTCCCAGCCAAAACTGATTTTAATGGATGTAACTGCCAGGTGAATTTGGCCCAAGGAGACTACTTGGAAAAGTGATTAGCAACTTAGCTTTACAATTCATTTTGCAATACAGCTAGGAACCTAGACACCATAAATTGTCTACGCTATGCATCGAACCTTGGCCTATTAGAACAGACTGCTGCAAGTAATGGCCTACTTCTGAATTTAATATATTCAAGCAGTTCGTGTTTTTACAAATAAAAAAATCCAAGTGAGGGAATTCATTTTTCTTCCACATTTAACTATTTTGTTTCTGCAAAAAATCAAATTGTGTCTTTCCGTTAGGGTCCATACAGCTTTTAACCAATTAGTTACGATAACAACTATTATTAAATGTTTGATTGCAGTAGTAGTAGAGGTCTAATTGGCATCGGGCCTCATTGTGCTAGATGTTGTAACATATGAAGATACAATCCCAAAATGCTTATAGCCTAAGGCAAATCAGCATTACCTTTGTAAAAACTAACCTGAAAAGGCCATCAGAGCAAAAATCCTTCTTTTAAAATGACCTTCAATGGGACACTTGCTCCATTTAGTTTTTCCTACTACACGGAAGCATTTGACTTTTTTTAAAAGGGTCACTTATGAAATCCATGGCAAAACCACCACAATAACTGAAAACCCAGTTACAATGCAGAGGTTTTGATGAATTGGTCTGTAGCAGTGCACTACCTTGATCCACTCTCCCAGTAAGTCATGCCCCTACCTCTGCAGGTGCAAAAGGCCCCAAGGCAATGGAACCTGTGCTGTACTGCAGGTCTGGAGTAGGGGGTTGGACTGCCTTTGTCTGTAGAGCCCATCTCCGTAGTAAGATGGGCATCATAGGTTTATTAACAGTGTGGCACTGCCAGAGTATCCACCACTGTAAAGATCTTCCCAACATTATAAACTCCAAAGATTCAGCATTGCAGCCACCACTTCTCAGCCATTGGATAGAGGATTTCCTCTCACCTTCTCTCTTCATGTAACTCCCAATGCCCACTCCCAAAAATTTGGGACAGGGACAGGAGCCTGGATTTGGTGCCTAAGTGAACAAATAATTGTCATCTTGTTGGCTATTAATTTACCATGCAACATGTCTGCAAAGATCACTACATTAATAAATGCTTTGCAATGATTTTCATCCTGTTCCTCTAGCTATTTTTATGCAAACCACATCACGACCTTTATTACTGATCCTGTGATCTGACCTGCAGCAAATTAAGTGGACAATTTAAGTCAAAGCTTACAAACAAAATCCAACACTATCCATCATAGGTCAATAGCCTTGTATCTAGATTACAGACTGCTAAATAGCTTCAGAGAGTCATTTATTAGAGCAAAATTAATGCTGACAATAGTTTTCAGCTGGTTAATCTTTTGACAGCTGTACTCTCTCACTCATTCAAATGCTTACATTTCAAATACAAAAAATTAAATTAGTTAAGCAAAAGAAAGAAAAAGAATTTGTTTTATAATGAGGAAGCCTTGGAAATATCTACTTTTAAAAACAAAAAACCATTTATATCATGATGGGTTTTTCCATCAAGATTCCTCACCAACTGTCAGCCAACTGATCAGAAACAAACAAGCAATCCAGCAAACACACAGTATTGGTAATTTGTGCTTAATTCAACCTCAAGATGTTGTGACTTCAGCTCCAAATGGAAGCAAGAGGGCATAAGGACATGCACACCACTAATTTCATTTCATTATTTTGGAGTATAATAAAATATCAGCACTATAGTTCTTAACACTACTTGAGGAGAGAGCATGAAGGAGGTACAGTGTCTTGAATTTAAAGGAGGAGCATTGGTCCTTAGGGAATGGCTGATAAGAAATTACATTTGTGATCAGTACAAGATTTCACTTGTAAGATTCTCCCCTCCAGCGAGCCAACATCATTTGACCCACAAGGTCCCAATACTGCACTGGGTTTTTCTAGAGTTGCTTCCGTTTCTCTGAAGTCTTACTGAAGTCCTGATAACAGAATGCAAAGCAGAATCGGGAACCAATTTAGCACACTGCCCCATATTCTACTTTTCTTACCATATAGTCACATGACTATAACAGTACAGAACAGAGAGAGAGAAAACATTTTTCCTACAACAAAAATATTAACAAATTAAAATTTAAAATTTAAGATAATTTATTGCTGCTGGAAGGTATGGGCCAATCTGAAATCCTGAAGGCGGAGCCCTCTAGAACAAAAGACCTACTCCCTTAAACACGGGAGGGACCACAGATCTAGGAATCAACTAAACACTGGGAACAACAAAATGATAAAACAGCAATGGAGGCGGAGGTCAAAGGTTTAAAATGAGGGAACTGTATGGGGACACTGAACAGAGAACCCCACACAGCACTCACTGCTCCCTGAAGGAAACCAAGGAGTGAGCAGAGGTCACCCAGAGAAACTCTGCATAGAGAAGAGAATTGACCAGGGAATAAAAATAAGACACACATTCTCAGAGAGCCTCCCCATCAAGCTTCCACCTCCTGGACTGGTAGATGGCTCTCTTGGCCGCTGTCAGTTGAAGGTTGATGGGGATGTCTCACAATTTCATAGAGTCATAGATAGAGTGTGCATAGAGGGAGTAGAAGTGGGGAAATGTTGCAGCCAGAACCATAGCAAGATGTTCTGCAGGAGCCAGAAGAGGGGTACAACCTGGCGGAATGGAGGTAGGTATGTCAGGGTCTCTCTATCTAGTTGCCTGTAAGGTGTTGGACTGACAGCTTTGGAGTCTGAAGTCCTCTATTTGTACACCGAACGGGTACAACATTAGGTAGTAGCAGCAACATTGTTATGCAATGTACCTCAGCCATATCTAGAAGGGCCACCTATGGGGTGAGAATTAGTTCAGTTTCCATGATCCCCTATTCAGACTGCCAGAGGTGTAGTCAATTAGTGTCAAAAGTGGTGATATGGACACTTGTCCACTAAAACCTGGATCACAGAATCATAGATTAGGGTTGGAAGAGGCCTCAGGAGGTCATCTAGTCCAACCCCCTGCTCAAAGCAGGACCAACCCCAACTAAATCATCCCAGCCAGGGCTTTGTCAAGCCGGGCCTTGAAAACCTTTAAGGATGGAGATTTCACCACCTCCCTAGGTAACCCATTCCAGTGCTTCACCACCCTCCTAGTGAAACAGTTTTTCCTAATATCCAACCTAGACCACCCCCACTGCAACTTGAGACCATTGCTCCTTGTTCTGTCATCTGCCACCACTGAGAACAGCCGAACTTCATCCTCTTTGGAACCCCCCTTCAAGATGGAGAACACCAGCTCATTTCACTGGGGCCCAAGAGCCTTCAGATGGTAATGGTAACTGGTCACTACTGACCTGGGCCAGTCAGGTCACTACTGACCTGGAACAGGTTTGTGCTAAGTGACCTGCAAGTGAAAAGCTCTGTAGCTAATCAGTAATCCCCCAAACACCCATTTCTCCCAATTAATTTAGCCTCATTTTTTTAAACCTCACAGCATCTTATATCTTGAAAAATCATGAGGTGTGCATAAGGCCTACTGGTATGGCAGTATTTCCAGCTCTAGGAGCTAGGCTTTTTACAACCAGCACTCTCCAAACATTTGCAATGGTAAGAACAATTTGATAATACCCTGCTTGTTTATTATTTAGGAATGTGAACTGAAAATCACTGAAAAAATAACCGATTGCATTTACATGTAAATGATTTGCTCTTATTTTAGAGCACCATTCACCTTCTCCCCAAACAAAACATAGTACATTAAAAAAAAGTAATAGACCAACATTCCAAGGGTGTGCATTATCCAGTTACATTGTTGAAAACACAAAGCTTCCCATTGCACCTAGGAGGTGTGAATATACCAAGATAATCAGAGTCTTGCTGTGTGTTGTGTATGTACACACACACACACACACACACACACACACACACACACACACACTTTGTAAATGATTTTATTGTTGACAAGTTAGAAAGAAAAACTAAATTTAGCTTATCCATTGATTATGAAAACTGTATGATCCTGTGACTGTTCTGGAGACTGCAGCTCCCACCTTCACCCTGCCTTTTAGAACCGTGAGAGGTTTAGGCATATATAACTATTTCCTCCTTGTTCTATTGTGTATACAGTGGATTGAACAATGTTGTATTTAAAACTAATTTATGATCTGAAACAGATTTAAAAACAAAAAAGAAACAGGGTTAGAGTTTTAATCCTCTCCTGTTTTACAATGTCAAACCTTCTAGTGTGAGAGTTTAAGCTTTGACTGTTATGCTTTGGAAAATGCAAGAGAACACTAGCTCCTTATTCCAGTATTTTTGCAAAAATACAGTTAAAGGACTATAATCCCCTAAAACAAGTAGCTTCTTGTCATCTCTTTGCTGCCGTTCACATAGGCTTAACTTGAGAGCTGCATGTGTTTGTTTTCTTTTAAGGGTTATGTGATTCTTATTAAAAGTCTTGCCAGCTCACATGAAAAACTTTGTCTTAAGCAGTGCACAAGTTATACACTAAGCACCAAGATACAGGAAGAAAAATTCTGTGAAGGTTACCATTGTTTTGTTATATGCAAAACCAAACCAAACAAAAAGCACTTAGAGGAAACGCCAGTTATAAACCTCAATCAAAATTAAAAGCAAATTATTTAAATTCTGATATGTACAATAGCAGATTAAATGTCACATAATCATACAAAGACAATAAGGGAACCATTTTCTTCCACTAGTTTGCTAAAAATAGACTTAGGATGTCTCAGACTTGGGAAGTTAGAGGAATGCTCCTAGAATTTCCAACAAAAGTAAGTATATGTCTTAATATTATAAAATCAGCATCTAAGGCAGCCATACAAAGCTATTTTATGGCTATATAACTAAACACAGTAAATCACTTAATTTACTTAAAAGAACTTAAAGGTTTTAACCAGTCTGCCATCAAAAGAGATAAAGAAGAGGGCCGATGGGACCTGGGCTGCAATGTGAGCCGTCTTTAAAATGCAATTGTTCTAATCATTTTCTACAGATGCAGCCTCACAAGGGGCTGCTGTCACAGGGACCATTTACGACTTGTTATGGTGTCTCTATTGTTTACCAGCGACATGCGCTAAAAAGGCGACAGCTGGGACAGAAAGCTGCTACTCAACGAACAATATAATCCCGTGAAAGTAATCAACAAATTTAAGGGTGTTAATTAACTTTACACTTTATCATGTTCAATTAGTTGTCCTTTCTAGAAAAGATTGCCGTGCACAATCGGTTTAGAGCGTGCCATGTTTGATTTGTAAGTGATCACTGTTTCTGTTTCAGAGTCCATGTCAGATGTTCTCCTGGGTTTTGGTGACACAGATGAATGGCTCTGCACATGTTAGGATGTGATCTGGTTTAACATAAACCAGCATAACATAACCCCTTGTTACCGTATTGTTGGCCTTATCCAGGATGGAAACAACATGCACACATGCGCGCGCGCACACACAAAAATACCCACAAATAACTATTGAGGTGGTTCTACAGACAATACAGAGTTTAGTTTCTGCTGAAACACAGACACACATAAATGGACAATTTTTCATCATTATTTCTCAAAGCAAGACTTGTCTTTTAGGGGCACGTTTGGGATCATTTCCTCCCAGCAAGATCTCTAGTTTTGCTGCATTATGCACTATGCACAAGAATGTTCTTACATTTTACAAAATGCACATAGCCCTTTTAATCGCAGCTGAACAAATGCTGGATAGTGCTGGTGTATATAAAATTCTAGACTATGATTTTGAAATTTCTGTGCTATTTTTATAATGGTAGGAATTCTACAAGAATGTTATATTAATCTATAATTACAATTTGCCTTTTTCTCCCTTTAATGCACCTGTTCCTGCTTGCTAATGGGACAAGGCAAAGCTCATGATGAAGCGACAATGTATTCACAAGTGCACCTTAATGAAAGTCACTGCAGTTTCTCTGTATTGATAAATAGAACTCTGCATCAAAATATTTCATAAGCTATTGATGTCTGAACAAAAATGAAAACTAAGGGTTAGGTCAGTGCTTTGAAGAAGTATGTCTTAGTGCTCAGTATTCTGATCCTAACAAAAAGAGTTTGTTAAGGAAGCCTCTCTCTCTCTCTCTCTCTCTCTCTTTATATCTTTTTCTTTTTCTAGAATAATCTAGTTATATGATTTATTGAAATATGTCTACACAAAGACAAGACTAACTAGCAGATTCTTGGATAACATGTCAACTAACTACATGCTGACAATTGTTTATCTAGTTATATTGTGCACAAAAAAAATCTTCATTAAAAAAATTCAGAAAAGTTGTTAACTGTGAAAGCTAATAATGGGCTAAATTAAATATTTAAGGAGGAAATTATAGGCTATATCTGAAATAGCTGAAACCACAAAACACAGCAGCAGAAAACATTCATTTTGTGCAGAAGATCTGCAGGGAGAAGGGAAGCGGTCGATAGATCCCTAAATTGGAAGCAATAGCTGCTCTTCTATCCCAAGTTGGCAGCTGCTACATTTGCAGACCTGGTTCATTATTTACCCATAATGACCATCAAGCTCCAGTCAAAGTCAAATCACAACAACTGTCAGCAGCTCTTTTAATTAGCCTTGTTTGAATTCAGATAAATATCACAATGGCCCAGCTTCTGCTGAAAGGAGCAACAGAACGCTGTAAGAGGTGAGCAGCTCTGACTTCAGAACCATCAGACTGTGTTGAAATCTAAAGAACTGAAGTAAGTACGATATAGGTGTATTTTTTTAAAAACCTGACAAAGGGATGCAAGCGGTTCTTTTCACAATCTCCCCACCATGGCCCATAATTCCTGTTTATGACAAAATTTGTGCATCTGAATTCTCAACTCATGAAGCATTACTCTAAAGTCTAAAAAAGTAAACATCTTAATGCTTTAATTTTCTCCTTGTTTAGAATGGTTTAATTATACTTCTAAATGCTCAGTTTTGCATATTTTGCAGAATTGAATCAAAATTAAGGAATGTACATATATACAGGATTATCCTCTCTCCTAATTTATCTCCTTCTGTTTGTTATCCTCAGGGAACGTAATTTTCCTTTGCATCAAGCCACTCTCATTCTTCCTGTGTCAGCAGTAGAATAATAATCTCTCCACCTCCTCCTTCCAAGTATGGAAAAGTATAAAAAGGAAGACCGGATTGGACAGTGTGCATTACCAACAGGACCCCCAGAAACCAGATACTTGAATGAAAGTAGAGCAGATTGAAAAGGAGAACGTGTGTGGATGAGGCGCTCAGTTTGTTAGCATCTCCGTTCTGGGTGGGCCAGCATGAGATGGAGTATTAAAATATCTGACTTTGTTTTCTATAAGCATGTTAAAAAAAATATACAAGCATGCAGAAGTGAATGTTGCATCTCTTAATACTTATATTGCAATCGGGATTGGGCCCAACTACGTTAGGTGCTGTACAAATACAAAAGATAATAGCAATTCCTCTCCTAAATAATGTATACTGTCTAAAGCCCTAATCCTGCATCATAATCAGTGAAGAACTACTGTGCCTGCTCAGAGCCCCACTGACTTCAATAGAGATATTCAGGGACTCTAATGCATTGCCTTTCACATGCGTGCATGCATCACAAGGATATATGGATATAAGCCATAGATCCATATGGGTGTTGCAGTAATACAGTGTGTGCCTGTAGGGCACAGATGAGATTCAGTTAAACACCACCAGGGATCCAAGGTGGTGCATATGGAAGGATAAGGAACTGATAAAACCAAAATCGGAATGGTTAATGAGAAGATTTACGCTTTGAAAGGGAGTGTTGAGTGAAATTACGGAGGGATCAATACATGAACTTAGTCAGGGACACCAAAAAAGTAATAAAACCTCCAACTAAATTTATATATGTTATATCGAGATGCTGAAACACAGAAAACAATATGCATTCTTACTAATTACAGTACAAAAGACAGAGCAGAAGCTATAGTCAAGAAAGTTTAATATGAAAGGAATAGGTCATGACAAATTTACAAGAAGCTTTCAAGAAGTCATTGACACCTCAGAAATTATTAGCCAAAGAAAATAGGTCACAAAAAGGTAACTATATGTAGAAGTTACTGTAGCTTCTGCGACAAAATACAAGCCCAAAGAAAGTTATGATGAGGTTGTTCTGTATGCTGCAATTTATAAAGTACTGTGTTCAGTTCTGGTCACTGTAATGTCAGAGAGAGAGATTACAGCGCTTGAAAAGCTGCCGAATAGGGTAAAAAGGCTACTGCTCCACTAGGAAAGGAAATAAATTATGATGACAAAGTATAAGAAAATTCTTTTACCTTTACATTTGTAATGCCTAAAATAGTATATACCTAAAACCTGTACAGAATAATTTAAAATCAGTAGGTAATGCCAGTGTTCTTCCCAGTTCCCTGGTCAAATACAAATCCTAACAAAAAATATTAGTGTTCATATTTGAATTCTGGAATTTATTGCCTTACCTCCAATGCCTGACATTTACCTCAGGTGCCCAAATCCTCATGCACATCTACAGTGCTATATTCCAAAATATTAAAATGACAATTGCCTTGGCAGTATGTGGAAAGAAAGGCAGTCTCTCAGAAAGTCAGAGCCCAAGTCTTAGGGCTTTACAAATCAAAGGCAACACCTTGAATTTTACCCAGCAGGGAACAGGAACATGGTACAACTGGCAAAGAACTGATGCGATATGTTCCTGGCATCAATTATGCCAAGATTCAGAGCCATCTTCAAGGATAGCCCAGTAAGATCATACTGCAGTGAGGCAGTTATGACAGGGTTTAGGGACCCCACACTAAACCAGGGCAAGACACAGAGCAGTACTGGCTTAGGGAGGTCCCACCCCATAGCAGCTAAAGGGCATACTTCAGGTGAAGGGATAGTCTAAAAGGGTACTGGTAGCCCAGGGGAAGGAGCTGCAGGAAGTGAGGATGAGGACTGGAACTGTGAGGGGCATGGCTATGGTATTGTTAAGGCTACTCTGAAAGCAGTGATTCAGATCCCCCCAACTGTGGGAGTTGGAAACTCACTAGAGCCTGGGAACAAGAGGACAGCATCCCACTGTCAGGCTAAACAGATACTCCTAAATCTGTGACTACGCCCCACACAGAGGAGCCGTAGCCTGATCGGAACCAACCTAAGGGGGAGTGCAATTCGGGGTGGACCAATGAGAGATACAGACACTGTAATGCCCCTTTGTGACCCTGGGACGTAGGTCCTCTTACCTTGCTCCCCCACCCCTCTGCCGTAACAGAACCCTAAGTGGAGGGGACACTCAGGAGGGATTGAGACATACCGCATACACCGCCCCTCCAGAATGACCAGATCAGAAAGAACTGTGGAGCCACTGCCTGACCACTCGGCCAGCTGGCTATCAGACTGACTCGCTTATACCAAGCTAAAGGAAAGAGATGTCTGCATAACCACAGCTAGGTCCTGTCTGAGAAAAAGATAGCTAACGCATTACCAAAAGTGGATAAAGTGGCTCTCTTGGCCAATACCATCACCACCACCACAGGTTCCAGTAGTACAGTAGAACCTCAGAGTTACAAACACCTCAGGAATGGAAGTTGTTCATAACTCAGAAATGTTCATAACTCTGAACAAAACATTATGGCTGTTCTTTCAAAAGTTTACAACTGAACATTGACTTAATACAGCTTTGAAACTTTACTATGCAGATGAAAAATGCTGCTTTTAATCATCTTTAATTTAAACGAAGCAAGCACAGAAACAGTTTCCTTACCTTGTCAAATCTTTTTTAAACTTTCCCGTTATTTTTTTAGTAGTTTACATTTAACAAGTACTGTGTACTATACAGCACAGGTTTTCAAACTTCGGTCTGTGGACCACCAGTGGTCCGCAAGCTCCATTCAGGTGGCTAGAGCGGCCAGAGAAAGAGGCGACTTTCCTCAGCTCCAGGGCTGCAGCTGCCAGGGAGAGACGGCCCTCCTTCCCAGCCCAGCTCAGTGGCTGCCGCGGTGGGGGAGAGAGGGAGAGACCCCCCTCCTTCCCAGCCCCAGTTTGGGGGCTGCCGTGGCGCGGGAAAGAGGGCATATCCATCACATTCGAAAGGTAAGACTGCTGATATTAAAATATGAGTTGTGTGCCTTTATTTCTAGAACAAAAAAAAGCTAATTATTCTTAATGTTTTTTTTATATAGCGCTTTTATCCAAAGCGCTTTACAATAGTTATCTAACGGTACAAACAACATTTGGGAAGATCATTAAATGGTCCGCCGAGACCCTCAGCAATTTTCAAGTGGTCCACAGAAAAAAGGTTTGAGAACCACTGCACAGTATTTGCCCCCCCCCTTTTTTTATTTTTGGTCTCTCTCTGCTGCCTGATTGCATACTTTTGGTTCCAAATGAGGTGTGTGGTTGACTGGTCAGTTCGTAACTCTGGTGTTCGTAACTCTGAGGTTCTACTGTATATGGGAATATGAAAATATCCCTGAACTGTGAATCTTGTGAACAAATGGCAAACAAACTCTCAATTAAAGGGGCAGTAGCCATCCCTGCTATACACTCAAAATCCTTCCGCCAACCTACTAGCATCATCTCCATCTCTTTGGATTAAGTTTCATGTTCCACACATCTAAATCCCAATCCATCATGTGCTGCAAAAGCAAAGACATTTCATTGTCTAGGTCTAAATAAGAGACAGAAATGTATATCATCCATATACTGATAGCATTGCACCACAGATCTCAGAGACCATAACACAGTGAACTTGAGTGGTGATAGAACAGAACCTTGTGGTACCCTGTGAGAAAGATCTCTCATGACAGATGAATAGTTATAAAGCCCCACTTCAGATCGCTGAGAAATGAAAGACTGGAAACACAGAAGAAAGAGCTAGCCAGGGTCTGCAGACAAGTCAACATCTCATAGTTACTGGTATCAAAAGCAAAATGACAGAACCAAGAGTCAACATGGTCATCACAATTTTTACTGTCCTCTATCTTGACTGATGAATATAAATAGCAAGTTCATCAACACACACCTGCAGTTGGACAGACTTACCCCTCTCTGCATGTACAAGGAACAATTGGCCATAGTCCACAAATGGTCATAGTCCACCATGTTTTGGGACTGGATTGTACTTTGTTTTATCTGATTCTATAAGTCTTAAATACATTAATACCATTTAGAATACAGGTATCAACTCAAGAGTTTAAACCTCAATTTTACAACAGGGAAATGAGTGATTTTTCTCTTTCAAGGAAAAAAGGATTTAGAATTTTTATTTTTATTAATTTTAAAGTATTTTCCAGTAATAGCACCACAGGAGTAACACAATACCAAAAAGACACAGCAAAAGAATTTGTCTAATACAAACAAAACTATTCCCTATGCTTCAGAAATGGTGCCTTTGCCCTTCCCCTTCTCTCTATCCCCATATAGGCCCCCGTTCACCAAAACGCTTAACTACGTGCAGTTGAATAGGAAAGGTCCTAAGCATGTGCATAAGTCCCTCATCAAGACAGACTTAAGGATATACTTAAGTATTTTGTTTAATCAGGGACTCACTTAAAAAACAACAACAACAGCTGCACAGTCCTGAAGTCTGCCCAGGTATCTGTAGCCACTTCTAATTGTGTGGAGGGAATAAGGAAATCATTCAAACAGAATATGACAAATAAGTTTTTTTTAGAAAACACTGAACAACTTAGAGAAGAGGGGGATGGGACGGAGACTCCCAGCTCCCAGATTTATAGTTTCAAATTCAAGGAGCAAAAAAATGTGGATGAGAAGAAAGTGTGCATATGTACATAATTATGCTTTTTGTAAAATAAGAGTATTCAACAGTAGCAATAATTAAATTCTCAAACAATATAACAAATTTTATATACATTAGATCTATATAAAACCTGAAAAGTGATACATAATACGCTTCAAAAGAAATCCAGTGCTGATGTTTTCTATTGGAGGCTTGCCCACCAAAAAAGTTTGAATTTTAACTGTGGAGTAGTCTATGACTTAATATCTAATAGAATTTTATTGGATCAAAAGGGAAAAGCTTTTAAAAATATAGAACTGCTGGTTACATTGTAAGCTTGTGAACCACTATGTCATACTAAACTAAATGGGAGAGGAGGGGCTAAGATTTAGAACTTTCTGGATAATCTGAGACACCATAAAAATGTGTTTTAGATGCTGCTATCCTTACCCCCACCCATTTTAACTTTTGATCTTTACAGGGTACAGTAAACAATCCACATTCTATTTTCTCTTTCTTTCTTTCTTACAACTTCTCCTCCTAAATACAAATGTACTTGCAAGGTGTGTTTTCACTTAATTTTGTATCCATAATGCAATCAAATATTTTCCTCAAATAATTTCAGTTTAACCAAACACAGGAAATTACAGCTTTTATCCAGCATTGGAAGAGCCAAGTGATGTAGCAATGCAAGCCTATGAACAAATGCTACGAAAGCAACCTGAAGAGAAACATTACAGAACTTACATTTGATGAATTACTTGACTGTGATTATAAAATTCTCTCTTACAAAAAATATCCTACTTGGATCCTCTAGCCACAGCTCCCTTATTACTCCTCTTGCAGAATAGTTAGGGTTCTGTGAAATAAGAAAACCTATCTCATGATACTGCACTTCAGTGTAAACTTTAATGCATTCAATGCCCTCAAAAATTACTTGATGCAATTTACACATTAATTTCGAGCAGCTATGGTATAATTAAAATCACATTGAACTCTTGAAATACTTCTTAATACAAAGTTTAACATGGAAATATAAAAAGTAGACTGAAAAATCTTAGAGCAGAAAGCAGAAATATATCATTAGATCTCACCTTTCTACTTAAATACACTGTAGCTTTACAAATCTTTATACACTCCATAGACTTCATTTCCATGGAAATGAGAATGTTTTCAATTTGTTTAATATAATGAATCAAAGTTCAAAAAAGCCCCACAACAAAATTGTCAACTTTTAAAAATAAATATAGTTTCCCCAACATCATTGCATTAACTCACTTGCAAAAAAAACAAATACTGCAAACTACTTTTCTTTAAAGGTAAATGTTTGCTACAGTATTAAATAAAATGCCAGGCTCTTCCACTTAAAAGGAAAAAAAGGAAAATTGCCTTTTGCCCATGAACAGAATTAAGAGGGTAACAAAGTTAATTATTTCTCATAATCAGTAATTATGATTAGATAAGAGAGTCTTTGGTAATGAACTTCTCTAATGATGGAGGACTTGCATCCCAAGAAATATAATAGTACATTAGCATAACTGTGTATGCAAAGTACATAGAACCACTGCCACAGTTAACTTGTCATTGAATGATTAAATAGGAATTCATAATTAGAAAAAATCCACAGTGTAATTTATTGGCTTTCCTGACAGTTCTGGTTTATTAGAAGTTGATTACCAAACAGTGACCTCTAGTGGCCCAGGATTTTCTCATGCTCTCTTGTTCTCTTAAAGAGACAGTTTTCAGCTGGTATTTAACCTAAAAGGCAATTAATTTGAGGAGTTAAAATATGTTTTTCTTGCACATTCTAGTCAGTTTTTCCTCTTCCTGTACCCCTAAAATATATGCACAGTGCAAAGTATAGTTCTAGAAAAATGTTTACCTTACTGTGACCATTTATAAAATATACAAATGTATATTCTAGCTGAAAGAACAGGAAATGTTGAACTCAGTCTGAAAGAATTCAGCACTGCGGTTAACATGTTTTTCACATTAATGAATATTTATATACCAATTAACATATGGACAGCATGTCTTCCAACAGTATTAGAATCATCAGTTATCTAGTGCTGGATGTAGAAATTAGACAAGCTCATTTTTTAAGTATTCCTTGATATCAGAAGTATAGTGCTGCTAATCACCAGAAGATTGACTCATATAAAGAAAAGCCTCCCAGATCTGTTCGGAGTAGAATAACCATAGGTTATTTGGTGTAAGGCATCCATTTAGCTGTAAATCTGCAATACACATTTGACCTGCACTTCAAAAGCACACATCTTCCCCCGCACCCCACCCCTCCAAAAAAAGGTCAAGTAAAATTTTCTTTTAGTTGCAAAATCCTCTAAGCCTTCAGGAATGGAATTTGCTTCAGCCACCTTAATTAATAATTCAGTGTTAAGCCATTTATAAAACCTCTTTTTAAATTATCCATTATGATATGTTGCTTTCTCTCATCTCAAGAACATCTCCATCTCTAGAACAATGACGGTGTTAAGATAAAAACATATTTTGCCATCTATTGCCAGTGAATGGCAAGCAAGAGAATAATTTAGAAGCCCGCAACAAAATTTATTTTTTAATGAGAACTTACATTCTACAATATATAGGAAAAACAGCTTTTTAATTAGTTGATTTTAGTTTTGCATCAAGTTATATTTTCTTTTAGCTCTGGAAAATGCATCTTTGTTTTGATTGTTTGTGAAGCCTTTCACACAGACTGACTATGAAAATAATATCCCTTAATTAGGAAGAGCAGAAAATGCGAAGTGTTCAGGTTTCTGTTTCATACAAAACACAGATTTTTCACCCAGGACCATTCCAGCTTCTCAAATAGGGGATATTTCTCTCGACCTCATATACCACAGTCAGCTTGAACAATTTTTGCATGCATAGGGAGTGGAAAGGATGGGGGGTAGGGATGGACACCCACTTTCCTTGATTCACCATTTCTGTAGACTGTTCTTAAGATTCCAGTTGTTTGTGACTATGATTTAATATAGTGGCTGGATAATGAGTTGGGCTTCCCACAGCAAACGAATCACCATTTAATGCTATTATCAACAGTTCATGACCCACCAGCATGAAATGTCAGCCTGATTAATCTAAATGCTGCTGACCTCAGAAAAGAAAAGCCACCTTATTGTCAGAATATTTTATATATTAAAAATACACAGAATATAAACATCTGATTAAGCAAAATCTTTAAAATAAAATCTATTTGCTTTTGCTCTGCTGTATGCCTTAAAATATGCAAAGCCACAAAATAACACGTTTTTAATAAAATGCATTTCATCTGCTAGACTAGAATGCAACCCTTTAGAAGATATGCCTCACTATACATTAAAATATACAGTGTTGTTGTAGCCATGTTGGTCCCAGGATATTAGAGACACAAGGTGGGTGAGGTAATATCTTTTATTGGACCAATTTCTGTTAGCAAGAGAGACACGCTTTTGAGTTTACACAGAGCTTACACTGACCTGAAGAGCAGTTCTGTGTAAGCTTGAAAACTTGTCTCTCTCACCAACAGAAGCTCTGTACTGTACATTACAATAACATTTGAAAGGGGAGTTTAAAAACGTTGTCTTACCTTTTGTATGTCATCAAATTAGGTTATGGGTTTAGTTTAAGAGTTGCTTCTGTCAATTGATACTATGATATAATAATAAGAAATTGTTCATTTTCCCTCTGAAATCAATGAGGTTGCATGACATTCAAGTCAGTGCAGAATTTGGCCTGTG
This sequence comes from Emys orbicularis, assembly GCF_028017835.1. Lineage (NCBI taxonomy): Eukaryota > Metazoa > Chordata > Testudines > Emydidae > Emys > Emys orbicularis. The sequence goes on along the minus strand of NC_088684.1, from coordinate 232,568,925 downwards.
TATTAGAATTTTCTACTTCTATTTCCTTTAATTTGGGGGCTGCATAAACAAGATAGGAATATGCTCCCATATCTTCTACCAAAAATAAAGCAGAGTTTAAATGGTCCATCTTGAAATCCAGACTTTTTGTTTTGCAAAGAGAAATTATTACCTAAAAAAGATAAAGATTACAGATCTATCTATCTATATCTGTATTTAAGGAGCAGTTATTTAAGTGAAACTGTATGGCTCATAGAAAAAAGTTAATTTTGCCTAGCAGTGCTTAACAAGTTTACTGGGTGTAGATTAGAAATCTCTAAAGCTCCATATGAATTGAGTTTAACAAAAACATTCTTCTCCCACATCTACCTCACAATGGTCAATTTTGCTCCCACAATTCTGCAACACCATATTAACAGCCCTAGTCAGCAGGTCAGCAGATTTTTATGGATCACTTCACTCCCTGATAAAAGTTTTGTTTTTTTTAAGACCACAAACTGCAATAAAGCTGATAATAATTTGGCTAATCCTTCCTATAAACTCTCCTTCCAAGATCTCTTTCATACTAAAGCAGACAGGCGTATGATGAAAGACCTAGAACTATTAAGTCTCCTTTCAGTATTTCTATACATCACAATATGTAAATTCCTCATAACAGATACAACATTACTTAGAAAAAACAAAACTAGCCATCATATCAGAAATTTGGTAATTAAAATAGAGAAACCAATATCCCAAGCTAAAGCTGAAAGGGCTATAATATAAACAACATAAAATTGGGCAAGATGGCTCCACTGCTAGGTTTTTAAAATCTTTTTGGCAGAAATTAATCCTTTTAATTGAGTACGTTCTCTACAGAAATAAAAAAGAAGAGTAGGCTCCAGGAAACTATGCAGTATGTATTAGAATACTGATAGGACCTACACTCTCTCTTTGTGCTATGAGGCAATTCACTTCTCCATACAGACATCAGAAATTATGCCAAAATACAGGCAATAAGACTACTTAAACCAGGGGTGGGCAAACTATAGCCTGTGGGCCAGATCCGGCCCCTCAGGGCTTTGGATCCAGCCCATGGAATTGCCCCCCGTGGCGCCGTGGGCCCGGCACCACTCTCAGAAGCAGCCCCCGGGTGGGGGGGGGGCACAAGGGCTCCATATGCGTTGCCTTGCCTCCAGGTACCGCCCCCCGCAGCTCCAATTGGCTGGGAATGGGGAACTGCGGCCAATGGGAGCTTCGGGGGAGGTACCTGGAGGCGCGGCAAGGGCAGCGCACGCAGAGCCCTCCGCCCTCCCACCCCCAGGGGCCACAGCGCTTCCTGGAGTGGAGCGGCGCAGCATGGGGCCAGGGCAGGCATGCAGAGAGCCTGCCTTTGCCCCGTGAGCGCCGCTGCCACCCCAGAGCCACTTTAGTTAAGCGGCGCTGGGTCGGAGCTCGAACCCCCTCCTGCACCCCACCTCCCAACCCCCTTCCCTGAGCCCCCTCATACACCCCACACCTCTCCTCTGCCCCAATCCCTTGCCCTGAGCCCCTTTCTGCACACTGCACCCCCTCCCACACCCCGCACTCCCTCACGCACCCCAACCCCCTGCCCCGGCCCTGCATACAATTTCCCCACCCAGATGTGGCCCTCAGCCCAAAAAGTTTGCCCACCCCTGACTAAAACAGATCAATACCAAACAATCCGGTTTTATTTCTGGAAGACCATCCTCAAACAATCTATGACACACATTGAACTGTAACCATTTGGCACATATGAAGAGACAGGAATTTGCCTTGTCACCTCCTGACATATAGAAGGTCTTTGAGTGGGTTGACTGGCCTTTCCTAGTGGGCTGCCTTGAATGCTATGGATTGAAATGTAGAAAACAAATATATACATTACAGTTAACATCAGAAGCTAACATCTTACTACAGAAATACTCCTGAAAACTAAATCCAGACAAAGGATGCCCACTCTCACATTCCTGTTTTATCAAACATTGCAAGAGGGCCTCATTGTATTAGGCACTGTACAAAGATATAACAAGTGATGGTCCCCATCCCAAAATGTTCTCAATTATAAAATAAAGACAAACAAGTAGGCCAGGCTGGAATGAGAGAGGAGGAGGAGGACGACGACAGTAAACAGAAATAGTAGGATATTTTAGCACAGGCTGTTTCCACAATTTTAGCCAACTGGTAGAAATAAATCATTATCCAACACTTACCTAGCCTGTAATCAGATGGTTGTTTTCTGTATGCATTACAGCAGAGGTGAGGAGGGACTTGAAGAAGGAAATGGTGGTGGCTTTATGGATTTTGTCTGGAGACTTTCTGTTGCAATAGAGGCAGCATGGACAAAGCATCAAGATGCTTGCAGGAGAATTGAAGAAGTGGCTCATTGAGGCTGGTATCCTTGGCAGAGTGGAGACCGAAGATGAACTCACAATAAAATAGGACAGATAGGTGGGATGAGGCCAAACTGTGGCGAGCTTTGAAGGTTAGAACAAGTTTATGTTTGGCTTACCCCCTTCCACTGCATCAAAATAGGGACTTAAACAACGGTGTTGGAACAATTTGTATAGTGGGGGTGCTGAGAGCCATTAAACCAAACTGTAAACCCTGTATATTATGGAAACCACTTCAAGCCAGAGGGTGCTGCAGCACCCCCAGTTTTAGCACCTATGGACTTAAAGAAGGGAGGATAACGAGCCAGGAAGACGATCTTAGCAGCAGCATGGTGTGTAGACTTGGGGGGGGGGGGGCAAGGAAGGCCAGAGAAGACCAAACTGCAATGATCAAGGAGGGGGATAATTGGGGCTTGGACAAGAGTTTCATTAGGGTGGGCAGACAGGCAAGATCAGATCTTGGACAAGTTGTACAGGAAAATGCAGCAAGATTTAGACACTGCCTAGACAAGTGGGTGAAAAAAGTGTCAGAGTCAAAGATAAAGAGAGATTATAGGCTTGAGATGAGCCTATACTAGATAAATTGGAGGATGCTGAGGCTGTGGATCATGACAGAGAAAGGAGAGTGGTGAGAGCCTCAGGGAACAGATCTGGTGCTCAGTCTTGGCTACATTAATTTTTTGTTGATGGGTGCACATCCACAGAGAGATGTCAGCAAGACAGGCTGAGATATTAGTTGGATACAGGAAGACTGGTCTGGAGTACAAATGAGTCATCATCATCAAAATTTAAGTCAATGCTATGTTTGCATATATGATCGCCCAGAGATATGGCATAAAGAGAAAAGAGGAGGGTGCTAAGGAAGGATCCCTGAGGAACCCCTACCAACGGGGAGAAAAGAAGACGACTACTACCAAATAAGACACCAAAGGGACAATCAAAGGCGTAGGAGAACCAGGTGGAAATGAAGTCATAAAAGTCAAGAGCTGACAGGATTTCAAGAGGAGGAGTATGATCAACTGTGGCAAAACCAGCCAGTTGGTCAAGGAAGATGAGGGTGGAGTAAGGGCCCTGAGGTATGAGAGGAAGATGGAGAGCCAAGAGTCAAGATCAGAGATGAAGATGGATGAGAGGGAACTGCAAGGCAATAGATGACAAAAGCTTGAAGGGGAGGGGAGAGAGGAGACTGACTGAATGCTGTTCCATGCAAGTGGGAAGAGGGAGGGACTGAAAGTGCCAGGAGAGGGAGGAAGAACCTGATAACTTTGCCACATCCATTTGCAGATGTTCAAGAGGAATTTTAGAGAGAGGGATATGAGATCTGAAAGGGAAGGACCATTAAAGCAGAACGGCTGATGGAGAAAGGCATAGGAGGAGGAGAAGGTGGGGATGGCAGGAGGACCAAGTTTGAGTTGGTACAATTAGAGGTGAGGGTACTGGGTAAGGAAGAAGAGAGAGGGGGTAGAGTTGCCACTTCAGAGATTCAGAAAAACTGGCCACTGCCCCCTGCCCCACCCAGCGCCCACCACCAGCCTGATGCCCCCTCTTCCCCTCTCAGGTGCCCCCTCATCAGCAGACTGACCCCCTTCTGCCACCCTCCTGCAGGTGGTTGTGCAAATGGGGGAGGGAAGACCAGTTCAAGGACTTTTTGCCTCTTACCTCTCCATGAGTCCCTACACCCACCCCTTCCCAGAAGACTCAATTGTTGAGGGAGAGCCCCTACTATCCCCTTCCAGGAGCCCCAGCCTCCCCCACCCTGGTCCCCACTCTTTATCCCTCCTTGCTGGCGAGCTTCAGGTCCATCCCGCTTCCAGGTCCCTGGTGCTGAGAGAAGCCACTGCATCTCTGGAAGACTGAGTGCTTGGGACGCAGAGGGGGATCCGGGTGCTGTGCCAGCTATGCTCCCCTCCCAGTCATGTGACATGTGCATGCCAGAAGTTACACGCTGCACAGGCACTACTGTGTTTGCGCACTGCAGTTTACAGATGGAACACTGGTGCCATTAAAAAAAAAAAGCAAGATATTTTGTAGTACCTGGCAAAAACCATCCAGGTGGCAACCTTGAAGGAGATAGTATAGCTGGTGTGAGATGCTGAGGAGGTAGCAGGGAGGAGGAGGAGATGAGGGAGAGGACAAAGGTAATGCACTGAAGGGAAGAGGGGAATGCCATATGGTCATATTAATTAGTTATAGACAAGAAGCAGTTAATAGAGGAAACAAAACTTGAATTTATTAAGCAATGAACTAAAGTACAGTGAATCGGTTATGGATCAGATAAATTAAAAAAGAAACTGCAGGAGGAATCAATCAATCTGTAAATAATCAGTCACTGGTATGCAGTGTCAAACAGGGAGCAATAAGTAAAGCGCAAAGCAATCAAGGCAGTGGGGGGAAAGCAGCCAGTCAGAAAGCAGAATGTTATTAGTTCTTGAGTTAGATCAGGACTGAAGGATATCAGCAGTAGCATCATAAAAATTTATTTTGGCAACGGAGTCACTTGCGGAGACAAATGAGAAGCAATGAAAATATTACAGGACTTATAACTGAAACCACAAAACATAAAATAGCCTTTTAAAAAGATGAAATATTTCTTTATCTTCATATTGCACAACCTCTATCCTCGATACCTACAGGACAGGAATTAGATTGTATTGGCCAGACTGATGTGATATTGGTGAGGAAATCTCAGTGGAGTTGAGTTATAGACGGCAAATTTATACCAACTGAGATGGTAACAGTGCAGCACAAGCCTCTTGTGGCAAAGACTATGGTACAGCGTTGGACAAGGAGGGAACTGAGATTCAAGTATGGGAAATTAAGGGGAAGCTTGTGCAAGCAGTATAGGATAACTACCCAGAAACAGATTTGGCATCAGCTGAAGAGGAGTGGAACCACCTCAAAAAAACATGGATTGCCATGGTAGAAGAGGTTTGTGTACAATGTAGATGGGGAAAACTAAAGAAGAAAGAGGAGTGTTTGTGGCCCAATGAAGTGCAGGTGGGAACCTGAAACAGGAAAATGGTGCAGAGAGAAAAAAAGAGTACTTAGCTGGGTGTGAGTTCCCTGATACCACCAGCCTGTTAGCGACCCAAATAATCTCCTCTGTGGTATGGTAGCTCTCGCTTTGCCTTGCAGATTAACAATATGTGTACCCCAGTCCTCTGTAGTGTCCAGCCCCTTCTCCACTGAACACTCAGAAATCCCATGTCTGCTGTCCCCAAGGAAACAGTGTGCACACCCAACTTGAATGACTCAACTCAGGATCACCTCCTTGTATAACACCACAGCATGGAGATAAATTTATTGTGAAAACAATTAAGATTTTTTTTTTTTAACCAAAAATTTGAGATTCAAGAGAAAGTGAGTAAAGATCATGGAAACAAAAGGGTTACATATACAACAAAAATCACAACACAATTTCTAGAGACTAAACTTGACAAGCTAACCTGTCTAAAGAAGTTCATCTAACCCAAATGTCCTTTGCAGCTTTTCAATCAAGTCTGGTTAAGATCCCGTTTTCATGAATGTAACTGCACCGCCCAATTACTTCTTAAGTCCAGGATAAAGGGGTGTCTCCTTGCATTCAACTTATAGCCCCAAAGTTCATTGCCAGTCCTCAGGGACAGTAAAAATGCCCATTGTTTGTTTTTCCTGTTGATTTCACACACCCCTGTTGACTTTGTATGTAAATGGGGGTTCGTTTGGGTTGGCTTACAATGCTTAATTTACATGCTGACCCAGAGGTAGGTGGATAAACATCTTTTGTCTGGCAAAATACCGGTTTGTCAACTCTGACTTTAGGAAAATATTTTCATCATATATATATACACACACACACACACACACACACACACACACACACACACAGAGTCAAGGCTGTATCCCCACTTTGAACTTTAGGGTACAAGTGTGGGGGCCTGCATGAAGACTTCTAAGCTTAACTACCAGCTTAGATCTGGTCCGCTGCCACCATTTCCCACAAGCTAATTCCCTTCCCTGGGAAGCTTTGAGAAACCTTTCACCAATTCCCTGGTGAATACAGATCCAAACTCCTTGGATCTTAAAACAAGGAGAAATTGACCCTTCCCCCCTCCTTCCTTTCACCAACTCCTGGTGAATACAGATCCAAACCCCTTGGATCTTAAACAAGGAGAAATCAATCAGGTTCTTAAAAAGAAGGCTTTTAATTAAAGAAAAAGGTAAAAATCATCTCTGTAAAATCAGTATGGAAAATAACTTTACAGGGTAATCAAACTTAAAGAGCTCAGAGGACCCCTCTCTAGTCTCAGGTTCAAAGTACAGCAAACAAAGATAAACACTCTAGTAAAAGGTACATTTACAAGTTGAGAAAACAAAGTAAAAGTAAGACGCCTTGCCTGGCTTTTTACTTACAAGTTTGAAATATGAGAGACTTGTTTAGAAAGATGGGGAGAACCTGGATTGTTCTGAATGTCTGGTCCCTCTCAGTCCCAAGAGCGAACAACCCCTTAAACAAAGAGCACACACAAAAGCCTTTCCCCCCCCAAGATTTGAAAGTATCTTGTCCCCTTATTGGTCCTTTGGGTCAGGTGTCAGCCAGGTTACCCGAGCTTCTTAACCCTTTACAGGTAAAAGGATTTTGGAGTCTCTGGCCAGGAGGGATTTTATAGTACTGTACACAGGAGAGCTGTTACCCTTCCCTTTATAGTTATGACACACACACACAAAACACCTTATCTAGTATCTGTACATTCATTTCACAACCATATTAATGACCAGTGTGACCCTGGCTTCATTTAAGATCTCACATGATATTCTTTGGTTAAGGAGAAAGTACAAACCAAGGTCAAGATATACTTGTAACCTCTTTGCCAGTTGGTATTGAGGTGTTCCTGGGTCATATGGTGAATGCACTACATAGATCACCTAAACCTGTGGAACTGTAGAACAACAAGCTCCTTTGACATAAAAGTTGGCCCTCAGTCCGCTGCTGTTTATCATACTGATGGACTATGTCAGCACGAAGACTCCAATGGGAAAGGATGAGAAGCTTATGTATGCAGATGACGTAGCTATAAGGGCATCCTCAAAAGAAGGTCTAGGGGAAACACTAAATCAGTGGTATGACCAACTAAGCAGGCATGGATTGCAAATGAACATGACTAAGACTGAGATCATGTGGGTTAGCAGAGGTGTCACAGGAAAACTGGATATAGAGATTAATGGAGTACAATTAAGCCAGACAGACCAGTTCTAGTACCTTGGCGGCTGGGTTATGGAAGATGGAGAGCTTAAAAGTGAGATACAGTCCCGACTGGGGAGTGCTGGAAGAGTGTGGAATAACATGTCAGGGGTTGTGTATGACAAGCATATGCCACTGAGACTGAAAGCCCAAATGTATAGAACTATGGTGTGCACTGCAATGCTGTATGGTGCAGAAGCATGGTTGGTAAAGAGACAGTTCAACACCTACCAGTGTTCAAGCCAAGATGTCGTCAAGCAATAAAGAGAGTTACACGAAGAGACAGATTTCAAAATGAAAGCATTAGGATGGAGGTCAAAGTCTGTAATGTGGCTGACAAAACCCAGGAAACACAACTTCACTGGTTTGGACACATACAGAGGATAAATGAAGAGGACCTGGTGCAGATGGCAGGGCAGGAGACGGTGGTAAGAAAAGAGACCCAGAGGAAAACTGAGGAAGCAATGGATGGAAGGGGGGTGGGATAGCTCAGTGGTGTGAGCATTCGCCTGCTAAACCCAGGGTTGTGAGTTCAATCCTTGAGGGGGCCATTTAGGGATCTGGGGCAAAAATCTGTCTGGGGATTGGTCCTGCTTTGAGCAGGGGGTTGGACTAGATGACCTCCTGAGGTCCCTTCCAACCCTGATATTCTATGATTCTATGAAGATGGTAAGCAGGTGGACCTAAGTACTGCCTCAGACAGATGAAGATGGCAGATAATTGCACGACAATCCAACCCCAGATAATGAGATATGGGGAAAGAAGAAGATGATTGCATTAGACAAATATTGGGCTACAAAGTGGATATTCAAAGACAAAAACAGATAGGCAATAATTCTAAGAATCTACAAAAATAAAATATTTAGACATATATGTAACTGGTTCAGTAGACTCACTCATTGGGCTAATTTTTCTCCTCCTCACAAAAATTTCAGGAGGAAGCAAGAACCTGAAATAAACCTTTTGTAATGTGTCTGGATAGATCATGGGCCACATGTATTAACTGACTTCTGCATGTTTTCTACTTGTTTTATATGCACCCTATAAAAATACCTAAGATCTTCTTTGAAAAGTTAGAAAAGAACTGCAGCTAGATTTTTATGGGCCTTTAAAAACCATTGCCTTCAGCACAGGGAGGCATTGGACTTCAAAAATTTAAATGTTATTGAGCAGCAAATTTAAGAACAGCAGCAGACTGGAATGAAAGTTAAAAAGTAATTGCATTGGTTCAATCTCTCTCAGGCTTACCACGGTCTGAAGATAAGGAGTCTATTCTTAAGAAGCATCCTCTTGCTATCGCAACTCTGAAATGTGGGCTTCAATAAAATATATATAAAAAAGAAAAAACTAGGAGCGATACACAAGATAACACCAGTTACCCAACAATTATGGTCTAGCAGACAACAGTCCACCCTATTATGGCAATTTGTTTCAGAATGAAAATTCACTCCCTGAACATTATCAGTAAAAGTAGGGTTCTCCATAGCTTTCCTTCCTACTGTACCTATACTTCCTCTGGGTAGTTTAATCACAGAAAAATAGCAAAACCTAAAGACATTGATTTGGACAAAACTTTTATTCAAGGATTCTTAGTGGAAATGAATTACCAGTACAGCTTTTAAAATTTTACACAGTTTGAACAAAATTAACAAAAGTAAATCAAAGATGAATGGAGGAAAAAGCACTTAACTTCCTTATGGAAGTTGGTGAATGAACGGAGAATAACATACACAAGAAGCACTGCTATTGATGGAAACTCAGTATAAATGCGTATATTAGGTAGATTATTTTATACCCCTTCCACGTTAATAAGTTTCATAAGCAGTTTGGGACAAACTGCAACAGAAAAGCAAATTTAGTATGTCTAATTTGGTTCTGCCCCAAAATATAGACAGATTGGCAGAAAATAATAATTTAAACTAAAAATATTATTGGAATGAGAAGTATTGAACTCTCCCTGAAGGAAATAATCTTAGGCATGGGTAATATTGAAATAGCAAATGTGAACACAAAAATCTTATAAAACTCTTTCCTGGTAGGGAAACATACTGTTATGAAAGTTATATCTATATATTGTTAGGCAGATAAGTTTAACAGGTAGAATAAACAAACATTTATTAACTACAAAAGATATATTTTAAGTGATTATAAGTCAAAGCACAAGTCAGATTTGGTCAAATGAAATAAAAGCAAAACACATTCTAAGTTGATCTTAACACTTTCAGTGCCCTTACAAACTTAGATGCTTCTCACCACAGGCTGGCTGGTTGCCCTTCAGCCAGGCTCTCCCCTTTGATCAGCACTTCAATCGCTTGGTGGTGGTGTCTGTAGATGGAGGGGGAAGAGAGAGAGAGAGAGAGAGCATGGCAAATGTCTCTCCCTTTTATCATGTTCTTTCTTCCCTCATGGCTTTGCCCAGCCTCTTCAGAGTCAGGTGAGCATTACCTCATTATAGTCCCAAACTGACCAAGGGAAGGGGAGTGACTCACTTGAGAGTCCAACAGATCCTTTGTTGCTGCGTAGGCCAGTGCCCTTTGTTCCTGTGAGGCTGGGCTGGGTTTGTCCCATACATGCCCTGATGAGGTGTGAACTGCCCCTCTGCTCCTGGAGAGTTTTGCCTGGGTTTGTTTTAAGCCATGAGGACACATTTTCAGCCTCATAACTATATACATGAAATTACAACCTATAGCATTACTATAACAACAATACTCAGTGCATCATGAGCCTTCCAAAGACACCTGACATGACAAACTTTACATTGGATACCACACAATCATATTAGAAGGATGAACATGGGGATGAAGGATGTTCCCCTGAGGTACAGAGCGTCACACATATTTCTAAATATTGTCACAAAAAATATAACACTTTTAAAACTCAAAAAAATCAAGTCAGTCTTCAGTTTGACAATTTCTCTTATTAGTTCTCTATTTGTATAGAATCTTTTAAAGTGGAAAATCCACTCCAATAGTTTCTCCAATAGTATCAAATGTCCTTGTTGAGAAAAGGAGTTAATTTTATATTGAAGATCTTACTGTTATAGTTCTACATGTCTTTTACGACAAAATGATACACACGCAAAGTCAGATTAAGGTTTAGGTACAATAGGTCCATGCCTTGGTTGGCAGTTTCTATGTCACATGATGAGAGCAGAATCCACCTTTCATTTCTTAAAAAACACTAGTGCTCATGGTCGCAAAGAAAAGCTTGAAAATGTGACCCAAGTGCAATCAATGACTGCCTAAATGTGTAGAGGGCCTGAAACAACAGCTTCATGAAGCATCCCATTCATCTTAATTCTGAAATATGCTGCTCTGGGAGCCCCCCGCCATCATCACCCAGCTGAGGACTGTGTTTCAGGGGGCCTTGCTGCTGCCCTCCCCTCATAACTCTGTGGTGCTGTCAGGAAGGCAACCCTAAACATAGGTGCTGAGTCCTGCTATTTTGGAGGGAGACCCCAGCCTGCCTGAAGACAGGGTGCAGTGGTCCAGAGAGGGAGGCCAGCCTGACCAGGGAGAGGGGAAGTGTAGCTCCCTCATTAAACCAGTGGACAGCTCTTATGTGGGTGGCCCCTGCCACTGACAAACCCAGAAGTGGAGCCACGGTTCCAGAGTGGGGCTATGGGAGTCTTCCCAGGAGGTGTGCACCTAGAGCCCCAGATTGGCTTAATCTGGGCCTGGTAACATGGCTCTGTTGCTGTAAGGGCAGGCTTGGCCCAGCACAGCTGTTACAGGTCCTGAGCCCTTTAAGATCAAGAGAATGAAGTTCTAGGTCATATGACTGATCACATGAGCAAGGCAGGAAACAAAGGCAGGGCCTGTTGCTCAGTCTAGAAGAGACATGGGATAGGTGGTTCTCATGCTCTGTCTATGGAGAAAGCCCCAAAAGGAGTGATACCAAGCTTTAGGAGAAGCCCTGGAAACTTTTGGGAACAGACTGGTCTGAAGGAGCCTTAAGGGAAGCCAAGCCTGAGGGGAAAGCCAAGCCTGTATAAACTGTTGGAGATGTCATGTTGCCAGGGCCGGCTCCAGGCACCAGCTCAGCAAGCAGGTGCTTGGGGCGGCCAAGGGAAAGGGGCGGCAAGTCGGGCTCTTCGGAGGCAATTCGGTGGCGGGTCCCTCGGTCCCTCTTGGAGGGAAGGACCTGCTGCTGAAGAAGAAAGCGGTGCAGTGGAGCTGCCGCCGATCGTGATCGTGGCTTTCTCCCCTTCCCCTCCCCCCCGCCGCTTGGGGAGGTAAAAACCCTGGAGCCGGCCCTGCATGTTGCTGAACAAGACCCCAACAGGGCTGGACCCATTGTGTCCTCAACTTCAATGAACCATCACACAAGCCCAGCTAACACATCCCAATGTGATTTCAGGGCCCTTGGCTGTAAACTCTTGGAAGCAGACACCTTTTCTTATGTCTGCAAGTGCCATGCAGTTCTTAAATACTATTTAAACAGTGCCTGTCTTACCTGCACAACTTACTTTGTTGTTGCACACTTAACTGGCATTTAATTAAATACATTTTTTTTTTAACTCCAGTTAAGTTTTTGGAAGACATTTTCTTTAAAAGTATCAGACGTTATAGCTAAGTGACTTCTAATAATAAAATGCCAAATTCAATTCCCTTAAAAAAAAAAAAAAAAAAAAAAGCTCAAAAGCATTCTCAAATACCAATAAAAATTGGTTATTGTTGGAGTTTTAAGTTTTCTATTATTAAATGATACTCAAGATATAATTTTTTTAAAATGTATATTAATCTTTCACCTATGTGGAATGTGTGTGTAACTAAAATGGGTGTTGCCTAAGCACATGGACTACTATTCAGGTTACTGCTTGTGTTATTTTTTCCTTTTGCAGCATATTTCTATGAACCTCTCACTGTAGCTGAACCTGGTGAGTCTAAAAGGTAACAGTATAATCCCAGTGAGAGGGATAAAGGAAACAAGCTGTGGTGTTTAATTGAAAAGGTAACAAAAGGCACGAAAAATTCCCTTAGATTCTGCAGGCTTGGTTATAGGTGCACAAAACCCCCCCACTAGTATTGGAACTAAATATGCAGAGACTATCTCAGATTGATAGATTCCTAACAAACTGCATGAAAATACGTTTGTCTTGTCCTTGTTCAAGAACAGAAAAGCTTTTGGAAGGTTTGGTCTCAGTAGTGAAGCAGCAGCTACTTAAACAGAAGCAGATTTCTGAAGCTTCTTAACAACTCTCACTGGTGACTTGTTACATCCTACCACTCGTCCCTGCAGGTCCAGTACCCTGACAGGCAGTATGAAAAGATTTTCTAACAGGGCTATTGGCTGTCAGAAGCCACCAGCTGGCCTGCCAGGGCTTTGCAATTGCATGGGCCAGCTGACAGTCTGGGTGTTGCTGACCATGCTGTGTAGCGTGCCACCCAGCTGCTGTGTGGTCACGTCCAGCTGGAGATTTCCAGCCAGACAAATCTCTACGCCTGTCAGATCTCTTCAGCAAGCCTTGTTATGCAAATTCAATTACTCAAGTGTGCCCTATTACTGCTGGCTAACTGCTCCTAGAACCAATCTCATACTGACAGTCCATTCACAGTTTTACTCACTAAAAGTACCTCATTTATTCTTGCTCAGCTATTCCCTTGTATCATTAAAGCAGACGAGCCAAAGTCCACAGTACTGTAACCTCTCTTCAGTGGGCTACTGTTCCTTGCAAAGAGCTTGGAGAGAAATTAATTAAAAAAAAACCCTTCTAATCAAACATGATCTTGTTAAAGCCACAGTATCTACACAATTTCAGACATAATTTTACTACCAAAAATGTGAATTTTAAAACTCTGAACAAAAGTCTAGCTAGTCTGACAATCTATTTTAAAAGCATGAAACAAAATAGTCAGGATGTTCGTGAACTGTATTTGGATACTCGCTTCATCTAAAGTGATTTCTGTAAAGCAAGCAAGATCTTTTAGTCAGACATTGTATACCACAATGACGTTTAGATTTGTTTAATTAATGAGACTGTTTTATCAATAGCCTTACATTTCCCTGACACATTAAAACACTGGATCCAACAATCTTTTAGCTGTCCATGTTTGCCTGGTGAGGAGACATACAAAACAGTTTACTCAGGGATGTCATCGTGCAAATACAATGATAATTATATATAAAAGCTATCTGGCCAAGATTTAGAAACAAAGAGTTAAATGATAAGCCTTTTGAGGTGACTCCCCCAGCATATCAATACAATTTCCTACATACAAAGTCATTTTTAAGGTGCATTTATTTATATTTTGAAAAATAATTTGTCATGGCCACAGAAAATTAAGCAAAAGAAGATAATTTTAGTAGGTAGAACAAGCTACTGTAACTGTCTGTGTCTAGCGTATATATGCTAAATTTAAAGTATATCTGATGTCTGTAGCCTAAAAGCCAGAATAAGAGATCACACTTCAGCTATTGGTAGATCTTTGCCTGGATTCAAAAATGCAAGTTAAATAATAACAAGTAACTTACAATATAGCTATTTTACATATGGGCGTGCATTGTGTTTTACAGAATAAATAAGATAAATATCTTACAATCTAATTCAGATAACACAACAAAGGACAACGAGCCTTGTTAGATGAGTTTTCTCCACTTTTATAGCACTGAAACTGCCTTTCTATATGTGAACACTGATTTATCTTATTAGCATCTGTCTAACTTTTTAAATATTAGGTGAGTTGGAAGGTTGGCTGAAAGGAGAAAGTATTAGAGAGATCAGAAAAGGAGAATTCAATTGGCTCATAGAATCAAGGAGCATATAATTGTAAAATAAAGAAAAATCTTTAAAAATTAAAGCTAGAAATAGAAAATACACCCTTCTTTTCACAGGTGTATCAGAAAAGGCAACATTTGTGTAAGAATTTATGAAAGTGATAGAACAAATGACTTGCTGAGTCTAAAAGAGCTCTCTTAAAAGCCAGTGGGACATAAGCATATGCTTAAGTGTTTTACTGAATCAGAGCTTAGTTAACGAAGACAACGCAGGAAAGAGTTTGTAGGATGGTGACGAATGGAAATGTACATCACTACAACATTTGTTTTTGATGTAGCAACACTGCTGTTGAAGACACATTAGAAGCCTTGCTCCTATTGCTGTTTGGAGTTTTGCTATTGGCTTCAAATGGGAGTAGGATGTGTGGGGAATTACCTTTCCCCTTCAGACCCTCTTGTTTTAATAAATGCATTTAAGTTTATCTATCATATTGCAACTTCTAGGAAAGATTGGGATAGTCTAAATAATAAAAAGGCTCTAAATCTAATATTGTTTATACTCCAAACACGCACAAAGTTTCTACCCACTACAAATGTAGTTAAGCAACAGTAAAGTTAACATACTAGTGAAATTCCATTTTACAAGTTATGCTGAATGATACTTTTCAAAGAAAATAACATAACAGCAAAGATGATCTTGTCAATAAGCATCAAACATTGCCTAGCAATCATTTATGGTTAATAAAACAAGGTGAGCTTTACCATAAAAGGAGAACAAAAAAAAGTTAGTTATGGAGGTTCATATATTGTTATTAGACTGAACCTCTGCAACATTGCATTCTATTTCATACTTATGTGGCAATAGTATTTTTGCCAAATCAATAGCTATCCAAATAAATGGACGCTATTAAAACAGTACTACCCACATCTCCCTGGCACATATACAAGATCATGAGTCTGAAAAGAGATTTGATCAAATTTTATTGAAATATACGCTAACGGAACTAGTCTGATTAACTGTTTTTATACAACCCAATATTGATTCTGCTAATTTGACTTTCTACACTCCTTAGTCACAATAGGATAGGTTCTGTCACACCTCCTAACCAGTATCCCAAGTTAGTGGCAGAGCACAGCCAAACTGCACTGCCTTAGGAGTAGTTACCAGAGGAATTTTGGCTCAAGGAGGCAAAATAAATCCTATAGCTGCTTGGTAGCTGGTGGAACATACCTCTGGGGAGCAGGAAGCCAGCCCGAGTGCATCTATCCAGTTCTTCTCGCTGGTGCTTAAAGGAAGCAGGACCCAATCCCATCCTGTCCAGCCCTCGGCCATCAAGAGGGAGAAATCACAAGTGATTGCACTTCTGAGAGTCCAGGGACTGAGCTGCACATGTCTGCTGGACAGTGACATGTGTGGGGGGGGGGGGGGGAGAATGAGGGAGAGGGAAGGCTTCTTGCACCCTTTCCCTTGCACGTCCTTGTAGTAAGGGAGACACATCTGGCTTATTAATAGCACCAGAAGTTTGAAGAGTATTCTGAGCTATGCTCTAGCACATTTCAGGAGACTGCATCACTACATGTTATTTGGGCATTAGTTACAGCTGGTTGTCTGTAATGGGGTAAAGGGGGAAAATAGCCCCTGTTGGTGTGAAAAATAGGTAAAAGTTACCAATGTAGAGTAAACACATTTCAAAAGTCACAGGTCACACAAGTCTTTGAATTGCCAATACTGCAAGGTTCTAAATCACGTAAGTAACAGTTTAAAACTGTTTAAAAGCTATATCACAGTTCTCAGAGAATATCTCAGAGAAATCATGGAATCCATGCATGGACTACTCATGACAAGTCACTAATTATGCAAGTTTCTGCTCTGAAGCCACACAGGAAGCCTAGGTTTTAAAGTTGATAGTTCTCAATGTTCTCATTAAAATGGACTCAGATGCTTACTATCGTCCACATACCCACATACATCCAAAAATCCCAAAGTTGCATGAAAGGTTACCTCTCTCTAATTTGTTTTAAAAAAATCTAATATCTAATGTAATATTTAATGTATCTGTGGATGTTCTTATTAGCCATACACACGTTTAATCCTTAAACTCTGCTAAGCTCTTGGCTCCAAAGACAACTTTTGGTATTGAGTTCCATGGGCTAATCACGCATTGCATTTAAAAAAAGAAAAAGAAAAAAGAGTGTAGTATGAGTTTTAAATTTGTTGCCTTTCAGTTTCATTGAGCATCCCTTTGTTCTCATATCATGAGACAAGGCAAACCAACAAGTGCACTATCACCTTCTCTACACCATTATTTTGTATGCTTCTGTCATGTTACCTTTTATTCATCTCCTCTTTAAAGACCCCACATTTTCAGCCTCTCTTTCTATGAAGTCTTTCCGTGCCTCTAAATAATTTTGCTTACCTATCTCTATATCGTCTTCATTTCAGCTAAAGAAATTTAGAGGGAGTGTGACCAGAATTAAACATAGTATTACATGTGAGGACCCCCCCTTGATTTGCATAGTGGTATTATTATTATTAGCATTATTACTAGTAGATGTATTTTCTATCCCATTCCTCATGCACTCTAATACTGTTTGTTTGAATGCTGCTGCACTTTGAATAGGTGTTTTCATTGAATTGTATACAATGATGCACAGGGGCAACCGCCCCACTTACTTGGAACCCAGCAATATATAGGAGTAATTCAAATAATTCTTTCCAATATATATTACTTAGTATTTATCAACACTAAACTGCATCTGACCTCATGTTGCTTAACTACCTAGCTTTATGATGTCTTCCTGAAGCTCCTAATGGTCTTCTCTAGTCATGCGTAATCTACATAACATTGGGTCATTTACAAGAGTTGCCACCTAACTGTTCACTTCTTTTTTCTGATAATTGATTAATATGTTAAGTAACACCATTCTTAGTTCAAAACCTCCAGGTATCCTAGCTTTAATAATACTACTACTGCTGGATGTATGGGAAAACATCAATATCAAGTACAGCCTCTTCACCTTGCAATAAAACTAGAACTTAAATGGGGAGGAGAAAAATCTCTAGTTAGGTGAATTGACTCTGCTCTGTTAGAACCATTGCCAATGATTCAGATGACATTTTGAAGCTTAATTCAACCTCCTGTGTATTAGGAGTTTTCTGTATCTCCACTACCCTTGCTGTGAGCAGTGACAACAGTGGTCTCTCTCTTTCCCCACCTTACACTGATTCTTGCATGCACCATCAGGCCTGTCTCTTCTTCCCACCCTCAGCTGGTGGGATTGGGGACCTCACCACCAAGTTCTTTTTCTTGTGGGAGTCCTGGGGTATCTTCTTACTGGCAGCCTTTCAGCAGGTCCTACATCCTCTCCCTTTAGCAAGAATTCACTCTGGCTGCCCTCCCTACCACTATTCCAGCCATTCACTGCTGGGATTCAGGGTTTCTCCCTTCCCGTTGTTGAAATACTGGAAACGAGGTCCCCTTTTCACTAAAGCATGCTCCCTGAATAGCATCTGGGATCTTGTCAGGAAGCGATCTCTGTGTAACTGCTGTTTCTCTCCTGCATTCTAGGTAGTCACTGCCTCCCAGACCTTGTGAAGTTAGAGTAGAAATCATTCAAACCCAAACTCCATATTAAAACAAACAAAATAAAAATGGGAGGGGAAAAATCCACACAGAATGGGACCTAAATCTTTAGGGCATTTGAAATGACAAAGTTCTATGGATCCAAAAAATGGCAATATTGCCACTTCAACAGAGCTGCTTTCAGGTGATCTTGCCCATTTTATTCCAATCAGAATGAAAACAAAAGGAAGATGATAAAAACCAGAAGGGAGAGTGTAGAATCTACATGCCCACCCCTTTCAGTTTATAAGAAAGAGAATTGTGTAAAATTATTGATACAGTGCAAGAAAGCCAATGCCTCCTTCAAAATCCTCTCTTTTAGAGTATGCACAATAGATTAATACTAGAGTCCCAAAAGGTCATCATTATTGGGTGATTTTCAGAGTCTTTGAAAACTGAAACGGTCAGGTCAGAAACAGAATGGTGTCTAGGACAAGTGTTTGTAACAAAACTATGGAGAGTAATTTATTCTAAAAGAAAACAACAGATGGGAATGGTTATTTCCACATAGAGAGCTTCTGTCCAGCACATACTAAAACACAAACATAGCTAATTCATTATATACTACCACATCTGCTCCAACCAAAAGGATACTTAATAGAGCTCTCCAAAAGACCAACTGTAAACCTAGCACCTTTGAAGAAAACAGAACCTGTACTTTGCAGAACTAGGCATGTTTCAACAGGACCTCTGCACCACTGCCACCTCCTAAAAACTACCTATGTTTGCAACATACACTTGAATAGTGTAAAAATTCCAAACAACCATTAATGAAAAACACTACAGCTTACAATATATACACCTCTAAAACATGTGCAAATGAAAACAATGTCATGAGTATCAAACCCTGGACACCCCAAAAAAATGGTAAGGAGAAACTGGTGATTATGTCATAAAAACCAACTGAAAGACAAAGTCTTGAACTTGTTAAGAAAGCAGCAACCCTCTTTGCTTAATAACATCTCCTTCAACATAGCACGAAATGAACAATTATAAAAATGATTAAAGCACTTTGCTTATACATGCACACACACTTCTCCAAAATTGTTTTGGGTCAGTTACTTTTTACTACAGCGTTTCAGTCAAACCAGTCCAGAAGTGCCATAACCATACTCTATTGATGCTGAGCTGGCTGGACAGGAGTGCACACCTTTTAAACTTTTAAATCTTGTGTGATTTTCAGTTTTAAAATTAAGTAGATCAAATCAGATTTCCACTTAGACTATGACAGTAATGTCCAGAGTCTGTCAAATCCCTCTGAAATCTCCTTCAGTTGCTTTGGTAAATTAGGGCCTCCTTGCGTAAAATGCATGCTATATTTTGATCAAAGTACCCATATTTAGTAGAAGCTTCAACATATTTAGGGCACATGGATGGAGATACTGAGACACAAATATTTCTGAGTTCCACTGAGTGTCACTGCAACATTGGCACATAAGTTTTCTGAACAGTCAGTTACAAGGCTGATGGTAATGTAGAAATATGGTTGACCTTTCACAATATGCTTTTAGGACTGAGTTAGCATTATTAACTAATAGTTAACTTATAATGAATAATTAACTAATATTGTTCTGAACATGCATATGAAAGAAGCTTAGGATGACTGAACCTGAGAAGTTCTCTCATCTTTAATTCTATTTTTGTTTTCTGAGCAAATGGCAAAGACATCCTGGTCACGTTTTTCCTCTGCATTCTTGGATGGCATCTTCAGCAACTCAGACATAATATTCTGGAATTTTCTGTTCAGTTGTAGAATCAATAGCATTAAGTAGAAACACTTGTAGGCATTATTGGTTCACTTCTGATTTCTGACAAGTCATCTTGTATTAATGACAATGTTTCATCTTAATTTTTCCACTCCTCCTTCACTTGCAGCATCTAGCACTGGACCCATAAGTTTAAATCTGCTTGGAGACGTGCTAAACTGTGGTGGAGCAATTACGTTTCTTTGGCTGTGCCAAGAGATGGGCAGTAGAATATTGCACATGCTGGAACCTGGACAGCTGGGCTTTGGAGTGGGGACTATGGAGAAGGGAGTTGCAATACCAAGGGCAAAAGAAGACAAGCTGTGGAGGTGGTGATAGGCAGATTTACAAACATGGGAGTTTAAGGAGGAGAGTCCAAAGTCAAGGAGCAGGTCAGAGGAGGCAGATAAAAGGCCTGAGTACAGAAAGGAGAGAGATTTATATTTGAGGCCTGAGGAGAGCAAGAAGAGAGATTTATATTTTAGGATGTTTTTCTTGCCTAAGAGAAGCACTTTTGTTTGAAACACTTAGCTGAAGGAAGTTGAGATGAAGCCACGTTTACTTGGTCAAGGAAAGCACGAGTGGATGGATGGAGGAAGGGGGGATGCTGTCATTACAGAGGTCAAAAGACACATACAATTAACCATCA
Source organism: Emys orbicularis (assembly GCF_028017835.1). Lineage (NCBI taxonomy): Eukaryota > Metazoa > Chordata > Testudines > Emydidae > Emys > Emys orbicularis. Next base: position 232,548,601 of record NC_088684.1, on the reverse strand, counting down.
GGGTAGAAGCGGTAAAAGATAAGATAAGATAACCAAGAGGGAGAAGGTAAGTGGGGAACAAAAGAGCTAAGGATTGGAGAATTTAACCTTGTGGGATGTCATTGAGGAAAGGTTTTAGCCATAGCTCTCAATCATCCCAGGTACAACAGCATCCTCCTGATCCCCTCTATGGCTACTCTAAAACTTTCTGTATCAGAGGTTACCAGCTCCTCTGCCTACCCTGGCTTCTTCCTCCTCTGCTTCTGCACAGCTCACTGGATAGTAAGATTCCAAGTGAAACTAAGTGTTGACAAGTTCATCTTTGCTTCAAAGCCACCAACGTAGTATTAAATGCACTGCCATTCAGTCAGATTCTTTTTAAATTCCCACTCTGCGAATAGGACAATGGGCCATGGAGCAGTGCGGTAGGGAAGCAACTAAGGGCAAAAGCAGAAGGTGCCACAAACCACATGACAGTTGTCTGCCACCTTCTCCAAAGTTCCACTCAGACAGCCCTAAAAACTCATATGCCACACCCATCACCATGATATCCAAGCTCTCCCGTCCTGTTACTTGAATCATCAGCTCTCTACCTGGCTAAGCAGGTTGTTTGTTGAGTACCTGCTCTTGCTATATCAGCTAAGTGGTCTGTTTAAAAATAATTGCTCCTCTGCTCAGTTCCCCATGGCCAGGTAGGGTGCTCTGATTACTGCAGCAGGTGCAGGTGTAGAGTATCAGCAATGTAAGCAGTTCTCCCTGGGACATTGTTGCCCAGGTCAAAGAATGAGTGAAAGACAGACGGGAAGGGATGAAAATGTAAATCAAAGACAAAAATTCAAATCTCCCTCTAGCACCAAGCAAATCTTTCCTTAAGCCTGTGGTTGAAACTTGTGGTGGTAAGGTGGAATTGTTGTCAGAAAGAGCAGTGATTTGACAGGCAGGAGAATTACTAGAGAAGCCTATTTAGCTATGGAGATGACCTGGGTAATGAAATGAGCCACACTGGCAAAAGCTGCACCAAGGAAAGTGGGGGGGGGGGGAGGGGAGGAATAGAAAGATCCATAGCCATCCCAATAAAAAATTATTAATTTCATGGATGATAGTGTTTTTGGTACAATGGCCAGCTTGAGAATCCTGCTTCTCTATAAACCCCCAAGACACCAAAGCCTCAAAAATAGAGATTTTTTTTTTACATGTCAATGAAATACATAAGATTATTCACCTTGGGAAGCTTCAACAGTTATACAAACAGTGGCCCAAAACTGGCAGTCCAAACTCTTCACCGTGAGTTTCTCACAGTTCTCACATAATGCATACATACAGCTGGCCATACTCTGGACTGAATCTTGGGCAGGGGATGGACATAAATTTAAGAACTGCTCCCTCTTGCCCCAAAACCTGGCCAGATCACTTCCCCTTCTTGTCAGAAATAATCACCACCAATAAAAAAAAAAAAAGAGCAGCTGGCTCAAGCTAAATTCAAGGAAGACTGAGGATGCTGGTAGGAAGAGGGAAGTGACTTGAAGAACCTGCCCTCTACAATGGAGGATATTATAGAAGAGATATCTGCCCTCAGATTGTTGTCAGTATACAGCCATGGGGACCTTTTGGACTCCTCCATGGTATTAAATGCCCATATATCTACAGTGGCAAAACATACTCACTTCCATACGTGAGTAGCTAGAGGTTTGCAAGCCGGCCTGTTGGGCTCAAAGCTGGACAGTGATCCATGTTTCTATGAATTCCAGGTTTCGTTATTACAACTCATATCCAGGTCTGAAGTCACACCCTTTTGAAAAAAAGCTCTAGGTTGTACAAAAATCGTAGCAGCCTACTATGTACCAACACAGGTCACTGTGAGCACACCATCCCAATGCTCTGCTAGTTGCACTAGTCCCCCCCATTGAACAGAATCCACTATCCTGATATAGTTAGAGCCTTTCATGGAAGCGGACATATCTATTCAAGAGATTGGTTCACCCTCCATGCCTGTGGTCTTCAAATAATATGCTTCACTGAAATGACAAAACTGACAATAGGTGCACAAATGTGTGAGTAGGTGCACAAAGATGTGAAACAGGAGTTCCACAGGAGCTAGTCCTAAATTATGGAATTCAATCCCATATGGAGCTAAGAATGACCACAAACTCAGCACGTTTAGAACTCAAATATGTTAAATATATTACAGTATATTTCTCACACACCCCCAATACAAACACAAAACCCTATAAACGAATCAAGCTATTTCTCCTATAGGTAGGAAAGGAGACAGTTGCAATTTCTATTATTAAATACTTGGGAGGTGCTCGGATATTAAGATGATGGAGAGAGGAAAGAGAACACGAGCATACACATAATGATGGACATCCCTCTATAATTCAAGATTAAGGAATTTATGACTTATGCATTTGTTCACAGCCAGAACAGGACTTACATGTCTGACCAGAGGCAAAATACGTTGCTCTGGCAGGTAAGGCCGATACCATGGCTGCTGTAAATACTGGCTCTTTGTTTTCTTTGTTATGCCAGCCCATTTTCAGAAAGCTCCATTTCATCATTTGTCACCACTTCAGTCAGTCAGCAACTATAAATTTTAATGCTCTGGGCCACTGCCACTATTACACAGATTAAGCACTCTTGGATAAATATTTTTCACCAACTAGTTCATGACAGATTCGCTGCTTATACTTCCCATCTATTCAGAGAATACAATTACTTTGTCAAAGATGCATTTCAGCAGCTTTTCTGCATTCTAGTGAGACTAGCTCACTCCAGAATAGTGTTGGTTATTTTATCTTGCCATTTTACAACTGAGAGTGACCACAGAGATCTTATATGGGAGTTTGCACATTATACTGGTAGCAAACCCATGGCTTTTCAACATATAATTGGGTGGAAAGCACTACTGTACTGGTACTGTAGAGTTTGAGCTTATGTTGTTTCCATACGACAGCCAAATACACAGCTAGCTTTTTGGATAGAGAATCGTAAGTGTAGGACTGGAAGGGACCTCAAAAAGTCATCTAGTCCAGTCCCCTGCAGGCAGGACTCAAGGCAGCACTACATAATAACTAGACCAATCCTGATAGGTGTTTGTCTAACCTGTTCTTAAAAACCTCCAATGACAGAGATTCCACAACATCCCTAGACAATTTGTTTTAGTGCTTAACTACCTTGACAGTAGGAAGTTTTTCCTAATGTCCAACCTAACCCTCCCTTTTAAGCATGTAATTTAAGCCCATTGCTTCTTGTCCTATCCTCAAAGGTTAACGAGAACAATTTTTCACCCTCCTCCTTGTAATAACCTATGTACTTGAAAACTGTTATGTCCCCCCTCAGTCTTCTCTTCTTCAGACTAAACAAACCCAATTTTTACATCTTTATTTATAGGTCAAGTTTTCTAGACCTTTAATCATTTTTGTTGCTCTCCTCTGGATTTTCTCCAATTTGTTCACATCTTTCCTGAAATGTGGCACCCAGAACTGGACACAATACTCCAGCTGAGGGTTTATCAGGATGGAGAAGAACGGAAAAATTGCTTCTTGTGTCCTGCTTATAACACACCTGTTAATACATCCCAGAATTATGTTCTCTCTCTTCCCCCCGCCCCCAACAGTGTTACACTGTTGACTCATATTTAGCTTGTGATCCACTAAAACCCCCAGATCCCTTTCGTAAGTACTCCTTCCTAGGCAGTCATTTCCCATTTTGTATGTATGCAACTGATTGTTCTTTCCTAAATGGAGTACTTTGTATTTGTCTTTATAGAATGTCACTTCAGACCATTTCTCCATTTTGTCCAGATCATTTTGAATTTTTATCCTATCCTTCAAAGCACTTGCAACTCCTCCCAGCTTGGTATCATCCACAAACTTTATAAGTGTACCCTCTATGCCATTATCTAAATCACTGATGAAGATATTGAACAGGACTGGACCCAGGACTAAACCCTATAGGACCTCACTTGATATGCCCTTCCAGGTTGACTGAACCACTGAATTACTCTCTGGGAATGGTCTCCCAACCACTTATGCACCCACCTTATAGCAGCTCCAGCTAGGTTGTATTTCCCTAGTTTGTTTATCAGAAGGTCATGCAAGACAGTATCAAAAGCCTTACTAAAGTCAAGATATATCACATCTACCGCTTCCCCCCATCCACAAGGCTTGTTACCCTGACAAAGAAAGCTATTAGGTTGGTCTGACACAATTTGTTCTTGACAAATCCAAGTTGATTCTTATTTATCACATTATTTTCTAGATGTTTGCAAACTGATTGCTCAATTAATTGTTCTATTATATTTCCCGGTAGTGAAGTTAAGCTGCTGATCTGTAATTGCCTGGGTGGTCCTTATCCCCCTTTTTATAGATTGCCACTATATTGACAAAGCTCTGGCTGGAATGATTTACTTGGGGATTGGTCATGCTTTGAGCAGGATGTTGGACTAGATGACCTCCTGATGTCCCTTCCAACCTTGATATTCTATGACGGGGTAGGCAACCTATGGCACACGTGCCAAAGGCGGCATGCGAGCTGATTTTCAGTGGCACTCACACTGCCCGGGTCATGGCCACCGGTCCGGGAGGGCTCTGCATTTTAATTTAATTTTAAATGAAGCTTCTTAAACATTTTAAAAACCTTATTTACTTTACATACAACAATAGTTTAGTTATATATTATAGACTTATAGAAAGAGACCTTCTAAAAACGTTAAAATGTATTACTGGCACGCAAAACCTTAAATTAGACTGAATAAATGAAGACTCGGCACACCACTTCTGAAAGGCAGCTGACCCCTGTTCTATGATTTGCCCTCTTCTAGTCCTCTGGAATCTCTCCAGTCTTCTATGAGTTTTTGAAGAGAATCGATAATGGCTCAGATATCTCCTCAGTCAGTTCCTTGAGTATTCTAGGATGTATTTCATCAGGCCCTGCCAACTTGAAGACATCTGACTTATCTAAATAATTTTAACTTATTCTTTACCTATTTTAGCCTCAGAGCCTACCTCATTTTCACAGGTGTTCACTATGTTAGACATCCAATTGCTACTAAACTTTGTGAAAACTGAAACAAAAAAAGTCATATAGCACATCTGCCATTTCCATATTTTCTGTTATCCTTCTCCTTTCATTGAGTAATGGGCTGTAACAGGGCCTCCTGGCCTACAAACTACTCAAAGACCCTTGTGCTGGTCCAACACCTTATGCAGTTCATTTACAAATGGATTTCCACCACCTTCATAACATATACAGTTCCTGTAACAAGCAGGGGAGAGCAATCTTTCTCTCCCCTTGCTGCCTGCTTCCCCCTTTCCACCTCCTTCCTGTGCCTATTTGTGGGCTCTGGCTAATGGCTTAATTAGCCTTTCTGCCCTGCCCCACCCACAAATTAGGCACAGCTCTGCTTAGTCAGCTCAATTCTGCCTTGCTTGATTGGAGCTACTGTGAACAGAGTGCTGACTCAGCCTTTCTTGCCTAGCACTCTGTCACATGAGCCTACCCTGTCCTTGGTCGTCATCTTTCTTCCACTTGATTTGTAGAACATTTTCTTGTTATCCTTTATGTCTCTAGCTAGTTTAATCTCATTTTGTGCATTGGCCTTTCTAATTTTGTCCCTACATATTTGTGTTGTTTGTTTATATTCATCCTTTGTAATCTGACATAATTTCCACTTTTTGTAAGACTCTTTTTTGAGTTTCAGATCATTGAACATCTCCTGGTTAAGCCAGGATGGTCTCTTGCTATATTTCCTATCTTCCTATAGAGTGGAAGAGTTTGCTATTGTGCCCTTAATAATGCCTCTTTGAAAAATTGCCAACTGTCTCAAACTGTTTTTCCCATTAGATATTACCTATCAACTCCCAGAGTTTGCTAAAGTTTGCCTTCTTGAAATCCACTGTCTTTATTGGGCTCTTTTCCCTCCTACCATTTCTTAGAATCATGAACTATATCATTTCATGATCTCTTTCACCCAAGCTGCCTTCCACTTTCAAATTCTCAACCAATTCCTCCCTATTTGTCAAAATCAAATATACAACTGTCTCTCCCATAGCTGCTTTCATCCCCATCTGAAACGGGGGGGAAAATGGTCTCCAATGCATTCCAAGAACTTGTTGGATAATCTGTGCCCTGCTGTGTTATTTTCCCAACAGATGTCTGGGTAATTGAAGTCCCCCATCACCACCAAGTCCTGTGCTTTAGATGATTTTGTTCGTTGTTTGTGGTTTGCTTTCATGCCCTTCCACCTCAGCAGCCTAGTTACACTCCAGCTGGAGCCTGGGATTTTGAACAGTCAAGGACCAGTCAAGGAGGAAGCGTTTCTGTGATGAATTTATGGTGGACATCCCAGACAGGGCCAACAAACAGATAGAATACCAAAGGGAAAAGGATTGACAGCAAGTGGAAAGGCACAGTCAGGCAGCAGAGAGTGAGGAGAGAATTACTGACCGTGAGGAGAGACTTGCCCCTCTGTTTCTGGTCCCTTGAGCAATGTTCAAAGATAGAGTGCAGCAGAAAGACCTGTTTGAGAGGCTATTTGCACGAATGGCACAAGACTTTAGGCTTCTGCTCCACCCGCACCACGTCCTGAGTCCCCTCCACAGTACCATGTCCTGTAGACCAGGAGTGCTTTGGACAATACCAGGGTTGGGTGGCCCATGCAACCGGAACTGACCACCAGTTGGAGGGGGCAAATTTACCCTCAGCAGTCCTCCATTCCACCCTGCAGTGGCGCCAAGTGCATGCTAAATGTGCGAGAAAGGGAAAGGAGAATGGGGGTCTAGTGGACATGTAAAAGCGTAGTATTAATTTGTTTGCACTGGTTTCACTATTTTGCGCTGTTTAGTGTTTCTGTTATGCACATTATTTTATTACTGGTTTTGATATTGGTTTATTACTGGTGTTTTGGTGTTGTAATGGCAGCTGACCTTCCTGTCAAGGCTTTAATTTATTTTTATTTTTTTTGAGAGGAGGGATTTAAATACTGTCAGGCTCACAGATAAAGGGTTTTAACTTATTAAAAAGTGTATTAACATCCTGTATAACATCATATAATGTGTATTTTGAAGAATAAAGATAAAGGCAGAACTGGGAAGTTATATCCAAACACAATTTCTCAATACATCTATTTAGATCAATCCATAATGAAAGTCCACTATTCATGTTGCACAAACTACTGTCCTCTCCCTTCTAAAGAAGTCATCTCAGCCACAATTAACAATTCATAACAATTATGCACCCCCCCCATTCATAGCATATAGCAAGAGTACTTTGTTTACTGTAAAAAAATGCTGTATAAATACAGTAGAACCTCAGAGTTATGAACACCTCGGGAATGGAAGTTGTTCATAACTCTGAAATGTTCATAACTCCGAACAAAACATAATGGCTGTTCTTTCAAAAGTTTCCAACTGAACATTGACTTAATGCAGCCGTGAAACTTTACTATGCAGGAGAAAAATGCTACTTTCCCTTTTTTGGGGGGGGAGGGGGGGGAGGGAGTTTACATTTAACATAGTGTTATATTGTGTTTGCTTTTTTTTGGTTTCTTCTGCGTAAGCCTGATTGCGTAATCCCGGTTCCAAATTAGGTGTGCGGTTGACTAGTCAGTTCGTAACTCTGAGGTTCTACTGTACATCCATAAACATACTAGTCTCCCTCTTCCATTGGTCCATGCAATTCCATAATGTGGGTGCACAAAGCATGATTTCTGTTGCCCTTGTGCATCTTGCTCCAGTTACGAGTGGGACACTTTCTGGCTGAGTGTTCAGCCTGCCAGAGCAGCTCCAGCCAGGCCAGAGACATCCTCCCCCGGCCCTCCCCAGATAAGGTGAGATGGGATGGGATGGGATGGGGAGAGTGTGGGGGTCCGGGACTAGGGGTGGGGTCATGTGGGGAGTGGTCACCAGGGTTACTCCCCTGACTCCCAGCTTCTCCCCCGCAAAAAAAATTTCCCCACCAGTTGCTGTCCCGGTCCGTCAGGGTAAGCAGCTGGCACGCCGGGACACTTTGTTTACTTAGGTTTACCTCCGTGCCTGCGGACGCTCGAGGTAAACAAACCATCTCAGCCCACCAGCGGCTTATCCTGATGGCCTGGGAGCCACAGTTTGCTGACCCCTGAATTATAGGGTCGGCTTATGAACGGGTTATACAAATTTTCCATTTTTACTTATCCATCTTGGGGGGCGGGGGGGGCGGCTTATAAACGAACCAGCTTATGATAGAGTATATACGGTATATTAATTTCAATTACAACAGAATACAAAGCGTACAGTGCTCACTTTATTTTTGGATTACAAATATTTGCACCGTAAAAAACAAAAAAAATGTATTTTTAAATTCACCTCATACAAGTACAATAGTGCAATCTCTTTATCATGAAAGTTGAACTTACAAATGTAGAATTCTGTACAAAAAACTGCATTCAAAAATAAAACAATGTAAAACGTTAGAGACTACAAGTCCACTCAGTCCTACTTCTTGATCAGCCAATCACTCAGACAAACAAGGTTGGTTACAATTTACAGGAGATAATGCTGCCTGCTTCTTGTTTACAGTGTCACCTGAAAGTCAGAACAGGCGTTCGCAGGGCACTGTTGTAACTGGCGTTGTAAAATATTTATTTGCCAGATGCGCTGAAGATTCATATATCCCTTCATGCTTCAACCACCATTCCAGAGGACATGCTTCCATGCTGATGATGGCTTCTGCTTGATAACGATCCAAAGCAGTGCAGACTGATGCACATTCATTTTCATCATCATCAGAGTCAGATGCCACCAGAAGAAGGTTGATTTTCTTTTTTTGGTGGTTCGGGTTCTGTAGTTTCCACATCAGAGTGTTGCTCTTTTAAGACTTCTAAAAGCATGCTCCATACCGCTTCCCTCTCAGATTTTGGACAGCTCTTCAGATTCTTAAACCTTGGGTCGAGTGCTGTAGCTATTTTTAGAAATCTCACGTCGGTACCTTCTTTGCGTTTTGTCAAATCTGTTGTGAAAGGGTTCTTAAAACAAACATTTGCTGGGTCATCATCTGAGACTGCTATAACATGAAATATATGCAGAATGCGGATAAAACAGAGCAGGAGACATAAAATTCTCCCCCAAGGAGTACAGTCACAAATTTAATTGACGCATTTATTTTTAATGAGCGTCATCAGCATGGAAGGATGTCCTCTGGAATGGTGGCCGAAGCATGGAAGGGGCATATGAATGTTTAGCATATCTGGCATGTAAATACCTTGCAACGCCGGCTACAAAAGTGCCATGCGAATGCCTGTTCTCACTTTCAGGTGACATTGTAAATAAGAAGCAGGCAGCAGTATCTCCTGTCAATGTAAACAAACTTGTTTGTCTTAGCGATTGACAGAATAAGAAGTAGGACTGAGTGGACTTGTAGGCTCTAAAGTTTTACACTGTTTTGGTTTTGAGTGCAGTTATGTAAGCAAAAAAAAATCTGCATTTGCAAGTTACACTTTCACGATAAAGAGATTGCACTTCAGTACTTATATGAGGTGAACTGAAAAGTACTATTTCTTTTATTTATCATTTTTGCAGTGCATATATTTGTAATCAAAAATAATATAAAGTGAGCACTGCGCACTTTGTATTCTGTGTTGTAATTGAAATCAATATTGAAAATGTAGAAAAACATCCAAAAATATTTAATAAATTTCATTTGGTATTCTCGTGTTATTAGTGCGATTAATCACGATTAATTTTTTTAATCGCAATTAATTTTTTGACTTAATCGCATGAATTACCTGCAATTAATTGACAACCCTATTAATTATTGTACTTAAATTCCTGTGAAAAAGTTTCTTGTGAAATAGCTTTTTTTCTAAAAATTATTAAAAAATCATTTCATCCAAATACAAGATTTAAAGCCCTCTCTCGCAGCCATTACACTATAGTGGTTCACAGCACTTAGAGTCTCTGAAGGGCTTCAGATTGACATAGGTTGTGAAGGCATGACAAAGTTTAATCATTTCAGGCAAGTTGAAAAGCTACTCAATTCTTACAGTAGAAGAATTAATGCTGTCTATAGCGCGTGCACACAAAGACAGCAGCATTGCCAACAAAATTAGGATAATCATTAATGTAATTGAAATAATTAAGCAATAAGAGAAGAAGAGGTGTGCTACTGGATTTTACTGCCACTTTTATGGCTGCGATACATTGATAGGCATGAGGCTGAAGGTCGAGTGCAATAAACATATCAGATAATGCATTATTACCCAATAATACACACCCTGAAGTGCCTCATTGGCATTATAAAATGGGTATTTTTTTTGTTGTAAGCAAGTTTTAAAAGGGTTTTGTTTTTCATTTTATTGAACTTCTGATATGAGAAGCAGGACACTGTAGGATAAGAGATGAGGGAGAAGAGTTTAAAAAGAAAATACTTGATTTAACATTTGTCCTCTCCACTGTCACCCTAATACTGCAGGCTTTAAACTAAACTGTGGAGACTTCTAAATACTCGCAGGGCCCTATCCTCTTGCTCAAAACATTTCTGTCACTCCTCATCCTCCTCAACCCAACGTACACCTTCCCTGATTTGTTTTATATTTAAAATAATACCTAGGATCACATTAATTCAGTTACCTCGTTTATTAGTTGATGTATTAAGGTTTCATTTTTAAAAGGGAACAAAAATCAAAAACCCTCTTGATTAGACTCATTGATTATGAAACAGTAAAAGCCATGTCAGAAAAAGGACTTGAGATTCAGGGAAACAAAGGGGATAAAGTCTCTATTGCTCTAGCAAATAATTTTTAATCCATTAACTGAGTTACATGCCCAATAGTAACCAGCTATATGACTACCCCTAGGGCCTAGAGCAACCATTTTCTGACATGTCTACCCCTCCCCTTTTCATCAAGCATACAGAGCCACAGGATAACTATAAGGAAACTAAATAATGTAGTAAGGAACTTAAATCCCTTAACCTAATAACTATGTATGCTTCATCTCACTTTTCAACATGCACTCTCCCTTTATTCATTTCACATACTCTCCGTGCTACCCCCTGCTATTTCAATTGTTTTTTTTCCTTCCATTTTTAATTTCTCCAGAGGAACATTCTTCTGATTTCCCAGTTACAAACACATGTCAATAACACACCCTTCTTTCACATTCTTCTTTCCCCTCAACTCAGTATTTTGTGATAGTACTAATTTAACATTTGTCAGAATCAAGGAGGAACAATACATTCCTGAGAACCACAATCTTGTGAATGAAGATTTTCCTGTTACTGTTATTCATTTTCTTTGGAACACAGGAGGACGTCACATAAATCCCCCACAGTTTACACTGCAATGAGATATAGTTCAGAATACAAGGAAATGCATTTACTTGAATAAGTCTTTTGAAATACATTACAGCTATAGAAGAGATGTCTGTACCCTTAAAAATTGCTGTATTTCAGTTAGAATGACCTTCCTTCAACATGATTGTTCTTAACTGTTCTCACTTATGCTCTATTGCCCAATGCATCCCAGCTGTGAACTCAGATTCTACAGCGGATCACTTGAATTTCTGCAGATTTCATTTCTAAATACACTTCTATCTCGATATAACGCTGTCCTCGGGAGCCAAAAAAAATCTTACCACGTTATAGGTGAAACCGCGTTATATTGAACTTGCTTTGATACACCGGAGTGCGCAGCCCCGCCCCCCTAGAGCGCTGCTTTACCACGTTATATCCGAATTCGTGTTATATCGGGTCGCATTATATCGGGGTAGAGGTGTACTACTTTGGGGCTTTTAACACTTTACTTTATACACTCTCTCCCCATTCTTTTTAATATACAGCTTACAGATTGATGATCCTAAAAGACAGCTGTGTTTTCAAGAAGAGTTAAAATAGTGTATAATTCCACTACTCATTCTGTTCATTTCAAATTTCAGCATTCCTGGGAGTGTTGGAATTAATGCTACAGAATTTGTAATTTAAAAGCTTTGGGGTGTTTTCCACAGAGGCAGTGTTAATTTTTCCTCTATATTTACTACTAAGGTAAGTATAAATTGATCTTGAAACACTGCTCTTCTAGACTTCGTTATACACTATTTGTAACTATTACAGAAAATAATGTTAAGCATTGTCAGTGTAGCGTCTTGTCTTTATTTTGCTGCATTGACAAAAATATAATTTTATGTTATTTTAAAAAATAAATATCTGAGTTTGAAATCTATATAGTTAGCTTGGGTTTTTTAAAATAAAAATCCTTTTTTTATTTCCATCTTTCCTAACAGGCTATATTTTTAAACATCACCTTAATGTTTGGCCAGTGCAGAATATTAAGAAGCAAATGTGCAAAAACACTCACACACACACGTATACCCCCTATTGCATACACAACTACACTTTTTCATTCTTAAAGATGCATCTTTTAAATCCTATTATGTGTGGAAGTAGAAAGTTTTAAAAAGTTTTTAGCTAACACCATATGCTGTATAATTCTTTTTCCATTTTCACTGACCCAGGACAACAAAGGAAAGAAAATGTTAAAAGTCAAAAACTGTCCAAGTAGGAAATAAATCATAATCCTGTAAAGTTTACAGCAAGGCTGAAGGGTACATATTTTCTACAGATATTTTATTCTAAGTTGTAGCTTACTGGAACAGATTTGAGTAATTAAACAATTAAACACCAATTTTAAGTGTATGTTGAAACAAAGAAATTTGTTTATCCAAGTACTTATAAAATTAGCAAAGTGGTATACAACTTTGATATGAGTGTGACAAAATATAGACATTACTAATGTAAATGAAGAGTCAAAGAGGACTCTGCAACTCAGTGAAAAAGTAAGTTGTTTGCTTTCTTCCCATTTCCCCACAAATCAGTGCCTAACGTTTTAGACTGGTAATGATTATTCCATTTTTTTCCTTTCACCCAGTCCTCCTTGTTTTTCACCCAATGCAAGGTTCCCACAGCTACTTCCAAAGTACTGGTGCCATTCCTAGCTGAAATCGGTAGAGCCAGAATCAAAACTGTAATATGATTAAATAGTTCTATAAGTGAACAGTTTAACATGTAGAGATTTCCCCCCAACCCCACTCTCAGCAACCATTATTTTTAATGAGGCTAGTTTACTTTTGGAATCTTGGCAACAAACAGTCATTTACTCCAGTCCTAGAGCAATGATTGCAAAATGAGCAAATATAAAGATTACATGCAATGTAAAATCTGCATGTGCATATCATTATGCCACAAAATCACGATGTGCTAGAAGAGAGGCCCATGAAACTACTGCATGTTAATGAAAAGAACAGTTATTCTAAACCAGTCTACTGTATCAGATTTGATAAAACAAGTGTTAACTAAATGCCTTGCTTAAAAGCTTTGATGAGAAAATCTAACACGTTAAACCAAGAAACAGTTCAAGGACAGCAGGAGGCAATTCCAGAACACAGGCGCAATCTATAAAGGCAAACTACCACAGCTTTTTGATGTTAAGTAGCAATATCAGCATACAACAAAGCTTAGAGGCAGACTGTTGTATCAAGTTTAAAAGTGTAATATTCAGGGTCAAAAGTCACAATTACCATATACTACCACTATTTTCAAGTGAAATCAAGGTCAGTTTTAAACAAATAGTAAAACACTATCTAAATTATAATATTTCCTCTTTATCCTCTTAACACTTGAGCTTTTAGATTTTTAGTTAGGTTGTATTGCAGATACTCTATAAGACTAGGGCAACATACACACTTGGACTTCAACAAGGTGGGAGGTCACAGACACTTACTTTGAAAACATATAGATTTCTTAAAACAGGTTATGCACATCAAATAGTCTAAGTAAGAGAAGGGGCAATGGTACAAGATGAGTGACACTTCATAAAATTGTAGATAAATTACCAGAGTAGTGTATTAAAGTACTCCCTATATAGTAAAAGCATAAAACCAATGGGTAGACTAAAAAACCCAAAAGTACAGTATGAAAAAATTGCCTTCTTTATTCTATGATTTTCTGATTGTATTTTATCAAATGAAATTAAAACTTGTCAGACCAGATGACAAATATTATTAGTTATTTAATTTTGTTAAATGGTGAAAGTTTTATAGTCACACTTAATGGGAAGCAGCCTTTTTTGTCTAGTTGAGGGGAAAAAAACCTAAAAATAATTAAGTTACAGAATAATTTCAAGTGAATCATTAAGGTGTCAATAAAAAAAAATTCTCCTTAAATAAAAGAGGGGAGAGAAATAAGTTTTCCAATGATCATTTTCTTGCAAACTTAGAATTGAAGAGAATGTTGAAGAGTTGGATAGACTCCCTTACACTTGGTAAAAGGAAAACGCATAATTCCCTTCCAACCACCCACCACCACCACCCTCTCCCCCGCCTCCGGAACGAACACACACACACACACACACACACACACACACACACACACACACACTTTAAGAAAATAATTACATGAATGAATGAATCCAAGTTGACTCATTAAGTTCAACTTGTACATTCAATTGTATTATCAGTGCATCACAGAAAATGCCACACCACCTCACCGAAGCTTCGACGTGGCAATTTTAACATTGTTTTTATCTTGCCCTCCTAATAAAATGGAGTAAAATCCCTTACTGTTTCCTAGAGATGCTTAAAAAGCCATATTTTAATCTTATTAGTTACCACTACCAGAAAGGTTTTTAAAACAGGTTTTAAAAGTTACAGAAAATAATAAAAAGAAAATGCACATTTCTGTCCAAATTTCCAATCCTATTCATTGACTATTCTGAGCAAGTTTGGTTGCAATGCCACCTGGTGGTTTAGAAAACTAACAGATTTTGTTTGCTCTGTGCTTAATAGTTTGGCAAATTACTATTTTATAGAACATTGCATAAGCTTGCAAAAATTGTTTCAGTTAATCATTTGCATTTATTAGTATACAATTTCTTTCATATTGATTTGTCAGTGTTCTGCATTCTAGAGGAATTTTTAAAATTCATACATACAGCACAAACTAAACTGGGATTTTACAATTGTTTTGAGTCCTGTAAATTGAACTCCTCGATCAGAATGTATACACACTTCAGGCTTCTTAGAATTAGCCCCCAAAAGTTGAATTTTTCCATCTGAGGAAAAATGAAATGCTGCAGAAGTCTTAAAGAAGGGTTACTGAACTGCTTTGTAAAATTACACTGTATAATTAATTCCATAGTAAGAACGTTTTTATGGTGTGTTTTGGTGACCTTTTATTACCATCAAGTTCACAATGCTGGTGGGCTGCCTTTTAATCCCTCCGCAGACAAAAGCCCTAAATAAACACAGATCCCTTCCTGGGAAAAAGTCCACTCTGGTTAAATGGTAAGGAAATGAGTAAATCATTAGTAATCTTTAAAGCCAAAGCTATAAACTCAAGTTACCTTAAGTTAAAATGAAAGTGTCCTGCAAAAGTTTCAAAGTTCTGTCACAGATAGAAATCTCCAGCTCTTGACTCCAGACTAGGCGCCAGCTGATAAACAAACAATTTAAGTCAAGAGCTGGAGAATTCCCAGCTTTTTCATTTAATGGCTTTGGCCAAGAGTATTTATTGCCTCCAGTTTTATTCTCACTTAGGTCTAAGAGGAAATTTAAACTCATCATTATCTGAAAGCCCCATATGGGCAACAGTCAGCTCACCTGATACAGCTCCTTTTACTCTGCATAAGTTTTAGTCTCCACTAGAAGTGATGTAATAGTGTAAACTAATTAACTGTAGTTTTAGGTTGACTTTTTAATAGGCTAAATAAATTTTGTTCAGTATGGTTTATATTCCCACTTGGAGCAGTAACAAGTCCAAAAAGTTTAACTTTACAGTTTCCAGTCCAAACTACAAGTAGCATACATCCGTAAAGGACAACTGAAACAAAAAAACCCTCTCTCTCTCTGCACAAGAACACCGCAATGCTACATGCAACAACTTTTGGGAATTCTCTGCTATGGATCAGTTTTTCAATTTTGAAAACTCTGCAGACCTGTGAAAGGTAAAATTTTAAACAACTACTTCAGACATATTTCAGAAGTATAATCCCAACATTTACACAGAGATATAAAAAATTAAAATTCTCAGTTCAGTACCAGTTGTAGCTTTTAAGCAAAGTAAAGCAAATTGTCAAATTTAAGCATAAACATCAATTAAGCATTTTTGGTAAAAGCTCAGAGAGGCTCAAACTAGGGTGATGAATGCAGGAGAAATTCCAAGATAAAATACTTCTATCATGGAGAAATCAGAAGAGAGACTCATTCTATGCCCTCATCTCCTGCACACTAAAAGAAATCTAAGTAGACGTATGGATGTACATCCAAATGCTTATTTCATCTTAGGGTGTTTGTATGAAGTTATACAAACCATTTTCTGATTCAGCAATGGTCATTTTAGTCCCTCTCCTCCTAACAAGACCTATTAGTTTTATATTGCATAATTTGATTTAATGCCTTGCTACTCGAAATTTTACAAGTACTACAGACCAATACAATTATGCTTAGCAAAGGGAACACTCTGACTTTCATCCCTTAAGGGTTAATATAGATTGCACTTTAAACCAGGAGGTTCGGTTTCCCCATCACCACACTCCCCCCAAAATTCTTTCCTAACCTGACTTGGCTGAAAAAGGCAATTAATTGCTCCAGTTTCTGCCAAGACACTCTTATTCCTTTAAAATGAGGACAGCATTTGAAACAGCTGACTATTCTAAAAACAGGTAACACCCCTAAATATGGGAAAGAATGAGAGGAAAATGAACTATGATCAACATTTAAAAAAGGATTTGCATTGTGTGGACAGGTGTCTTAAAACTATTATATTTCCAGTATATGCTAAAAATAATTGGCCTCCTATATTTGAAATTACATACTTTAAAAAGATGTAGGAAACAATTATTAGTGTTGCTGTATACATTTGTGAAAATAATTTAAAATAAACTGATTTTTAAGAGTTTTTCATCTCTGTTCTTACCAAACAGGACAATAATCCAGATAATTAAAGAAATAACACACAGTTCAAGCAGTTACCAATCTAAGACCATCAGCAGAAAGCCTGAGAAAATGCAACCCTTACGGAAGTGTCACTTCAGGTCAGGTTAAGGTCATTGCAAGGCAGAAAAAGAAGCCCATACAGCACTTGTCTGCCAAGTATCTAGTTTAGCAATGAATGGACTGCAATTAAATTCTCATTTACATTTCCAAAAGAAAAGGGAAGTCCAAAATAAATTAGACTTCTGTTGTTTTCCATAGAAGTCATGTAGAGCTTCACATACCTTCTCATTTTGCAATATGTCAATTTACTAAAATAATTTGTTTACTGTGTCAAAAGTATTCAGAAAGGTGGTGGTAAGAGATCATTGAATGACACAGTACTGTTCACAAAACATATTACCAGTAAGCCATATGTTTAAAGTGATATGACTACTGCTAAAAGATGACATAGTACTAATTAGATACAAGGTAAATACTTTAAAAGTGACATTCAGCTACCTCTATACATGGAACAAAATTTCACTGTTTTTAGAAATGAACTTACATCAATTAAATAAATTATTTTTATTTTAAATGTCACTCCTGTCCATTCCACTTTTGTCTTACAGACCAAGCATTCAAAATGAAGCCTCTGGTTGTGCACACAAAATTTCGAGTAGAGAATGTGTTTTGTGCACTATTGTGTGTGCATACACAGGATGTACATCTACTTAGACCGGGACACTGCACTCAAATGTGTGTGAATAGAGCCCCAAATTATAGGGGGGCGGGGAATTTGTTTTCTAGTTTTTGAGTCTCTAAGATACACCCCGTTTATGTTTTCAATCTTTTCTCCAACCATGACGGCTAGGAGAATTTTAACAGACGCTGGTATTTTCATGTTCTCTCTTGATTCCAGCGGCAGGTGCTTCAGACAAACAAATATCCCACCTACTACCAAAAGATTTGCAATAAAAATCACAAGAGGCTGCAATACCAAGATCATTACATCTGTACAGAGTCCCACTGTCATCAACCAAATTCTCTATAGGCTCAGGGGTTCCACCCCCCCACCCCACACACACACACACACACCTCCATGGGGATCCAAATGCAAGATCAGAGCCTAAACATCTAATGATTAAAACTCTTTGTTCAGACTATATAATCCTAATTTAGCATCTTATCTTATCTTTTGCCTACAAAATGTATATGCAGAACTCCAGTGAAGCATTTATGACTGAACACCAGCAGCACTGCTAAATGAACCTAATTCCTTAGTTCAATTCCCCTCTCCCAGACTAGTTTTCCTTTCTCCTGCAAAATGGTATTAAAGACAAACCCCCTTTATTGGTAATGTACATAAGCATTTGGATGTGAAGTTAGAATTTTAGACTAAAAACACATGGCTATAAAAACACTTGGTAGTTTCTCTTGCTATTGCAGTCCAAGTCAAGTACTTACCAACAACTACACAGCAGCTAATAAACCAATTTTCTCTCCCCTCCCTCCCAAAATCCCCAAAGAATCCTATACTTTTGGATTTGTCATTAGACATTCAGACGATAACGGGAATTTAGGTCACATTATCTTTTATCCCATTAACTTGTGTGGAAGACATTCAAGTTGTTAAAGAATCAACTGATAAGGATTCAAGAATGCAGTTCTTTCCCAGCTGAGATTTCACTGGAAACAGTAGTCTGAGCTCTAGCTTCAATAAGGAAAAAAATGGACAGTATTTCTGCCTCAGTCAGTGAACTGAAAAGTAAAGGGCAGTATTTAAAAGGAGTCAGTCAAAGTTGTATTGGAAAAATCATCAATGCTAATTATAATAAAGACTACAGTTTATGAAGTCTAAATACGTACATTGGTTCACGGTCATATTTGCAGAAGTCAATTACATAAATAAGTGAAATCTATTACTACCTTTCCAAAAATGGCAAACAAGCAGTCTGAATTTGTGTGTTCAAGTTATATTTCAATGAGGTTTTTGATATTAAATTGAAAGTAACACCTCACTTTGCTACTAAGATTTAATTGATATCAACAATTCCTTTAGGCTTACTTCAAACTTCAAAAAACAATTTCATCTAAAAATAAAAAGGATGAGATTTTTCAAAGCAATGCAAGAGATTCAGCTAAACATCTTCCATTAACACCTGCACTGCTTTGAAATACCCAATGAGGCTGGTCCTGTGAGATGTTTTTTGAGGCAAACCACTGTGCCTTCATGAGGCTCATTGCAAGATGAAGCCCTTAGTGTTTAACACAACACTATAGCTAAATAATCAAACCCTGAGCACCCATTCTGCAAACTGTTCAGTGTAGGTGGACCCATAGGCCCTCATTGAGCATCACTAACAAACAATTCAAGAAGAATGTGGATAAATTGGAGAGGGTTCAGAGAAGAACCATGAGAACGATCAGGCCTTTTAGTGAAAAACTTAAGGAGCTCAATCTATTTAGTTTAACAAAGAAAAAGTTAAGGGGTGACTTGATTAAATACCTACATGAGGAACAAAAATTGGATAATGGGCTCTTCAATCTAGCAGACAAAGGTACAAGATCCAATGGCTGGAAATTGAAGATAGACAAATACAGTCTCAAAATACAACTGGGGTTGACAACTTTCCAATCACACAAAACCGAACACCCTTGCCCTGCCTCTACCCCACCCCTTCCCTGAGAGCCTGCCCCTGCCCTTTCTCCGAGGTCCCACCCCTCCTCTGAGCCCCCGCTCCCCTCACTCCATCCCCCCTCCCTCTGTTGCTTGCTCTCGCTCATTTTCACCGGGCTGGGGCAGAGGGTTGCGGTGTAGGAGGGGGTGAGGGCTCCATCTGTGGGTGCGGGCCCCAGGATGGAGCCAGAAATGAGGGGTTCAGGGTGCAGGAGGGGGCTCCAGGCTGGGGAAAGGGGTTGGGATTCAGGCTCTGGGGTGGGGCCGGGGATGAGGGGTTTGAGCTGCAGGAGGGGGTGAGGGCTCCATCTGTGGGTATGGGCTCCAGGATGGGGCCAGAAATGAGGGGTTCAGGGTGCAGGAAGGGGCTCCAGGCTGGGGAAAGGGGTTGGGATTCGGGCTCTGGGGTGGGGCCGGGGATGAGCGGTTTGAGCTGCAGGAGGGGACTATGAGCTGAAACCAAGGGGTTTGGAGGGCGGGAGGGGGATCAGGGTTGTTTCAGGGGGTTGGAGTGTGGGCTCCATGAGGGAGTTTGGGTGTGGGAGGGGGCTCAGGGCTGGGGAAAGGGAGGGATTAGATGGTTTTCTAAAATATATGATCTAGTTCAAAACAGGAAACCAATTCAGGGAAGTCCTATGGCCTGTGTTATATAAGAGGTCAGACCAGATGATCACAATCACTTTCTGTCTTTATAATCCAGGAATATATGAACTTCTGAGGATGAGGGTCCACACATGCAGAACAGCTTGCAAGATCAGAGCCTTAAAACCCAATTCAGCACATATGTTAATATCATGCTTAATTCCCACTGCTGTCAATGGGACTTAAGCATCTACTTAAGTGTTTTGCTGAATTGGGGCCTTCAGTGAGTGCACATACTACCTGTGTATGCTTACATGAGAGGTGGAAGGTACTCTTTTCCTGGTGTAGTTGAGTATACATTTCTTGGTCTTTGGTGATATTTGGATACCAGTGACAGTAACGCCTTAAATGATTTCAGCGTTAACAAACCTTGCAATTTTATTCTGATATTTAGTGTTTTCATTAATGTCCCTGCCTCCTGGAGTCATGCATTTGTGAAAATCTCGGGTTTCATTTAAAAAAAAAAAATGCTAGCCCTCATAGTCATGAACAAAAAGCTTGAAAACAAGAATCCTAACAAGCTCAAAAAGCAAAAGAGAAAGAGTACCCAAATGTGTATTTATAAAAAAAAAAAAAAAAAAAATCATGATTTTTTTTAAGCCAATCTCATGATTTTGGGGGGTCTGACTCATGAGTTTTGGATGCTTGGGATTGGCAATACTGTAATGTATGGTTTGATTTTCAAGGGCACAAATGGGAGCTGGGTGCCCATCTGCCCTAAATGTGCCTTTGAAAATCTCTCCTTTACTGGGTTTTTGATGATATGCATAAAAAGACAGAATAAAACACTCGGTCTGAAGAAAGAAATTAGGTTTCTTTTCATCCTGAAATTCATACGTTATCACCTCCGTTACTTTAGACTAGTTTAGGTTTCATGCCAAAGAATACACCTTTTAAAAAAAACACAAGGTGGTAAACTTTTTTTAAAATGCAGACTTAGAGCAAAACAAAAATATATCCAGAGAAACTCTATGCAAAGTTACAAAATGGTTTATTCTTTTTTCAGTTTTGCACTGAGTAGTTTACCCTTTTTTTCTAATTGAACCCAGTCATTAGAAAAACAAAGGATAAGCCAAGCCTTTTTACTATTGTTTTCACAGTTATGATTATTATTTCTGGGGCTTGCCATGCATCATGTCAATGTGCATTATTTATGCATATTATTCGAGCAAGAACATACATGTTGATGTGTAGTAAAACATACTTTGCTCACTTTGCTTAGTACTACAGTAGAGCAACATATGAGAACAAAATGAGTTAAATTTACTCTGGCCAGGGCATGCTGGAATGGGGGGAATGCAATTCACACCAACCTTGACTCAAAGGGCAAGCTGCATCCAAAAAAAGGCAATTCACAATTGCCTCCAGGAAAGAGCAGACTGTTGGGGAAATGCAGCTTTACCAAGCACAAGGGTTGTGATGAATCAATCAGTCTGACAGATCTCTTGGCTCCATCTCTTTCCTGGTGAGCTCCACCCATTTTATGGACTGCAATGACCAGCTTCAGGCCTCCAAGTGGAGCTGGGAAATTTGTGCCTCCAGACCAGTGGTTCTCAAAGTTTTGTACTGGTGACCCCTTCCACGTAGCAAGCCTCTGAGTGCGACCCCCCTTATAAATTAAAAGCACTTTTAAATATCTTTAACACTATTATAAATTCTGGAGGCAAAGCGGGGTTTGGGGTGGAGGCTAACAGCTCACAACCCCCCCCATGTAATAACCTCGTGACCCCCTGACGGGTCCCGATTCCCAATTTGAGAACCCCTGGTCCAGACAGACTTTTACTACTGGGGTCCAGTCTGGTTCTTCTGCTAGTTAAAGCAAACTGTGCCTTTGGGTAGGGGCAGAAGAGAAAGTGTTAGTAGCAACTTTAAAAAGTGGTTTTAGGTAATTTGATATAACCAAGGAAGGGTTAAATGACTACAAAATAAAATAAAAACACCATTTTTCTTTCATTACATAGGTTGACCAAAAAGCTTCTGAAACCAAAATTAAACCCTGTATTCCCTTCCACTCCAAATACTCCCACTCCCACTCTCTAATAAACAGTGGCCAAACTGATTTAAATGAAATCTGTAAAAGAATTTGTGCTTGGACAGAAATGGCGTGTTTGAGCCCAAAGCAAACTAAAACCACCAAGTTATAAACCTCTCAAAGAGAAGGTTTATAATGGAAATGCCAACAGACCTTTAACTATAGTGGTGCTGTTAGGGGCCAACATATAAATAATTTTAGTTTTTGTGGTCACCTCACCATAAATTAGATACAGTGCTAGTAGAAACAGTAGGGTTCTGATTCAGTAAACAGTAAAGACCAAGAGTGCATGTTTGTATTTTAAGACAAGCATAGCATAGATATGACATTGGCTCTGAAATGAAGTCTATAAGGGGCTGTTGGATAAAAAAAATTTAGTAAACAAGCCATGTTCTCAATTCTTGAGAGCCTGTAAAGTAACAGCTCCTTAACAAGCTCTGTTGCCTACTGTTTCAATCTTCTAGAAATCCTTTAAGCAAGTTACCAAAAAATGCTCCATTCAACCTTTGTATAATTGTCTCTTTAGAAAATTCAATGCGTACATGCACAGTATGAAGCACAATTACTCATACTGGACACAAGCAATTGCTGAATACAACATATACGTGAGCACATTCTGCAAAAAAGGAGCACGTGATGGCTATACAATGCCACATTAGAGTCACTTGCTTCATTACTTAGTTTACACTGGTGCTTGTTACATCATTAATAAATGGCTTGGCATATCCTAGTTTGTCTCAGTGGAAGAGTGATGCACTTAGAGGATCAGATATACTCATACTGGCATGGGGAAGTCAGAACTCTCTCTCTCTCTCTCTCTCTAAGGCAGCCTCGTCTCCTATGCCCTTGACAAGATGGGTGGGAGAGGTAACCAGTGGTACCACCAGCACACCCCATTTAAGTTTCCATATGGGAGAGAGTGGGAGCTCTAAGTTACAGCCAGGATTCAAGCAGAGGCTACCCAAGAGGAAACCCTGATTCAGTGAACGTTCTTAGTTCGCTCATCCATGCCGCCTTCCTAGTCAGGACTGCCCAAAGAGTGATAGTTACAGCAGATTTACTCTGACACCAGATCACCCTCAGAACCCTCTGCTGAGGTGTATCCTGGGCTGAATGTATCCCAAAGAAAATCAGATGTAGGCACTATTAACCAGAGCCTTACTAACTCATTATTCCACCAAGCTGGTAATATTCACACATTCTCTCAGCAGACCCTTAAGAGTGCTATAGTGAGTTCAACAGTTTCACAAAATATACTAAGATTTACTACTCTACCCAGAAGTATTACAAAATAAACACTGAATTACATTTAAACTAAAGACAAGATTGTGCCCCAGTACAATGCAGCTACACTGAATAAAACCCCTCCCACTCTGTCCACACAGGGCTTACTCAAAGAGTATGTCTACACTGCAGCTGGGAGCGTGTTGCCCAGCTCGGGTGAGCAGACGTGCACTAGCTCTGCTCTGGCTAACATGCTAAAATCAGCAAGGTAACCAGAGTAGGAGGGGCAAGAGCTCAGGCTAGGTGCCGGAGTATAAACCCTCCCAGACCCCTGGATGTGTACTGAAGTGGCTACACCCAGCTATACTGCTATTTCTAGAGTGCTTGCTCAATCAGCACTACCGTGTGACTGTCTACTCAAGCTGGGAAACACTGTCCCAGCTGCAGTGTAAACATACCAAAAAATGCAGCTGGGGTGAGGGAGTGGCAGGTACTGCACACTCAATACCCACTCAAGCAAGAAGACAGGGAGAAGGTGGAGCCATGCCACTGCTTCTCTACATGCCAGCCACATGGGAAGCACAAGAGAGGCAGGAGAAACTGCACTCTGAAGAGGAAGTGACACAAATTACTCCTCCCATGCTGTCCTCTTGCTTCTGGGAAGAGGAAGTTTTCACTGAGTCACGATTTTTTCCTGGGGTCTTGAAGCAACACACCATCCCATATTCAAGGTAGAGTTCAAAGCTCAATCTGATCTTAAATATACAGTGTACATTTTAAGATACAAAATCCTCAGCCTTTACTTTGTTGCGTGTTAATTTAAGTCTCCCAGTCACCAGTGCAAGTTAGCAAGAGTCTACTGTGATAATTGTGTTTTTTCTTGAATGCCTCATTCGTTAGAGATACAGAAAGACTATCTAATTTTTACTAAAAGTTTGGTTCTCTCCAGTAGCCAGAACTCTGCTTAACTTGAGGTGTGTGTATATCTTTTAGTGAAGACGTAATAAGTAGTGTGTCATCACAAACGTGACCGTATTTGCCAAGAAATGCCTTTGCTAGGGAGCATGACACACTTAAGGTTGTAAATAGCTTAACCATTACTAGCTTGATTCTGAATTCCTGCCCCCCCTCCCCTCGCCCCCATCTAAATTCCACGAAAAGCTGGTTTCTACTCAAAATTTCTTATGCATGTTGTCTAGCTAGATGATGGTTTTATGGTGATGGTGGTGCTTTTGTTTTGTTTGTTGTGAAATATTTGAAATATTAATCTGACAAGGTTTACCAGTTGCAAGTATGAAAAATAATACTTTTTCCTCCTTCTGGAAAAAAAAGTCTACATTTTTTCCAGCGTATTCCATCTCAAATGCCTTGTTTAAAAACTCCAAATGTATTTCACTCAGTTGTCTCCAAAATCATCACTTGTGTTTTTGACTATTGGCAACTTTAGTAATAGTAGGCAATCACTGAGTTATTCACTACTAGTCTTCAGAAACCAGTAAAGCTTATGAATTAACACAGCTAACCCTTCATGCATCCAGATTAATCCAAGCTTCAAATTACATGTTCAGTCCTGATATGCAATTAATTTTTTAAAAATAAAAAATAGGTCATAGGTGCAACCTTGCCAATTATTTAGGTCATATACACTCACAATCCAAAAATATTGCCAGAACAAGATAAAGAAGGCTTCTTCAATATCTGTGGGTTTGCAAACATACTAGTGGTTGTGAACAGACATACCCAACAACTGTGGCTTTTCATGAAGCAGAGGAAGTATACAGAAACTGAAAACAATATGACAGCAAGAATGCATGTTATCTTTGACAACACTCAAATCATCATATTGTGTGGGTTACCCAATAACCAGGGTCTTACAACAAAGTACAGAATCCAGCAAGCCATATCTTTTAAACAAAAAAACCACAAAACTAAACATCAGATATCTCATTGGCAAGAATATTGCAGCTAAACATTAACAGAAAAAGAAAGAAAAGTTTGCCGACATTCTACTCAACTTAAAGGGCCATCCTCAAATAATTTACGTCAGTTTTTTTTAAAAACACCTAAAGGGTTTAATAAAACTTTATACAATGTTTTCACACTTTTTTTTTCATTTCAGTGGAGTTATTTTTATTTTAACATTCCCCTGGAGTACTGAAAAGCCAAACACAACTGCACTGTGCTGAGAACCAGAAACAGAAACCCGAAGCCAAACAAACTAGTTTTAGGGCATGGTTTTCAAAAGCACTCAATGTTGGCCTAACTCTGCTCCATTGAAGCCAATAGTAAAATTCCCTTTTATTCGTCTTAGGAGCAGAGTTAAGCCAATGCTGGGTGTGCTTTATAAAATCCCACACTCAGCGTCCAGGCTAAGTGAACTACAAGGATTAACGAAGCAATGTAAAAAATGCAAAGTTTTTTTTTTCTCCCCAATTTTAAGAGTTAAGATCTCAGGTCAAACTTCTAACGCAGCAAACCATTTTGCTTTCATTTCAGTTTTATATTTTACTTGGCATGGAGGAATCTTAGTTACCACAATAATCCTCTTTTAACCCAGGAATGGAGTTAAATGAATCTTCCTTATTCTCTGTGTCTCTATGCTTTCTCTCCACCAGACCAAATATTACTTGTCAGACTGTGCCAACCTTGGCATATGTCTTATATTCACATCTCATGAGCAGTACAGGGCTATGCAGTTTCATTTGGTTATGCACTTTCATTTAATGCAAAGTAGTGGTACTTCTATCTGATTGGAAGAGGAACAAATTTAATCAAGTTAATCCAGAGCTTCCACATAGTTTCAGGTAATCCAAAATCAATCCTTTCAAGGAGAATGACCCAAGATGCTGAATCAATGAAAAACTGACACGATTAATGTAGATACCGCTACAAACTGTACTACTTTCACAATTTATTTTTCTTCTTTTTTTAAAATAAAGAGGGATTGCTTCTGTTAGAACATTTTCCCTTTTTATCAGCCCCGCTTAAAAAGAGAAAAGTAAAAACAGAGAGGCGTCCTCCATTATAGGGCTAGTAGTCTCAACAAACAAATTGGCTTCTTGCACAGTCACTTGGAATCAGCTGTGTTTTCAAATATATAAATAAATCTCCTTTCTTGCCCAACCAGCTTCATAGTTTTAAGAAATAAATGGAAAGAATCCTAATGCAAACATCATTCAGATGGGACCCAACAGTAGGTTCAGTTTCAGACCTATTGATCTTGACTAAATCCATTTAAAAGATCAATAAGTGACATTTTCAGAAGAGAGCTTCAAAGCCCCTACTCTGCAAGATATTCTATGTTGGTGGACCCCTGCACCTTCAATTTTATTTTATTTTTTAAAATAGCATAAGATTTCAGTGGGGCTGCACACAGGCACAGGAGTCTACCCCACTGCAGAGCAGCTAACAGGATTGGAGTATTTAGGAAGTAAGGCACTGAGGTACAATAGTCTCATGGATGTCAATGGGACTACTCGTGTACCTAAAATCAGACATGTGCTTAAGTACCTTCCTGAATCAGGGTCAAAGTTTGCAAATGCAATTTAAGATGTTAATGCAGATTGTCTTGTTGAACAAGTGGTTATACATATGAAAGTGCACCTGTTAATTTAAAGTCTGTTTTGAGGCATCTTTGAAAACAGCCAATGGGTGTTCTCAGTCAGTTACAGCAATTGCTTTTAGTTGAGAAAAAGATTCTGACTACATTATTTTTGTATGCTAGATGAAACAGAAAAATCTAGTATACTTTTCTTTAAACAAGAGGCTTCATTAAAAAAAATTCCCCATAACATTTAAAAATAAAAAAGAATGAACAGTTGTATATAGCTTCACAGCAGCCTTTGCATTCCAGAGGCACCAGCCTATACCACCTGCATCCCCTTAAAAGTTAAAGCACTTATAAAAGGCCAATCACCAAAATAAATTAAAAAGAAATAAGGTTTTCCCTTGGGATTATGATAAACAAGAGTTTGAATTTCTGTAGCCTTTTTCTCACTTTGTGTATCCCAAAGCACTTCACTAAGGGGTGAGTTAGACACTGGCATTGAAGCGACTGTAGACAAACAGAGCAGCCATTAGAAATTTAGTAACAGCTCACATATTAGAACCAGTTTTATTGAGAAAAGAAATGAACGTTGGGCATAATTCCAGGATTATCCCCTACTCTTTTCAAAGGGTGCCATGGGGATCATTAACTTCCATCTGGACCGTTTTCCTTTAACTGTTTTTGAACACTATTTGTGAAAACACAATAGAATTGTAGAAAATAGGAAAAGATCTATTAGATCATGTAACCCATCCTCTTGACAGTTAAATATTTTTCCCTACAGAATACTTTCTAGTGCTTTGCCCAGTCTATTTTTAAGCATATCAAGAGGATTGGCTTCTACCTCCCATCCCTCCTTTGAAAAGCATTCCATAATCTATTAAGGACATTGTTAAGAAGTTTTTCCTGGTGTATTCAGCCTACATTTTTCCTTTAAAAAAATAATAATATTTCTAGCCCATTATAGCTAGTTCTATTCCACTGGACCACCTCAATGATTCCCTTCTCTCCTTATCATTTACACCTTCAAATATATGAAGATTAATACTTTCCTCTGAACACCTGTGACTTCTTGGCCAAAAAACAAAGTTACTATTATAGCCACATTATATGTTCAACTTGAATAAATCAATCCCTCCATCCCCATTTCTCTCCCCACCCCACTTTTTTTTTTTTTAAAACATATTGATACAGACTTTGTTTACCCATTCTCAATCTTCTAATACCTCTCCAGTTCTCCATAATATGTAAAACCAGAAAACAAAAGTCGAGTAAATTTGTTATCCAAATTCTTTTGCAGCATATTGTTCAAGCCTGTTGATATTTATACTGAAAGTTTATAAATTTTCATGTGTTCAATAACTTGCATTTTATAAATAGCTAGATTTCCAAGATTTTCAATACTTTCTGGTTGTCCAGATTGCACCTCCTTACTTCCTACTTCTTGTTAAAGACTTTAGAAATAGTCAGTAATTCAGAAAGTTTTAAAATAATTTATAACCTTCAATTTTAGTGGCCCAACTTTCATTCTAATATTTCTTCCTCCTTCACGCCTGCCTGCTCCACTCCCAATTCACCTGTAAATCCCCTTTATATTACCACTTACCTCTTTGATTATCAATAGCTCATTTGGCTTTCAGAATAATATCACAACATTTTGCATACCATCTTTAATATAAACAGTCACATAAAATGATTTATACTGTAGTCTGAATGACAAAAAGCAGCAGTGCAAAAAACATTGTACGTAGACTATATTAAAGAATTCAGCTATAACACAAATAGGAAGAGAGAAAAACAAGCAGTACAGTCAAGGAAGAAAACAGTGGACAAGACATGAAATGGAAAGGGGAGAGCAGAGGAAGGAGACAGAGAGATGGGAAAGCTCTTCCCGA
Organism: Emys orbicularis; assembly: GCF_028017835.1. NCBI lineage: Eukaryota > Metazoa > Chordata > Testudines > Emydidae > Emys > Emys orbicularis. The sequence continues at coordinate 232,519,665 of NC_088684.1, read as the reverse complement.
TGTCAGGAGCAGTACAGATTATACTGTTGCCAGCTGTACAAGGGGCAAGGTTTGTGAAGAAGGCTGGAGCATGTCCATGAGAGTTATAAAACAAGGCATAAACCCAAAAATATCAGTAGTGCAAGAAGTGGAAGTGGGCAGAGGAGCATCTTCTTCCACTTATGATAGGCTTGCCAGTGAGTAAAAGGGCTATAGATCATGACTGGAGGAAAAAAATAGTTTTGAAGATGTTCCTTCTCCTGGGTATTGTTCCAAAGATCCTAATAATTAGTTTCTACTCCAAACAGAAACAAACACACACACACACACACACACACACACACACACACACACACCCTCTGAGGAGACAACTGAAGTGCCTCCCCTCTCCATATGCTAGAACAAAGAGAACTGTCTCTCTCACAGCAGAGATGACAAATCCAAAAATTATGGAGTTTAAAGGACCATATGTACACAGTGGCATCAGAAATAGGGCATAGGCACTCAAAAATAATTAGTTTTTAGAAAACAAAAATCCTCACATCTCTGGAAGCTTGTCTAACGAAACAAAAGATTGAACCAGGAGTGTTGTCAAAAACGTATTGCTGAACCTTTCACATTGCATGCACACAGCTTTCTTTTAACTGGCGCATAATTTTGTTCTGCTTTGAGTCCTCTTAAGGTATACGCTGCTGGCCAGTTTGCTTGTATTAAGCATATCCCTAAGCCATTTATGAAGGCATCAGCTTGCACAACTACTGAACTGGTCAGCTATACTGAGGCAGAGCTGCTTTGGGTAGTGCGAACTTCACTGCAACAAAGGCTCTTTGCTCTGGCATCCACTGATACAGCACATAATTTTAGCAGTTACTGCAATGGTGCAGTCAGCTTCGCTTCGCTTGGGAAAAATACATACTGGATCTTTACTACAGCTGACATTATGGCTAGTATGTTTCCATCACCTGATATAGGATTTGACCATGCCGATCTGCTGCCTTGGATACTATGATCATGCCATCCACTATAAATATTAACTTCTTCTATTTGGCAAAAGCATTATGAAGTCAAAAAGTTCAGATTTCAGGTGCTGCAGTAAGAGCACCTTAAATCGTTTAATGGTTACTAGAAGCTGGTGGAAGGCAAAGAAAAGGGAAATCCACTACATCAGTTTTGGGATGGTTGTGGAAAAAGGAACTCTGCCCTTGTGAGACCATTTTCAGCCTGGAGATGCACAATGAGCTGTTCCAATATATGGGTGGTTTGCCCCCTTCTTAATCACCAAGTTAGCATGAGACTTGTTCTATACTTCACAGCCCTTTTTAGTCAGCATCAGACCACCATCTTCCACAGATTCTCACAAGAGACATAAAAATGTCATGGCTGCAGTATGTGGTGAAGGAAAACCCATTAAAATCTCATAGTCAGACTGACAATATTTCAGACATTCCTGGAGACAGTCTTGCCTACAGCTCTGGGAAGTTAAAAACCAAACAAGCTCACGGATTTTGTTTTTATATACCACCTTTAAGAGACTGCAATACCAAGTATTTTGAGTAGAAGGGCTGATGGATATCTTATCCTGGATTTTTTCACTAGTCTTTAAAATAATTATATTCTTGTATGTCAAAAGTTAAATATAAAGGTTCACAACACTGATAATGAAACATACATTGCTTTTAAAATTTAAAAACATGTTACATGAACATATCAGCTGTAGTTTTAGACACAGCATAAAATATATAATATGCAAACATACTAAATTCAATATATTAAAGAAGTATTACTGTGAACTGCAAGCCTAAAATGTTCTATGAACAGTAAAATCAGAATCCTGTAACTTCATAAAACAAACTATTTTGGTTTTGTTCTGTTGTTTCTGATATACATTGAATACTTTCCTTTATATATGATGCAATGGGAGAAGGGTTTATCTGTGGCTTACTGTAGTACAATATCTACTTAGAGTTAAATCAGTATTACACCCCAAGGCTATATCTTGCCTCCACTGAAGTCAATGGGGTCAGGATTTTATCCCTGTTGTTAAGGAATAGATTTTGACACCCTGACTCATGATGAGATATCCTACCCTGCGCAAAGCCCCACTGATTTCAAAGGAAGTTAATTTTAATATGCTACATAAATAAGCTTCTTTGTGTGATAATTTGTATTTATAGGAGGCTGTTGTAAAGTTGCCAAACCAAAAATCTTTGCTGAGCCAAAACTGAGCCCAACCAAAAAAAGGATCAATTTATTATTAGTCTAATTGTAATAGACATTTATTGGTTTTCATTGTATCCTCATTAGGCATGGAATATTTATATTCATGAACTCGTCTCCTGTTTTTATTCACATCAATATAGTGCTGGCAATGATGGTACAAACTTTCTCACATAGACCTGCCAACGATCCTAATCCCCAATGTAAAGTGATTGCCACCTCTAGACAGTATTAGTAGTTAAATCTGAATGCAACAGTGGGAATGAAGTATTTTCCAAAGTTAGTTAATACAACACTGTAGCGGGTTTGTGTATTAATTTCCAATTAGAAAGTCCTGAATCTAGGCTACAAGTGTGTATAACAGTGATACTCAGACTGAGGCTCTCAAGCTGCAATTTGCTCTTTAATGCATCTCCTGTGGCTCTTTGCAGCACATGATGATATTAAAACACTGTGTGATTTAATTATTAACCACTCTAAGTTATTAACCAATAAGGATGCTTTTACTATGTCATTAACCCAGGGATCTCAAACTGGAATCACCACGAGGGCCACATGACGACTAGTACATTGGCCTGAGGGCCGCATCACTGCCACCTTTGCATATAAAGGTACAAAAGCCCCCCCCCCCCCTCCACCCCTTCCATGAGGCCCCACCCCTACCCTGCCTCTTCCTATCCCTTCCCTGCCCTCATTCCAACCCCTTCCCCAAAGTCCCCACCCCAACTCTGCCCCCTCCCTGCCCCTATTCCAACCCCTTCCCCAAATCCCCGCCCCGGCCCCGCCTCTTCTCCGCCTCCTCCCCTGAGCGCATGGCTCCCCGCTCCTCCCCCTCCCTCCTGGAAAGTGCTAAACACTACCAAACAGTGCCTGGAGGTAGGCAGAGGAGTGGGGACACGGCGCGCTGGGAGGGAGGGGGAGCGAAGCAGCCCACAGGAAATAACTCCAGGGGGGCGGGGGGAGTCGCAGGGAGCTTGGTGGGCCACAGGACATAACCCCGCGGGCCGCATGTTTGAGACCCCTGCATTAACCACTTGTAGTTGAAAATAAAATAATATTTGGTCAGTCATTCTGCTGTGAGCATAGTACATATAAACTCATTTTCATTTTTTCTCTCTCTAATTAATTATACACACACACACACACACTCTCTCTCTCTCTCTCTCTCTGACTGCCCAATTATTATTATATCAACTACAATGTATAGTACTATAGTAAATGAAACAATGAATTCACAGTACTGTGGCTCTTTTGGGTAATGTTGATTGCCAATGTGGCTCCTGAACCACGGAGATCTGCGAATAACTGGTGTACAACATGCCAGTTTCACACCAACCAAGAAAGGGTGTCACTACTCCAGGGAATTCTAGGTCTGTCCTGAAATAAGCCTTATAAGAGAGTAAAAAATGCAAATAAACTGTCAAATTAATGTTGAATACATATGACCTCCAGTTTGCATTTCATTTGGAACCACCAACCTCATATACTGGAGGCCAGCACTTTCTCCATGAACTCTACAGCCCAAATGATTTCCAAAAGATTATTTGGAATGTAAACATATGCTTTCACAAAACAGACAAATATTAACTTCCATTAGAAACAGCATTACTCTGGGCACAAGTGGAACCATCTGTCAACAACACCCTGTAAATGTACAGGTACACGGATGATTGTTCATGTCTCTTGCCTGCCATCCCCAACCCCCACACCACTGCATTTCAAAACACAAGGCCTGTAGATTTCTAGGGGAATTACTGTACTTCTGTTGGTCATTAGACCAATATTAAATAATGCAATCAAGATATACAGTAATTCCTCCAAAGGATCCTTTTATGACTTACTGCTTAATGTTATGTTTTATTACTGAATGCTTTATCTTTTTAATTCTTCTAATGCGGCACTTAACACAGAACATACCCTGCAATTCTCCATTTTCATTTGGTTTAGTGTACAGTTAATGTTATCTTTATCTACTAGAAAGCTAAATATTGATTTCCCTTCCCCTCAAAATGCTAAGTTGCTCATGATATTTTGTATTTTATTGGCATTACAAACTAAGTGAAAGAATTTTTATTCAGATAAGGCAACTATGTCTGTTATTGCTTTAACCAAATCTCCATTTTATATTCCCAAGCAACAAAAAAGCAGCCAATACAATAGTTTGAATGGAATGTTTTAAAATAAATTACCTCAATGAGTTCTGGGTAGAAAGAGAACTGGGAACACTTTCAGAAGACAACCAATCATAGCAGGCAAACAATTTGTGAAATTATACCTGAAGTGGTGTAACAAAGGGAACCACAGAAAAGGTCTCAATGCTGCCAAACAGATAAATATGACATACTATGTTTCAGTGGTTCTTAAGCTGCTTGCGGCCCAGTCAGCACACAGCTGCAGCCCATGTGACATCCTCAGGGCCAGACAGATAGTATATATATATTGTGTGGATACGACCCACATTACATAGAGAGCTGCATATACGGCCCATAATGGTAAATAGGTTGAGAACCACTGCTATGTTTAGTAAGAGATGATGCAAAAACAGAAAGAAAAAAAAAATGTGGTAGAGGGGGATATCTATTCCCAGGCTAACAATTTATCTAATTTTACAAATCGAAAACAGATTTTTGGCTGTGGAGTAAGAACCCTTCCTTCCACATCCTGTCAGCTGATATCTTCTGAGTTTTTCTACCCTCTGTTCACAGAAACAGAGAAAAACGTTGTCCCCCAAACTCCAATTGCGTGGCCAAATTCAGCCTCAGTTAGATCTTGAAGGGAATGAAGCTGCACAGAGTAGAAGCAGAATTTGCCCTTGCAGACTCTCTATCATCATGATGATACACAAACTAGAAAAACCCAGTTTGAACTTCAGCTCCTAGAGCCAGTTTGCAGGACTGCCAGCTTGGAGAGGTGGGGGGGAAGAAGGAACATCTTTTTACTTGTAAACTGAGAAAGTTTTATCTGAAGTCAGTAAAAGATAATAAATATGAAACTACACAATGCCATTTACACAGTTATTTTTAGAGTAGAACTGCAATTAAACTCTGGATGGCCAAGAATGATTGTCCCAAATAGTTCAATAAAACTGTCTGGTATTTTTTGTTTTAAATTTCAAGACCGCCTTTGCTATGTTGCAGGTTGTAAAAAAATTAGACAAGAATTAGGCTTTAATAATGATCCATTAGTGTGATTTTTTTTTAACATCTAATTTTACCCAAGAAAATGGGAAAGACTTGCATATTTTAAAAAGTGTCTCCTGACGCATGCAATACTAAGGTCTAGAGCATCAGTCTCCAACTTCAAGAGTATACAAATATTACATATACACATTCCAATCATTTCCAAACCAGAGACAAGAGAAAGTTTGCTACATCTCACCGTTAGCCATTATGGGATACATTTAGTATGTTCTACATAAACACTGAAAACATTTTAAAAATCATTTAAAAAAAATTGTCCTGCCTTTTTATTTTTAAATTATTTAACTGACGCCCTAAACTTTAAGCTAACATTTCCCAAACAGGAAGTTGGGTTTCTTCTGTTTTGTTGTTGTTGTTGTTTTTTGTTTTTTAAGGAGGGGTGTGTGCAAACAGTTTGCTTACTAATAGTGCTGTCCTAGGAAACTTGGGGCAAAAGAAAGGACCATAGTGCTGAGAGAATGCTCCGTGAGTTCAGATCCAGCCTACAACCACTGCAGCAAAGTGTGCAGCTAAGGCTTTGGGTAAAGTCACAGGCAGCTTCTTGAAGGCCATCAGCCTTCCCTTCCTACTCCTGCAGGAGACTCTAACGCTGCTGGCTATGGAAACACTTGAAATGTACCAGGCTGCAAGATCAGGCAGAAGCCTACAAGCCCAAGCTACCTCTCTCTGCTGCAGCAGCAGCACTCCTCTCAGCCAAGAGAGCACAACAAGTAACATGCCCCAGCCTTTAGAGAGGGCCAAACACCACACTCTGAAGCAACTGTGTGTGCCAGTGCATGTGTTAAGGGAGGCAGGCAGCCCAAGAGCAATAAAAAAAATTAACGAAACCAAGAAAAATATATCTATACAACTGGACAAACAAAGGATAGGAGGGAAAAAGAAAACATTAACAAAAAGGGGTAGCAACTGTGCCAGTTTATGGCACAAAGAGTTGCTCATAGCAATAACAAGAAAGAAAAAAAAGGGCAAGGGCAAGAAATGTCTGGTTCAACATACAGGATTATATATTTAGCAAAGAGACTTACCACCAGAAACAGGGGCATCCATGAAAACAGCTCCCATTTTTTCAACTGCTTTAGCTATTTCTTTTGAAACGGCAGGGTCAATAGTACTGGAGTCTATTAACAATGAACCTTTCTTCACTTTCCTAAAAAAACAATATCAATAAATAAAATATTTGTAGCTAAGTAGAAACTGCACATGACGACATCTCTGACTGCTGTCACTGGCTAGTAAAGCCAATGCACTCCATGCAAGAAAGTGGCCACAGATCCTTTTCAGATCACAATCTTAAAATCCTAGTGAGTTAGGGTTACCATACATCTGGATTTTCCCGGACATGTCCGGCTTTTTGGTCCTCAAATCCCCGTCCGGGAGGAAATTCCAAAAAGCCGGATATGTCCGGGAAAATAGGGAGGGGTCGTGGGGCTTGGGTCTGGGCTGGAGCCGCTGGGGCCGGCCGTGCTCGGCCACCGGCCGGCGCCGCTCGGCCAGGGCCGGGCCGCAGCCGCTCAACCGGAACCGGGGCCCGAGCTGCTGGGACCGGGGCTGGGGGTGCTCGGCTGCCGGCCGGCACCGCTCGCCCGGGCCCGGGGTCGAGCCGCTCGTCCGGAACCAGGGCCCGAGCCGAGCCGGGCCGGGCCGGAGCCGCTGGGACCAGGGTTGGGGGTGCTCGGCCGGGGCCACGGGGCCCGAGCTGAGCTGGAGTCGCTAGGGCCGGAGCCGCTCGGCCGGGGCCGGCACGCTCGGCCAGAACTGGGGCCGGCGCCCCAGGGCCCGAGCCGGGCCAGAGACGCCGGGGCCAGAGCCTCTTGGCCGGGGCCGGCCGCCGGAGGGAGCCGCTCGGCCGGGGGGGCCGGACTGGGCCGCGCCTCCTCGTGCCCCCCCCACCGCCCCAGCCCGAGCCCCAGCTTACCTGCTGCCTGCCTGCCTCAGGCTTCCCACGAACATTTGATTTGCGGGAAGCAGGGGAGGGGGCGGAGCATTCAGGGGAGGGGGCGCAGTTGGGGCGGGGAAGGGGCAGAGTTGGGGCGGGGCTGGGGCCCCGTGGAGTGTCCTCCTTTTAGAATATTAAAATATGGTAACTCTATAGTGAGTGAGACCTGCTAAGGTACCAACATATATACCTGTTCCTCTTGAACTTCATTATACAGGGTTATGGGTTTATTTGGGGTTGTTTGTTTGTATGTTTGGTTTGGTTGATAATCCAAAACCAGTCACTTAAAATGGACTAACAGATATACAAAACCCTTATGAACCTGAACAGAAAAAGGATGTTCTGCCTAAACCCTGCTATAACACAAAGGATCAAGACGACTTGCATTGTTTAGGTACAAATCCTATCAAACAAGATTATATATAGTTCTATATGTGGCAGACTTAAAATATGTTTATGCAATAAATGGTAGAGTACTGTATACAGGTATATAGATGCAATTCCCTTCAAACTTTTAAAGTTACATACACAACGGATCTTTTTTCCATAAGCAATTTCTTTCATATAAAAGTATCTGATGAGAATTACCTATTTCTTTCAATGTAGCAACCTCCTTTTATTTACCACCCGAACTTGCTCTAAATAAAAACTATAATTACAAGTTGTAAATCCAGCAGATTGAAATAGGTAAAAGAAATGTGAAGCAACATGGAAAAACGTTGTGGGGTTGTTAGGTTTTTTCCTACTGGGGTCTGGTAAATGTACGTAGCATGGAAAAGTTCATTTTTCATATTGCACCTTTGAAATGTACACGAAGTAAAATGCAGATATCACACACAAAATATACCTCTAAATGGCAGCTGTCCATATTTGGGGCAAAAATCAAATTCAGACTGCTTCTTTGCCTTCTTCCTCCCCACCCCACACGCAATTCTTGCTCAAACAACCCATAACACTCAGCTCACACGGCACATATTTCCAATTTAAAAAAAAGGTAATTTAAAGCTATATATTAGGCAATAAAAACCCATTCTATGATGATATGTTGTATCCAATTTCTATTTAGAGTACAGTACAAATACATTTAATTTTATTTCTGTATCAATGTGTTACTTCTGTATCAATGCAACATTGTCGCAAGTACACAAACACATCTTGTTGTTTAACATAAATGGTTAAATTTTGCTCTTGGATATACAGATACAAACATTTTTTGACTTCTAGCCCATACTACAACTCCAGACTCAAACATTACCCAACATATGAAGTTCTTGTCCTATTTAACAGAAGAAACAGACTGGAGAGATTACATTGGATACAGCCTAACAAAAGCCAATTATGAAGATACTATTGGGTTACCTTCCTCCAGGTTCAGAACAAGCCCTCAAATAGGGGACTGATGGAAGTCTGTGCCACCACACAGAATATAAACCAGAGGTTTTCAAACTGTGGGGCACACTTCGGGGGGGGGGGGGGACATGGAGGAACATTTGTGGGGCACTAGTACCCCCCCCCCACGCCCCAGGCTGACAGCAGGAGCCCTGGCCAGCAGCCCCCGGAGGAAACACAACTAAAAATTGTAACTCAACGGGGAGGGCTCAGCTCACAAAGTTTGAAAACCACTGATGTAGACCCACACCTCTTCTGGCAAATGGAAACTTCTGGAGTATGACTAGGATCATTCTTAAGCTCTCAATGCTTTCTTGGCAAGAGTGAAGAATCCTTAAAAATGGTCAAAGTCCAACCTATTATCAAAAAATGATACAAAAAAATCAACACACAATCTGGCAGTTACTGCGAGTCTCTAGCTTTCCTTTATTGAGTGAGAGAATTGAGAAGGCAGCAGGAGGGAAATTTCAGCAGCTTTTAACTGCTTTCAGGATTTTAGGTTCCCTACAGCTTGAACTCACTATCAGAGTACTCTTAGACCTACTGGCTGTCTTTGACACATGATTAAGTGCTACTTCCACCCACGGAAGGCAGCCACTGTGGAGAGAGCCATGCCCTAAACTCATCAGGTTTCACCTGAACAGGTCCCAAAGCATGGGGCAACTACACTTCTCCAAAGGTTCTAATCTACAGATTTCTTCAGGGCCCTATTCTGTCCTTCCATCTTGCCAGTGATAACGGCAATAGAATGCAGGGAGAAAAGTGTCCCACTCCTCTGCTGAACGCAGAGGGGAGCTCCCCCTCCTCTCTCTGGTTTGGGTAAGGAGTGCTCCCCCACAGTTTCTCCTCCTCCTCGCCTAGTGCGGTAAGATTTCTGTCCAATCTGCCCTAACCACACACCTAATCAATATCTATTAAGAGTCTCTAAGGCTATGTCTACACTTCCACTTGTCCCCAGGTACTTGTCTATCTACTGCTAGCACATGCACCCTGTACCCGCACTGAGTGTCCACACATGCTGTGCTTGGCCAGGGTATAATACACCGACAGGCATATACCCACATCCACGATGTCCCTTTTTGGTAAACAATGTTAGTGCTACCACTTCAGGATCTGTAACCCAGAGTCTTGTGCATCACAGGAGATACTCTGGGAACTGCTGGTACGGTATGGCACCTTCACACGTCTGGCAATGGCAGTTCCCTCTCACCTCTGCCAAACTGCATGGAAGGCATGGAGCAAGTGTATGATGATGTGGTTCGGCTCCTGCTGGCAGGACTAATGTTCGTGCCAGGGCCGGCTCCAGGCACCAGCGTAGCAAGCAGGTGCCTGGGGCGGCCAATGAAGACGGGGGCAGCACGTTCGGCCGTTCGGTGACAATTCGGCAGCGGGGCCGTCACTCCCTCTCGGAGCGAAGGACCTGCCGCCGAACTGCCGCCATAGAATGAAGTGGCGATAGAGCTGCCGCCCATCGCAATCGCAGCTTTTTTTTTTGCTGCTTGGGGCGGCAAAAATGCTAGAGCCGGCCCTGGTTCGTGCAGTGCAGTACTAGTTATTGGATGGAATGGACCCAAAACTATTTGAAACACCAAAGATGGCTGACCAAGAAACTGCATGCTTTATGCACTTAATCATTCTTAAATAACTGATTATGTTATGTAAGGTTTTGGGGGGAGGGCTTCCCACATTCCTTCTTCACAATGTTTTCTGAAACCGGTGCTCCCAATACTTCGCTGTTACGAATGAGTACACCCCGGGTGCAAGTGGTGATTGTTTGGGGGTGAGGCAAGATGAGTCATAAAAGCACAGCTCAGTGTCAGATATCTTCAGTGTTAATTTAGTTTGGTTTCTTCTGTCTGTATTGTCGCTCAAGTTATCAACAAAAGCGTAAAGACATTTCAGTTAACTTCTCTTCTGTTTTCCATTCCGGTGCTTTGGACAGCAACAGTTATTTCACAGCTTAGTTCACTGTCATGAACCCTGCTTTTCTTTTTTTTCTTTTTTTTTTTAAATGGCTAGGGGCAAGAGAGATGGAGAATGAATTGCATTTCTGTGGCACCAGAGTTACAGAACTCTCAGTCGTGCTGCGAGTCCCTCTGATCCATCCCAAACGTGTGGGAAATATCCCATACTCGGAAAGCAAGGTGCACACACAAGTGAAGTGAACAGAAACTTTTATTTAAAGAGATACATGGAACACAGAACTACGATATTAACAGGCACTACAAATGAACAACAACAAAAAGATCAAATTCCCAAGCATTACTGTCTGTGGACCCATCTCCTTGTCCTTCCACTCCCCCTCAGAAAGAGGGGGAAACAGATGCAGAATATTGTGCAAGGGGGCAAACAACGATGACTCCTGGGTGGAGTTTGGGGGCTGAACACCGGCTGGGATACAGCCACCGGCTCAGGCTCATCGTTCCACTCCTGCATGTTCTGGGGAATTCCCCTGCAAGGGGCTTCAGGTGCCGGTGGAGGGTGTTGTGACAGGTGTCCAGCATGCTCCTCCCCACCACGAGAGGACGGTGGGTTGGATCCACCACATCAGCAGCAGCCTGCTTGGCAGCTGGAGAAGCAGTGGGAGGAGGTGGCAGTGCCTGTTCCTGGGGAGAAGCAGTTATCACAGAGGCGGGCAGGCCCCGAAAGTGTTCTGTCACCAGTTGTTCTAGCGGCTGCGTGAGTTCACAATCCTGTTCTCTCTGGGCATACTCCTGTTAACTGTGGTGTGACTCCAGATCCAGGAACCAGTTCATCAGTGCCTCATCCTGCCTAAGGGCCCAACTATCCCCCACCCTAAGGAACTCAAACTGCTCCTGCTCCTTCTGTCAATGCCAATGAGCAGGTCCTCCATGGCCCTTCTTCGTCTGCTATCTCTGGGACACTGCTCCTGCCCTAACCCAGTGGAGTGGGCACTGGAATGGCCAGAAGTACCTTTGGCTAGTCAAAAGACTCTGGGTCTTCCTACCAGACGTAGAGCTAACTATGGTCACCTATGATAACTATGGTCACCTATGGTCACGTGATTCTGGGATGTATTAACAGGTGTGTTGTGAGCAAGACACGAGAAGTCATTCTTCCGCTCTACTCTGCGCTGGTTAGGCCTCAGCTGGAGTATTGTGTCCAGTTCTGGGCACCGCATTTCAAGAAAGATGTGGAGAAATTGGAGAGGGTCCAGAGAAGAGCAACAAGAATGATTAAAGGTCTTGAGAACATGACCTATGAAGGAAGGCTGAAAGAATTGGGTTTGTTTAGTTTGGAAAAGAGAAGACTGAGAGGGGACATGATAGCAGTTTTCAGGTATCTAAAAGGGTGTCATAAGGAGGAGGGAGAAAACTTGTTCACCTTAGCCTCTAAGGATAGAACAAGAAGCAATGGGCTTAAACTGCAGCAAGGGAGGTCTAGGTTGGACATTAGGAAAAAGTTCCTAACTGTCAGGGTGGTTAAACACTGGAATAAATTGCCTAGGGAGGTTGTGGAATCTCCATCTCTGGAGATATTTAAGAGTAGGTTAGATAAATGTCTATCAGGGATGGTCTAGACAGTATTTGGTCCTGCCATGCAGGCAGGGGACTGGACTCGATGACCTCTCGAGGTCCCTTCCAGTCCTAGAATCTATGACTCTATAAGCAAACCACCACCAAATGAGACAATTTCAATTAATTCTACCTGGGGAAGACCCTAAAGGCCACCCAATAACTTCAGAGGGTTAAGCATGTAGCAGCCAAACTCCTGATTAAAACAGATCATACCAGTGCTCCAAACCCTACCAGCTATAACTACAATGTCCAATCCATTTCAAGGTCCTGATCCATCTCCTTAAAGCTCTAAATGGATTAGGAAGCATCATCTCAATGACTGGCTAGAGCTTTGTGTACCAACAAGTTTGAGCATCCCTATTGAGCATACCTGAATGGTGAACACCTGATTTGCCCACACATGAATTAGGGGTAGAGTTTCCTAATGGAGTGCCATCTGGTTATGAATTGGAGTTTAGATGAACCAGAAGGACAGATGGAGCTGTGCTGATTTACAACAGCTGAGAATCTGGCTCCAAATCTTAACATCTTCAAGGCACAGTTTAAATGATATGCATATTTTCAAAAGGTATTCTCCAATCACCCAAGAAGAGGAGCAGAGTAAATCCTTTTACACTTTACCTAGTGTACTTATTAAAACCATGAGGTACCATTTGTCATGTTAATGGACATTCTAAAATGTGAATAAAAGGTGATTTTATAAAAGCCCTTCAGTATATCCAAAAGCAGAATTCAGTCTTGAGTTAGAAAAGATCAATATTAGACAGGTCAATGATTCTCGCTTTTCAATAATCTAGCAATTCTTTTTCCACCCACAAGTCCTAGAGTTTCTTTATCAAATAGTCTTTCAAATAAGGCAAGAATCAATTGCAAGGATTTGTAAACTTGTTAAAACTCATTAAAATTTAAAATAAATTAATAAAGTCTGTCCAGATACTCTATGGTAATGTTCTGCACTACTGTGAGCCAACATGGCATCATTTCAGATCTAACCCAGACATGGGATTCACTGACTCCAAAGAATTAAAAAAATATATATATATATATAATGATATGCTTGAGCAAGTGATTCATTGCCAATGAATATGGAAACACTGGAGAATAACTATAAAACAGCTATGTATCATATTAATAGGAATATGCACTTATTTTTAGAAAAACATGAAGTTTAAATTGTGTCCCTCCTTTAAACTTCACAGATAAATCTTGTGCTAATAAAAGATAAAGTTATTTTAGTCAATGACATTTAACCAATATTTACTATTGAAAGAATCCTACAGTTAGCAAATCAATCAAACAACAACTAAGCAGATAAAAACCAATCAGTTAAATGCATGTCTGGCATAACATTTAGTTAAAACAATAGAAAAATCACTTGATAAAATCAATATTGGCTCGATCATAAATGGAAATTAACTAGCATAGAGCAAATTCTTACTTTAGAATTCCATTTCCTCCTGTGTAAACTTCTACGGCATTGGGGCTGGAGGGTAGCATAGTAATAATCCTGTCTGCTCTTTCTGCTACATCTGCTGGGGAATCCATTACCTTTAAAAAATAATAATAAATAATAAATAATAATAATAATGTAACTGCTGTTGAAAGACAGAAAGAAAATATCTTCTTTAATGACTTGTAAAGCACCACACTTAACAGCTAGACAAAAATGAAAACACAGGAAACAGACCACACCATTAGACAAGCTCTAGTGATGGAGGGAGAAAAATTTGATGAGGATCCTGTCACAGAGATTCCTCCAAATTCTCCATCCAGGGGTGTGATCATCATGCTATCCATGGATCCTCCAAGACTGAGGGCTAACTAACCATCTACTGCAAGCACAAGGCCATCTATGCAAAATGCATCTCCACACTGTCTCTGGGGTGGTCCCATAATACTAGAGAATTAGTCCCACATGGATGACTGCCCCTAGGTCCCTTCTATAGATACTGGGAGGGACAGGAAAAGACCCCCCTTTCCACAGATGTATTTAATTTTTGAGCAACATACTGCGGTTAGCTTTAACTAAAGCTAACCAATGCTGCCAGCAGGAACATACTGGCAGCATCATGCATGTTCTGGCTGACTGCCAGGGAGGCTTCCAAAGGCCAAGGCCCTCTGCAAAAAGAGCAATTGGTCCTGGAAAAGTTCTGACAGCAAAGCCATCCCAGCCAATCTTAAATTACTGCAATAGCACAACTGATACACAAAGTGAAAAGAGTGAAATCTTCAGACTTTTTGTTTCCACCTTGCCATAATCATACTCTCGCCTACAAATGAAGTCAGTTTAGGAACAGGTAAATGCAGCCAACAACAATATATATTATTCGAAATTAGAAACAGAGACCTATTAGAATGACTAGACGAGCCTGGGCAAGACTGTCGCAGGCAGTATAATTCCTGGAGTGCCACAGAATTTAAGGCCAGAAGGGACCATCAGATCATGTAGTCTGACCTCCTCTATATCACAGGCCACTAAATTTCACCCCAATAGCTCTATATGGACCCCAATGACTTTAGCCCTCAAGAGATGAAGGCCTGGTCTATATTAGGATATTACGTCATATAAACTATGCCACTGAGACCTAACCCACCGTGTCAAGCTAGCTACTGCCTCTTGGGGAGGTGGATTACCTACATCAACAGAAGAACCCCCCTTACTGGCGTATGCAGCATTTTCACTGAAGCGCTACAGCAGTGCTTCTGCAGCATTTTAAGTGTAGACTAGCCCTAAGCTGTTGTGTGCCACAGGCAGTGGATAGGAGAGACCAAGGTGCTACCAATATCCGAGGCCCCTGAAATGACAAGGAATTGATTGGTGAGATATGCCCAGATGACTAAGCAAACCATAACGCATGCTGCAGAGAAAAGTAAAGTATTCCCAAGGACAAGCAACACTAAATATCTTCTGCCTATTAAGGACAGCAAGCAAAATAAGATAACTTGACAAGATGAGAGAATAGGAAAATAAAATTTTACTTTATAGAAAAATTAGAGTGCAAGAATAAGTTTAATTAAAATCAATTTTACGGCACTGATATGCTTGATTGATATTATTATTATGACCAATTACAATGCAAAATAAGTTAACACAAGTATTAACTGTGCATTCATATAGTCTAACCTCAAAATACAATTTATTATATGAAAAGTTTCTTACTGATGGAACTTAAGAGTTGTGTTTTAAGAAAAGCAACATGAGAAAAATAACTGACGTGTCACACTTAAAAACACAAGACCAGACAACAATAAAAGTCAAAACCACATAAAAGACGGAGAAAAAGACACAAAACTTCATTGCTACAATTTTTGAGTCATTGTATTCATTTGAAACATTGCAGAAAATGTATAAAAAAAGATATTCACAATTCAATATTGAATTCAATTGACAACTGCTAATAAAATTATTTTAAATGTATAGCGAGAAAAGACATTTTAAAATAAGTCCTAAGAGACTTGTGCTTATTTTCAATACATTAACTCTCTTTTTCATAGTAGGAAGCTTCTTACATCACAAAGACAAACTGGATGGAAATTAATCTTTGGAGAAGTGTTGCAAAATTAAAATCAGCCAAAGCCACCAAACCTAAAAATGAGTAAGTTTTGGTGTCCAAAGGCAACAGTTTATTTGCTGATCACAACAATCTCACATTTTACTTGGCATAGTTACAGCAACAATGAACAGAAAGGAGTTGTTAAAAAGAAAAAAGGTATTCATTCCTTCTTTGAGCCCCGTCTTAAAAAAAAAGAAGTCAAAATGATGTGTTTCTGACAACTGTTTTTGTTTTTAAGTAAAAAGTTAACAGCTCAAATGTCCCTCTCCAGAAACTTCCATACAGGTTTCAACATGTCCACCCTGCTAATTATCGAGCTGTTACAAAAGATATCAATCTGACCATCAACAGCATGTTTTCTCAGAGACATGGCATCTTCAGGAGACAAAATACACACACACTGCGGGTGAAATCCTGGCCCCATTGAAGTCAATGGCAGAACTCCCAATGATTTCAGTGGCAGGTGGAATTTCATTCATAAGGTTTTTCCATGCTTTCCAATAATATTTCTGTGTACCTTCAAATTTCTTTAAAAACTGAAGTTGTGATTCTGAAAGAGATACAATGTGTGACAGACCCAGACCAGTGGGGTACAGGAGTCTGGTAGAGGGCAAATATACTGGTCACTGGATGAGTAGTTTTCTGTTCCCTGAGTGACCAGAGCAGGGGTTGCACTAGAGTAATCAGGAACCTGCTAGAACCAGTTAAGGCAGGCAGGCTAATTAGGACACCTGGAGCCAATGAAGAAGAAGCTTCTAGAATCAATTAAGGCAGGCTAATCAGGGCACCTGGGTTTTAAAAAAGGAGCTCACTTCAGTTTGTGGTGGGAGTGTGAGGTGCTGGGAGCAAGAGGCGCAAGGAGCGGAGAGTGAGAGGGTGTGCTGCTGGAGGACTGAGGAGCACAAGCGTTATCAGACACCAGGAGGAAGGTCCTGTGGTGAGAATAAGGAAGGTGTTAGGAGGAGGCCATGGGGAAGTAGCCCAGGGAGTTGTAGCTGTCATGCAGCTGTTACAGGAGGCACTATAGACAGCTGCAGTCCACAGGGCCCTGGGCTGGAACCCGGAGTAGAGGGTGGGCCCGGGTTCCCCCCAAACCTCCCAATTGACCTGGACTGTGGGTTCTCCCAGAGGGGAAGGTCTCTGGGCTGTTCCCCAACCCACATGGTGAATCTCTGAGGCAAGAAAATCCACCAATAAGCACAGGACCCACCAAGATAGAGGAGGAACTTTGTCACAAACGGTAAAGATAAAATACTTCGTCTCTTTTTCTTCACATCCAATCATCTTCATTTTTGAGTCAGTGAATGTAATAACAAAGATTGTGAAACACAATTTTTAATCTTTCAGCCGGTCCTAGACCATTAGGGTTCCAATCCTGCTTACCTTACTCACACGGATAGTTCTTTTGATTGCGGTAGGATCACTTGCAGGAATAAGGTGAAGGAAGATCTTTTATAATTTTTTCCATCTATTCAAGAGCCTAAATATCACACATTCATGCTAAAGAATATCCTTGATAGTATGATTGTCTATTTCCATATAAACTCTGAATCACAAAGCATAAATAAAATATTCTGCTTTTTAGACTTTTTTTTAAAAAAAAAGATATAATTAAGGCTTTCTACATCACAAGGCACTGTTAATGTTAGGGGGGGGGAAAGTCTGGTTAAAAATGAAAATATGGGTCCATGTTTATTTGACCCTAAACTAGTCCAACCATCCCTACACAATGGAGATCTATGAGTTTACACAATAAGTAAACACATCAAAGGACATATAAATATAACTCTCTCATATACACAATGTATTTATGAAGCTCTAAACCTCAAAAGGGCCCATCGCCTTTTATTTAGGATGGTAGGCTTTTTCCTTGCTTTTAAACAGTGACCATGAGAGAGAAGTTGAAAGAGAAAAAATGGGACAGTTTGGGTAACTGGGTTTACCCAAAAGAATGATTAACTTTTTTTTTTCTTTTTGTTTTAAATACACAATACAGTATCTGCTGAGCGGAAAGACAAAGTTGCAGAAGGTGAAAGGAGGTAGACAGATTCCAAAACACAAAATTGACACTAGGTAGAATGAATGAAGCAATATCAGCAGAAGGGCTTACTACTGGTTAGTATGTAGGATGTGGGGTCCAATCCACAGATGATGGGAGTCTGTCCTTCTTTAGTTCAAGCTGTAGAAACTCACGCTTTTAGTTCTGGGGGGTCTCCAATTCAATCCCCAGTGCTAGTCAAGATGACAGCCATCACATAAGTGGGGGCTACGCCAGAATTTTAACCTGGACTTGCATGCAGCTTCTTATTTGAAATAACTATTTCCAGCTTTCTGATAGGTAGGGTTGACAACTGTTTAATCACACAAACCCAAACACCCTTGCCCTGCCCCTTACCCCATCCCTTCCCAGAGGCCCATCCCCCAATCACTTGCTCTCCCCCACCCTCACTCACTTTCACCGGGCTGGGGCAGCGGGTTGGAGTGCGGGAGGGGGCTCTGGGCTGAGCCTGGGGCAGGGGGGTTGGGGTGCAGGAGGGGCTGTGGAGTGCAAGCCCTGGGAAGGAGTTTGAATGCTGGAGGGGACTCAGGGCTGCGGCAGGAGATTGGGGTGTGGGATGGAGTGCAGGCTCTGTGAGCAAGTCGGGTGCAGGATGGGGCTCAGGGCTGGGGTGCAGGAGGGGTGAGGGATGCGGGCTTCGGCTGGGAGGTGCTTACTTCAGGCGGCTTCCAGGTGGCAGCGCAGCAGGGCTAAGGCAGGTTCCCTGCCTGCCCAGGCTCCATGTCACTCCTGGAAGTGGCCAGCATGTCTCTGCAGCCCCTGGGGGGACAGGGGGCTCCGTGCGCTGCCCCCACTCCGAGCGCCAACTCCACAGTTCCCATTGGCCAGGAACTGCAGCCAAGGGGAGCTGCAGGGGCGGAGCCCACTGTGCCGCTGACCGGGAGCCGCCCAAGGTAAGCGGGGCCAGGGGGCTCCACGCACCACTTCCAGAAGCGGCCAGCATGTCCCTGCGGCCCCTGGGCAGGCGGGGGAGAGCAGGTGGCTCCACGCGCTGCCCGCACCCATAGGAGCCGCTCCCGCAGCTCCCATTGGCCGCACTTCCTGGCCAATGGGAGCTGTGGAGTCAGCGCTGGGGGCGGGAGCAGTGCACGGAGACCCCCTGCCCACCCACCAGCGGCCACAGGGATGTGCTGGCTGCTTCCAGGAGCGCCGCGGGACCAGGGTAGGCAGGGAGCCTGCCTTAGCCCCGCTGCACCACCAGACTTTTAGTGGCCTAAAATCTCCCGGTTTGGCTTCAGTAGCCTCTGAGAGATAGGGCCTGAAACCGGGAGGGTTGGCAACCCTACTGATAGGGGTGGAAATGTCAGTTATTTATACTGATAGTACAGCTGAAGATTCAGCAACCTATTTCCATCCTTTTACAGACATCATAAAGTCACACTATCTACACTGTATTGGGTACATAAGTTAAAATCACTTCAGTTTAATAGTTTACCTGGATGTTATGCAAAAAACAGGAGTACTTGTGGCATCTTAGAGACTAACAAATTTATTTCAGCATAAGCTTTCGTGGGCTACAGCTCACTTCTTCAGATGCATAGAATGGAACACATATCCACTCTATGCATCTGAAGAAGTGAGCTGTAGCCCACGAAAGCTTATGCTGAAATAAATTTGTTAGTCTCTAAGGTGCCACAAGTACTCCTGTTCTTTTTGTGGATACAGACTAACACGGCTGCTACTTTGAAACCTGGATGTTATGGTTGCAGGGCAAAGCTGCGTTAAGACAGTCTGATACATTAAAAACACACAAAAAACAAAAACAAAACCCAAAACTAAAACCTTCGCCCCATTCACACCACCCAGAAAAACCTGAATAAGTTTTAGAACTGGTCCAGTAATACATATTTCCTGTGCGGACAGAGCCTGTATCAGGATAGACAGGTGTATAGAAGATATTGCACAATATTTCTTTCTATAGATGCTTATTCATTCTGTCCATGGAAAAGCCTTCTTTTTTCAAAAATAGTGGGAAACACAAGTGCCACCAATCTATTATTATTTATCATAGTGCCTAAGAGCCATACTCATGGACCACGACCCCACTGTGCTAGGTGCTATGCAAATACAAAACACAAAGATGGTCCCTGTCTCAAAGAGTTTGCAGTCTAAGACAAGAGTTCATCAAATACCTCTGATGGAGAAAGCTCTAGAATGCATATGATCTGACAGGAGAAACTGTACCAGGCCTCAGAAAAGCTGGAAGTCTACTGACCGTGTGTATAGTATATATGTGAAATAGCTATTTGATTACTCCCCATGTTCTGATTCAGAGCTCTGCCAAACAAACATTCCTTTAAATCCAGAAAAGAATGAGAAGAGGAAAATTATGCACAATCATGAAGAGGGGACAGTATCTTCACATATCTAAAAGCTTTTTTGCTATTTTTAAAAAGGGGAAGCCCTCACACTTGTCCCTCAGACACTGAAATAAATCTGCGTAATATTTCCAGAGCAAACTACTTCTATTGGCAGTATACATCTCATTTAGTATTTGCACAGTCAGAAATTAACTAAAATACTTTGAAAGAAATAAAAATGTTTAAAATTGTAAGTAATTGGGAATACTTGCCTTACAGTATTTACTTGTACTTTTTAAAGTAAGAGTTAATTTAAAAACAAAAACAAAAAAAACTGCCAACATAGGAATTGCCATACTGGAGCAGAGTAGTGGCCCACCTAGTTTAGATCCTGCCTCCAACAGTGGCCAGTGCCAGATGTTTTGGAAGAAGAAACTCTGCAGCAGTAGGCAGTTATGAGATAACCAAACCCCAGAAAAGTTTCCTTCTAACACCCAATGATTGTAAGTTGGTTGATGCCCAGAAGTATGGAGGTTTGCATCACTTCTAAAGTTCTTGTTTAATAATTTAAAAAAATATATTTACTATTATAACTCAATTCACAGTTCTGTGTTTCTCCTGCAAGGCTGACACCATTGCATATACCCAAAGCAGCACAGAAAACTCAATTTTTTAGACTTTTTGATGAGCCTCTAGCATCTTCAACTATTTTAGTGAGCACCCCCTACAAACTCAGGTCCTAGAAGGTATGTAAATGGAGTCATAATTGGATAGACTTCCAAATTCCCACAATTGGGTCACCTCTAAATCATTCTGAAGTATCCCTTTTCCTGTGATTACTCCTTCTGCCACCCATCATAGAAGCCCATCCTAAGCCATACCGCCTCAGAGCACTTTTCCCAAGTCTCTTGTAGCTCCTCCCCTACACTCAGATGCCTCTGCCCTTTTCCTTACCTATCTGCCTTTCACCCTCTACTACAGGTGCCTGGGTTTAGCAAAAGAGGCTGTTACTACCTGCTATTCATCACAGGCAGGTAGGTGGCCACCTTCCTGCTAGGTAGGACATTCATCCAGTTTTAAACCACGCAGTCCTGGTTTTGTAACGCACGTCCCATGTCTGGTACAAAGACAAAACCACATCTGATTTTGTCTGGTATCACAGACAGCCAGGGACACCATTTTGAAGAGAGCGCTGCTCTGCCCCCTACCAACATGACCTAATATGTACCCCGGCAGTGTGACATTCCTGGAAGCAGTGGAACATCCAGTATTTTGGGGATGCGTAATTGGCCACCCTATTTCTTACATATGTTGCTTCCCCACTTGACTGCTTCTGAGACTACTGTAGTAATTGGGGAACGAGGCAGTGAACAGGCAAAGACACAGCATCCCCTCCCGACTCAACAGTTCCTAGCAGTAGCAGGAACCACCTGCAGCGAACACGGATATTTGACAGCCTTCACTGCTCCCTGCTCTCTTCTCTGGCACTCCTACTGGTTCTACCCCACACCCCAGATCAAAGGAAAGGCAGCCCTTGCCACCCAATGTTCCTTTTGCAGTAGCTTCTACAAGGCCCCCTGGACTCAAGTTTCCAAGTCCTGCAAAAACTGCTGGTGTAGGATTTACAGCTATGGAAGAAAAGGAGGAAATTATTTAAGGGTTTTTTTAAAGTGTGTTATTTGTATTTGAGACTATAAATATAGTGTTCAGGAGCATAAACAGGCTTTTGGCTTTACTTACTTTTAAAAGCATTTCTGCTCACCTTTAAAGTCACTTAATATCTCACGTTAAGTCTTGCAGCTGATGCCAAGGATTCTATTACAATGAAGTGTATGAATGGTCAGCCTTGACAAGTCCCACTGAACAAAGGATATCAAGAATACAATCAACTATACAGTCTTTTTTGTTGTTGTGTGTTTGTATAGTACCTAGCACAACAGTGCCCTGCTCCATGCATGGGGCTCCTATGTGCTATCACAAAACAAAATAATAAAAGCCAAGAAACAGGCTGTAAAGGTTACTGATCCACTTACAGGCTTTTAGCTTTAAATCATTATTCAAAACCAGATGGAATTAGATGTCCAGTTACTAGAGCGTTCTGCCCTGCAGAACACCTTGATTGTAATTGTATTCTTAAATAGTGATAAAGTTACTATCAGCTCTAACAATTAAAGATCTTTAGTTAGAGCTGTATTCCCTACACCTACTCACACTTCCCTTATAACTGCTGAATATTTTTTCCCCCACTGTTCGTCATATGCTGAGTAGCTACAATATTATTTCTGTTCTGGTTTCCACTTACCCTAGCAATATCTTTTGTCTTTAGCTCTTCTGTGCCCATTAGTCCACCTACAAATAATGGGCAAGTGCCAAGACTATTAGAGCCCTGTAGCATTTTTTTTTTTTTTAATTAAATCAGACACTTGCTCTGAAGTGTAAACCACACAATCATGCAGGATAGTGGTTAGAATCCAGGGCCCATTAAAAAGCAACGAGAGTATTGCCATTGATTGCAACAGGGTCAGGCTATCACAAGATGCACAAGTGCGAGATGGGGAGAGGGAGAAGAACAGCTTATTAGCTTTATGATTAGCAACACATATCCATCATTTACTTTCCTTCCCTCCCTTTTTCTCCCACTACAACCCTCCCAACAAAATAAATAATCACATCAGTAATTTGTTGTTTTAAATTACGCTTAGTGATGTGTACCAAAGTCAGAACGTCTAAGAAGGAAAGTCATTTTAACAAATGCACAGTTAACATTAAAATAAAGAAAGTTGGTTACTATACCTGTGCCCCCGAGTCTTGAAATTCTTTGCAAGCTTCTGGGAATACATCATATGCAACAACAGGATATCCGTGTTTTACCAGGTTTTTTGCCATTGGATTTCCCATGTTACCCAGCCCAATGAATCCAACTGGGGTTTTGGAGGCCATTGCCCTAGAACACACTGATTTCAATACAATAAATGAATATTCTGGAGAAATACACCTTAAAACATAAGAGTAAAATCTAGTGAGCAATTTAGTTGGCGTCATTTAAACATGGGGGGGGGGGAGTAACTTCAAACCCAGTTATATTTAAATTTCATTAGGTGGACAGATTTAAATCCTATTCACGTAAAATGTAAACAGTGTCCCATTACTTTTTACCAATATAATCTCAGTCTGAGGCAAAGCAATTTTACATTTAATTTAATTTTAAAAACATTTCTCCAGCTTAAATATTGGATATTTTTTTAATTGAATATTAATGAATGATACCTAATCAATAATCCTGGAGACAGAAATCCCATTTAGCCACAGAACAGATAAGGTGGGTGAGATAATATCTTTTATTGGACCAACTTCTGTTGGTGAAAGAGACAAGCTTTCATGCTATACAGAGCTCTTCCTCAGGTCTGGGAAAGGTATTGAGTTAAATATAACAGCTAAATATAAGGTCATAGCTTAAGTAGTTAGCATATATTCTAAGGGACTGTTCAAGGTGGCGTGGCCTGTTAACACCCCTGTAGTCGTAGGACAAAAAGGGGAGTTAGTGGATTACAGATTGTTGTAATAAACCATAAATCCAGTGTCTTTATTAAGACAATGGTACATAGCATCTAGCAAAGTTGTGAATTTAAACTCCCAGGCTTGTCTTTTGAAAGTGTTGCGCAGATATCCTTTGAAGATGAGGACTGATAGATCAGATAAAGAGAGTGATTACTTTTTGAAAAGTGTTCACCCACAGGTGATGTGGCATTTTGTCTTTTGTCATTTTCCTGTGTGAATTCATTTAAGAATGTATTGATTGTCTGGTTTCTCCCACATAGTTGTTATTAGGGCATTTAGTGCACTGGATGAGGTACACCACACGTTGTGATAGGAATGTGTAAGACCCATGGATCTTGAAAGGTGTTTTGTGGGGGGTGTTGATCACTGCAGCAGTGGAGACATGTTTGCCGGTTTTGCAACTGTTGTTGTGGCAGGGTCTGGTGCGAGTCTGAGTTGGTATGTCCTGGTCTGTGGGGAGCTTGCTTCTGATGATTAGGTTGGAGAGGTTGGGAGATTGTTTGAAGGCCAGAAGAGGTTAAGGAAAGATTTATTTCGCGGAGTACCTTTCCCAGACCTGAGGAAGAGCTCCATGTAGCTCAAAAGCTTGTCTTTCTCACCAAAAGAAGTTGGTCCAATAAAATATATTACCTCACCCACCTTGTCTCTCTAATATGCCGGGACTGACATGGCTACAACACCACTGCATACAACAAAGGGGAAAGGGGAAATAAAGGCTGCTTCTCGGAGACACAAAGGGCTCTCACTTGGGACTAAGGACAAAGGGGGAGAGCTGGAGCCAGAAATGGATTCCAGCTTGGTTGGCTTATTTACTTTACACACAACAATAGTTTAGTTATATATTATAGACTTATAGAAAGAGACCTTCTAAAAACATTAAAATGTATTACTGGCACGTGAAACCTTAAATTAGAGTGAATAAATGAAGACTTGGCACACCACTTCTGAAAGGTTGCCAACCCCTGGACTATAACCTTTGCCTCTCTTTGCTAACCTGAGGACTTTCAGATTCTGTATGCCAAGTGACTAATATAATACCTTGTTTTGAAAAGGCTACCTACTGTAGCTGCAAATACTCACTGAGAGCATTGCGCCCTGAAGGGGTACAGTACAAGCCTCCTGCACATGTCTAGCTTGGCTGAATTCACAGCAGAAAGGTCCAGTCTTGGAGGCCACAGGCCTGCCCCTTCAGAACTGTGTGAACCACTGGGGATCGGCACACTAAAGAGGTCACTCCCAAGAGACTGGTTACAGGCTAGGGCACAGACCAGACCCTGTGGTTCTGTGAAAACCACTAATTCATTTCATATAGGTTGCCAAACCACTATCAGATGGTGACTGGTCACTACTGTCTGTGGCCAAATGTAAATCACTGAAAGAGAAAGTCTCAATTACACATTATCAATCCCTTGAACAATGGCATAAAGATTATTTTTAAAATGCTACAGTCTTCACTGCAGGAACAACTTTCATAGAAGTACAAAAAATATGACAGAAAAATATAACATGATGTACAATATACTAATACCATGTGCTATGGCAGTTTATGGATACATGGAAAATAATGTAGTTTTCAGCCATTTTTAGCACAAGCTACTGTGTATGAGTATATAATGTCAGGCAATGCATAATTCCCATAAATACCAATGTACAATAATTCCTTTCTAATAATTCTAAATTAAAATAATACTAGCTCAATGCTAGGGCAGATGCCAGTTTTTAGGTCTCACTGCCAGTTACAGAAGACAATTTTTCTTTGAAAGGAAGAGAAAATCTCATTCAGATTAAACATTAAGACAAGTGAAGACCAAACAGAAATAAGGATAATAAATTAAACTATCCAAACTCAAAAGAAAAACTGCATATCCTTTACTTAGACTTTGAGATGTCTCATTGCTTAAAGCAGAATTTTTCTTAGTTCAGAAAACTCTTCATTAATTATTTTAAAGTTTTTTTCTGACATTAAAGTGCCTTCTTAGCTAACAACAGTCAGGCTCTTATTTACACCACTATTTTGTTAGTGTCATATTTAATAAGTCAGGTGTATCGAGAGGACTGCTGTTAAGCCCTGGTTTCCACAAATGCCAATAACAATTATCTGGCTGGATAAATATTGTCAGTTTAAAAAAAAAGAAGAAGACTACACTATAATTTATATACATGTTCTAAAATCTATATGTCCAAGTATGCAAAGAGCAAATCACTATAAAACATATTAAACATGCCAAACATAGTAAACAACTGAACAAAGAGCCAACATACACCTCTGACCATACTCTTCTTGAAATCTAGTCCTCTCTTGGCTTCTGTGATTCTGACCTCTCTTGGTTCACCTCCTGTCTTTCTAATTGCTCCTTCAGCATGTCCTTCAGAGGATCCTCCTCATATCCCCCCCCCCAAACTTTCTGGGCTCTATCTTTCACAGGGCTCTATCCCTAGTCCCCTTCTCTTTTCCCTCTATACGTTATCTCTGGGTAATCTCATCCACAAACACAAATTCAACGACAGTCTCTATGCTGATGACTAAGGCTAAGATTTTGTCATGGATATTTTTAGTAAAAGTCACGGACAGCTTACACTGCTCTACAGCCAAAATGCTTCTGAAATAAATGTAGTCAAACTTTACTAATTCTGGGTCACTGAGAACGAAAATGATGCTTAAAATTGTTGATTGGCTCTAGTTTTCAAGATATGCTATTGGGTCAGTATATACGACCCTTGACTTGGGAATGGCGGAGGATAAGTGAGTTATAAAGGGAAGGGATCTCAATTTAAACCAGAAATGACTAAAATACATCTTTGACTGGATCTATGAATAAATCTATGACTGGGTTTGGACAGTACTTGCTTTTTAAGCAAAACAATGAATGATGCAATCTGAAGCTGGTTTTGCGTCATACATGATATGAATTGCATCATGTTATTCCTAGAAGTCATGGATGATGCAATCATAACGAAGCTTACATCACTCTGCTGAACAAATTGCCCTATATCAGCTCTAGAAATCATACAGTGTCGTGCTCTCTTATTTGTCAGTGTTTGATTTTGCAAAGGGACACATTTCTGTTTAGCCAAAGTGAGCAGAGATGCCTCGTACTTGTGTGAACAGTGCAGATAACTTCTGCTATGTTTGTGGTGAAGTGACTTTTGCATCACAAATGCGCAGTATAACCACTATGGTTAAGAAAGCCTATCACCTTTATTTTGGCTGCAAAATTGGAGATCAGGACAAGAGGTGGGCCCCACACATATGCTGCAACACTTGTGCAACAAATCTTCGCCAGTGGTTGAACAGGAAAAGGAAATCTATGCCTTTTGCAGTGCCAATGATTTGGAGAGAGCCAACAGATCATACCAGCAATTGTTACTTCTGCATGGTGCCTCCAGTTGGGAAAGGTGTGTCAAAGAAGAAAAAGTGGACTGTGTATTATCCAAACATTCCATCTGCTATACGCCCAGTACCCCACGGAGAAGGACTGCCGGTTCCTGATGCACCAGAATCATTCTCACTTGAGTCAGATGAGGAAGAGGAAGAGGATGAAACTTCTGGTCCTGAACCATCAATGTCACAGGACCCACATTTTCTCCCATCCTCCTCCTCTGAACCACACCTCATAACACAAGGTGAACTGAATGACCTTGTCAGGGATTTGGAACTACCCAAGAGTAAGGCAGAGCTGTTGGGCTCCAGACTACAGCAGTGGAATCTCCTGGCAGGTGATGTTAGGGTTTCCATGTTCCGTGACCGTCAAAAGGATCTTGTCCCATTCTTCTTCATGGAAGGTGATCTTGTAGCCTGCAACAACATCGATGGTGTGATGGCAGCCCTCAACATCGTTCACCATCCAGATGAGTGGAGACTGTTCATTGATTCATCGAAGACGAGTCTTAAAGCTGTTTTACTGCATAATGGCAATGTTTTGCCATCAATTCCAGTTGGTCATGCAGTCCATATGAAGGAAACCTATGACAACATGAAACAACTTTTGAGGTGCATAAACTATGACCAACATCAGTGGCAGCTTTGTGGCGATCTGAAGGTTGTTGCTCTCTTGCTTGGTCTGCAGACTGGATACACAAAGTACTGCTGTTTTCTCTGCGAATGGGATAGTCGTGCAAGAGATTCCCACTACATCAAGAAAGGTTGGCCACTCCGACAGTCATTGGAGCCTGGGAGGAAAAGTGTTCAGCATCCACCACTTGTTGAATCAAGGAAGATTTTGTTACCACCCTTACACATCAAACTGGGTCTGATGAAGAACTTTGTCAAGGCCATTGACAAAACACAAGCAGCTTTCAAGTACCTCTGTGGAAAATTTCCAACGTTAAGTGAAGCTAAGATAAAGGAAGGTGTCTTTGTTGGTCCTCAGATTCGTGAACTTCTTCGAGATGATGCATTTGACCATGCACTGCGTGGCAAGGAAAAGACGGCATGGAAAGCCTTCCAGTTAGTGGCAATAAATTTTCTCGGAAACAACAAGGCAGACAACTACAGGTTGTTGGTGGAAAACCTCCTCAAGGCATACAAAAGCCTTGGTTGCAACATGTCACTAAAGATACATTTTTTGCACTCTCATCTAGATTTTTTTCCACCAAACTGCGGAGCAGTGAGCGACGAGCACGGCGAGCGATTTCACCAGGACATTGCAACAATGGAGAAACGCTATCAGGGCAAATGGAGCCCATCAATGCTTGCAGACTATTGCTGGACAGTGACAAGAGATGCTCCATTTAATGAATACAAGAGACAAGCCAAGAAGCGCCGAGTAGACACTGAATAGGACTAAACTATGTACATAATAGTTTTTTGCCTTTTGTTTCATAATAAATTTTATTTATATAACCCTTTTGCTGATTTTTAAAGTGTTACATAAACAGGACAGGTGAAATATTATCATGTAAAGCAACCATAAACACATGAAAAGACCTAGGTTTAAAATTTATAATTAAAACTCTACTATCTACACAATATACATAGACATAAAATGTAAAAACTTAAATATCTTAGAAACAGTAGCCAATCAGTTGTTTTAATTGTCATATTTGAATTCAGCACATCAAAATACATAATAAATAGCACATTTTATCTCTGAAGCAGACAACTTCTCAAAAATTGTAGACCAGTGTTACAGGCAAAAAAGAAAAATTCACAGAAGCCGTGACCTGTCCGTGACTTTTATTAAAAATATCTGTGACAAAATGGGGATCTGCAGGTCCCCACACCGCCGGAAGCAGGGCAGCTGCACAGGGGCTAGGAGCTGCCTGCAGCAGCTGGGGGCTGTGGGGTGCCCCTGCCGCCCACAGCTCCAGGGACCCACAGCAGCCGGGAGCTCCGGGGTTCCCCCGCCACGGCCAGGAGCTGCGGGGGGTTCCCCATTGCCTGCGGAGTCCGGGAGCTTGGGGGTTCCCACACTGCCCGCAGCGGCTGGAAGCTGGCAGCCGGGAGTTGCGGGGGACGCCAGAGGTAGTGGGGGTCAGGAGAACATCTCCTGCCGACATAGCCCTGGTGCGAACAGTGCTTAGGTCGCTGTAATTTGCGTCACTCAGAGTGGTGGCTTTTTCACTCCCGAGCAACGCAAGTTATATTGAAGTAAGCGGTAGTGTAGATCTGCCCTGAGCTAGACAAAGAAAGAATGGACCTCTACCCTGGTGGTTAGGGCACTCACCTAGTACATTGGAGATTCAAATTCAAGTTCCTGCTCTAATGACCAGATAGTCATAGAAAGTGGAACAGCTTCAATAGGAGAAATTGAGCAAGACCAGTCCCCAGAATATCCCATAGCTTAGTGGCTGGGGCACTCTCCTGTAATATAGGAAACTCAAGTTCAAATCCCTTCTCTACATCAGGCAAAAGGAGAAACAGAAAGGTCTCCCACAGCCCAAATGAGTGCTCTAATCACTGTGCTAAGGTTTTAAGGGAGGCCACTTCCTCCTCTTCTGAGTCCTCAATAAAAAAAAAAAAAAAAAAGTTTGGCCCTAAACTATTTGACAAGTTTGTGAATAGTTTTGAGTTGACCAAACTGCATGTTTTGGCAAATAAACTATTTGTGCAAATTTTTTACCCGGCTCCTAACCAAATTAATCTACCCTTCACTTATCAGGAATAGAACCACAAACATTGGTTAAGCATATGGGTCTGACATTCACTGCTGGCATAAGCATAGATATAACTTTATTAATTCTGGCGGAATTGTGCCTACATATATCAGAAGTTAACTTGGCTTGGTTAGAATGTCTTCAGGCTCAATACCTGAAATACTTGCAATTGCTCTGTTGTCATGAAGAAACTCTTGGCTAGGCCTTCCCTTTATTTTACTCACAAACAGAAACTCTGATCCTGCAATCAAATCTGTGCAGGCAGACCCTTTCGCCCGTTTACGTCGAGGATCTACCTGTGCTGATCCAGTTGTAGGATCAGGGCCTTAGAATAGAAGGATTTCAAGACTATAAATTTAAATGTTTCTCTTTTAAAATAAGTCTATAAGAGTACTACTAAAATAGTCTATGATTTCACAGTTTTGCTGAAGAATTCTATAAAACTGAGTGAATCTCTGAATGCCTGTTCCTTGATTAACATTAACAGGCAATTGCTGATCAATGGGTAAGATACTTCCAGTGTAGATGCCCACCCCTTGCCTTAATTTCCTCATGGAGGTAAGTATTATTTTACAGACACTGGGCTGTTGGGAGGATTAATAAACTATGTTTGTACTTTAAAAATAAAAATGTAACTACTATTCTTTTCCAAACATGCATGTAATGTTACAATTCACATTTGACCCTGTGATTAAATACTATATTGGATTTGTTCTCTTTTCATCCCACTTGTCATTAGGCTAATAGAGCTAATTGCATTAGAACACTAAAGTTAGTGGTGCTTCAGTCAACTGTATGGCACCAACAGAAGCACCAACCGATTGAGTAGATCCACATTACCAACCCTGAATTGATATAAGGTTTGTTTGTGTGTGTCCACAACAGGGCTGCTTAACACAGATTCAGTGGGGATGGAGAGAGGGCTGTCATCTTTGTCAAAAACAACAGCACTCCCTAAGTTAGCAAAACTTCTTACTTTGCCAGCAAAGCCGCTCCACTATCCCACCATACCTCCTTCAGCAATCAGCAGTCCCACCCCAGGAGTGCCTCCCAGGAAGGCTTTCCCCATCATGACCCTACATATTTTAATCTCAATCTCTCTCTCTCCCCGCCCCCTCCCCTCCCAATCCATCCAGCTGGAAATTACCAGATGAAACTGCACACCTTGACCATCTGGTACCCTCATACAGACATGTCCACAACCACAAATATTCTCCCTACATGTTTCTCTCTTAGCTAAATTTATGCCTCCAGTACAAATGTACAAAGTCAGCAATGCAAGTGTGGTTTGCCAGCTGCAAGTAGCAGTTCAAGCAAGCCACTAGGGAACTCACAGCAAGTGTGCTAAGAAGGTTCACTGGCTGAGGGAGCTGTCAGATCTGAGAACTGTCAAAGCTGACTGAACCAGTCATGACACTGTGGACATTACAATCAACTGATCTCTCTAAAACCAGGCAAACTCCTAGACTAATCAAAATTAACAAGGGAGGATGACAAGACTGATGTGTGTGTATAGAAAGAGAGGAAAGGAGAGAACATATGAATGACTGGCACTGCCTTTAACAGGCAACTGTACGTTACATTTAAGGCACCCAATCCTGCAAACACTTCTCACAGTCAATGGGACTTTATGATAACAACATATAAGTGCTTGCAGCAGAATCAATTTAAGCACCTAGGGTATGTCTACACTGCACTATAAGACTGTGCTTAAGCTCAGGTTCAAGACTAAACCCCCTTGCATTGACACTGCTATTGCACCAACCCAGGGCTCGGACCCAGGGTCCAAGCACGAGTCAAGCCAGGGCCCAGGGTTTGAGCCCTACTGCTTTGCACTGTAGACGCTTGACTCGTAACCTGGGAGTCTGCCAGAAGTATCAAACAATTCCATGTACCAACTTCCTTAGTCCTCTCTATCCCAATAATCTGTAATTGACTCTATTGAAAACGGAAGCCAGCCTCACTCCTTGGAGTATGGCAGCTGCTCCCAGCAGCGTTAATCCATTCTCTTCTGATCACAGAGCTGCAAGTTGATTAGTGAGCCTCCTGGGTTTGCAATGGAGACTGAGCAAAGGAAGTCTTCTGCAAAGCATGCTGCTTTATGGTCATGGGAGCACAGCCAAATTTTGGTGAATCTCTGGTGCAAGGCCAGTAAAACCGTGGCCTTCAGCACTGGCACCAGGAATGACCAGGCATACCAGCAGATAGCTAAAAAGCTGGCAGCTTTGCAGGATAGGTGATCTGTGCAGGGAGTGTATTAAGACGCTGAAGAGCAAGTACTGGAAGACCAGGGACAAGAACCCCACCTTGGGCAACTCTCCAACGACATGCCCATTTTATGAGGAGTTTCACCAGGTGCTGGACACTGAGTGCCTGGTGCTGGGGATGGAACAAACTGTGCTTCATGATGACTGGGATGGTGCCCAGCTGGCCCCTGAATCTCACACGGGGACTGATGGGAGCCAGCAGCAGGCTCTGAGTGAGGTGCATGAAGTGACTATTTATGAAATCAGTCCCAGAGCAGACTATGGATCAGGATCAATGGTAAATTCTAGGTCCCTATTAGGAAGAGCTGTTTGGTTCCCCCACCTCCAAGGAACAGACTACTGCTGAGCCTGCAGCAAACCTGGTGGAGACAGAAGCCACCCCAGATGCCAGTAAGTGTATGACTCCAATTTACAGTTAATTATTACAATAAGAAGCAGCAATGCAAAAATTACAACAAGCCCCAGCTACCAGCGTCTTCACTACTGGCAAATTGTATCACAGCATCTTGGTATTTCCCCTCCCCTGCCATCCTACTATATGGAGTTCAAAATGGTGACTGGGGATTTCAAACATTCATAAAGAGGCGTAAAGGGCATTTTCATTGTAAAGTAACCAATGTTTGCCAGGGTCATTCATATTTTCCTTTCAGTAGTAAGGGCTTGAAATTTGCCACTGTGTAATCATTTCTCCTCTGTCTATGGAGCCACCTGGAAACAGTGCACTCAGTGTTTGTGTGTTTGGGAAACATTCTTCTATTTCCAAATCTAGTCTATTTCAGTTAGAGATAGTCCATGATGGTTTCAGGTCACAAAATCATTTCTCTCAAGTATGAGTGAGGTGTCTGTACAAGTTCTGGGCAAAAACTAAGCACAGAGAGGAGGAACACTGTAGAGTTCTGCATGTTTGTATGCAGCAACAACAGGGTAAACCATGTGTGAGCTAATACAGCATCCTGTTAATTCCCTCAGGAACTCTGACACAATCCTGGTTGCTAAGAGCTGCAAACTTTTCTTTAAGCAGGAACTCCAGATAGTCAAATAGAGAGAAGGGTGTATTTTATAGGCCCTCCTTTATAGCCCACTCCACTCACAGATGTGCTGTTTGGTCACTATATGTTTGAATACTTCCGCTGCATACAGTGCAGGTTTCCCACCAGCAGCTTGGATTAACATTTCCCTTTGCCACTAGGGCCCCACAAGAACTGTTACGTCCTCCAAAATGTGGAAGGCCTGAAATGATAGAGAAAGCCTTTTGCAGCAAGGGCATTATATGCATCCCCTCCACCCACCCCCCCAGAAAAAAGGTTGTAATTTTAACTTTACTATTGTCTCTGCAGTTAACAAGGCTGTGTCCAGAGAAAGTATGTAGACTAAAGCATCCCTTCACAATATATGATAGTTCGGTTGAGAAATGTAACATTTTAGGTCCTTGAGATTTCACGAGAATGAATTCTGTGCTCCTCCACTGAGCTACTTTAGACAATAACCCTCTAATTCTTGTCCTATTTCAGGGCCTCTCAACCTCTATTGACTGCTGTTCATCAGGAACTCAATCCTGACCCACCGTACCTTCATGGACTATTCTAAACGGAAGTGTTTTTGTGATGAAGTTATGGGAGATGTTCTTGAGAGAGCAGACCAGCAGGTCCTGTACCAGAAGCAGAGGCATGAAAGACTGGAGCAACGGGCTGGTGACAAGCAGGCAGAGACTTGCAGTCCAAGTGGAGGACAAGGTTTCAGAGATTGAGCAGGCACTTGCAAAACAGTTCCTGGGACAGGAACAGCAGCTAAGGGAGGAGGACCGAGCTCGGAGAGAACTGTTTCATCAATTTATGTCCATCATGGCTGCAAGAGCACTAGCTCCTACTGCCTCCCTACACCATGGCCTGATCCCCCTGCATTGTACGTCAGGCATGCAGTAGTTTGGACAACTCCGTGTTGGGGCAGCCCAAGCATTCAGGCCTCATGAGCAGCTGGGTAGGGCAACTAAGCACCATGCAGCTTTCCTTCTTCAACCCCTCTCCTGTGGATACCTGCAACTCCCTCTCCCAGTGCCAAGTGAGCAGAAAACAAGGGGAAAAAGAATGCAGGGTCAGGAAGCATAGAGAAGTCAGGGGGTTGGGTTTGCACCATTTTCAGGGGAAGGGAATAATGTTCTTCTGGTATGTGTTTTGGTGTGTTGTAATGGCAGCTAGTCTGTCCAGCACTGAGTGACACTTGTACTGTTTTAATACATGTTTACAAACAAAGCCTTTTAGGTCTTCAAGAAAGTTTATTGCTATCATTACATCACATGACAATCATGATTTCAGATAAGAAATTATACATTAGTAAGCAAACACTATTCCTCTATTTACCAAGGTACAGCAATTCACATTTCAATAAATTCTATACATAAACCCATGCTGCCCCCCCAATTCATGAATCATCAGGTCATTCATAATTACATTGGATGGCAATCAACCCATACACCTTCCAAAGCACTAAACACCCTGCCCCAACATTTAATTAGCCACTTTCCACCCCCAAAGCACATTCGTACAGGTACTATTCCCTTTCTTCCATTGGGCCAAGTAAGTCCATAATGTGAGAACACAAAGTATCCCTGACTTCTGCTGCCTGGGTGCAACCAGCTCCTGCAGTAGTAGCTGCACTTGCTGGCTGAGGGTACCGATCCAGCAGCCCCTCACTGTCATAGGTCCATTCAGGGGGAATTGGCTCACCTCTAGCTTCATAAATGTTGTGAGGAGCACAGCAAACTACTGTAATGCAGACAGCATTGATGACACTGGCATCCAAATAGGTCTGTAGACATCTCCAACGTGATTTTACTTTGCCAAAAGCACATTCAACAGCTATTCTACACCTGCTGAGAGTGTAATTAAACCCATCTTTTATCAGGGCTTATGAAATCAGGGTATGGTTTCATAAGCCAAGGCAAAAGTGGGTATGCAGGGTCCTCCAGAATAATGATGGGGACAGGAACTCTGTTTATGTCAATGTCATTTGGTAGGAATAGTGTCAGTCTGTTCATGAATGTAGACTCCTGAGTGGCAAAAAATTGGCATTATGAACATTTCCAGTACAGCCCACATTGATATTCCTAAGCCTCTGTGGTCCAGGAGGAACTGCATAATAATGTAGTAGTACCCTTTACAGTTTATGTATTGATGTACTCCTTGAGGTGGGCAAACTGTTGGCACAAGTCCCATCAATGGTCCCAGTGCAGTTAGGAACCCCCATTTTCTTAAAGCCAGCAGTTACCTCCAGAATATCTTTAATGCCCGTCACCTCAGATACCTCTGCCACCATTTTACCCACATCTTACTGTTTGTCAATGAACCTGTAGCAGTCCAGGGTAGCCAGCTTCCAGACACTTATAGCAACCCACTTCTGGACCAGCAAAGCTGACCTCCGTTGTCTCTCTTAATATTGAATGGCAGGAGCAAGCTGCTCACAAAGCTCCAGAAATGTAGCTTTCTTCATGCGAAAGTTCTGGACCCACGGCTGGTCATCCCAGGTCTGCATGACGATGTGTTCCCATCAGTCTGTGCTTGCCGGTCTATGTAGAAAGCATCAGTGGCTATGCCAATTGTACTGAGCAGCATCTGTCAGTGTAAGTTTACCATGCCATGCCAGGGTATTCTTCCTTCTCTTCTGCCACCACCTCCTCCTCCTTCTCCTCCTCTATCAGGAAATCTAATAGGTACCTTTGGTGGGGCAGAAAACATCACCAAAATGTCCACCAGTGCCTCACAGATGCTATGCCAGTTTCCGGACATAGGAGTGAAAACACAAGCAAGAGAAGTTCTTCAAAAGTTGCCTCCTCCATGCTGCTGGCTCCAGTAGCTGGGAGCACAGAGACCAAAATGACTGCTCAGCAGGCTGTGTTGGCAGCCTGTTCAAACTTCCTGTAACATGCAGGGAGGGCAGTAAAGTTTTCCCCACCGTGCATCACAGTCATAGGGTAGAGTAGCCACATTTCAGGAGGGCGCAAGGGACTCTGGGATATGGCTGGTTTGACTTAGATCTGCATGCTGCAGTGTGGATGCTAGACCCCAGGTTCAACAAGGGTTAGAAAAGTCTTAATGCAGGGTTAAAAAACAGTGTACACATTCAAGCTCAGAGTTCCCTAACACAGGCCAGCTGACTCAAATCCCACTAACCCTGGGCTTACATTGCAGTGTAGACATACCCTTAGAGTGAAATCCTGGCTTCAGTTAAATCAGTGGAAGTTTTGCTATTGACTTCAATAGAGCCAGAATTTCATCTCAGACTGCAGTCATTGCTCTCTCAGGTCTCTATGCAAAAATAAAGCATATATTTGCCAACCTTAAAACCTGAAGTAATCGTTTGTTCTCTCCCCTCCCCATCAAAGATTATAGACCTCAAAGAAATAATGAAAGTTACTTTGTGGTACTTCAGGAGAACTGCATTCTGGATCTCTTCTCTCTTGCATGTGTTGACAACATTCAAGCTGTCACGTTTAAGACAGTGAACAAAATCATAATGCTACTTCAAAGCTGTTACAGAAACGTCTTTATGACTAGTACAGACAGCAGGTATGAAACATAGTGACAATTACTACTGATAATATTGTGGCGAAAAAAACAGATAGACCTGTTCTCTGTACCATTTGTGTATTTCATTTAACTTCACTAACATATGACCAAGTGTATCCATAAATCTGTATTCCACCTGAACAACTAAAAACTTTTTTAAAAGTCAGACTCAGAACTGTGAAAAGCTTTAATGGATTGTGTTAGTGGAAGAGAGATATTAAAGTAAAACAATGCCACTAAAAGTTCGTTTTAAAATAAAATTAAGAGTCAGACATTTATTTTCATTGATCTGTAAAATAAAATTATAAAAGGCACTAGAAGCTTAAAAAAATACTTTTAAAATAATAGAGTCGTTTCAGGTGCACCTTTTGCTGAGTCCCCTGTCAAATGTTGTGGTTTTAAAGTCACATTCCCCCTTTTTAAAAAAAATATACACATATATTTCTCTTCTGTTACTATGTGAGAGACCCCTAACAAACACAGGGGAAACTGACTGAGCTACACAAGGGAAACAGTAAAATTGACTATAAATGAAGTGCTGTCAAATGCACAAAATAAACATTAAAAAGACTGTAGAAAAAGATTTTACAATTTATTTCACTTATAGTAATCTGAGGTGTTACTTGCATCAACACAAGGTAGAACAATTTCAAACAAAAGTATAATCTTTAAATCACCAGTGTCCCTTTAAAAGGAAAGATAGGAGACAGGGGAAAGGTTATAACTTGGGCTCTAATCCTGCATATACACTTGCTTAACTTTGCATTCAACTGGACTACCTCTGTGTGTAAAGTGAAGCAAATGTATGCAGTAACAGGGTCTTGAATATAAAAAAGTGCTGCTGGATTCAGCGTTGGCTCAAAAATAATGAAATATAATCACAAAGAAAGCAAAGTACGAGTACAGAGTACAGGTATGAATAACAGGCTGTTTTAAGTCACTAGCTTCACATAAACTTCTGTGGGCTGTTTTAAACTCTACATATGCTATTTTAAATAAACATGTTAAAATATTTATTACACTAAGGTACTCATAAGATTAAGTAAGTATTGATATGAGCCTCATATAATTTTACAACCTGTATGGCTTTAATAGAGTGCACAATACTTGTAAAAGGTGCAAAACACAAGTGATAATCCTCTCGTGCTATGAAGCACATTTATCAGGGGTTTCAAAACCCAATGCATGTTTCATCTGAGGAATTAGAAGCTTGTCAGGGGTGTCCTCCAAGTGCACTTAAATCCGGAGTGCAGCTCCTGTGTGCCTGCAACTACCACCCACCCCACCTCCACTGTTTTCACGTGATAAGAAGTTCTAGGGCACTGCTGTCACTTGAGTGACTCACATGCCAATTTAGCGAGGGGGGTAGGAAGCAGCAGCAGAAGCATTTCTCTTGCTGGTTCAACAAGGAGGCCTGAGCCTTTCAACACAACTGGGCAACGATTTGCAACCCCAGCTCGCGCTGCTAAAATGTCACCACAAAACCCAAGGCAAAGAGGGAGAAGCGGGTCCTTACCCATTGCAATGCTGGCAGCACGCACCTTCCTGTGCTTGTATAACAGCCTGGCGGAGCCTCTGAGCATTAAAACCGCTGCCATGCCGCTTCCCTAGCTCCACTCTGCGTGACCTCCGGTTAAACACCTCCCCTGGCTGCCCTCTCTGCCTGTGACCGTGGACGGGGAGGAGAGAGAGGAGACGAGTGACGGCCAGGGTAGCCAACCACAGCTTAGCCTTGGCAACCGCACACCAATGAAAGGGGACATCCTCCTGCCGGTGACCTGCCGGGTTCGCCTCCAGCCTCATGATAGACAGGGGAGCAGCCTGCCTCCCCTCGCTGCTCTGAAACCAAAGGAGAAGGGATGGGCTGTTCTGCTGGGCGGCGCCCGCTCGTGGGTAGTTGCTGCTGGACTGGAGTAGCACCTGGGGACAAAGCGAGGATTTCTCCACCCACCTCTGTGCCGCCTTCATTTATCCTTAATTTATCCCCTCCTACTCCCATAAGGCATTGCCATCCCCGCCAGCTTCTGCTTCCCTGCGCTACCTTCTGTGCGTATGGCTTTAACTAGAGAGGGGGCAAGCAGACCAGCCGCCTAGCTCCAGAGGGTGGTTAGCCAGCTAGTCTAAACTATAGCCAGCCTCAACTCCGTGCAGCTGCCACGCAATCGGTATATATCTCAGTACACGCACTAGTGCAGCATCCTTTTTGGACTTAACGTTCACGGTGTTTTAGGGTTACACACTCAGGTTTCCTTTCTCTCGCTCTGCCTGCCTCTCCCTTGCTGTGACAGCTTTTAGCTTGAATATTTCCTCTGCAACCAATCAATAGAATCTTCTTGATGTCTGTAATAAACATCTGACATTTTATCCTGCTTCTCAAAATGCCATCCTACTGTAGCCCTAGAGTTCACCACCCTGCTAGCATTTTTATACACACATCAATTACGTTTTCAAATATAAAATCTTACATATTACATAGCTCACATTGTATTTTTTCCATCTAGCTGGTGGGGTCATTTCTATTGTCATAATATATAATGCATAACTGTAATGTAATATAGAATTAATTAATATATGTAATTAATATAAGATCTGACCCTGCACATGTTCAAGTAAATAGTCCCTTTTCTCCTGTTATATTTTGTTCTTACTGTTGAGATTAAAAAAAATTTTGTTTTGAAAAGACTGTTTTGTTGTTGCTGTATTCACAATTGGTCACAGCTCCTGAAGGGAAGTTTCATGTTGCCAAACCTAGTCAGGCCTGCTGGGGAATCACAATTGCTACACAGGGTACTGTTGCCCAGGGACTGGGTCTAAGAGTGGGAGAATCATGGGATTCCATCCCAGGGCAGGTAAAGGGATGAGGGCTAAGAGCTGAGAGGGGTGTACTCGGAAAGAATAGAGAGAAGTCAAAGGTGCAGATAGGCCGGTGAAATGTGACCTGCTCCCTTTTCATTCTTAATTTTATTTCATCTTGCGTTCCACATATGGGCCATTGCAAATGGAGAGGTGTAATTTTCCACTTGTCATAGTCAATGTAGTTAATACTGTTTAAAATGTAATTTAATTGAGTAGAAATCCAGCATATGGCAGAATTAGTAGATCCACTAATGAACTGTATAAAACAGCTGATCCAAAATCTATTCCTACATTGATTCCATGTAGAAATCAAAGAGGCCCGCTTCATCGGTCACATTACACAGTGTAGGAACTAGAGGTAGTTTGGAAATCAAGTTAAAGCCTTAATAAACTGATAGGCTGACTGTTCTTGTTAAGCCTTAAATTATTAGCATGCCAATATAATAATCTCAAAGACAGGATTCTCGACTCCACCCATATTATAAACAAGATTCCACTTTTCTCACTGTTCATCATACAGTAAGAAGTCCAGTGGGTAGATCACATTACAACACAATGAATAAGGTACTTCATACATCACATGGCAAAATCAACCAGAATGCAGGTTTTGGATTACATCACATTTTAATTCAATTAGCAGCATTGTCAGATTAACATACTAAATTAGGCAAAATTTTCATATCACCTACATACGATATTAAAAGTTAAGAATTACTAAAATAACAATAGTCTAGGAATCACCTTTTTCAGTACAAGGGTTAATTTACGTGACTAGAAAGGTAGTTAAGAAGCTACATTTCACTTAAAGCCAAATTTTGCATCTTTTCTAAAACCTACAACAAAATAAAATTTAAAAAGTCAGATCAGTTTGAAAATTGGTAAGTCAGGTCAATAGCTAGAGTAGAGTTTGTAAAGAAAACTTTTCATAATTTGAACAAGGGGTTCCCTGGAGGAGGCACCCTAAAAACTGAGCTGTTTTCAAAGTTGAAAAAGTCTTCTCATAGTTTTTTCACATACAGGGATAGGAACACATTAAATTTATATTTCTGGATTCCCTTTGCTGAAATCTAGTGCATTATGCCAAAGAAGGTCTAACACAAGAGATATGAATATGAATTAGACCTCCTATTTGGAACTACAGACTGGAACGCTGCAGTGCTGGGGATATCGCCGGATAGCATGCAGACTCCTTATGGCAACTACTGAAAGAGCTTCAGTGACAGTTCTCTTCCAAATCTAAAAGGGAATTTGGTAGGGATAGACAAATGCTTGCTTCTCAGTGCAGAATATGAATTCAGGACCTCCCATACCACAGCACAGATGTCTACAACTTGAATTGAAGGAGTAATTCCTTTACTTGGTAACAGTAGTATCCTAATATAGAGACTAGCCACTACAGAGGAAGACATAATGCACATTGAACCATTGGACTACACTTACATAGCCACGTGAAAATACCCTTTGACCTAGGCATTATGAAGTATAATTCATTCACTTTTACAGAGTAATAACTAGGAACAGAACCCACATCTTTCATATAGCAGAACTAACTTTTACTCACTTACCCTATTTCCTCACAGATATTACGCCAAATCTACATGCTTGGCTGTACTGTCTGTACAACAAGACTACTATTACATATTCATCTCTACACAGAGTAGTGAGACACACAGTTGAACTGCTTAGCAAATAGTTGCACATGATGGAATTTCTGTGTAGTATATGAGGCAGAGGGCTGCAGGAAGAGAAAACATGACACTGTGGCTAAAACAATGAAATAGGACCCAGGAGATCTGGAGCCATTCTGACTTGCTAGCATTTTACACCCCTGCAAAGCCACAGAGGATCAGGTCCAGCTATTTTTTCTGAAAGAGCCTTTTCCTCTTTCACTGTGAAGGTTGAACAGTGCAAAGTGAAAGAGGTAATTGTGCGGTTATTTGTGAATTGTATCCTCAGTGTTCAGTGACTGGACTGCTCTCTTGCTGCATA
This sequence comes from Emys orbicularis, assembly GCF_028017835.1. Classification (NCBI taxonomy): domain Eukaryota; kingdom Metazoa; phylum Chordata; order Testudines; family Emydidae; genus Emys; species Emys orbicularis. Next base: position 232,478,164 of record NC_088684.1, on the reverse strand, counting down.
CTGCCCAGCCTGTACACTGAATGTGGCTCTGGCTCCCTGACTCATTCATTACACATTATCCAATCTGTGCACTCAGTGCCAAACTCATCATTAGTGTAACTCCATAGGTGCAAATGACTACTCAAGGTGTAATGCAGCGGTGAATAAGAGAGTCAATGCATGCTTACAAGAGGGCACAGTTAAGGTTACATGTGCTCATGTGCAACTCAAAGCTTGGGATTTCATGGATTTTGAGTACTGCATTTACTAATCTTAATGCACCTCTTACATAGCTTTTGTAGAGAATATATTACAGAGATAGGCACATTAGAAATACTTTAGACTAGAATAGATTAATTAGAGTCCCTTTTCCCACACTGACCATAGGTCACCAGCCCAGGCATTCTGGAATAGCCAATTTGAGAAGGAAACTAGCAATTGCAGGACAACTACACTATGGACATAAAAAAGAAAAAATAAGTAGGTAAATTAAGAGGCTTCTCTCTCCCCCCCCCCCAAATACCCTCTAGTGATGTTTGAACTTTTAGTAGTTTATAATAAAGTTAGCTCATTTTGTTGAAAAATATATAATTTCACTTTTAGTACAGTTTATCTTAATATAAACTAAGCTTTCCTAGTTAATTTATTTTTACACGTTTCTCATTTCTTTGCCAATCTAATCACATTCTTTCCACACAAAATGCAGAAAAAAGCTTTGTTAGACTCCAAAATGATTTTGTTTGAAGTAAATAGCTATGAAAGCTTTCACTTGTATTAGACTCTGGGACAAGTATGTTCTCATTTATTCAACATAGCAGCAATATCTTCAAAGTCACAACTAATAGGATAGCATTTCATAAAGAGTTCTGTATATGATGATTTTTTAAATTGTTCAACAGTTAAAATGTAAATGTATAATTGAAATATTTATTGTGTGTATAGCATATTTCTACATATTGAAACATTTTGTCTTCCACATGTTAAATATCTGGGTGCATACACTTTCTGGGTGCATCAAATAGAACTACTTGCATACTTTTAAAAATATTACAGTAAAATCTCGAGTGTCTATAAAAATAAATTCAATAAAGATTTCAAAATATCTGTAAGTGCTAAATACATTTTCCAGAAATCAGTGATTACACTTCAAATGCATCACAAAGGGGAACTGTTAACAAGTGTGACTTTTCCAGTAGTAGGAAGATTGCCAACATTTAATTGGCTTTAAAGGTTCTGTTCCGTCAATGGTGTATTGTGTCTTAAAGGCAATAATAATAGCCTTATGATTTAGGTGTGAAGAGGGAGATCAAAGTATCTGACTGAATGTGGCATGAAGCAACTATTTTCTTCAATGAAATTTGCTAAAATATTTGTCACCTTAGTTTAACTGCAATGTTAATTTTGTATTATGCAGCAAGAATCTGAATAGAAACAAATAAAAACATAGCTCTTATACAGCACTTTTCATCAGTATATCGCAAACTGCTTTACAAAAGGAGGATAAGCAACATTACATCTATTTTACAGATGGTAAAACGGAGGTACTGAGAGGTGTAGTGAGTTTCCCAAGGACACTCAGCAGGTCAATGGCAGAGGGAAGAGAACACAGGACTCCTGACTATCATTCCAGTGTCCTATTCACTAAATCACACTGCCTCACTATAACCAGTGAATAATTAATTATTGTATCATCTGTCCTTGTAAAACACTAATGGATAAATTGTGGCTAATCCTGAGTGGTGCATTAGGTACAGAAGACAGTGCAGCAACCTTTTCACTGCCTCCCATCCCTTCCCCACCAGCTCAGAAAGCAAGCAAAATGCTGCCATTAGTGATCCCTGAGTAGTAATCACAAGGGTTGGGGATACAGTCAGGATTGTGCCCACTCTAAATATCTACTGGTGTGTGGCAGCAGGTGCTGGTGGGGAGCAAATGCTGCTCTTTTCTTAAAAAAACTAATAAGGTCAAGCATATTCTTCCTGGACCTTTCCAAGACATTCTGCCTGCATTTTCTCCACTCAGGCAGAATTGCATGAAGAGACTCTTCTTGGCCACTACCGTTCAGCTTCCCAGACTAAAAACCCTCAGTAGAAATTGTCAGAGCTTGGTTGTAAGGTCCTATTCCAACCTCCCCCCACCATTGAGGTCCATGGAAGGACACCTTCCATTCCCCCCAGTGGCTTCAGTTGGAGATGAACTGAGCCCAAAATATCTTGCTTTGTTGTCTGGCAAGTTTTTTTTTCATGCTATCATCCACAATCCAGCTATTCTAATATAGTGGAACCTAAAATATAACTCCAAAAAGTGTTTTTTGTTCCCCATATACAATTTAAATATTTAGCATATATCATAAACCATAATAAATGAGAATGAAATACTGTTACAAATCAGTCACTGAGGTCTGATATTGTTAAACAATGATCATGCTGCAATCTCACAGTTTATAGTTCATCAAAAACTCTTCCATTGATCTATAATTTAATAATAATAATAATATCAATGCATCCTTGCTAATGCTTGGTGACCTCCAATACTATGAGTTCCGTGTCTTTTAATGATTTAAATTGATTTTTATCATGTTACTATGTGAAGATCTTCCATGTGCCCTTTGACGC